>NC_142987.1:2406585-3031585 GCF_061535395.1 Colias eurytheme | reverse complement strand
GAACTGTACACGGTTCAAATATCAGCGCGAAATTCGACTCCTATTTTTATATTTGATTGGGAAAAGTTTTTTGAAATTGCAATGCTCAGCGAATGCTCAGATTTATAGTAAACTAGCTTACCGCCCGCGGCTTCGCCCGCTTTGACTTAAACCTAAGAAATTATATAGTAAAACCTTCCTCTTGAATTACTCTATCTATTAAAAGAAACCGCTTCAAAATCCGTTGCGTAGTTTGAAAGATTTAAGCATACAAAGGGACTAAAGGGACAGAGAAAGTTACTTTGTTTTATATTATAGTTTATACTATGTATGTAGTGATTGTAATTACCATAGTCAATCTGTGTCTGTGTGTATTATGTTTAGTTTTCTCAAATCAGCCAATGACTGTACATATAACAATAGACATACATTTATTTCTGTTTACTGAGAAACCATAGTCTTTCAAAAATAGTTTTCGACTCGAGAGTAGTGAAATTCCGAAATATTTCTACATATTGTAATGATGGCAAGTTGCCATACAATCTACTTGTAATTAAATTGTGTAATAAATAAAGCAAATGTAACAGAAGATTAACTTAGATTTATTATACAATTATGAAAGGATATTAATTCTATTTACTAATGCATTATTTATACGTATCGCTGGTAATTAATTCTCTGACATGAGATTAATATATGCTTGACTGAGCTTCGTTTCGTCCTCTATAAAAACACTATTTAAATTGTAAAAAAATCGTATAATATAATTACAATAACTATTAAAATATTAAAAAAATATAGACGAGCATATTTTTGCGTATACAGGGTGTAATCGTTAAGTGTGCACAAGCGATTATTCCGTAACTATTGCAGATATCAAAAAACTTTAAACTGATATCGAAAGTACTTAACCTAATGAGTAAAATGGCCATAATAAATTTTTAAAAATAAAACGAGAAATAACCAAAAATGTTACATTAAACGCTCCCATACAATTTATTTCCCATACATTTTGTATTCATAGTAGATTTTCGAAGTGACGTCCTTATTGTGCAATACAATGAGGAGGTCTATTTACAGTTTCTAAATGAACTTCCCTCCAAATTTGCGAAGTAATTAATGCAGAAAACCAAAAAAACAAAAAAAAAGCTAAAATCTTTCATATTAAATGTATAGGTTGATCCAAAAGTAATGATAATTGGGTATTTCCTGTGCACATAAAAATATAAAATAAATATTTTATGCTTGCACATGTAATCACTAAGTTATCACAAAAAAATTATATCTACAGGCCACGTTTCCAAGTATTAACATTAATTTTAATGTGAACAGTGCGAGCCAGAATGTTTCCCGACGAAAAGAAGAAACAACGATTCGACATTTAGAGGGTGAATTTCTAAATTTTTAATGAGATCAGGATAATTTTTTGTCACGATTTGTGACCATGGGCGTTACCTCGGTTCACCATGTTTATGCTGAAACCAAGAAACAATCAATGGCCTGGATGCGAGCTTCCAAAGTGACGGTGAAGATTTTCAAAGTGAAAATTAGTGGGATAGATTAAAGCCGTAGTTTTTTGGGACGCTGAAGAAATGTGGAATATTTTAAGAAGGTAGCCACTACTACACAGGGCTCTTACTACACAGACCAAATTAAAAGATTGCGGGTAGGTTAGTAAGAAAAAGAGACATGGCAAACTTCGGTCTTGAATGTTGGTTCACCAAGACAACGCACCAGATCACAAAGCGTCAGTTGCGATGGCTGCCAATCAAAAATCGGCATTGAAAATGTTTGAACACCCACCCTGTTTGTAAGATCTAGCTCCTAGTTAATTCTATCTCTTATCTCGGCACAAGAAACACCGTCGATACAAGAAATTTTAAGACGACAGCGAAGTGATGGCCGATTTTGAGGGGTTTTTGTAGATGAAGTCAAAGTTTTTTTTTTTTCTAAGTTAAGGAAAAAAAATATCGAAGTATATTATCTAGTTAGAAGACTATCTAGAGAAATACATAATTATTTTAACTGTAATGACCTTGTTTAATATTGATTATCATTACTTTTGGATCAACCCATGTACATGGGATATTCATATCTCATACTAAATGTATGGGAGGGTTTAAAGTTAATTTTTTAGATATTTCTCGTATTATTTTTAAAAATTTATTATGGCCATTTTACTCATTAGGTTAAGTACTTTCGATATCAGTTTAAAGTTTTTTGATATCTGTAATAGTTACGGAATAATCGCCTGTGCACACTCAACGATTACACCCTGTATAAAATCGCGTTTGCTTTGATTTGTATCGCAGAAAAAGAAACACTGAATCTTGTTCGATTGGACCTAACAAGGTTTCATACATCTTTATAAATATAACGTATTGTTTATATTTTTTATCATATACTATTATTACCCGGGCTCATCAATCATCATAAAGCTTTCTGCTGGTGAAGTAAATTTTCAAGTAGTTTCAGAGGCTAACTATAACTTTTTTTAAACTCACGCAAGTTAAAAATTTTCTTATATTATTGTAGATTTATTTAATTAATGGAAGTCTTGGCATTCTATACTCTCCTAGTAGTATGAAGTATGTAATTTAATAGCAGATTCAGATTAATTTCCCAACTTGAGTTAGTGTTGTAGACTATAGACTATAGTCTATAGAGTGATTAGTGAGTAAACTCTACACGCCCATTGTTATTTGGCAACGTGTTCGCAACAAAACTTTCCAACTTCGTTAGTTCGAGTGAGTTTAGATACGTTAAAGATGGTTGCTTTAACAACATTAATTATAATTTTGACTTCATCTGTAAAGTTATGATTATAATAGATCATACTATTGTAAAACAAAGACGTTAAAAGATTGGTTTCGCGAAATTATCTATGAATTTCACGGAGTTCTAGTAACTACGCTTATAGGTACTAGTAATATTAAAACAATGCCCATATAGAAAGTTACTGCACCCACACTCGTAATGTTCTCGCATGGTATTGTTAGTGGAGGTTTTCTCGAATTCTCTGTTGTATGACAGTATCTTTCTCAGAAACGCCTTTGTCGCTATTTATAAAGTATACCTATTATATTCTGAAAGGTGTTCGTTACACCTTCGCCTCGATACTTGGAAAAATATGAATAATTTTGTACTTTGCACACGCTTGGCTTTATAGAATTTTAAAATTAGAATAAAATATGGTAGGTAGTTATGCAGTATAGAAGTTAGAACCTGCATCCAATAGTCCTATCAGCAAATTTTAAGTTCTTTACGGAGCTGCGGGCTATAAAGGTGAAGCATATTTTTCTTATAAACAACACTAATTTGTCATATTGGAAGATTTTGATAATATCGTCTTACACGAGGTGGACAATATCATTTTCACGGTAAAATTATATTCATCATCTGACTTTTTTCTAAATTCAAATCGTATTGCATCATGCATAACATCCCACTTTATGTTTAAGTGGTAAATTTACAAAAATTAAAGAGTAAACCGATGACGAAATTTGGATTAAAATGAATACTCAAAATCAATTAAGCAACAAAACCTCACCGATAAAATTCGTGGAATCCATTTCAATACATTTAACAGCCTTTCGTAAGCATTTCACTGAACAGAATAATTGATATGGCTTATTGGTATACACATGAGATTATTTATTTTACGGTAACTGGACAGTTTAATAAGCGCCCGTTAGAACTTGGAAATGAACTGAACTTTCACATTGCTAGCCTAACATGTAATATTATGATACACGTATAAATGTCTCGGATTATCTTGAATTAATTTAATATTATTCTTATTTGCTAGCTTATAGGTACTGACAAGTTCGTATACCTATTAAACTAGGCCCTTTTTTCACCAAAACATATCTTTAAAAATACTGAAACTGAGAATTTAATTTGTAATGGCACTTTGGCCTGTAAAGTAGGTACGCGAGCGAAGCTGCAGGCTGAAAGCTAGTCATATATCATAAAGTCACGTCATCCGAGAATTTTGTCAAACTTTTAACGATTTCTTTGAATGTTGTATCTGTCTGAGTTTCAAGTCTAGACTAGATCGGGTTGCTATGACAACGCGTCTCGTTGCGAGAATTGTGAATGATTTCATCATTAATCTTTATTAAGCGCGGTATCGCCTTTCCGAGACTATTAATCTCTTTCACTACAAAGCGGATGTTAATTAAGAATATCTTTTGAATTTCTAATTCACTAGAAATTATTACTACTATCCTTTACTATCTAACATTATTATAATATTATCTGTGCTACGCCTACTACTAAATGTTTGTAATTATATTATTTTTTATTATCATACTAGCGGTCCGCCCCGGCTTTGCCCGTGGTACATGTTTACGTTTTCTCTACATAAGAACCATCCTCGTACTTCAAGGAATATAATAAAAAAAGAATTATCGAAATCGGTTCAGTCGTTCTCGAGTTATGCGCTTACCAACACATTTTGCGATTCATTTTTATATATAAAGATTCTTTGTTTCCTAGTATGAGTCATATTAATATTTATGACAAGATAGTATCATCAATTAATACCTAATACTTAATTCCAGGTACTACGTTCGTAAATACATACACTATACAGATAGTATTACGTTATAACACAGCAACAGTACATATCCGATCAAATTTTCTATCTGGCTGCCTACAATTTGCTTATTGCACTGTGAACGACCAAATAGGTCAACATTTCTTCAAACTCAACTGTAAAAAATGTATACGGATCTGTCATTTAGGTGTCACTTGAAGGCATTTATCAGTAAGTAGCAACGAGCAACACCGTTTAGCAGAATTAGACCCGAGTGCTTATTTTGTGGGTGTTAAAAGTAAACTACTAGGAAACACTCGTCATACCGCACATTATCGTTATGAAGAAATATTCACTGAGTCACAGGGCTGAACTCGTCGAGTTTCTTTGTTTTATTTTTGTTGCGTCCTTGTAGTAAAAAATAACAATTCTAAGTATAAATATTTCTGGCAAACCATTTGTCTGGATGAAAAGCGAATCTGGTTTATTGTAAATACAATGAATTCCTGAACGAGTGCGTAATTTCGAAACTTAAAAACAATAATAGATACGTACCAATACTATGTATCTCGTTTACAGTCTTATGTAGAGAAAACGTAAATATGTACCGCGGGCAAAGCCGGGGCGAACCGCTAGTTGCATATAATACTGAAAGGTTTAATAATAATAATATCGGCCTTCTACTATCATATGCTATCTATTTACTATCATATCATATTTTAAATCGTAAGGGGATATATACATAAAAGAATAATAATGTATGCCAATGAAAACGTGTTAACAAATGATGTCAACACAACGGAATTTAAATTTCGATTGTTGAAACAGCTGTTGATACTCGCTCGTTTGTTAAAATTCACGTAAAAATGTATTATCAAGAAGTAAGAGCAGAACATTGCGAAATTAATTTATATAACGCAGCAAAACCGCCATCGTTTCTCAGAAGGCGATTTAAATGTTCCGCGAATAATCGCATGTCGATATTAAAACACAATTTGTATTATTACGATATCTTGGATATAAAATATCTGAACGTATTTCCAAGAAGGACGTCTAATAAAGACCTCGAGTGCTTTCGATACCTTAATTGGTTAGTTACAAGAATATGCCACTACCTGATAACTTCTGTTGATTTGAAGCTTTTTTCCCACGACGCGAATGTCTTGTACTGGGGTTCGTAAATACAGTGAAACTTGGTTAAGTGGGACCTGGATAAGTGAGAAACCTCCATAACTGGAACTCATGTTGAGGTCCCAACACTTTAGCACTGAATTACCTCTGTTAGTGGGACGAGCTAAACCTCTATATCTGGGATTTGTTCTTTCGATTTATCGTCATAGTTACCTCTATAACTGAGACAGCAAGTGAATTTTACATGCATAAACCTCTGTAACTGAGATAACATTGTTTGTTTACTCATTCTTATTCAACCCACAAATTCCACACGTAATTCCAAGTACGTAAGTACAAATTTTGAGCTTCAATTACCTTCAGTTTTAGTTTTGCTTTACTATCATACAGATGTTTATTTGAAAAATGTCAAAACGAAAGCTACAATCGTTATCACCCTTCTGTAAATGAGACAGATATTTATTTATACCTGTATATCTGAGACACTAGGTAAGTGGAATACCTCTATAAGTGAAACGACATTGCAGGTCCCTTGATGTCTCACTTAACCAGGTTTCACTGTAATTAACTATGGTATAGACTTTAAGGTATATGGTCAAGGTTCTCATAAATAAATAAAAAATAGTTATTATTTTATGCTCATTAATGATATTTGCCACGATTTTTGCAGCGTCTCAGCTGTCAAGTCTTTTTTAGTGTCGCCAATTAAATACCTGAGTATGTCTGTAGTTGTAGATCTTTTTTGGTAAAGCAGTATTAAAGTCATATTTGTAATCTTATATAAAATTATATCTAGATATTTACAGCTTCTTAAAATAATCCAGGTAGAGCGTAGAGTAATAATTTATCAATCAATAATGCAATCATCCGTCCATTTAGACAATAATTTACACAAACGGCGTGCTAGATTTCCGATAACATTTCATTACCTGTATTTTTAACAATCCATACTAATATTATAAATGCGAAAGTAACTCTGTCTCTCTGTCATGAAATGACATGAAATTTGGTATAGAGATATTTTGATACCCGAGAAAGGACATAGGCTACTTTTATCCCGGGAAATAGGATAGGTTTTATCCCGGAAATCCCACGGGAACGGGAACTATGCGGGTTTTTCTTTGACTGCGCGGGCGAAGCTGCGGGTGGAAAGCTAGTTTAACATATATTTTGTTTATAAGCATTGACACATTTTCATCATACTTCTATAAGTTTCAAAACGTGTCTTAGTAAAAATCCTTTCACACTTTCATTGTTCGCACTAAAAGGTGTGCATAGAATCTTGATAATTGATATGATTATATATAAAGATCTTTTCATACTATGTATCACTTTTTCTTCTTCTTAAAGAATTGCATTTTCGTTCTTTATTTTTATTGATATGTGATAAAATTGTGAGTCAATATTCGTCACAGTTTATTTTCTGTTTATCTGCAGGGTATTCCCTATAGGCTATGATAAGATATGCCGCTCATATCTTTTGGTAATCTCACTTGAATACATAACTATTCAGATTCAAAAATCCGTCTTCTTACTTTGGTCAACTATTTCAGGACAGGACATATTTCAGGACAATTTTCACACACGGCACGATCTGATCCCATACTAAGCTTTCGCTTGTGTTATGGAAACCAGATGGCTGATAAACATACATATATAATTTTAAATAAATACTTATATAGATAATTAACACCCAGACACAGAACAAACAGTTGCACTTTAAATTTCAATAATAAAACAGTGCTTTCTCTAGCTCCCAGCAATGTATAGCAATTACCAATAGTAGCTTAACTTGGATGTTAATAAATTTATTTGAATTAACAACTGTAACAGCTATTCATAATATGGTGATAAGTCGATCATAGATACTCGTAATGGGTTGCATAGTTAATTGGGTATACTATCCCATTATTTATTAAAAAAATATCACGTTGTTGCAGAAAATATTTCTCTCTGCAAAGTTCGATTTTCAATTGCGCAGTTTCAAAAGCTTTTAAGAGAAAATTGGATGCCGGGAGCGAGGGCCTTTTAATTTAAGCTTTATGCGAGTAAACGCAAATAAAAATGTTGATCGAATATTTTTCGTCCAATATTGTTGTATTTTATAGTTAATTGGGTTAACGATTTTATAATTGAGTCCTTGTTAATTTTAACAGCATTTCGTAAATATTAAATTCGTTAATAATAATTTAATCCGGTTGGACGTTTTCGTTTTATAATCATTTTATCTTCAAGCATGTTTTCGAATGTGAATAAATATTTAATTTCTATTTTATATCTAAATTCTAAAATGACGAATCAAAGAGTTCTTTAAAATAACTATACGGAATAGATGTAGAGCAACATAAGAAATAAACTTTATAAAAACTTTATAAATAACAGTTTTTTCTCAAAGCAAAGTCCAGTTTTTTATGTTAATAGATAAGAAGATGAATCGGGAACTGAAATCAAGTCCTAAAATATATAAACACGTTCTACTTAAAAATTGAAATCAAAATCGGTACCTAGAGCTCTTATTATCATACATTAGGTACACTATAAGTTAACACTCAAATGTGCTAGAACTGTTTAGCTATACTTATTTAATAAACATGCTCATCAATCAGCAATCTCCTCAGAACACACTTGCTTTATCGCTATTGATATTAGATTTCTCAGTTTTTTCACACTTCAGATCAACACTTCGCTTTAAGATATTTAAAAGATGTGAGATGATACGAAACACAACGTTTTAAAAAAATAATCCAACAATAATAT
The DNA here is from genome assembly GCF_061535395.1 of Colias eurytheme. NCBI lineage: Eukaryota > Metazoa > Arthropoda > Insecta > Lepidoptera > Pieridae > Colias > Colias eurytheme. The sequence goes on along the minus strand of NC_142987.1, from coordinate 3,023,178 downwards.
GCAAAACATTCAGCATTTCTGACTCGCACAAATCTTTGATATATGTATATACGTCACTCCAAACCGTATAGGATAAATACCTATAGACGAATTGTTTTCCGGAAACTCAGCAATGGACACGGCCTTCACAAAAAATTGTTTCGAAATGTAGCTAGATTTAAATTTCAGAGCATTTTTTTTTGCAAAACTGCAAGTAGCTCGTGGATGTCAATTAGGAGATTCCTTTATAATAAAAGAGAAGCACATTGATGTTTCGTTAGTCACTTCAGAATTCCTTTAGTAGGTGGGTACGAAAGGGCCATTCACTTTAGCCTCTGACACCGAGGCGAGGTCGCACGATTTCATCAGGTTTTCGTCGCCTACGTCCCTACTCATTCGACTTCTATGAGAATTGAAAATGTGCACTCATATGTGAACAGTAAACAAAACGTCGTGTAGATATATAATTTTTTAAATAAACATTTATAAAAACACTCTATAGACTGACAGATTGTTGTCAATTGTGTGTATCGTCCTTGGTACTCGAAAGGAAAAGGAGGACGATGACGATGATGTCAATTCATAATGTCCGAATTGGCCTCAATCCAGTGCCAATAAAAACGGAGTGTGGCGCGGCTCTGAAAGCTCATAAAGACTTTGGCAATAAACGTGCCGTTCGAATGTAGAGTTTCGCTGAGCAACCTTCGCGTGTTCTCAGAAACTTCGACGACCGGTTGGCCGTTCGACGCTGCTGATTCTCGGAACGACAACTCGTGGCCGTTTCGATTTTTTAAAATAAACGTTCCGTTATAGACTTACGTGCATAGCTTAAGATTCATAGACGCACAATTAGATGTTATGCAACCCATTAATAAGAGTGACTATTTATGTCGCGAGCCAGCCACGCTTCCGAGTGAAAGGGCTTCCTACTCTGAACTTGTTAAACTGGTTGTTGGATAACGAATTTGCCTTCATTCACGCGTCCAGTATCACTACAGCGTTTTGCTTACCTAATGAAAATATAATATTTCTTACACGTGGCTAAATAAAACATACACCAAGAAAGTTAAACATGCGACATACGCCTTATCAGTCAATATGAGTCGCGTTGCAAGTAGGTATACGAGTATATTATTATGTGCCGTTTTGCTGACGTAAATACAAATGTTACGCGCAGACTGATTGACTGACCGACGCTGATCAGGTGATCTAACTTAACCTTCACCTTATCGTAATTTATTATGATACAATTCAGTGCACTACGTTGCTTAAAAGTATGTAAATTTAAAGAAATTTTATTCTAAGTCAATATAAAGAGTAATTCCTCGAAGCGTTTGTTGCGTAAACAAGTAAATAACATTTAAGAGATTTCTCAGATCTTGCAATTTGAACGGCGGCTCTGAGTATTTATAAAAAATCCTCCATCAGTCGATATTAAAACTAACAGCAGCATTGCAATCTGTGCTCTGTGTTGTTTATGGTAGAGCTATTTCGGTGCAGCAATGGAGATCAAAGCAGTATTTCAATCAGTTCATTAGGCGAAACCGCCGGCCGGCTTCGCAGTATTCCGCTATTGAAATTTAAACTAGTTTATATTCCAGAAAACGTTTTTGCTTTTCCGTTTTGTCCTAGGGCAATGGTAACAACGATGCCCAACCGTGACCAAGTAAATTTATGCTACACTAGATCCTAACACGCGACAGCTTTGGTAACGGATTGGTTCAGAGAGCTGATGAGGAGATAATATTAATGTTCATATTATAATTGAAATGAAATAGACCGGACCATTGGTCGATTGTAATCTCTTATAACCTTATCCATTTTTTGTATCTATTCAAGTTAAAGGTAAACAGCGGTAAGTATGATATAATTTCTGATCCTGGTTAATTGGAATTGATTTGATTAATCATTTCAAGGAAGTTTAATGAAATTACACGATTAAAGTTTTCTCTATAAATGGTTATGTCATTCTGTGAACTTTTGATCTATTATTGACTAGAAAACTTACATCATTTATTACTCACATCAACATCGCTTTACAGTTTGCACCACGATGACTTCCTCATAACTTTATGGAAGAACGAATACTACAATGCATAATGACTGTAAGTTCTAAGAAGCATAACACGAGCTTCGTACAAATCTCAGGTCAGCAAGCGTTAAGTAAAATTTAACGGTGTGTCAATCTTAGGTTTTTCGTCATTCCGCGAACAATGGTATACGGTGGAAAAAAATGGGCATTATACTTGCCATTTCTCATAACAACCCTCGGGTCGGAGGCTTCTGAGGATTAATTACGCGTTCCGCGTAGGGCCGCCACCGGGCCATTCGATTCTCGGTAAACACGAATCGAAAAAGGAGCAAAAACGGACGCGGCTCATTCCGAGAACACGCATACCTGCGCCAGCGCACACATCCCACCTTCCGACGTTTCGATCCAACGCACATTTTCCTAGTAGTTTGTCTTCGAATGAATATCTCTTTTTCATATTCCTGTTAATTTTATATATCGTAACGTTACATTGATTGATTGGCTCTATTCGTGATATACGTATGACATTCAGGTACTGATTAGAAGGATTTTTTCTAAGATATCAATTGAGGAAAATTGTAAGAGAACAATAAAACATGTTACTAGAGTCATTGATACGTGTGTCACCAACGTAAGTTCTGAAACAGGCAACAATTTGACTAATTGAAAATTAAAATAAAGAGCAAAACGCGGTCGGCGATTCTGAGAATATTCATTTCAGTTATATATGGCCTGCCTTTGTATTGCCTCAACATGTTTTTCAAGATAAAACCTTTGCCTAGTAGCTTGCATAGTCAAACGACGTCGATGACACCGTTTTCTGGGAAACGGTGTATGTTTGCATTATGCAATGCATTACGGCTAACATAAAAGCATAGTATTAGTTAAACTAAGTACAATTTATGTACATCTATCTATGTATCATTGTGAATGCAGTTTATAATCATGTTCTGAGAACGCTTTAAATTCTTATTTGCAGGAATTTTAATTTTATGATTATTATTCGTAACTGGCCTGTAAATTACATTTAGTACCATTGATTTACGTTGAGTACTAGTATTAATCAAATTCGTATGCATTTATTTGCATATTTCCTTATTATCTAATTAATTGTGAAAAAAATTTAATGCTTTAAACCACAATGATTTTACGATCCATTTTCTGGGTAGTAATACTGGTGTTATAAATTATAATGTGACAGTGTAGGTAAATTTAAAGATCTCGAGAAGGACGAGGCAAGGACATGATGTCAATCAACACAAAACCACAGTAACAGGTTTAACACCAAATTTGCAACGAAACAAAAGCGGTAATTCTTATTAATAATTGTTACTTCATGAAAAAAGATAAAAATCGGTGTAGAATTGTATTTAAATAGAATCGAAGCAACGTTAGCTCTTGGACGAATGCATTTTATCCAATCCAAGTTCCGACGACGAGTACAATCGCATATTGTTTGTCATTTACCGGGAACATCAGAGACTGGTTTACGGAGAACTATTATTGCCTTTGTTTATCGGCGAAGGGAGACAATGGTGTTTTTTGCGTGGTATATTAAGCCAAAGAGCGACCACTCAATGGCTATTGTTGGCTTTTATTGTTCTACGATGATTATTTTCGTAGAACGATTGCTATTATAGGAACAATTTTATAGAAGCCATACTGAGAAGTCAAAGAGGATAAATTATAAGTACTGTTATTTAAATTACGGGGAAATTATTATCTCCAACCTTGACGTTGATTACCGACATTGAAGTTTTCTTCTAATACTAATTTAGAAATGCTTTAAGAATTCCACAAGAATTCTAAAGAAAAATAAGTACATAAAAAATTTATAGAATCATTTGAGGTGATCTTCTCTTCAAAGAGAAAGTGGCCTTGGCTACAAATAAAATTGCAAGCAGTACAGTAATTCAGTTTCACTCTGTAAGAAGTGAAATTAAATAATGGATAAAAGCATACAACGTTCGTGAAAGTAACCTCCACTTTAAATTACTTTAACACTTTCTAATCGTGCAATATGTTTTAAATATAAACGGACATAAAATAAAATAAAAATTTACTGATGATAGATTACCTGCATAATAAATAAAGATTTCTGCAATATTACAAATATATATTATAAGCTTTTGGTCGCGGCTTCGCTCACATCTATACATATAATAAATCTGTAGAAGGGTCAATTCTGTACATTGAAAATATTGAAAAAATAAATAGCAGGGGGTGTTACTGGATCGATACCAAACCCAAATATGTGATTAAAAAAATTTTTGTCTGTCTGTCTGTCTGTATGTGAAGGCATCACGTGAAAACTAACAGTTCGATTTCGATGAAACTTGGTACAATTATACCTTATTATCCTGGGCATAAAATAGGATACTTTTTATCCCGAAAAAATACGTAGAAAAAAAAATAAATCTTATTTTTTCTTAATTTTTCCGCGCGGACGGAGTCGCGGGCGGAAGCTAGTAAGTAATGTAAAACTACATCCTTGAATCAACCACACAAAAAAGTCAAGCTGTTTATGAGGAGTGCAGTGACAAACACACACGGAATGAATATAAACATGCGTATATATTTTTGATAGGAAAATAGAATTTACAGACAACGATCGATTTTCCTTTACAGAGGAACGATACAATGTTTACGCACAATACTGACTATTGATTGCGTTGCGTAACATCGGTTTGTTCGCTTAATAGGCTTTAACATTAGTACAGCGTATTATACTATATCATATTAACATATTAATTTTAATATCCTTGACAATATTCCTTTCTTAAGGCGAAACAAAAAAATGAAAATGTTTTGATTGTCGTGAAGAAATTCTTGCTACTCGTTTACGATAACGTCGCACAAGTTCGTAAAATTGATAACGTACCTATACATACCTATTTGATAAAAAATACTATATCATCGATATAAAAAGTGGATTGTTATTAGTCTAGACTGTAAATATTTATGAGTATATAGATATCAAAGTAAATGGCATAATTTGATGACATTTGCTAGAGCTCTACTTAAAGTAGAGTCAAAATATGTAATGGAGGAATACGAATTCTGCAAACTCATCTTCTGTCTTCAGTAAAGCTTTGGATAACGTGACAATTGTTTTCGTTCGCGTAATTGTTTTCAAATGAATGCCCTGTCATTAACACGCTTCGACAACATACTTGTGTACGTAAACATTTACCATTTACATTAGATCGATCGCTTCAATTAATTATTCAAGCTATTCGTGGTTAGATTAAATATCAGTACCTATCACCTTATACTCTCGTAATAAGGATACTATTTTACATTAATTTCCAATGAGATGTATGCAAAACTCAAAGACATTTAAATACAAAATATTCATTATCATATGGCATGGGTCATGGTAGTGAAACAAATGCCAAATTTATCTGAAGATGAGATCAAAGGTCGCGAGCAGATAATAAATTCAAAGAAATTTAAATAGTGACATAATAGCTCATGATTATTTTATTTTTTATATTACTGCAAGATAGAAGGTGACAGAAGGAACTGGTGAATATTGTTTTTATTTTATGAAATGATGAAATGTTTATTTAAACAATTCTTCAAGCTTCCATAACGATTTTAAGATTGCATTTTTTAACGAATCGAAACTTGAACTTTGAAGTCAATGTCGAATTTGCACCCTACATTCTACAACCGCCGATTACATTTTAATTGATTTTATGTTCTTTTGTTTTAAAATAAATAAATCTACCCCTTTTTTGTTCTGGAAATAAGGTAAAGGTGATGTCAAAATATAAACTGTTATCCTGTGCTGTTATCATTAATACTTACCTACCAAGTTATTTCCATAATACATAATATTACCTAGGTATGTACCTTACATTCTGTCCTCATTTATTGCTTTATTTATTTTTTCATTATATAGGTAATACATATTTCTTTGAAACAGCGCATAGCATTTAATGTAGATGACCTGAAGACCTTAGCGATATCAGTTGGCGCCATTCGTGATGTCAGTAAATTATTTCGTTTATTTTGACGTTCTTAACAAACAACTTTCAAGTCCCTCTAGAACTTTCTGTACTTTATTAATTTTTAAGAAATCATTCTATAAATATTGTACTTAAACTTATTAAAACTAACTCTTACCTGGTAGTTTAACCACCATTTGAGGTGTGAACGAATGGTTGGGATCCAATGTAAACGCCTTAAAAGACAACTAAACACAGAAACACAAGTCCACTTTTAATTATATTTCCTCAAATCCACTTCATTTGCTCTTTCGATTCGCAGTAAACTCTATAAGCAGTTTCGTAGAAAGAGAATGCACTGGAGAAATTAATTTGCAGAAACCGACGTCGCTGGCGGCTGTTCGTCCGCGTGCCGTGTCAGAAACGTTTTCTAAGAAAGCTCACATTCAATTTCACTCAATGTCGAGAGTATTTATCACAGATAACGATATCGTAACGGGAGGTGAAAGTTCGACGAGGCGGGCTGCATCGACGTAAGCCCTCTCTTGTGTACGAAAGTCGACTGGCGAACGCGAAATAAACACGCGGGAAGCAAGCGAACGCCAACGCGACCCGCGCGCGCCTTCTCTACGTCGCCCGACGTGCCCACACTTCCAAGAACTACCAACCTTGACGTTTCGAAGAAATAACTCAAGGCATTGTAACTTATTTTATATAAAACTTATATTTCTTAGAGCACGCCATCCGGCGCGCAGCTGGCGTTGCGACTTCTATAGCGGCCCCTCTTCGACCTTTGATAGTTAAATATGTCTAGCTTTATTGTATCTATCAATCATGTGACGTACTCGCCCCCTGTTCCCAACAGACGTGGAAGTAATAAACGTGTTGGAGTTCATTCACTTCGTAGTCTATTTTGTGCTGATGGGCGCGCCTCGAAACATTCTGTTAATAGTAGATAGGAACTTGGTTCCAATCAACGGAATGTGTATCCTAATCCTAATAATGTATAAAGAGTATACTCTACATAGATTTAAGTAGGTATCCTATACACCATGTACATACTTTTTTGGTTTCCATTATCCATAATAATCAAAGTTGAACAAATAATAAATCTTATCTTCTTAATGACATCCATTTTTTTATAATATATACATAATTATCATACGAATAGAAGGTATCCGGTATAATCAATTTCACGAATCAAGAAAATATTGTGTAAAAATGTCATAAAAATGAACTCTAGATTTAAAAGGTACGCCTATACCACGAATATCTACTTTTTTATTCGTAGATCAAATTGCAAAAACTTTCGAGAGAAATTCTGAACTTTGGCCTTTGGCCTTTTTTATCTTTATTGCATACATGCATAGATCGATGGGGCTTTTGGCACTTTATATCTACCGGTAAACCTATCTCTAGCAAAATTTATCTGCTTCGGAATTCATGTCATTTAAAAGAAAAAAAAAGACTATAATATTTTCATAAAGTCGGCTCTATCTATGGAACAAATGTTCAGATTTTAACTTAATAATTCTGAAAATGGTACATATTATATTCCGTTATAAAAAGACTTAGATCATAAAAAGACGACTCTACATTTTCTTTACGCTAACTGTGAAATCGTTTTCTAAAATAACTAATCTGACTCTAGCCTTGTTATGTCCATAATTTTATTAATGAGAATCGGCATTTCATTTTCTAAAAGGTTTTATATATAGGTACCTATATCATATATGTAGTGTTCTATAAGTATGTTAAGTGTGGTGACGAAAAAATTTTGCAGAAGTAATTCAAAAATTCTCAATTTTACCGAAGTAAGAATTTGGGTCTAATGTAATGTAATGTTCGTTGACCATTTTATAATCAATAATTTTTATTCGTTATCTGTAACCAAAATTTTCCATTGTTATAGTTTGTATAACAATATTGATATATGTAGTTAATTAGACATTGTTTTTGTGTTACGACATAATTGTTTTTTGTTAGGTAACCCGAACATTTCGCGGTAACTCCGTATCTTTTTTATCTTCATGTAATAAAAATTATTAAATATTCACTTTAGAATTAAATTATATATTTAGTAACATACTAAATTCTAAGAAAAGATCAATTCGAAACGTACCTAACACTTATGATATAAAAAATTGTACCAAAACTTTGTACAGTGAATATTATGGTACTAGCAAAAAGTATTTTTTATCATTCTATCTTTGGAAATCAAATTATGATTAATAACGCAGATACTGTCGACAAAATATAATATAATCCCTAATCAATGATAAAAAATTGTTGAATATAACGAGATATTAGATGACAAATGACTGACAGAATATGAAGCTTGCTAAGAGAATTTAACACATTATTAATCTGTGATTATTTGTTCATTTTTACGCTTAGAGCATTTTTACTCTAATACAGGGGGCACGGAGACCAATGAACGACAGAACAAAGAGGTTTTCTATAGGATTACTTATGTCAATAATATTAATTTCATCAAACAGTCAATACATTCTCAAGTAGTGTGACCTAACCATTACCAAAACTTCATAAGCTTAATTATGTCAATTAGTAGCAATAGCGGATTCTATTCTTTAGCGTTTCTGCCATTTGTCACAGGCCCGAAGAATATTGTTGGAGATACCGCCAAAACTGTTTTAGGGTAGAAGTGACCTGAATTACCTAATGTATATTAAATTAATATATAGCTTTTATATATGTTTTAATTCATATATATGTAGATGCAAAATAAATCTTCGAAATCTTAAAATGATATTAAGTTGCGTGCAATAGATCTCTACCTAATTCCGGATATGTCACTTCGAAAATTATAATAAAATCTGACTTAACACAACTTCAATACTTTCTAATTTCTATCCTACTATAATTATTTATTGAAACAAGCTGCAATCACAAGCGAATTGAGAATCGAAATGTAACTAACTACATACCTATATGTATATAAAATAAAACACTATAAAGTGGGGATTGTTTTCATTTTAAAATTGAAATACCTACGGAGAAAAATAACAATGAAATTTCAAGATAAGGATTTGGATTGGAGCTATCATTGGCGGAAGGCCAATGCCCCTCAGCTGGGCTAAAGTTCTTTGATAATACAAGGGGAGCGAAATAAATCTAATCTCATACGTATAGTATCTATATGTGTCTGTTTATATACAGAGATGTTGTGCTCTCTCATCCAACAAAGGCTGAACTGATTTACCACAGACTAAGTAATAGGTATTACCCGAGAAGCGATGTTTGCATATTGCAGGTGGATTATGGCCGAGGATAACATGTTTTATAAGAAAAATGTATACATACGTACTATAATAAATACTACTTCTATAAAATTAGTGTGCGATCCTTCAAAAGTCTGTGATATAATCATACCTTTTTTTTTTATAGTGGGGAAATCTTCCAAAGATACCCAGTGCCCCCGGGGAAGGAGCCGTGGGTTATGTCGGATTCTTACCGACTAAAACCCCACTGTGTTCCATCGAGCCGCTTTAATGTGATATAATCATACCTAGTAAATTTCTCCTGATCGAATTTCGGCTACGGCCAATTTAATGGACACGTGCTTAACTAACATACAAGACAATTAATTACTATTGTAGATATTTAGTTTTTTACTAAGTACAGCCTCATAAGTGGTATGCCAAACATTAAATAAAACAATAACATTCTACAACAAGCCAAGTTGCAATCATACAAGTCTTTATAGAGATTTACAATTTAAACCATTTAAAATATTCCGGAATCTCCACGTATAGACATTATCTAATCAAATTATCATAAACTTGATCCGAAAAAACCATGTCTACGTATTATATCATAAATGGTTTTTCTAATACCTATGTACCTAGCCTGGTTTTTCTCAAGCGAAATAAGATTCTGGATTTAAACTGGGTTTTCCGTTTAAACATTTTCTATTATTTCAAGTCAAAAGACATTAATAACGAACAAGCCGATATGATACAAAATTATATTAGAAATGATGAATTATAAATTATTAAAACTCTAAAATATCTAAGTAAAATTTTTCGTCAAAAGAGCAATCTAGTTGCTTAGTCTAGTTGAAAAGGATGAAGTGGAAATTTGCCTTCCATTTTAAACATGATAAAATATTTATTCTTCGAATGGCTCTTGGTCTATAATATGATGCCGGATACTCTCACAGGAGTTCTTTTATGTTCAAAGCCACGTGATTCATGTTTGTATGAAATAAAATTGTATCCTATTTCATATCCTTCTAGCCACAGACATACAATGTATGATATAATTCGCTATGCAACAATCGTTACCACTCTAATATTGTAGACTTCGAATATTATTTGTATACAAATTAATATCAATGAACTGTCTATTCGTAATGACAACTTAGAAGTATTTGAACAGGTTGATATTATGGACACAGAATACATAATAGTAGCTAAAAGTTATGGATCTAAAAGTGTAACTAATTAATACACCACCTACCGCAAGTAAAAATTTTCTTCATATTAATTTTGATTCGGCTAATCTCGGAAAAAACTTGATCCATTTCAACGGTTAATTATAGCTAAACTATTTAGAAAAGAAACTCTCAATTATACACACAAATCGCTTTGCCCTTTTTGTGTCACAACGAATCATTTATTGAACATTAGGTTACTGTTGAAAATTTCATGAATGGGAAAAATACAAAAAATACTTTAAGACTTTACTTCGTGAACGTTTAAGCTTTTCTCGAGCACTTTGTCACTTCTTTTGTTACACAGTTGCATTTTCTTACAATTGTTTTACAGTTTAATATTCACAAATGGAATCGTTTACGAACAACGAAACGATTTCTAGTCTATAGAAAACTTTCTAAGTAGTTTTTCAGAAATGTAAATTTTATTGGAAAAATATTCATTGGATGTTTACTGCGAGGAGCTTTTAATGTTTCAAGCAGATTTTCACAGCTTCCATTCTTACTATATGTTACTACATAGTACATACCTACATAATACCCGTAGCATCTCAAGAAATTACGGGGTATAACATTAATTTGTACAAATACCCCGTAAATTATATGATACAATTACATAATAAAGAAAATAACATTTTGCCTTTCTGCTGCATGCTGAAGCTCTATCTAGCCCTATGCTATTGGATTCGCTCGCAAGGCACCAAGGCTTAGCCTATGCGTTATTATAATATTGACCTATAGGTCAATGGTCATACTCCCAAATATATCAAATGTCAGCATAATCGTTCTTGTTTGATATATCCATCAATAGCACTTTCATCATATTCGAATTCTTATTAAATTGGGCTGTAGAAAAGTTAATCTTCAAAACATTTACCAAAAACTTACACAGAAAAAACCATTCTTCTTTCGTATAAAAGCAAAGCTTTCTCTTATTTAAACGAACATTAACATTTAACGACACACGTTTCATAATTTCCAGAATATCTTTCTATAGTCGTACAACAATGGGAGATTTCTCCTCTCCAGGTTAAGTGCAGATAATCGAGGGTTCCTCGAAAGGCGACGCGTGTGACAACTGACATGCGCCAACTTCTACGAACACATTTCTTCATACGCTTTCTGTGTACACTCGCTGAGTAAAGTTATTTTGAAAGCAGATAATATCGTACGTTTGGATTTTTAAAATATGGTATCTAGAGCAAAGTTTCATGAGTGAATTTTTTACTGTATTTGGTTTGTATCTTGTTGAATATTAATATATGTAGAAATAATAAATTATAAACGCTGATTACTAACAAGCAGTGCGGTATCTTATAAAACTATAATACCTAATATTTTATAGAACAGATTTATTTCATCGGAAAAAATTACATTCCAAAATGACTGTTACCTAAGTATCGTTTTTATATTAATTCATGAGACGTTGAATTAAAGCAGTTGTAAAATAAATATTTACTTCTATATGTATTTTTCTATTACTAATCCATTCTGTTGCTGACTGTACACGCAACACATGGTGCACATATGGTTATTGTACTCTCTTCTCCCAGCGTCATTTATTAATCGAAATTATAAATTTCTTAACGTCATTGTGATAATGACGAATATCCGACACAAAAAAAAACCTTAATTATAGCTATTATCAAAAGATTTAAGACGTGTTCATGCTGACTATCTGCAGGACTGTATAGTGTATTTACAATTGGCCATGACTAGATAAAATTGGTATGGAAGATCTTCCTAATTATTAGGTCTTAGAGATTATTATCATATATAGGAAAGATCTTTAAATCTGGATAGGAGAATTATTAAATCAATATTTCCAAGAGCACAATTATCGTGAATTCAATAAGAGCGCAATTTGTCGTCACGAGGCAAGAATAATTTCATTGGAAACTCAATGGACGTAACGAGTCAACAAGGGAACAAAACGCTTCGTAAAAAAGCTTTAATTTTAATTTAACGTAACGGTATTCCAGGTTTTCAGAAACAAGAACTAATCAATTCCAATATCCTATGTACTGAATCATGCTGTTGGATGTTTGCGTGGAAAATCATTGTATTGGATTCTAAGAAGAATTTTTTACTATCTGTTTACGAGAAACACTTTAGATATCGTTATTCCATGAATTTTTTTCATTTGATGCCTTTTTAATTGCCAATTGCAAATTCGAAAAACAATTATAAAGAAACTATTACAATAAGGCATATTACTGGGAAGTAATAAATGATGTTTGTTTTCTTATAATATAATTAGATGAATTATAAGGTGTGTGTATAAGTGTTGAGTAGATGAAATAAATACCTACATAACCTTTTTTTTAGAGACTTCTCTACACGCTTAAAAGCTTGGTTTAAAGATTACCTACTAAATAGATTGATTTGTTTATTAGGATTAGGTACTAATTTAAAAATAAACATTAGGATTAAATTAACATTTGGAAGGCAATAAATCTTATTTACTTTCGTATATTTTCACATCAGACAAATTCATAAAGTTTAAATTAAAATAAAGTTCTAAAGGAAAAGGTTCTTCTCGCCTCATCTACGGGTGGATATTTTTTTCTGTTGAATGGTAGATATTGTATTTTTTCAAGGAAAAGTATTTTTTCAAAATAACTATTATTTTCTTAATCTGAAAATCCGTTGAGCCGTTCTTGAGTAACAAGTGTATAGGTAGTTCTATACTAACACTGCTTTCTATTCCAGATACAGTATATACAAAAACAGGTACCTACCAATCATAAACACACATTTTCACTGCTTTCTCAATCATTTCGTAGATTACACATACCTAAATAGATGCTAGAAACCTTAGTTAGAAACATTATCATTACTGAAAGAATCCCCACCAAAATAAGAAAAAAAATGTATGGTACCATAAATATTGATATTAATTTTACACACCTCGATTTTGACTTTGACTGGGATTACCGGATACCTCCTTAAAATTAATGCCTACCTTGTTGTTATTATATTATGGTCAGTATTTTGACGACACAGCTTGTACACTGAATTTCCTTTACTTTTCCTTCCTTGATATCCTACGTAACGATTTCGTCAAGAGAATTTACGTCAATCGTTTACGATGAATGGGTCAAATTTACACATAATTTGTGTCGTAGGTGTCATAATGTTGCCTCATATAATTTAATTATTATATGAGTAGGTAATACATTATCATCTCTGTGACGTAGATATCGTGGTGAAATGATACGCCACTGATAGGTAAGCCATGACTAAATGAGGAACACGGTTATTTATTTCAAACTGTATGTTGTTTGAAATATTGCCGCGTGTGAAAAACAACATCAATCTTTTTAACGTTGACAAAATAATCGTGTAAAACGTTGAAAGTAAAATGTTAAATGATGATATTCATTCAAAAACACACTCGTGTAGCGTAAATGTCACTCTTGCAATATATTTATAGATTCTGCTCTGAATCAGTTTATCGACGCACGTGTCCACGTGTAGGATATGCTTGGCGAAAAATCCTGGAAAACAAAATGTCCTTTTGTACATTCCATTATCTATACTAATATTATAAAGCTGAAGAGTTTGTGTGTTTGAACGCGCTAATCTCGGGAACTACTGGTCCGATAAAAATTATTTCGGTGTTAGATAGCCCATTCATCGAGGAAGACTAGGTAGTCTATATGTAGGTACATATCATCACGCTAAGACCAAAAGGAAAGGACACTGCGGGTAAAACCACGGAGCACAGCTAGTAATAGATATTTTGTCACTTGAAACTTGAAACTTTTTTATTCTATTTAGCATAATTATTCTTCATCAGATGTAAATTGTAATAGGTAGGTAATAGGTATACAATACGCCATAGAACTATAAGTAGGTTGTTACCGTGTTGCTACTAAGGTCAGCTAACACAGAATATGGGTTGCAGGCTGCAGCCCATAATCAAACACAAGAAGATACTTAGTTGGTGAGACACGAATTTCAAAAGCTTCTAAGTTGGTATTATAATTGGAGTGACCATCACCATCCACAACGCTTGCATATTATATTTTGTCATTCTTATTTGTTACAATCAATAATTTATCCTTTTTGTTTGTAATCTGTAAGCATGATTGTGAAATGTTCAATTAAAACTATCCTAAAATGTGTCTTTTATGTAATTAAAGACACATTTTAGGATAGTTTTAATTATACACATATACACAAATATTAAAATAAATTAAATAGATCAAAGTAAATAAAAATTATATTAATTTCAAACAAACAGCGGTTCCTAAAATGCAGTTATCTGCATGTACATACTTCTTCTGTTTATGTACATACAATATAATAATCGATATAAGCCTATAGTTTCATAATTATAATAATTTAATTATTTAACAAGAATTTGTTAATACGTCAATAATTGTCGACTCATTGGCGTTTTATTGTTCGTGCGGAAAATCGTTTCCATGAAACAGACCAAAATACACGAACCACCACAAATACAGGCTTATTAAAGTGTTTACATTATGGTTCATTGAATTTCAATGGCTGAAAATCTCTCAATAATTTGCGTGGAACATATTATACGTAAACTACTTAGATGTATAATAATTAGATTGTAAACTACATATATAATAATTAACTACCTAGGTGTCCCAGATCACTTAGGAAAACAAATAGAATGATAAAAAATACATGGTATCCGATTTTCAAATCTACCCGATATGCACATTTCGTGAGAATCGGTCTAGCCGTCTCGGAGGAGTTTGACTACATACACCGCGACACGAGAATTTGATATATTAAAAGATTGTATTGATAATAATTTGGCGCATATCTAGTAACTTGTCTTAAACATGATTCATTCATGATAGCAGGTATTACCTTGTTTGTTACTTTTAAAAACGAACATCGACTATGACTAGCGTTTTTTTTTTAGGAAATATCGAAATATGAATCGCAGATAATACGACGTCAAGTCCCTAACTTTCCTCGTCATGGCACAGTAGGTTGATCTATGATAAAATATGAGATATTTTATTTTTGAAGTTTTTTTTTATTCAATTGGTAATGGAAAAACTTTCTCCTTTATATCGTCAGGAAAATGGTTGTCACACAATTTAAACCATCCTAAGATAACGAACGCTCTTCACATCTCAGACGTATACAAATAGTCAAATAAGGATATTATTACACTGACCATACAGATATTTTTTTAGAATTATCTAGTTTAAAAATTTGTCACGATGACTCAAAATTTTTTGTGTGAAATTTTGAATTATAATTTGCAATAATCGCTCACGTTTTATCAGCTTTATATTTTCAAATCACCAATGATTCTGAAATTTCAATAATCCATGACCTTTTTACCATTTATTTACGTTTTAGTTAATTGGAAGCAAATGAGTAACGGAATAGAGACACAGAAAACAACCACATAGTACGAACGAAAATAGTTTCATGTTTTTCATGTATTTGGTTAAGTTAGTAGAATTTAAAACAAATAGCTAATTCCAGTTACTAACTTTAAATTCTTTATTAAAAAAAAAAACAATTAGGTAAGTATAGTAATTAAATACATAGTATTTTTATAAATCCTTAAACCTCGAGAAATATTTCAGTATAACTTTAAAAAACTCTGCTCTTATAACTTTCATTTGGCCTCTTTTCAAACAAGATTAAACAAATACAGATGTAGCGCACACAATAATTTTTAAAAGTCTAAAATTAACGGGATACTTCGAGGAAAAATTTCGATATGTTTACGCAACTCGTTAAAACTATAAATGCTCTACGGCTAGACGAGCCGATTCTTAGAAACGAGAAATCGTAAATTATATCGGGCCTTAGTATGAGTATGTACAATGTACATCTATTTGTTTCTTTGAATGTCTATTTTTAAGTAAAAGAGGTAAGTTCTATAACTACCGACTGGACTCTGCTTGTTATCGATCATCATACAAGTCTCTAAAATATTTGTATGAAGTATTGGGATTTTTCCTGAAGATTTTTCATGAACAATTTATTCACTTAATATACATTACATATTATCGGACTACATATTAGCATTCTATTAACAGTTTCTTATTTTCTCAAGACTTACACTAAACCTTTGTAAGTACGAATTATTTATCTACCAAGAATTCAAAAACATATCTGATAGGTATATTATGTCACCAATAACCATTTAGTATTGGTCTAAGATCCGAATATAAGTCGAAATGCAACGGCGTGATAATAAAATGAGACCAATTTTATAATAAATTTAGTGTATTAAAAAATGTATTAAAAATGGGTTGACTGGGAAAATCATGGACAGGATATTTTTTATTAATTATTAAAAAAAAATTATTTTCATTTTTTATTAATTGCAGTTTCGAGATAATAAAACAATTTTGTAATAAAACAGCGCTGACATAATTTTTTTTTCATCATCCTATCAAGTGAAAGTAACTGGTATACCGACATACCTGTTTATACCTGCCAACCTAGCCGTTTGTCCCGGTAAATATTAGAAAACGACTATGCCTGCATATTCTGTAGGTTTCATACTTTAAGTCTATTACAATTTTTTTTTATTATGTTGATACTGCAATTAATTAAAAAAAATGTTTTTTTTTTTTTAATTCATTAAAAATGTCCTGTCCAGGATTTTCCCAGTCAACCCATTTTTAATACATTTTTTAATACACTAAATCTTATATATAAAAATGAATCGCAAAATGTGTTGGTAAGCGCATAACTCGAGAACGGCTGAACCGATTTCGATAATTCTTTTTTTATTATATTCCTTGAAGTACGAGGATGGTTTTTATGTAGAGAAAACGTAAATATGTACCACGGGCGAAGCCGGGGCGGACCGCTAGTTTATTATAAAATTGGTCTCATTCTATTATATCACGCCGTTGCATTTCGACTTCTATTCGGATCTTAGACCATATCTTTCATTTAGTTTCTTACTTTAAATTACTAAAGGAAAAAAAAATCACCCCCGACAGTTTGAATATGTATCTATAGGTACTCGGGAATTCCACCATAAAATGTGCCTAACTACGCCGCAAGTAGAGTTCAAAAGAAAACTTGTACACGTGTGCTATTTTTCTAAGAAGTTCAGGTGAAGTACAAAATAATATGACTAATAATATTTTTCCCGCTATTGACTTATCCATTTTGTAATGTATATGTTACGGCTAAAGGTAGGTGAGAACATAAACTTAAGATTAGCCGGCTAAACTTAGGTTTATTTTCGACGAGGTGTTAATGTTAGTTTGTTCTATCTTTAGCCGGCTAAACTTAAGTGTAACCGCAGGCCCGTGGCTAAAAATGTCGGGGTGGGTAGATTTGGTTACTATAATACATGTAAGGAACAGGGCGAGTGTTTTCTGGCACTTCGCCGGCTGCTGCCGCAGCACGCTCGCTGCGCTCGCTCGGCTCGTGCGGGTCTTAAGAGTTCTAACCTAACCTAACCTAGCCACCAGCTTTCTGCCCTGAGTCGGGGTGGGTAGATTTGGTTACTATAATACATGTAAGGAACAGGGCGAGTGTTTTCTGGCACTGTGCGGGCCCCTCAAGCCCTCCACCGGCCCGGCGCTAACCAAATCTACCCACCCCGACATTTTTAGCCACGGGCCTGCGGTTACACTTAAGTTTAGCCGGCTAAAGATAGAACAAACTAACATTAACACCTCGTCGAAAATAAACCTAAGTTTAGCCGGCTAATCTTAAGTTTATGTTCTCACCTACCTTTAGCCGTGACATATATAATTTCCCAATAATATACCGCATAGTTATCAGGTGTGCAGTGTGCGATAATAATTTTTACATCTGAATTGAGTTTGAAAAAAAAAGAAAATTTCAATTCATCTACACTTCTACACTAATAATTATTCTACACTAATAATAATTCTAATAATTATAAAGAGGAAAACTTTGTTTGTTTGTTTGTTTGATTGTAATGAATAGGCTTATAAACTACTGGACCGATTTTGATGAAATGGCACAGATAATCTTTAGACCCTGAGAAAGAACATAGGCTACCTTTTATTGCGAAAAATGTACCACGGGCGAAGCCGGGGCGGACCGCTAGTAAACATTATATACATATTGGGTACTATGTGATGGGGGAAAAGTACCTATAGGATCTTGCGATACTTTACTGAAAAATAGAGTCATTTTTGTTTTTATTTGATTAATTAATTTACGATGTAAATAACAAGTTACCAAACATAAAATTATGACACTATTATATAAAATAACTATTAGGACGACCGACGACGATGTATGTAGAATAGAAGGCAAGTTCTCTAGAAATTAATTTGTTTTATTGCAAACAAAGGAAACTGCGGGTGGTGGCTACTTAGTATTAATACAAATAACAAATAAGCGAAAATTTATTACACGTCCATTTATCCGACATGAATTACACATGTTCGCAGTCTTAAACATGTTGATGAACGTATTCCGGGAAACAATTTTAATCAAAATTATTACACGAGATAGGAGCACTCAATTAACGAAACGCCTTATCTTATCTCGATCCGACAAGAATACTGCGCCTCGCAATTTTAAGGAGCTCGTTATAATTTATTGCATGTTACAAATGACTTTTGTTATTTAGATGTTGTGGCTTGTGGCTTCCAAATACGCGAAGTCTTATTGTCGATTAAAATAATTGGTTGGCAAAGAACGTATGCGGAAATTGTGGGCACATTTCATTAAATATGTACATATTTACATACAGTAATACTGTAATAACATAAAGATATCCAAACATTAACAATTACAAATACGTTTGTCGTTTGCATTGCGATTGAGCTATTTTTTAACTAAGTATTAACGACTATAATATTACCTTACACGTCTCTCATTAAAAATTCCTTTTTAGCAATAATTATGATGATAGATAAAGATAATAATGATAAATAATTCCATGTTTAGCACAACACCCTCATATTACCATATAGTATCGATTATTTAAAACACGGTGTCGTTACACGTATTCCGAGAAGTATCCAATTATTGGCTTTCAGTCGTGTCCCCAATGACAATAATTATGAGACGATTAAAACGTCATTAACGAAATTATCTCACGAGGGCCGACAAGGTGAAACTGTAATGGGTTTGTGTATATTTTATGGCCTATATATTGAATGCCTCATTGTTAACTGCCTTGTAAATTCATCTAATATGCATGCGACATTGCATCGTTTCTTTGAAATACACAAATGGCTTGTTTTCTCGAAAGTAGACAATTGACAATAATCCAAAGTTAATACGCGGAAAATTGTGACTGTAATAATGGGTTAGAGTTTTGCTTTAACTATACAGCTTAGATATGAAAATGCAATAAAAGTTTATTGAAGCGAATAAAATGAAGCGAATTTTACTTAAGAGGGGGCATAAAGCAAAATAACCAATCTTCTATTAGATGATACGTGTAATATTCAAGACCAAATCTAAAAAATAAAATATATATCAAACTAGATGATATGTTCAACGATTCTATTTAATCAAAAACATAAAATATTAAAATTTACTCTATAAAAAAAAATCACCAAGTTAGCTCTAATTTTCACACTTTTACGTTTTCTACTTGACATGGTAATACCTACTTATTATGATTTTTTTTTTCATAAACAATTATATTAAAACATTTGGAAGATTTTGTGTGTAATTACTTTTAGTTTTGGTTTTATCTGCGATAAACCACTTTTGGCGCTCTTCTTTTCTCGAGATAAACGTTTGGTTTTGTCACGATAAAAGTGGTTTACGCAGATAAAACTAAAACTAAAAGTAATTACACAAAATGCTCTGACAAATATCTTGCAAATGTTTTAATATAATTGTTTATGAAAAAAAATCATAATAAGTATTACCATGTCAAGTAGAAAACGTAAAAGTGTGAAAATTAGAGCTAACTTGGTGATTTTTTTTTATCGAGTAAATTTTAATATTTTATGTTTTTGATTAAACAGAATCGTTGAACATATCATCTAGTTTGATATATATTTTATTTTTTAGATTTGGTCTTGAATATTACACGTATCATCTAATAGAGGATTGGTTATTTTGCTTTATGCCCCCTCTTAAATTCTTGGACCGTTGATATAAGTACCTATTAATTTGATTGCAATCCAATCGTTGCATGATTTAAACCTTTTTTACTAATCACCTTTATGACATTAGATTTGTTTTTCAAACGGTTTCAAACGGTTTTCAAACGGTTTTCAAACAACGAACAACGAACAACGAACAACGAACAACGAACAAAGAACAACGAACAACGAACAACGAACAACGAACAACGAACAACGAACAACGAACAACGAACAACGAACAACGAACAACGAACAACGAACAACGAACAACGAACAACGAACAACGAACAACGAACAACGAACAACGAACAACGAACAACGAACAACGAACAACGAACAACGAACAACGAACAACGAACAACGAACAACGAACAACGAACAACGAACAACGAACAACGAACAACGAACAACGAACAACGAACAACGAACAACGAACAACGAACAACGAACAACGAACAACGAACAACGAACAACGAACAACGAACAACGAACAACGAACAACGAACCACGAACAACAACGAACAACGAACAACGAACAACGAACCACGAACAACAACGAACAACGAACAACGAACAACGAACAACGAACAACGAACAACGAACAACGAACAACGAACAACGAACAACGAACAACGAACAACGAACAACGAACAACGAACAACGAACAACGAACAACGAACAACGAACAACGAACAACGAACAACGAACAACGAACAACGAACAACGAACAACGAACAACGAACAACGAACAACGAACCACGAACAACGAACAACGAACAACGAACAACGAACAACGAAAAACGAACATCGAACATCGAACATCGAACATCGAACATCGAACATCGAACATCGAACCCGAACAAGGAACAACGAACAACGAACAACGAACAACGAACAACGAACAACGAACAACGAACAACGAACAACGAACAACGAACAACGAACAACGAACAACGAACAACGAACAACGAACAACGAACAACGAACAACGAACAACGAACAACGAACAACGAACAACGAACAACGAACAACGAACAACGAACAACGAACAACGAACAACGAACAACGAACAACGAACAACGAACAACGAACAACGAACAACGAACAACGAACAACGAACAACGAACAACGAACAACGAACACCGAACAACGAACACCGAACAACGAACAACGAACAACGAACAACGAACAACGAACAACGAACAACAACGAACAACGAACAACGAACAACGAACAACGAACAACGAACAACGAACAACAACGAACAACGAACAACGAACAACGAACAACGAACAACGAACAACGAACAACGAACAACGAACAACGAACAACGAACAACGAACAACGAACACCGAACAACGAACAACGAACAACGAACAACGAACAACGAACAACGAACAACGAACAACGAACACCGAACACCGATCAACGAACAACGAACAACGAACACCGAACAACGAACAACGAACAACGAACAACGAACAACGAACAACGAACAACGAACAACGAACAACGAACAACGAACAACGAACAACGAAAAACGAACAGCGAACAGCGAACAGCGAACAGCGAACAGCGAACAGCGAACAGCGAACAGCGAACAGCGAACAGCGAACAGCGAACAGCGAACAGCGAACAGCGAACAGCGAACAGCGAACAGCGAACAGCGAACAGCGAACAACGAACAACGAACACCGAACACCGAACACCGAACAACGAACAACGAACAACGAACAACGAACAACGAACAACGGACACCGAACACCGAACACCGAACACCGAACAACGAACAACGAACACCGAACAACGAACAACGAACACCGAAAACCGAAAAAAACCGGTTTGCTAGAAAATCGTCCACGCCAGCTTAATGACACTAATTCAATGTAAACTTATGGTAAATTCTTTTGGTGCACACAATACGTGGCCATGTTTTTTAAGCCCCGCCCACTGGTCCGTTGTCAATAACCGTAGTAATTGAAATAAACGATCAATTTTGATCTGTGCACACATGACACTTGATATTGGCAGAATCTGCCCTCTATGGGATTGGGAAGGCCATAAACAAAAAAGAAGAAGGAGAAGAAGAAGAAAGACAAATGTATTACGTCATAATAATGTAGTGCACATTTTAATATAGATTTTAATATCTATATTTCGCAAACGATATATGTTTTTTTTTTTCAAGTAAAAAGCCGGTTGTTTTTTTTGTAATAGGTACATAACATTTCTGAGTACGAGTAATCGAGTCTAATTACATTTCGCGGTAAGAGAACGGTGCCTGATGGTAATTACTAATTACGACACATTCGAATGTGTTTCGACGAATAGAATACAGTTATATATGAAACAATAATGTATAATTTTTCGCGGCACGGTATGCGTGGAACATACAATATACATTAATACATAGTAATTGTTCAAAGAACAAATTGACTCAAATAAAAACGTAACCTTTGTGACTTCCTATTAAAACCAACATATATGTATACCTACTAAGGCTATACATATATAACTTCAGAAGAGTTCAATTCTGTACAGGGAATAAAAACGAACAAAAATACCCTTAGGATTACAAAGTGTATCAAGTATATTAGACAAAAAAAAATTAATTATGAATTTTTTTGTCAGTCTGTTGTCCGGCCTACACATATAAAGTACAAGAGAGATTTTGAGAGAACATTTTTATGGCTATTAAAGTCTTCTGCAACTAAGTTTATATAGTAACTAGCTTTCCGCCCGCGGCTTCGCCCGCGTTTTCAAAGAAAAACCCGTTCCCGTAGGATTTCCGGGATAAAACCTATCCTATGTCCTTTCTCGGGTATCAAAATATCTCTATACCAAATTTTATGCAAATTGGTTCAGTAGTTAAGGCGTGATTGAGTAACAGACAGACAGACAGAGTTACTTTCGCATTTATAATATTAGTATGGATTATATATATTAATTATTAATTATACCTAGGCTATAATTTTATTTTAGAACATTTTTAATTTCAATTTTAATCGACCTCCTTGTTCAAATAAATGTACCTAAGTACCTAAGTAAGTAATTTAAAATAAACTACTACGATTTATTTTGCGTTTTGAGCACAAACGGTGCATTTCCAGCGAATTAAAAAGAGAAACATAAAATAAGTTATTTTAAAACTGCAGACTGCAGAGCGATTTTATCAAAAAAATGTCTCAGTGTAGCCTTTGAAGAAATCTGATTATAAGTTGGAATTGCTAAGAATTGTTTTTGGTCCTAAATCTAAAATGCTGATCTCACAATTTCTACGGAATAAGCGAGACCAAAGAAGATTAAAATACAATTACTGGCCCGCTTTGAGGATTGCATTAATTTTATTCTGAAAATGAATTCTGGAATACGTTGTAAGTTACAAAATATCTTGAATGCTTATCGCATTATCATCGTCAGCATTATCATTTAACAGTACTTATATACCTTATGTAAGAATTAACGATAATAATGGATTACTATGACATTTATCAAAAAAAAAATCGATCAAGTGCGAGTCCGAACTCCGTACAAATAAGCTACATAGGTACAGTAGAGAGCAACTACAAAAATAAGTCACCCATCCCATTTAAATCTTACTATATAGGTACATAGATTTTAAATTCCAATGAACAACACAATGACCTCACTAAATTATATTAAACGTAAACGAACTATATCTAATTCTAACTGACAACGAGAGATACCTATAAGTTATAACCCTTTATCAGATTAAGTAGAAAAATGACTGCATCGAGCTGAATGATGCGTCATTACTCACAATCGACGCGACGGGGAGATTGATTATAATTAGTCCTTCCGATGATCGTGACCGACAGATTTTCAATCTAAATTAACATTTGAGGAGTTTCTTTTATTATAAGCTGTCACGATTCAGAGAGAATACTATAAAAATAAGATAAACAATGAAATTCACCGGAACTTATTTTAACTTCCGTATTTAAACAAAAAACGATTTGAGGAAAGGCATTATTTGGAAATAATGTTTACCTTCTTACTTTTTTACTTATTTTGAAATGACTAATGAGAACAAAGATTCAAATTTGCTACACAGGAAAAGGAAGTTATTCAAGAAGTTAACGAATATACTTCGCTTTCTAAGAATCGCCTGTCCTTTTTTAATTTTTAAGAAGAAACGTGACTCGCGTTTTATACAAGGCTTGCGAAATAAGATAAGACTTTAGCAATAAGGTGACATTTGTGACCATAACGACAAGTTAATAATTTAATCAAGCAAGATTCAAGGGAGAGATCCCTTGAATCTTGCTTGAATCAGTCAGACACTCGGAGTATGAAGAATTTTCAGTGTACATAAAATATTTTTTTTTAAATACAGTAGTTAGATATAGATAAGCATATTTTCAATAAATAGATAAATCGGTGTATCTAATATTGCGGCTTAGAAAAAGTCCCTCTCACAGTTACAAGCATTACAAGTCATAATTATATCTATCTACCTACTTACAGCTCTGTGCAATTCGATAAATTGAGTAACAATAGCAACAGTAACACAATAATTCATAGGAACAAATAGCTATCATCATTATTTTGTAGTACCTAGAAGTGTATGCACAAAAACAAAATTGAAAGGATTTGATTTGTTTAACATGACAACCCTAGCAGTCAACAGAGCAAATAAAACATTGAAACATGATGAGTTCCCCGAATCATGATACGGTACGATACGATTTTGATGAACCAAAATCAATTCGTCAGAACGATTCATTTGTCCGTAAATTATCTCAATAATGACTTCATAGAATAACAACATAATGCCATTTAGTTACAATGGAGTCAGGAGATACGCTGTTCTCAGAATGGGAGATTAAAGATTCTGTGAAAGCTGATAGGAAGTATTATTAATTACTAGTAGTACTTGTAACCTTTATCGTTATCCATTGTGTAATCGATATACAATGCGGTATTAAATGAGAACTGTTGATTTTATGATTTCCCGAAAATCGTTTTGTTTTATCAACAAATCTACTTGATTAAATAGGTTCCTATTCGACATACGTCACACAATGACATACATGTTCATTATCGTTTGCTAGTTGGCTTACATGGAATTTAGAAGTACTATAGTACTTTCGACCTTCATGTTGCAAAATGAAATTGCTTATTAATGTTGCTATAGTGCGTTTCACGAGAGAGTTCCCCTGCCGTTATGTTGGCATACCTGACTGTCAAAAACGTCAAAGAGCTTAGAAGCGTTACAGAGCCATTTCTCTTTCACCACTTCTAAGAATATGCGGCATGATGCCAATCTCTAAAACATTTATAAATTTCGGAAAACCTCGACAACTCTTTGACGTTTTTGACAGTCAGGTATGCCAACATAACGGCAGGGGAACTCTCTCGTGAAACGCACAATACATCCGCGACTCTACTGCCAAAGTAAAACCATAACCGACCCTTTGTATGCTCTATGAAGACTCTATGATAAGGTAAATTAATAATGTTGAATACTCAATATACATTCAATAAAATGTCGTCATTCAATGAACGCGCTAATCATTCAATCAAATAGCAGATTCAACCAGATGATTGCGATGTGCGACATATCAATGCAGACCCATTACCTTACAGGACGTGTATCATTTTGATGTTGTATACCTAACCTTTAGGTTTTATTCAAAACAGATGACGTTTTATTAAACATTTGGTCAATCATATCCCAATAATATTCTTTCAGGAATTTTCTATTAATTTTATGAGATTTGTCTCTAAAACTTTTTAAAACTTCCTGTATGGTTTACGGTAAGTTCACAAGTTAATGTATTGTATGACTAATTGTGCCCCGCGGTTTTACCCGCATTGCTCCGCTCCTAATTATTATTCCGGTATTATTTGAATTTATATGTACTTAGTTAGGTATTTTAAAAATGAAAGAATCCTTTTTCTTGGTTTGTTTATTCTTAGAACCTGGAAACTATTAATTCACACCTTGAAAAACATTGTTGCAAATTCTATATGTACTTCGCAATCATACTATGTAAATCAAATAATCCAATAATTTCGTGTCAAGGCTGCTATTCAAAATAAATACGCTATATAATAAGGCTATAATTGATAACCCCCTTTGAGTTTCATTACTAGGTTAAGTGCTTTCCTAATGCGAAGGTGCAATACATATGTAGTGTACCTATTTGACTTTACGTTTTTTACGACGTTAAATTTCAAGGTCTATTGTTTTATAATCGTCTGATAGTTGCTATTAAGTACCCATATGATTATGAAGCAATTAAATCTACACCACAGATAATATAATACTATTCTACACCAAAGAATATTTGCGTCCAGAAACCTATCTCGTGATTGAAATACTCATGCGATTACGTTACAAACAAACACAAATCGCAAATGCAAATCCTACTTTAAATAATTTATCTGCAAACCCCGGACTCGGAGCAACTCGTCTAAAAATAGTTAGTATGCAAACTCGGGAATTTCCAAGACTGTATCAAAAGGAATGCTTTTTAATACTTTCTTAGAAACGGAAACTTTTGAGTTTTCCTTGTGCATAAATACAATGTTTGCAAAGTTAAGAAAGTATACGTTTTATGAAGACTAAAGATTAAAGGGTAAATAAATCTGAAGATTAATTTAAATTTTCTAGTGAATAACAAACAAGTTGTTTCAGAAGTTTATGAGCGTATTGTTGTTGATATAGTATACCTACCTAAGAAAGTTATGTGAAGGTGTTAGTCCTTAAAAGTAAATCTATTATTAATTATATAAGAGAGCATAAAACAACTAATTCAATTATCTTCTTATATCGCCTTTAAAATATACGAAACTACACAGGAGAGCCATAGAGTATATTATATTGTATGGGAGAGCTTAAATTAGGCTGTGTACGAGTACTACCCTTTAGTTTCTGTGATCTGTGAGTACTACGTAGTTAGGACACACGTTAAAACCTTTCTTATATGGCATCTTTTATATGCATTTTTCATTTTTTTTTTTAATATGTTGTTTAATAATGAACGTGACGTGAAAATGTTTCTTAACAACACCACTGCACTGATTCGATAGTTATTATTTTTAAACCTGCAACTTTTTATCTGATATATAATTGATACGTTATCACTTGTCCGGAAACACGGTATAATATTCTAATTCTGAGTATAATATACCGCAAATAATGTTATATCAGCTCACGGAATGATAACAAAACTCACAGAAATATGTAATACCTAGTTCAATTTATGAGCGACGGGATCCGTATTTTTTACGACTATATCTACATTACATATTTGATGTGCATACTAAATGAAAAATATTTGTTTAATTTTGTTTCTATCTTGTTATTTTAACAAATCTATAAATAAATATTATATAGCATTATGGTCACATATATCACTATAAACATAGTTATGTTAAAAAATTAAAGAGAAAAGTTTAAAATTATTCAGATATCGACCCAATAACCTTAACTCTTCCTTCACATAATATATAATATATACTTAACCTTCTTAACTTCGGAAGTAACATATCTGGAATTTACATAAGACGTGACTCGTGCGTTCAAGAACGTTAACAATTTATTGTCTCCATGCATCTTTAAGGTCACGGTACTCATTACTTTCTTATCTATAATTCACAAATTATTAAATAAATAAAATATATGCAAATTAACACGGCTCGAACGAAGCTCATGCAGCTTGAGGCTGACTCTACCATATACCTATAAAGAGTCTCTTTATACTTCTCTTTAAGTTTATAAATTATAATGTATTCGTTATATTATAATTGCATTTGGCTATAGATACTTAATCCACCTATATTTTCTACGTAATTACCTATATTATAAAGTATCTAGAAAAGTTGTCTGCAAAACAAAATGCCAATATATTCAACTCTTGTAGAAGACCATATTGTTCGGCACACGTGTTAACGCCATCGATCCAGTTTCTCTTTAAAACTAGCTTTTATCCCTACAAAATAGTCTCCGAACTTTCTATGGTAAAGGAGAATGGGCATTTTACTATGGAAGTTGGGCCTGAACCCTTGAGTTGGACCAATACACATGAGATATTGTTTTTATAATAGATCATAACACATACATAACGGGAAAAATATATATAAAAAAATAATCAACCGGGTTTTTGTACAGTCACATCAAGTTTTATTTATTTGTGTATAATATTTTTTGCAATAAATAACTGTTATAAGACAATGACAATATCTTTATGTTACTCCAATTCACTTTCACTTACAAATACGTACTAATCTTAAACCTTCTAATAACCGAAATACACTAATATTATGTTTTGTAACAGGTACCTAGATACCGTGTTTATTATAATTCAACGTAGTTAGACGTTTTTTGTGGTTAAACTCAGTCACTTCAGTGAAGTTTAGATTTATATTTACTTCACTCGAATTAAAAACACCGTTATTGTGCGCAAAATAATAGCCAAATAAATAAAACTTTTTGCCTTGACTGTACAAGAACCCGGTTGATTTATTTTTTTATTTTATTTTTTTCGTAAGTTATGTGTAATGATCTATCACAAAAACAATATTTCGTGTGTATTGGTCTTAGCCAAAGTTTCAGGCCCAATTTGCCCATTCTCCTTTATTAGATTTCAGATCAACTTTTTTGTCAATTTATCCTTAAGGCTTTTAAAGGTTTAATACGAATTAATGCATTTACAGGAAAATCTTTCATGTTTATAAAGTTTCCTAAGTTCCGCCATTCCGCTCTACTAACGTTCAACACACACTTTTGTTTGGATAGCTAGCTTCGTGGATGTTTATTTCGTGTTGTGAAATGTCCTTTAACCTATTTATAAACCATACATAGTTTACAGCATTTACGAGTGGAACTCTAATGCATTCAAGGATTCACACGCTCGGTCATTCGCCGTGACTTCATAGAACGTGTTATCAGTGAGATCGATATTATTTAACTACGTGCTTCCTCGAACTAGGGTTGACAATATATTTTACAAATAAAGTCATAGGTACGAATAAAGACAATGGAATTTATTTGCATGTGCTAAAATTGTTTATGGTTACTGGAAAAAGAAATAAAGGTATAGCTTCTAGAACTGGGATTAAGATATACTTAGATTGAGAATGTCGATTAGATTTATGTTGGCGTTGTTATGACCCTATCCCTATATTGCATGCTGCAATTAAAGTTTATTCGATATTCAATAGTTGTATATGTGTACCTACATAATATTATCTTCTTTTAGTATGTTAATAATTTTACTTTTTCAATAAAATTTTGAAATTGAAATTGATTGTTGTGAACAGCATAGTCCACACGACGCCTACAGTCTTGCAAACTACATTTTTTGATATGGTTTCAATTTAACTATATGTTGTGGTGTATACCTACTATTTCGTATAAAACACAATGTTGACAGCCCTAGCCTGAACTGCCGTGCAATCACGTAATGTAGTATTGTCTGGATAATATATTGCTGGGATTTGATAATCTGGGTGGAATAATTGTATTAGTAGCGAGAAAAAGATATAATAATTTTATTTGGATCACTATAGATACCACCGATAATTCTAATTATTGTTAAGGAATTTGTCAAGATTACTGGGGCCTTAGACAAAGTAACAATTACAAAACGATAACGAAGTTAGAAATCGCAAAAATGTATGGGATTGACATTAGATAGACCACGTGATCTAACGCGGCGTATGTCAATCCCATACATTTTTGCGATTTCTAACTTCGTTATCGTTTTGTAATTGTTACTTTGTCTACTGGGCCTGATCGATTAGCTTCAATTAAAATTAAATTAAACACACAGAAAAAAATTACTTACCATTGTTTTTGGGTCTTTAAATCGTCCATAGCCATTTCTCATTAAAATAATGTAGAGAAATGGTCTGGTTTCTGTTTATTTATAATATAAGTAGGTATAGAAAAATGAAATATCATTACACAATGCTAAATAACAGGGAAAGCAGGAATATATTTACCCAGAAATCGAAATAAATTTCAATTGTATATACAAAAAATGTAGAGTACTTGTACAAAATTTACAAAGCAACGCTTCCTAAGTAATTTACCAATTAATAGTTTTTTTTTCTAGTTATTGGGTTCAAAAATTGTGGCACATAGTGGTCTGTAACTATTTATGCTCTTCTTTTTTTTTTGATTTAGAAAAGTTGATTTTCCTTTCATACACGTGAGGAGGACATGATATTATGACGAGGTAATCAAAAATGTTAAAATTAGTACCTAAGTAAAAAATTCTCCAACACTACTGCCCCAAAACATATAATCATCACTCTAGTTTATTATAGGTATACTGTTTGTACAAACGATAGCCATCGTAGATCACAACAACTTGATTCGTGCCTTTGATGTCGAGTTTTTACTGCTTTCAGCTTGTTAATAAAGCAGATAATATCACCAGCAGAGCTATTATGTCTCTGAGATACCATCAACATGTTTAGTGAATGAACTGGTAGAAGCCTCATTCATACAGCAACTCGATTTTCCTGTTATTCAAGTGAACTATGAGATACAATTTTACGAACGCACAAAAAATGTTTATATAGAAATTATGTACAATTTGATAAAATGTTAACTCAACATGAACACAAGATACAATGAAAATGATCAGTTTTAGTGTCTGTCAACCGACTTCAAAAAGAATAGGAAATTCTCAATTCGATTTTTTTTTGTTTGTTACCTCAGATATTTCGACGGAGCTTTTTATTTAAAAAGTTCTGTTTTCCGTGTCGTGCCATTTTAATTGTTTAGTTCAGTCTGATTGAAAGCGGATAAGTTTATTGTGAAGAATTGTATTTTGTTCTCTTTATTAAGCTATTGCATAGCTTCTATCGCGGGCCTTGAGCGCGGGGACCGAATCCAGAAATTGCGTAACGAAAAACCTCACGCTCCCCACTCCGACGGGCGCGGAGGTGTGGCTTGAAGGCGTAGCATGCAATAGCTTTACCGCGGCAGTCCCCGAGTGCCACACGTCTTTTTTGATTGGGAACTAATACACACAGTTATGCTTATATTGCATAGAAAATTACATTGCACCCATTGATTGTACCACGAATGGCCTAGCGTTCAAAGATTCAATATATCCGTCGGATTCACGGGAATTTTATTTCATAAAATTCATATTCATATTCAAGTAAATATGTACCTGTATTGAATTTTATTATATCTAGGAAGTGGGAACAATATGCAAGGTAAATTGCTTACTCAACGACCGACAAAGCAACAAGCCATCATTATCCTTAGGCATACTTTAGCATCTTATTATTTCTGGTTATTTTAGTTTTCATTACATACAGATTTTGACGACTTCTGCAATACATACAACTAGTATATATGATATCAGTATTAAGTACATGACCCGTGCATAGCGTAGTTTTAAAGTTTTTATAATGACATTCCACTTGAACCCCATAAAGACAAACCAAGCATTTTAGTTATGGACATATAATTTTAGTTTTTACTTTGGGTTTATGAACCGAAGAAAAAGTTCAGCGGAAAAAATATTACGTTTATGCTGTGAGTCTTGTTAATTAACTATTATACTATAGCAAGACGTCATCATACCTATAATTCTTGTGATGCTTACTAATTATGTAGATTCCCCATAAAACCCACATGGCTTAAAACATGAACACAATCGCAAACAACATTCCGTATATGTATTACAATGTAAATTAGCAATTATTAAACATTGGCGCGACTTTTTTGAGGACAAGGTGATCATTCCATGCATTATTCCTAATCACGTTAATACCCTTTGTGTTCAATTGGTATTTTACCATACATATATTAATTAGCAAAAGGGATGCCTCTATCACATGTTTATTACAAAAACTGATAACTTTATTTTGTTAGGGTACTTTTATGAACTAATGTCGTTTCCCTTCCGGTTGTAGTTTAATCGTTTTATATTTGGTATTATCGTGTCGTTTTTTATATTCATTTCATGAATTAATAACCTTTGAATTATTTATGTGAATGCTAGAATTGTTATAGTATTTTTCATATCAATTTTTCCTTTATATTATGCAATCGGTGCTCCAGCCCTTTTACATATTGTGTAGAATGTAGATTAAATGTTCAAAGGAGACATTTCGCAGTGGGCGACCTCCTACACAATAATATTGATGAAATATTTTCCTTTTGAATACAACAACATATTGACACGTATATCTAAGCTATTTCCCGGAATTATCTTCTTCCGTTTCAAGACCAAGCTTTTCCTTCCACACCCATTCTGAGTCATGAGGATATAATGTTACTCAAATTTCGTTTTACCTTATTACGCAATATAATATGTTGTCATTCATTGTTACTGACGTACCAAAGGCGTACGTAATGGGGTCACAGAACATGTAAAATGTTAAAGAGGAAATTGTCTTAGGATTTTCCCGCTTTTGCCATCTTACAAGTCTTGTGGTCAGGAAAACCGAAAAATGGAGTGGCAGTAATATTGGATACCCGTAGTGCTAATAAAGTGATAATGTGATAATGATGATATGATATAAATTATATAACAGGTCTAAAAAATAAAAACCAGGAAGAGACAAAGTTTTCCTTAAACATTTAATAAAATTTACGTACCTACCTAATTATGTTTAGTTACATTGCAAGCAAATACAGAGTAGCGGTACCACTAAATTTTCAGTTAGTAATTTTAAGTTGGATCTAGTAGGTACATATATATATATATATATATATAATATAAATTATATAAATTACCTGTGGTAGTAGCACTCTATTTCTGAGATAGACAAATCACGAGGTAAGTGAACTTGTAAGACCAATGTCGTCTCCAGCCTCCAGCATAAGAATCTCAAACTTAGATTATTAGATACCTATTAATTTATTGATAAAAAACATAGGTATTTTAAAACAGGTTTTGGAATCGTTATAATAGCCTGAGAGCCCATGGAAAATCGACCTTTATCCATCTGATAAGTTAGTCTTAATAATTTTTAATCAATTTTCCATCACCTTCTCTCTCAAAAAATATTTTTTAGAACAGAGTAAGCCTACCAAGTGGCTTGCCTACCAGGTACAATCTTGTTACTACAGATACCTTGCTTCATGTTTGCGTGAAAGTTATGAAGAGAAATCAATAGAGTTAGAGTTATCTGTGGTATAGAGTAAAGAAAAAAAAAGATGTTTAAAAATAGATGCAGAGCAGCTCCCGCAAGGAACTGTGGGAGAGTTTTACCGATGGATGTCAACAATCTAGGCTTTGTGTTTGAATTTCATTCATTTGAGTAAATCTGACAGAATAGAAAAGTTTAGTATTTTTATGATAATTGGCCACATAACTTTGTAAAGACCTTCATTTCTAAAACGTCATGGAACACTCATCTTACACTCAGCCTTTCATAGAAAACTTAGCATATATTACAAACAAAAAGGTATGTTTGTTTACTTATACGTGTCCAGTATATAAACACAAATAACAGTTCTCGGAAGACTAATTATCGTTTATTTTGATCACGAGTGCTGCGGCGCCGGCGCGATTACATATTATATTTATTTGCGTAACGCATGCGTCTTTATGATTCATTTGTGCGTCGCTTTATTGAATCTATGTGAAGGGTAGGACTTAGGAGCAACAAAAATACGTTTGTGCTGTGCTTACAAATCTCAAGGCTTCTGTATACTCAAATCCACTTCAAAAAAAATTTTGTTGCATGCTATGCAGCTGTTAAGGAGGAGTTTAGTGACAAAACACCCTCGGGCAAGAAATTTAAATACGTAGGTATATTAAAAAAAAACACATATCAGGCTTTTGGTATATGATCGATCTCTTAGGTAATCTCCATAATCTAGTAGTTTTTGAATAAAACCGTAGGAACTAAAGAAACAATCAAATCTACATACTGTTGCTATATGCTGACGCCAATGAGCAGATATTGCGCATGTAGAGAATTAATAACATCCATAACAATAATATTATGTTCCTATTGCGAGAATCTCTATATATACATAATAGATTTTAGGAATCTGTATGGACTGAAAATATACACCGCTACCTAAATCAACTAAATACACGTGCTATTTAGTGGAATTACTATATCTATATGGTTATTAGTTATTACTTATTTGATGATTTGATAGTGCCTCAATTGCCTTCACGATAAAGAGGTAGAGCCATAACCACACAAAACAATAAAGTTGTTTATACTTATATACTAACCAATATTGGCAGTTCTAAGAGAAGTGATAAATACTCGTATGTTGTTTGGAAAACAGGAAAAATAAATTTGTTGGTGAAAAGTTACATGACGCTGTTTCAGAATGACGCTATTTCGGGAGCCGTGACGTCGTGGCGTCGTCACAAGTGGAGTATTTCTCGAAGGTCAACGGAAACTAGTCACGAGGACGATTTAGATAATGTTTTATTAGTTTATTTATTTCAGAATGCACTATTCTATATTTATTTTTCTAGGTCGTGCGTAAGAATATTACAGTGTTGACATATGTGTAAATTAGACTAGTTCTTATTTTATTTTTATACAAACTATCTATGACTAATTCTTATTTAATTTACTTTTTTCTATTCTTTTGCATTGTTATCGATTCCTAATGAACATTTAATTAGGAATCGACTCATAATATTTTGATCTCTACCTTTTCAAACTATTGTTTACACGATGAGAAAACTAAAATTTCGAGCATTTTAACTCTATATATCTCTCTTTAGTCTTAATTAATATTGCACAGGAGCACTAAACTCATTAAACATTACCTCACATAGGTGTATGGATAGCCATATCATCATCAATACATATAATAAAATTCTAGAAAAGTGGTGTCTGTACAATGAAAATATGTAAAAAAAAAATAGCAGGGGTTATTACTTAATCGATCCCAAACCCAAAACTGTTGTTAAAAAAATTTTTGTCTGTTTGTCTGTATGTTTGAACACGCTAATCTCAGAAACGGCTTATCCGATTTAGATGCGGTTTTCACTAATATATTGTGGTAAGCTTCATTTAACATTTAGTGTTTATTTCATGTCAATCGGTTCATAAATAAAAAAGTTATGACCATTTAAGTAATCACAGCGAACATTTGCTAAGGCATTCTATACATGAATTACTTTATTACGTAAATTATACGCTAAAGTTATTCCTTGACATGTCCAGATGATCATATCGAAAGACCCCAAGCGTGTGGGGGGGGTGGTTATGCTGAGGGGGTAGTAGGGGGGGTCAAAGGACCTTTATTTAGATTTTTGCTCATAAGTCTAAAACCTGCACAAATAGCATTATGGTTACTTCTAGGTAAATTTTCTATATAAAAGGTCTTTGAAATTATGTCGTAGGTATTATATTTTTAACCCCCGACGCAAAAAGAGGGGTGTTATGACCGCTATGTGTGTATTGCGTGTCTGTCTGTGCCACCGTAGCTCGCTAACGGGTAATACGAATTAGATGCGTTTTTTTGTTACATTAGTTGTTTATTATTATATTATAATACTAGCGGTCCGCCCCGGCTTCGCCCGTGGTACATGTTTACGTTTTCTCTACATAAAAACCATCCTCGTACTTCAAGGAATATAATAAAAAAAGAATTATCGAAATCGGTTCAGCCGTTCTCGAGTTATGCGCTTACCAACACATTTTGCGATTCATTTTTATATATAAGAAGATAGGGGTAAGTGGGAATGAAAAAAACGAATGTTAGTTCTTAATGTAGGTTGTTAATGTAGGTTATACCCAAGTGATATATCAAATGAAAATAGACGACATGTCAGAAACAATTAGTCAAATTTTATCAAAATCGGTTCATCCATTTATTTGATATAGGGGTAAAAGTGGGAATAAAAAAAAGAATTTTATCAAATATACTCAAGTGACGTATCTAATGAAAGACATGACGTGTAAAGTACAATAAGACATATTTTTTCAAAATTGGTTCATCCATTTATTGGATAAAAGTGGCAATAAAAGTTGTCAAATATACCTAAGTGGCATATCAAATGAAAGGGCATGACCTGACGTGAGAAGTATAATGAGGCATAGGTATTTAATCAAAATCGGTTCATCCATTTATGATATAGAGGGGTAAAAGTGGGAATGAAAAAAACGAATGTTGTCTGTTATACCCAAGTGATATATCAAATGAAAAAAGACGACCTGTCAGAAACAACAAGTCAAATTATATCAAAATCGGTTCATCAATTTATTTGATATAGGGGTTAAAGTGGGAATAAATTAAAACAATTTTATCAAATATACTCAAGTGACGTATCTAATGAAAGACATGACGTGTAAAGTACAATAAGACATAATATTTTATCAAAATTGGTTCATCCATTTATTGGATATAATATGTAGGTATAAAAGTGGGAATAAAAGTTGTCAAATATACCTAAGTGGCATATCAAACGAAAGGGCATGACCTGACGTGAGAAGTATAATGAGGCATATATTTTAATCAAAATCGGTTCATCCAATAAGTATATGTAGGGCAAAAGTGGGAATGAGAAAAACGAATGCTGTCTGTTATACCCAAGTGATATATCAAATGAAAAAAGACGACCTGTCAGAAACAATTAAGTAGTCCAATGTTATCAAAATCGGTTCATCCATTTATTTGATATAGGGGTAAAAGTGGGAATCAATACATATAATAAAATTCTAGAAAAGTGGTGTCTGTACAATGAAAATATGTAAAAAAAAAATAGCAGGGGTTATTACTTAATCGATCCCAAACCCAAAACTGTTGTTAAAAAAATTTTTGTCTGTTTGTCTGTATGTTTGAACACGCTAATCTCAGAAACGGCTTATCCGATTTAGATGCGGTTTTCACTAATATATTGTGGTAAGCTTCATTTAACATTTAGTGTTTATTTCATGTCAATCGGTTCATAAATAAAAAAGTTATGACCATTTAAGTAATCACAGCGAACATTTGCTAAGGCATTCTATACATGAATTACTTTATTACGTAAATTATACGCTAAAGTTATTCCTTGACATGTCCAGATGATCATATCGAAAGACCCCAAGCGTGTGGGGGGGGTGGTTATGCTGAGGGGGTAGTAGGGGGGGTCAAAGGACCTTTATTTAGATTTTTGCTCATAAGTCTAAAACCTGCACAAATAGCATTATGGTTACTTCTAGGTAAATTTTCTATATAAAAGGTCTTTGAAATTATGTCGTAGGTATTATATTTTTAACCCCCGACGCAAAAAGAGGGGTGTTATGACCGCTATGTGTGTATTGCGTGTCTGTCTGTGCCACCGTAGCTCGCTAACGGGTAATACGAATTAGATGCGTTTTTTTGTTACATTAGTTGTTTATTATTATATTATAATATAGGGGTAAGTGGGAATGAAAAAAACGAATGTTAGTTCTTAATGTAGGTTGTTAATGTAGGTTATACCCAAGTGATATATCAAATGAAAATAGACGACATGTCAGAAACAATTAGTCAAATTTTATCAAAATCGGTTCATCCATTTATTTGATATAGGGGTAAAAGTGGGAATAAAAAAAAGAATTTTATCAAATATACTCAAGTGACGTATCTAATGAAAGACATGACGTGTAAAGTACAATAAGACATATTTTTTCAAAATTGGTTCATCCATTTATTGGATAAAAGTGGCAATAAAAGTTGTCAAATATACCTAAGTGGCATATCAAATGAAAGGGCATGACCTGACGTGAGAAGTATAATGAGGCATAGGTATTTAATCAAAATCGGTTCATCCATTTATGATATAGAGGGGTAAAAGTGGGAATTAAAAAAACGAATGTTGTCTGTTATACCCAAGTGATATATCAAATGAAAAAAGACGACCTGTCAGAAACAACAAGTCAAATTATATCAAAATCGGTTCATCAATTTATTTGATATAGGGGTTAAAGTGGGAATAAATTAAAACAATTTTTATCAAATATACTCAAGTGACGTATCTAATGAAAGACATGACGTGTAAAGTACAATAAGACATAATATTTTATCAAAATTGGTTCATCCATTTATTGGATATAATATGTAGGTATAAAAGTGGGAATAAAAGTTGTCAAATATACCTAAGTGGCATATCAAACGAAAGGGCATGACCTGACGTGAGAAGTATAATGAGGCATATATTTTAATCAAAATCGGTTCATCCAATAAGTATATGTAGGGCAAAAGTGGGAATGAGAAAAACGAATGCTGTCTGTTATACCCAAGTGATATATCAAATGAAAAAAGACGACCTGTCAGAAACAATTAAGTAGTCCAATGTTATCAAAATCGGTTCATCCATTTATTTGATATAGGGGTAAAAGTGGGAATAAATAAATAAATTTTATCAAATATACTCAAGTGACTTATCTAATGAAAGACATGACGTGTAAAGTACAATAAGACATATTTTATCAAAATTGGTTCATCCATTTATTGGATATAGGTATAAAAGTTGTCAAATAATATACCCAAGTGGCATATCAAATGAAAGGGCATGACCTGACGTGAGAAGTATGATGAGGCATATTTAATAAAAATCGGTTCATCCATTTATTGATTTATAGCGGTAAAAGTGGGAATGAATAATCGAATGTGGTCAAATAATATAATCAAGCGGCATATCAAATGACGTGTGAATTACAATTAGTCATGTTTTTTTTTAGTCAAAATTGGTTAATCTGTTTATTACATATAGGGCACCTTAGGGGTGATAGTGGGGATAAATAATCCAAATGGAGTACCAAACGAAAGGATATGACATGTACATAATATATAGGTATGATTAGACATGGTTTAGATCAAAATCGGTTCTGCCATTTACTAGGGGTGAAAGGGAAAAGTTGAAAGTCTGTGAAAGTAGAAGGAATATGGGAGCGGGTGAATAACCACATCCTGGAAATTTTGAACTCGTCTGTACCTAAGTTTTATAGCTCAGTTTAGTAATAAATTTTACTAACAGTTCTTTTGTGTTATTATTTATTTTATTTCTTAACTTTATAATAATGTGTAAGTATGTACTTATAATTTAGTTGTATATGATTAGTACATGTTTCAAGACGTGTTTACTCAATAATTGTGTGTTAAGTAGTAACTACTATGCAGTCACTATTCCACGCGGACGAAGTCGCGGGCACAGCTAGTACATAATATGTATGTAGTTTCTAATTGATGCCAGCCCCCATAAAATAGACAATATTTTTTGTTCGAGCAGGTGACATGCGCTACCCTCCTGACGAATGATTAAACATATGGTTCACTATCATTACTTTTAAGGGCGCATATGCTAAGCATCAATTAAAAATTAAAATAGAGACGCTAAAATAGAATATATCTAGGATAATTAGGATAAAATGTTCATTCAATACATTAAATACTCATAATAAAGATTGTAATGTGACATTTATGGATGGGAAATATAGCATAGATATTTATACCTATTTCCATTTACATAATCAGTCATATAACTTGTTCATTTACTAGAAAACTGGGAATCTCGAGTCTCCAAATTCTTCATAAAAACTGAAAAGTTAAACGGTCAGTGGTAAAATACAATTTTGAATTAAACTGCTACTTATCCTTCTGAATAACATTTTATAACGATTAATGTATGAAGTGTAAAACTATGTAATTTAATAATTTCCACATGATATAATAAATACGCAGCGAGCCATGCATGGAATTCCTAGTACATATTAATTAACTTGTAGCTAACATCTACACTGCCAAGTGACTATATAGAAGGATATTATGTCTGTATGTTCAGTTATAAATAGAATATTCAATATATTTATTTGTGCTTTTTTTTAATTGAGACGGCTCTACAAATTACAATCGAATTTGTATACATATATTTGTACATGTTACGTCTTACTGTAACTGTCACTATTGTAGTGATTGTACCACGCCTACTCTCCTACTTCCCAGCTCTCCTTTGCTTTTTGGTTGTCTGGAAGAAATCGCTCATGAGCGATAAGACCGCCTACTGTACCTTAACCTCTTGTGCTGATTTTTATTGTCTTTCTGTCAACTTCATCTGTGTGTACAATAAAGTCTTTTTATTTATTATTTATTTATTTATATTGTTTTTATTAGCAATAGACATGACATAGACACTAGCTGCGCTTCGCGGTTTCACCCGCGTGGCTCTGCTCTTGTTGATCTTGGCGTGATGATGCGTGATATATAGCCTATATCCTTCAATTTTTCAAATCCGACCAATAGTTCCTGAGATTAGCGCGTTCAAACAAACAAACAAACTCTTCAGCTTTATAATATTAGTATAGATATTATGTATTAAAAATATACGAACAGCAAATTTTTATTTGAATATCTGAACTGAAAATCTAAAATAGGTAGATAGATAGGTAGACATTCCTATATTTTCAATGCTCTTTAACATTGAACGCAGTCGGGGCCATAAGCTAGTATTTTTAGGTAACCGCTTGAGCGCCCACCCCACTACCGAGTACCACGTACGCTTATTAAAATTTTCGTAGAAATAGTGACAGCGGTTTTGGGGTATTTGGGACGCATTTCCTACGATTTGTCGTGGGAAGGTGACGGCGGATGCGTATGCAATAGCACCGGTGTTCTCAACCTTTGGAAAATCTTATATAAGTAATATATTATTATATTTATAATAATACATAGTGGGTCTTCCAGCTTCGTCTTCATTGATCGCTATGATATAAGTTCATATTACATCAATGTCTCCGTATTAGAGATTTGTAAATAAAGATCATGCCAGTGAGAATTGTAATGAAATATTGTTTTTACAACCTGGTTGTACTGTGTACAGATCTTATTGATTTAAAAAGGCATTATGCAATCTAAGGTATGCAAAATATAACAAATTAGGTACTAAACAATTAATTCCAAACATATCCTGTAAGTATTTATTTCTTTTAGATACTTCAATTCTTTATATATACCATGTTATTAGTCACATGTGAAATATTTTAATGAGAAGTTTAATACTGAGCATTTTTATTGTCTATATTGTATACTAGCTCATAGCTGTGCCCTGCGGTTTCACTCCTGTTGGTCTTAGCGTGATGATACATAGCCTATAGCCTTCCTCGATAAATGGGCTATCTAACACCGAAATAATTTTTCAAATCGGACCAGTTCCTGAGATTAGCGCGTTCAAACAAACAAACAAACTCTTCCACTTTATAATATTAGTTGTGATATTAGTATAGATTAGGTATGTATGCGATGGTTGTTATAATTAGTGAAACTTATACTTACTAGAAATAACGTAATTACTAAATTGTATACTTAATTAAAAATTTATGTAACTATAGTAGACCAATAAAGGCATCGGGTCTTAAATGGTGACTGGGCGTATAAAATTATATATGTATTTTATAGAGAACTTTACCGTAGAAGCCTTTAATGGTCACAATTATCTACCTAAATAAAAATAAAATAAATATTTTTATGTTGTTTTTATTGATACATATTATGTTGTTGATTCATTATACATAATATTTTATGGACTTTTCTTATTTCATTAAAAAGAAAGGAACTGAAAGACTTCTTCGAAAATCATTTACTTCTAAACTAACCTAATTCGCCATATATTGTATTAATAATAAGTGCATTAATAAAATATGAAATAATGACTTTTTAGTTTGCTACAGAGATAACAGCTACCAAAAATAAAAATAAAAATGTAAGTAATCCCTGATCATGCACGCGGGAGGGAGTACGCGGTTCCGTGGAAGAGCACCGGAAACCGCACAATTTAGTCGCCTTTCAATTGCCGTCGTCATTACCGCACTTACTCGAAAACCCTTCAAGCAATTTGAAGCCTTCTTCCACTGATATATAGATTCGTTTTGTCCGACAAGTAACATTTGTAGCGCTCATGTTAGGTCGACTGTATAATAGTGTACCCCAAAAACTAGTACAAGCAATTTTAAATCGACCATCCTCTGTTATAAGGACTGTTTTACTCCTACTCCAGTAAACGATACTCATGCTTTGTTGGTTGTATGAAAATGAGTGCTCATGTTTAGCTATTAAGCCGAACAGTTACCGTTTGTAACGGATACTAGGCAACGTAATATCGGGAAATGCGTAAATTATACATAATTACACGAGTTACATTTTCTCGATTCTCAGTAACTATTTTCTACTAATAGTCGCAATAATAACCATGTATTATAGTGACACGATCTGTGAATTATTTATGAGTTAAAATGAATCGAATAGTCTACTATTTAGTAAAATAGCAGTTTCAAACCCTCATACCAACTATCAAAATTGAATTAAATATTTCAAGTCGCCTATAATTTTAAGTCGTTATAGTAAGCCGAAGTGATTGTGAATATTATGATAGAGTATAGAGTTGAAGTTAGAGCTCAACAATAAATAAAAAAAAACGGTTGAGAGGTGCACCTCCGGCATGTCCAACAATCAAAAGTTCGACGACACGCGACATCTGCCAACCCGCACTTGGGCAGCCTGGTGGGATACTGCCTTATATAAACTCTCATCGGGGGCTTCTAGCTCTACAATTATAGTGACAAATATAAGCTATTGATGAAATTTAGCAAAACGGACCGTGTCTGAGTGGTGTGTATATTTCGTTTCCGAATTTACTTGCGATCTTATATTTCTAATAATTAATAATGTCATAGATTTTTTATCTGGATTTAAAATGCGGGAAGAAAAAGTAGAAAATCAAAGAAAAATCCTAAATCCTAGTAAATAAAATGTTTTCATATGGTCACTACAGGGTGTCCCACTGTTGGTATACTAAGCTCAAAGGAGGTTATAGTTTTGCATACGCTGAGTACGTAAAAAATAATTTAAAAAATCCAGACGCATTTTTTTTTCAAATAGATGAATTTTTAAAACTCTATGTGTACACCCAAAACAAGCAACCTGCCCAACTTTGCCACCAGCACGTGAGCTATCGTGTAAGATTATGTTTTCATAGACAAAATGCTCATATTAGAGAAGCAGTATATGCCGGCTGCGCGAAGCTAGAGAAGAAAACATGGATTTTCAGGAAAAATTTAGCAAAAAATTTTGGACCCAATTTTTTTTAAAGTATTTTTTACGTGATCAGTGTATGCAAAACTACAAGTTCCTTCGCGCTTAGTATACCAATAGTGGGACACCCTGTATATCAGTAGGGTAATGTGCAAGGTACCGTTTAATATAATAGGCTCTAGGAAGTTAGAAGCCATAATATGCATCTAATCTATGAAGCAATTATTATCGTTAAGTTTATGATTAATTCTAAAAATAATGTAAATTTAAAGCGCCTTTAAAAATGGCATAGCAAACTTGTACTTAGGTAAATTGGGCTTTATGTTATTAATACACACAGTATTAATATCAATATTAAGTAAATTATATCATAATTTTGTAACTTTATTAAACCAGCAGAATTTTATGGAATGTTTGTTATATCATTAAGAATAATTAATATTTCTGTGTATTTGATTTCCTAATAAGAGCGGTATCGACAGCCGACAGGAAGTAGTAATGGTTTCTCGCTACACATTTATCATACCGTGCAATATTTCTGAGAGTTGCAGATTTATGTCATACGACCAAATGCATCATGTAATATCACTGTAATTATTTATGATGTTTATGATATTATGAAATATCGTCGTAAAAATATCAAATGATGTTTGCAGCCGATAATCGCCCGCGGCTTCGCCCGCGTTTTC
This sequence comes from Colias eurytheme, assembly GCF_061535395.1. Taxonomy (NCBI): domain Eukaryota; kingdom Metazoa; phylum Arthropoda; class Insecta; order Lepidoptera; family Pieridae; genus Colias; species Colias eurytheme. The sequence continues at coordinate 2,979,030 of NC_142987.1, read as the reverse complement.
AAAGGAAAACCCGCATAGTTCCCGTTCCCGTGGGATATCCGGGATAAAACCTACCCTATGTGTTAATCCATTAAGTTACCCTCTATATGTGGGCTAAATTTCATTGAAATCGGTTCAGTAGTATTTGCATGAAAGAATAACAAACACATCCTCACAAACTTTCGCATTTATAATATTAGTAGGATAGGATAGGATTAGCTAAGAATAAGTTGATACGTAGCGTTTATGTAAAAATTTCTTAAATTATAATGAGTAGAAAGACAGAAAGTAGATGACAGTAAGGGCGTTTGTCCACTACAAGGAATTTTACGGTCCGGCATTCCGATTTTTTACGGTCCGGTATGGCACGCCATTAATCTATATACTAGCTTGTGCACTATACGTAATTTTACTGTCCGACATTTTACTTTTCCCTATTCCGGATGGTTTTTGTGTCTACGAGTCGCTGTAGGTATAATTGTTTTCGAATGCCCACTTGCTTGGATTTTACTGTTTTTACTGCATATGCCAATTGAAAGCAAGCTCTTGTTTTACGTTCTTTTAGTTGGCAATGAGATTTGTGAAGTCGGTATTGTTATTTTATATACATTGACCAAGCATTGACCTATAATTATTATCTAAGCAAGTGTTGGTAAGTTAAAGTTCAAGTGGGAATAGCTTTAGCTCCTCGTCACCGATTAAAATAAATAAGTGAAACACGCATTTTAAATCTCTTACGGAACTTTACTTTTTATTATAACGAAGTACATAATATAATATTTCACCTTCTATATTTTTTACTCGTTTCTTATAAAATGCAAAAACAATCATTTATGATAGCATTATACCGCCAAACTTCCTTGAACTGTACCGCACTGATCCGAGTAAAGACGGACAGGTGCACAAGCAATTCATCGGTTTTTTCATGCCACACCGGACCGTAAAAAATCGGAATGCCGGACAGTAAAATTCCTTGTAGTGCACAAGCGCCCTAAAAATGAGCATAGTTAGGGTGCACTCACACACATCAGTCACCGTCAAGTCACCGATGACTGATCGGTGACGGTTCGTGTACGTATCCACAAACACCAGTCACCGTCATGTTGTCCGTCAGTCACGTCGCCGGTTTGACTGAATCATTGAACACATACATCAGGTTAGTCAGTGATTAGACGTGTGTCACGCTAGAGAACAGATACTGCCCTGACGGATAAGGGTGCACTCACACACATCAGTCACCGTCACGGCACGTCACCGGACAGGATTAAAAAGAAATATGTATCAATAGTTCTAGTATGACTCTGTTCCCACACGACAGTCGCCGGCACGAAATCTATCAGTGACGTCACCGGTCAGGCACGTCAAATAATCTTTCCATACATGTATCATACTTTTATCCCCACTCACCCGGTGCCGTCACGTCTCAGTTCAGTCAGCGTCGTGCTACCGTCAATAATTGCTACATGTTCTCTAGCGTGACACACGTCTAATCACTGACTAACCTGATGTATGTGTTCAATGATTCAGTCAAACCGGCGACGTGACTGACGGACAACATGACGGTGACTGGTGTTTGTGGATACGTACACAAACCGTCACCGATCAGTCATCGGTGACTTGACGGTGACTGATGTGTGTGAGTGCACCCTAAAATGCCACGTTTCATTAGGGTGCACTCACACACATCAGTCACCGTCAAGTCACCGATGACTGATCGGTGACGGTTTGTGTACGTATCCACAAACACCAGTCACCGTCATGTTGTCCGTCAGTCACGTCGCCGGTTTGACTGAATCATTGAACACATACATCAGGTTAGTGAGTGATTAGACGTGTGTCACGCTAGAGAACATGTAGCAATTGACGGTAGCACGACGCTGACTGAACTGAGACGTGACGGCACCGGGTGAGTGGGGATAAAAGTATGATACATGTATGGAAAGATTATTTGACGTGCCTGACCGGGGACGTCACTGATAGATTTCGTGCCGGCGACTGTCGTGTGGGAACAGAGTCATACTAGAACTATTGATACATATTTTTTTTTAATCCTGTCCGGTGACGTGCCGTGACGGTGACTGATGTGTGTGAGTGCACCCTTAAGCAAGCAAGCGAAAGAAGTTTCGAAGTTGAAGTTTCGTTTCCTTCGCTTCTGAAATAAATATTTTTTTATAAAAACTCGTTGAATGACTCTTCTAGCAGGATTGAAAAGGATTAAAAAATGATTTAAAATTCGAATACAAACACATTTCAAACAAATCAATCTTCTGTTTTCTTCATTATTTTTCTAAATTTTACACAGGACGCACATATTTAAAAAATCGTTTTTATAAAAATTTTAAAACTTTTTAAAATTTTAAATGAAATCAAGTTATAAAGAATAAGTATTAAAATTAGGAATATTTGAAAATATATATAAATATACAAGAAAAATGGCGTGCTGCGGTCCTTGTGGTCCTTGTTGCTACCCGTGCTCGCCGTGTCCTCCGCCGTGTCCACCATGCCCATCGTGTCCTCCCCCGTCGTGCCCGCCTCCGTGTCCTCCTTGTGGACCCTGTGGTCCCTGTGGCCCCTGTGGCCCTTGCTGCGGTCCTTGTGGGCCGTGCTGCGGGCCATGCGGTCCTTGCGGGCCGTGCTGCCCGCCCTGTGCGTCTCGGTGCTCACCCTGCCCGTCGTTCTGCAAGCCTTGCTGCGGCCCTTGCTGTGGCCCCTGCTGCGGCCCCTGTGGGCCCTGTTGCGGGCCGTGTGGGCCGTGCCCGCCTTGTGGACCGTGCCCACCCTGTGGTCCCTGCTGCTGAGCGACCATTGTAATTGCGTCCTGTGTCGTGGAACTTTGTGGTGGACACAATGTTACGGACCCAAGGGGTCAGCCGTTTGTGCAAACGTGTTGGAAATAAAATTTAAGGAATGTACATTTTGTTTCACTTAACGATTTAAAGAGTTTGTAGATGCGTATATTAAGCACTAGATATTTAAGCATTACACATAATATGATACGAACAGCATGGCCGTCTTAAGACTATACCGGTTCCCTTGGGCACAAGAATATTGGGGGCCCTTTGAAATATAAAGAAAACTAGGTATACAATTTTTTCACCACCACAATCATAAATTTTATGAATTTGTGCTCCATTTTTTTTATTATTTTACAAAAGTTACATCTGACCATCTGTCTCGGCAATATCTCCGGGCTACTATGCAATACTATGCAATAGCATAGTCGCAAGAATTTGTACGAACAAAATCTCTCAGCAATCCAGTTGCCGAATGTTGCTGGGCTACTCTCGGCTGAGCATTGCAATACAAAATGAAATTGCAGCAAGGGTACCATTGCAAAATATATACTGAGATATATCCATACTAATATTATAAATGCGAAAGTAACTCTGTCTGTCTGTCTGTTACTCAATCACGCCTTAACTACCTACTGAACCAATTTGCATGAAATTTGGTAGGTATAGAGATATTTTGATACCCGAGAAAGGACATAGGCTACTTTTTACCCCGGGACATAGCATAGGATAGGTTTTATCCCGGAAATCCCACGGGAACGGGAACTATGCGGGTTTTTCTTTGACTGCGCGGACGAAGCCGCGGGTGGAAAGCTAGTTGGTCAATAAAAATTGTCAAGAAATGCATTTTTTGTAGCCCGTTTACAGGCATCTTATTTATTACGGCGCTCCAAAGTTGACTAGGTTCGTCGAGCTCATGAGAATCCGGTCAAAATGAAATTAAATGCTTTATATTTTTTTATTTGAAAAGGGAAACAGGAAAGTTTAAAATTATTTCGTAGCCGTTTCAAATTGATCCAAATTATTGCGTGCGTTAGACAACCTATTCGAGGTCTATGGTAAACTGTGATGGTAAACATAAGTTTGAAGATTGAGCAGCGAATTGTGTTTTAGCAAACGATGTTTTTAGTATGCGGAAATGCGAAATCTGATAGAATATAATAATGTAATATCAAATCCATACTAATATTATAAATGCGAAAGTAACTGTCTGTCTGTCTGTTACTCAATCACGCCTAAACCAATTTGCATGAAATTTGGTATGGAGATATTTTGATACCCGAGAAAGGACATAGGCTACCTTTTATTGCGAATGTACCACGGGCGAAGCCGGGGGCGGACCTCTAGTATGGTATAAAATAAAAAACCAAGCATGTTCTTAAATGTATTTTATTCACAAAGTTAAACTAATCGGGAAGGTCACATAACACAAAACACAGTCACTAATCCGAGCAACAAGCTAAAAACTGTAAACGATGTAAACATAACAATGTTTTCTACTAAAATTTCCTCTTCGCAAAGATTTGGTGTTATCTGAAACAACATCAAATTCGAGCATTTAGTAAAACCATCGATTTTAAAAACAGATACAATTTTCAATATTTAATTATTTATTTTATAAATCTAGACATATTATACAAATAATATTTACAAGATTAGCACGACAGTGAACAGCAGGGTCCAGGCAGGGGTCCACAAGGTCCACAGCCGCCGATCGCCGGGTTGCAAGCCTGGTACGAGTACAGACAATAGCCTCCGCCTTGCGGCCCTCCTGGAAAGCCACCGTAGTACACTGGCATGGTTGGCAGACGATAATTTTAATTAATTCAACGCAAATTCTTGAATGGTACCTTGCCCCTTGACATTGCAAGACAGAAAATATATAGGCGAAAATTTTTCCAAATTCAAATTACATTTGTTTATCTTTTTTATTAGCAGTTTATATGCAGTACAAGAAAAAATATTTTATTTCAACATACCTACGTAATTTATAAACGAACAATATATATACAATTAAAATGAAGAAGATTCGATAATTTAATTATTATTTTATAATACATAAAAATAATTACCTACCTACTAACCTACGTCACTCACCGTACGTCACACACCACTAATAATTACTAACCTACGTCAAAATTAACCGACTACAAAAACGGAAAAGTAAAAAATAAAAAAAAATATGTGCGTGTACTAGTGTACACACGTAAGAAGTGAAACTTCTTTATGACCTTATTTTTCAAAAAATAATTAACTATATGCAACTTTACAGAAATACGTCGAATCACGCGTGGTAGGGATAAGAAAAAGATGGCGCGTAACGGAAAAATGTCACGCGTAACGAAAAAAATGTTACACTAAATTTTTTTCCAACCCTGATAAAGAAGTTTCACTTCAATAAAGATTTGATATTATTAATATCTACATATTATTTAGATGTGCTATATTTACTTAATAGGTTTGATGTCGGTGCACGGGCTTAATACTAAGATTACTAAGTTTTAAATGCTTGGCATCGACATAACTAGTGGGCCATAATGGCCCGGCCATTCCGAATAAAATTTTTATCGGACCAATTCGAAACTATTCCGCATCAATTAAAATAAGAATCACGTAAATTGGTTCTGAAACCTCGGCGTAATATGTGTGTACACATCGGTGTACACATATCATGTATAAAAAGTGTATCGACACTTTTTATACATGATAAGGCAGGCTTTTGATAAAATATTATTTATTATTATTTTGACCACTATCCCGCCTGATGTAAAGCAGTGATGTGATCTATAAAGGAGCACATCTGCCTAGAAGAAGCCTATTCACTCTAGACTTGAAGAGCTGCAGATTATAATTGTCCGAGAACACCGACGATGGAAGAGAATTCCACTCCTTCGCAAATAATAAATGAATTCGCATAAAGCTGAGTGCGTGTGTGCGGTATATCGACTATGAAGGGATAGAGTTCCATTCCACACCTGGATGTCCGATAAAGAAATGAATACCAGTCGAATTGGGAACCTCCTCCTTTTTTTTAAGTTGGTTAAAAATCTAAGTACAAAATCCTAATCTCATGTATTTAAAGACCACAAACATTTTTTTCCTTAAAAAAAATATGACAAGAAAAATAAATTTGGCATTGTCAATTGAGGAGGGTCGGAACAAAAACCGATAAACGACATGCTGTATTTTTTTCTTTTTTTTTTTGTAATTTCGATGCTTTTGCATAATTTTACATGATAAGCTTATTGAATCTGTTCTAAAGCCGATGAATCTAGTAGAAAAATGCGCTTCAAGTTAAATGATCTATACAGATACCGATAAATCCACTGATGAGGTAAAAGAAAATTGATATCTTAACAGAAACCGATAAATCCTACATAAATTTGATAGATTTTTATAAGGTTGAGACAAAAACCGATATATCAATTTTTAATTTTTAATTATTTAATTCCTCATATACTTAGTTTTAACCAAAAATGTTAATGGTTTTTTCACAAAGCGATAAATCCTTAGTTGATTTTTTCAAAAAACGATAAATCCGGATAGTCTAAGCAAAAACCGCTATATCCATTTTTTTTATTTTTTTTTTCGTTTATTACTTCACACACGAATCTGTTGATTTGGCCACCAAACAATGTTGCTAATGTTGATATATTAAGATTTTCTACTCTCTTTTACCTAAAAAAACAAAGAAATAAAACGTTTTTTCCGATTTGTCAAAAATCTTAGAAAGTGGATTTAGCGGTTTTTGTTCCGAAGCTCCTCAATTAATCTTCAAGATTAAAAACTTGATTAAAAAGCAAACACGGGACCCGTGTCTCAATTTCTTAAAAAAATATAAAAAGAATGCCCTACCTCGGTTGCTACCGTTGCTTCACCATCGGCACATTTGCCCGTTGCCCTGGGGGCTGTGATCCCCCCATGAGGCAATGCTGCCCGTGCTGTGTGCAAGGGTGCTGTTGCTCACCAGTCGGACCTTGTTGCTATCAACACTGAATGCAACTGAATGCGAATAAATTATTTCCAGTATATTAAAAAGTATTATTGTTTAAATTAAAGTGGTGTTGTATAATTTTCATCTTTTATTTTACCTATATAATGTTTCATACAATGCATACTAATTAATGATAACGGCTTTAACGGTCAGTAAAAACAACTGTGGGATATTATAATATATCACTTCCTTGATTCAGTATTGTTCCGAGTTAATAAATTATTTGTCCTAACGCAGAACTCCATAATTCCTTCTAATTCTAACTCAGTTTACGTTACTAGAAGTACTAAAATAAACCACTGCGTGTGTCGCTTCGTGGAAGGCGCTCAACCCCTAACTTTCCATGAAACCTTAACCCTCTATATCATGATGTAGACTGTAAGCAACAAATCGTCCGATCTATCACTACATCCATACAATTCGTTTTCTGACAATACATCGCACTGTATACTGTAGTCTACTAACAGAAGTAACGAACAAATCTAAAAACTAATCACTAGATGGCGTTACTTGTCACCAATTGAAGTTTTTTTACAAAGTCGTTAGTGGTTTGAACAAGTGCGCGCGTGCTCCGAATTGAAAATTATTTAAATATAGTTATTTCGAGTTTTAAGGCTTTATTTTCAATAACATGAACAGGTAAGTGTTTGAATATTTAATATTTGACGTTATCAATAACATTTATTTTCATTATATTGATCTTTTTTTTGAATTTGTGTTTGTTGCCCGTAAGCTACATTGACGGATAGGGGTATTATTTTGTGTGTGTATAGATTATATCATGATCACTCGATATCATGTTTCAGGGCAGCTCGTAAGCGTCCTCATCGAGTCCTTTTAGAAGAGGATATTACCTCGATGCTGCAGGATGATGATGACAGTGAGGACGGTTTGGATTTCGACGATGACAGCCTCGCCGACCCAGATTTTTCCCCCGAATTAGAAACTTTTGAAGACAATACTTCCACCTTAGATATCGACGTTGATTCTATAATAGAAACCTTAGAAAGTAACCACGAAAGCTCAGTTCCATCACCCCCAAGCGCTGAAACTGCATCACACGGTCCTCTTCCTTCATCAGCTCAAAGCAATCAATCAAATAAAACTGCAACGAAACCTACTAAATTGAATTTACGCTGGAAGAAGAAGAGCCTACAGGTAAATTCTGAGCAGCTTAGATACAAGGGTAACATGAACTTAGGCACTGAACTTTTAGAACTAGAAACCCCTATCCAGTTTTTCTTTTACCTCTTTCCACAAGAGCTTATCAAGATGATATCAGAAGAGACCAATCTTTACCAAGTTCAGAATGATCCTAATAGCACTTTTCGTGTGACAGAAATGGATATTAGGCAGCTAGACGCCGTTCGCTGGAAAACGAGATACAAGCCAAAAAACATAAAGGACCTGCACAGCATGCACCTCCTATGGCAGTACGGCAAGACCAGATTGGGCACTGGCCCCAATGGTCTGACAAAAAAATTAGGTGCAAGTTTCCAAAGTGTACTGGATTTACTCACAATACATGCGAAAAATGCGGGGTTGCTCTATGCTATACCAAAACCAAGAACTGCTTCAGGAACTTCCATCTCTCATAACTTCCTTTTATATGTATAGTTTTTAAGATTACAACTCAGTGTTGCCCCTAGGCAACGCTCCCTATTTTTCAATTTTTTTCGGAAAATAATTACAATAAATAAAAACTATGAAACACGTGTATTTTTATTTTGGTTTAATTACCCAAAAACAACTAAAAAAATAAAAAACATGTTATTGAGTTATAGAGGGTTAAACTACCTAACTGATATCCATTTGTCTAAGACCTTGGGGAGGTTATTTAATATATCACGTTAAAGGTCAAAATAAGTTGGTAAAATACCGAGTAGATAATAATAGACGGGAAATTATTGTTCATAGAATCGGGGTCAGGAGAATGTGTTCTCTCACGCAATATTCGAACTTGCTTTTATTTATAATTTTATTGATGGAATACGAATTAGGTAAATTTATGATGGAATATTATAGTCAATCAATAGTAAACGATCTACATCATTTTTTGCCGATAATGACTGGACTGATTTTCACATTTAGGTACTTAAATTTTCAGCTAAGTTGAAAATGTGAACTAATGTAAAAAAATCTTCAGACAAGTTTCTTAGTTTTCAAAAGCATTTAATATTGAACCATGATTGTATATACCTATATAATGATATCCCTATAAGTACCAATTACCTGCTTCAAAGACTGCCCCTATACTTATTTAGCAACTCTAGCGGAAGGAAAATTAACTTCTGTTATTACTACCACACTATCTCAACACTAATTAATTATTCGTCAGAAACGACTGTAAATAATTTATGAGAGACAGTAAGTTTAATGTTTAACATTAAATATAAAATAAAAATGCCTTTCATTTAAACTTTATTAGATAATGTAGGTATATTCAATTCTTAATGTAACTACAAAACTCTTGGTATCTAAAAATAAATGGAATTCATTATTCAAAGGTACCTAGGATTATTTCGCGTCTAGTGCGATGTGTTAAATAAAATTGAGTTATACGCCAGCAGTCTGCGCCATCGTTAAATTTAAAGTGCAAAGCTGTTATCTCGGGCCCATCACACTGCTTCCTGTCTTTGTGTGATGGCAACAGTCCAAATCGAGCTCATTTCCGGCTACCACCTTCGCAGACATGCCGACAAAATGTTTACCTGTCGTATTTATTGTCTATTTTGAAATGTTTTTGGCCACGACTTTATATTTAAAGAACTTACTAATATATATGTACTTAAATATAACTACTAATATAATTGTGACGCCGCTAGCGATCTAAATATCATTTACCCAGGGGATTTTAGAGTAGAAGGTATTAAGGTATAAGGTATAGTTACTGGATAAGTTATAAATTTAATAGTCAATTCAATTTCTACAAAATACATAAGTAGTTGGTTCTTAATAATAATAAATAAATTCAATTAAAAAACTCTATTTTTATTTCAAAACATTCATTAAGTACAATAATTAACATCATATTTTGCACACGATTCGGATATCTTTAAACACTTTTTAGGGCGCGTAACGATAGCTATAGGTTCCAAAGGGCTTCCCGCAGGGCCCGATGCATACAGCGTCGCAGGGCCCGCAGAAAGGTCCGGAGTACGACAGACCTGCGACTTGACCGCAACAGGGTACACCACACGTCGGCTGCATATTATAGAAAAAGTAATCAACGTTCAGTTTTAATTTCAATGTATATAGTTAGTATACACGTATAAAAGTTTAATTTTGATGTAATATTTTCTTTCTTATACTGATTTTACATGAATTTTACATAGACTTTTTAATTTCATTAAATTGACAATCTTATATTGTGTCATTTGTCGATGCCAGTGTCGATGCTCCGCAATGTTTTTTCGGATTTGCATGAAAAAGTATCTTACGGTGCATTTACATTAAACGAACATAGAGGTAGGTAGAGCTAGAGCAAGTCTAGTGTAAACGAAAACTTGTATTCAGTGTTTCAGTATTAGAACATTGCATAGAATCTTTTCGAACGCACTAAGAACAAAGAAACTATCTAACAGAATTTTTACAGTAGGGTGTTAGCGCACCTAGAATGAGCATTCGTTCGGCCAGTTACATTATTTCCTTATTTTTAGAATAAAATTGCTAATGTCATATTGTCACACGTCTAGTTCTATCATTCTATCAAAAAAAATATAAGAAAAAAATAGCAAACCAAAAAAAGCTTTCTTTGAAATTCTTGTAAAGTTATTGGTACGTATAAATGACTAGTTTTTCACTAGGTTAGACTGCCATTATTTTTATTAATAAGTAGTATAACTGGATCCGCGATATTTTTATAATTTCCAGCATAATGCCGGTACTTCCCTGTTGTCTCGGCTGTCAGGGCCCCATGGCGGGCCCCTGTGTACCCGTGGCCTATCGCAAGGAGTGCCGCAACGTAGGGCCATGCTGTCCTCACGCTTTCGGAGCGAATTGCCAAGCGCCTTGTGGTGAAATCGGGTGTATACATGGGTAATGTTTCGAATGTAATTGCTTTGAATGTAGATAATAGATTTGTTTACATTTAATTTCCTAAAAAGCTTAGTGATTGTAGAGTCAAATGTACATTTATTTCTCGTCTTCTGATATTAATCAAATGTGGCTAGATAGTTAAAAATCGTGAAACTCGGAGCAAAAGAAGACAATATTTTCTACTGCAAAGGCTTTCAGCAAGTATGATATTTATGAAAAAATAAGTAAAAATAACTAATAAGTATACTTGGGTAAATTATATGACTGGTATCGAATGGCCAAACAATGCAGCTTGGTTTGAACCGATAACTTTGTAAAACAAATACATTTTATATTCATCAGTTCAATTTTATAGGAACCCGTTTATAGATTATAAAAATTCAACATAACGTTAACTATGTGTTACAGAGCTCGTGGGGGAGTAGCTGGCTCGTACTACAGTTGCGGCCATGGCTGCATCGGAGGCTGCACGAGCGGCCTCTGCGCCAGCTGCTGCGGCCCCTCTTGTGGATAGAACTGGCAAACTTGCGTGAAAAAGTCGTTTTGATCAGTTATGAAATAAACCATTTGCTTATTTATTTTGTATTTTATTTAATACTAGCTGCACTGGCTTTTTCCGTGGTACACTGAAGATTGGTCATACCAATTTATAAACCTTGGAGGGCTAATGCTTTGAGGCTGTTTTCACAGCAGTTCGGAAGACCCGTACGGGCTGATAGGGTGGCCGTATACGGACCGCTTCAAGCAGTTGACCGACGGCTTGAAGCCGCGACCGCGCGGTGAACATTCAATTCAATGTCGTAAATAGTTGGATCGTGAAAATGTGCTGCACTGCGCTCCGCCATATCTGTGCCGGCCCTATAACTATACCTCTCGTGACCATCCACATCACATCCACAGCACGCATCCTTCTCACATCTGTGGTGGAAAAGCATCCTAGGCTGCCGTTTCCGAGATGTTCGAGGATGTGTAGCGATGTGATGTCATTATGTAGCGCCTAATTGCTATCAAAACGGTTGAGGTACATAATTGGCCCTTTATAAAATCCTCGAGGTACATCAAAGGTGCCAAAGCATTGCTACCTACTATTTTATGTCTAGCTTACCTACTTGAACAGAACACTAATTTGATTATGCATAGTTTCGATATAATATGATGTTTCAAGCCTATACCTACAAGAGAGAATTGCATCCTCTGGTAACCATTTGATTTTGATGATTGGAAATTGCAGTTTGCATAGCTAGTAAATTGTTCCTGTATCTTAATACATACGGCATAGCTATATAATTTAACTAATTTAAATAAATTAAAAAACAAAAGGACACTTAAAATGACGTTTATTTTCAAAATATGACAAAGGCATGGTAAACTGAACGGTACACTTCGCTGACCATACTATGAGGCCTCGCACTCCCATACCACTCATCAGCAGACAAGCGAGCAACAATCCCTCCGAGCTCTAGAGGGTCCCAGCTTTGCGGCGGAACCACTCACGCCACGTCGCTGCTACGTTCCTACTCTTCTGAGGAGCTGGGCTCTGAACGGAGCGACCAAAGCTTGCGCTGCTCACGTCTGCTTCATATCCTTACAACATTCCCTTAAGTGACCGACGATAACAGTTATAGCTGCTCTTCTCTAGCAGCAGTAGTAGCCACAGCAACCGCCATAGCAAGGAGAACAGCAAGGGGAACAATACGAGTAGCACGGCCCACAGCAAGGAGTGCAGCACGGGTAGCAAGGCATGGTTATTTTAGGTTCAGCGAGCGTAATTCACAGAAGAATGTAATATTTAGTTGAGAGGTTGAGCTTTTTTTTTTACTTTTTTTGTTCCAATTATTTTGCGGATTGTTGGAGGTTTGAGTTATGTTTGTTGACTGAAGAAACAGCAGTTTGAAGCATTTACATTACGTCGTAGAACAAATTTTTAAATTTAAACTCTCATTTCTTTCCGAATATTTTTCTGTCACTTCATAAAGAGGTAACATATAGGTAGGTAATAATTAGTTTGAATAAGGTTTGTAGGCTGAAAAACAGCGGTGAAAGCACCTGCTTTCCAGCTATCACTTCTATGCTTTCACCTGAAAGCACACCTGAAAGCATAGAAGTGATAGATGGCCTCTTGGTCGTTGTTTTTGTCAAATTTTTAGTGCTCTTCCACGGTAAAAAGATACGAAAATATCTGTATTTTCTGGTGAAAAACTGATATCCGCAAAAAACTTAATAGTGAGTATCTAGCAACAGGTAGCAACGAAGTCAAAGTTGTACTTGAAACTAAAATATTTTAACTTCAATATTGTTTACCTTGAATAATATAAATATTTTCTTTCTTTATTTATTTTTACTTGTACTAAAATTGCTCTCGGCTATATTTTTTTATTTTTTTTGTCTTATAACTAAGTAATAAGAATGCGATAGGTGGCGATGGTAAATAAACTGATTGTTCTCATAAAAAATGGGATTATACCTAGTAATAGATAAAAAAACTTATTAATCTTGTTCAAGTTGAAAATTTACCCTTGATCGAACGACCTATGTCATTACCGTGTAATATCTGCTGATTGAGTGAAACAGTTTCTTAGAAGCATTCCCGCTGAAACCCTCCAGCTCTATTTTCCTAGTATGGAAATAATGGATTCTCAGAAAATCATATTATTAAAAATATAATACGGAGCCTCGGAGAGTTGCGTGAAGCACAATCTTGCACATGAAAATCTTTTTAAAATACATAATATTATGATGTATTAAAATATTTTAAAAACGTATGTAACGTTTCTAAGAATGAATCTGATCACATTTCCCCAGTTGAAATTTTGAGCAGCACTATAGGAGATATCAATTTCAAATGTGATATTATCTAGGTATCATATTAATTAAGGCGATACTTGCGGATAGACAAAAAAGCGCATATCGCATATCTCCTCGTGTAAAACAATAATTAGAACGGTAAAACGGTTTTTAGGAAACCAAAATGAATGTATCATGATCATAACGGTTCTAGTCAGAAGAGGTCAAGAAGGTTCGAGGCACCCATCATTTTTTTTCCTTTTCTATCTATTTTGGTATAATTCAATAATTTACAAATTAATAATAATCTTCATACATAAATGAGAAATGAAAAAAATATAAATAATCGTTATGCATAGCTGGAAATAACAAACATTACAAGGCGCAAAAAATATTACAAAATGAAATAGCTCCTGCGAAGAGCTATGCGTATAAAAACTAATTAATTACCAAGATAAAATTCGTATGCAAATATAGTGTACAAAAACTAGACAAACTAATTACGTTGTCGGGTGCAACATTCGATTTCATGGAAACTACCTACAATTTAGCATACCTCTGTGCGCGCGTGTTGGTTTCAGGCAAAAAATTTACGTTGGCAAAAAATATTTTATATATTATTGCTAGTGTTGTCTTGCAGCTTTACGTACAATTTACTTGTGCTGTACTCAGATTGGAATTGAAAAAGCCCATCACTCTTGTATATAAAATCGTTCAGAGCGTTCGTTGCAATACTTCTCGGAAACGGCTTGACCGATTTTTATGATTTTTTTATGGAATGATGAGATTGAAAACAATTTTTTTGCCCCATATTTTATTTACATTACTAACGATAGGTAAGTAAGTAACCTATGTTTTTTTATATTATTCAAATGTAAAGCTGTGCTACATAGAAGTCGCGTGCGCTTTTCACTCGGCCTGCAAAAAATCCCGTACGCCTCAATGTAACTAGATAATGTTTTATTACCCACCTCAAATGCCACTTATTAGCAACAAGTTTCGTAACTGCACATTATATGGGGATACTTTTTAACATGGCCATGTGCTGACATATCCTGGATTACGACATTGGTGCAGTTTGCATACATGCCCTCATTTATCGGCAAAAAGCAATCTTTTAATATTGAAATAAAAAAGATCTAGTTAAATGACTCTTCTGTTCACTATAATAACGGAAAAATAAAGCCTGCCCGTTTTCATAAAAAGCTGATGCTAAAATTGAATTTAGATAATATTATTATGTAGTTACTTAGGTATCTCTTTTTAGCTAATCGATATTTCCAATAGTTTCATTTCACCCTATTACTCGGTTTTGCTAATAGCTATCATCATAATCGGTTCAACCGTTTTTGGCATAAAAATGCGGAATATTAGTTGGATAATCGTGTCGAACAATATAATGAACATTGAATCATATTTTCAAAAAAGCATACTGGCGCAAACTTCGCTATGATGCTCAAAAGTACAAAACTATTTACTTAGTTTTTATTAGCTGTGTAACATTTCAATGTTTTGTGTTTTCTCATTTCTTCATCGAAATATAATCCACAAACAATTATTAAATATTACTTATATCTTTATAACAATTACCTGGATATGGTTCTTACTTTAATAATTCAACTTCTCATAACAGCCCACTTATACGCCCACCCTTCACTGCTAAAGACTAATCACAGTTCTCTAAGGTACCTACATAAGGCTGCTTAATTACTTCTTCCCCGTATCAGCTACTTTCCATTGAATATTTCGTAGAAATTCAAACGGCAAATCAGTTTCAGTTAATTATAAAATTAACCGTTATAGAGAACGTTGCTTTATTAATAAATAGCGAGAAGCGATTTCGATTTCGAATTCTGCGAATGTGCATCACGCGCGAGCTCCCCTGCTTCCTCGAATTCTAGAACGTACACGTTCCAAATATGAATTGTAATACTAATGGCGGGAATACGACCCATCTGTCAAACGTACCGCACTTACATATTTTGTCTGTGCATCTATTTTTCATATTAAAATAGGGTTTCAAACAGAAATAAAAAAACAATTTAATAAAAAATATTTACTATCAATATAAAATATTATATTCAAGAGACTCTTCTTCGCTTATTTCTAGTATTATCTTCATTTTCATCACTTTGTTGTTCATTTTCGCTCGCTGACAATATTTCTGTTGCCGCATCATTTATATCTTCACCTGCAAATTGCAATAACATAAATGACCATTTTAAGGAACTCTCGCAAAGATTTAACGTGAAGCTGTATTTAAAAATTCAGCTTAATTGGATGGATGAAGTCAAGATAGCAAGATTGCTTCATTCCTGGATTTACATTCATCCATTGAAGTGAAACTTCTTTATCGGGGTTGGAAAAAAATTTAATGTAACATTTTTTCGTTACGCGTGACATTTTCCCCTTACGCGCCATCTTTTTCTTATCCCTACCACGCGTGATTCGACGTATTTCTGTAAAGTTGCATAAAGTAAATTATTTTTTGAAAAATAAGGTCATAAAGAAGTTTCACTTCTTACGTGTGTACACTAGTACGACGCACACATTTTTTTTCTGTTAGTTACATTAATTTAAAATTCGAGCTTTCGGTTCCCTACGCAAAGTATGTAGTTATACAGAATCATAATAAAAAAAGTTCCCGATCCACCAAAAATACTGTAAAAATAAGATAATAATGTTTACATAAGTTTCATGTAATTCATAATAATATCAAATATGTATTGACATATTATACACATACCATCAGGCCTGTCTTGCTCCGCGTTGAGAACTTCCATGAGGAGCGGCGCCTTGATACGGAAGTCGCGAGCCGTGCCCAACGAGAGGTATTGTTGGAAATTCAGCTGTCAAATTAATTTGTTTTAATAATATATATAAATTTATTATAAATATAATAAACAACAAATAAATAAATATAAGCTTGTTATGTGTGTTGTAATGGTGCACAGAAAAACTTGATTAAGTTTATGTTTGCATCATTAATGTAAATTATTATATTATACTACATGTAAGAAATAATATGTTAAATAAATAAATAAATAATACCAAAGTATTACGATAGAACATCAACTGAGTATTTATTTAATATTATAACATTCATTTGTATAAACATCAATAATCAATTTTATTTGAAAAAAAAAATAAGTTAATTGTCTGTCTTTTGTAAACCCTACAAATAAAAAAATATTGTTCGTCAAATATTATCAAGTAAACTTTCACATTACAAAACTTACCTTAGCCTTATCCCCCAATAAAATAGCGTGTTTGCTAAACTGTTCCGCTTCCAGCACGAGCCGCGGTATGAGCTTAGTGTCTCGCAGCACTTTGCTGGCTTTTTGATGTTCTTGTGATGCTTCGAGATACGTGATAAGGTTGTCCGTTACCGCTGATAGCTTTTTACCGCTTAGTTTGAAGAGTCGATCTAATCTGTAATAATAATATGCTTGGAATATTTTAAAATATGTATATATTTTATAAAAGTTCAAATAAGGTTAAAGAAAGTACGCTCTATATAAGAGCTCATTTTTAACAACAGAACACATTTTAACGGAAACAAAAATATTATGAATATCAATTGGGCTGGCGAGTAAAGCCATGCCGAAATGCCTTGTTAGCCGTGGTAGAAAGTTTCTAGATTGCAGAGCGGCTTGTAGAAGCGATTGTTCAGCTCTATATAATGACATAGTTTTTGCCGTGATAATGATGAAAATGTTACTAACCACGTGTAGTGTTTAGTTAAAACTCCTGTCTTTATATCACGACGTGGAGCAGTGAGTAGAGTCTGAAACGGGCAGTGTGAACACCTCTACAATATTTAGTAGCATGTAGAGTCGAAAAATGATAATGTACTCGGCTCTTTATAATAATGTAGAGTAACGTGTGAAGCGCTTCAATGGGAAAATCGGCTCTATCATGATTTAGAGCTGGAAGACGTTGTGTTTACGACTCTCCATGGTCCTGTAGAGCAGCGTGTAGAGACGGCTCTATATTATGTATTAACAGCAGTGAGTAGAGCGTGCCCGGTTCTACAAATGTAGAGCAGGAACACTTTGCCGCGTGTAGATTACCATAGCAATTCGACTCTACGATGTTGTTGTAGTACCGTCAAGGGGGGACGCCCTTGCGCATGTCGCTACCAGGGTGAACCTTCAGTTCACCCTCGCGTCCGCGTTAAAATGTAGTAGCCCTTCTAGGTAACATTGAGAAACACCACACAAAAAAATTGGTTGTTTGTAAAGTCGGTTTACTGACGATAGTTGAACGTGACAACGTCTTAAGGCCGATTGTGCTTCTTTGTCGGTCGTTCCGCGCTCTCGCTTGCATTATGGAACGCTTTAGCGAGGTAACGCCGCATTAGTCATGTTTTTTCGTGCGTGCAGCCGGCTCTATCGAATTATAAGACGTTGTCACGTCAAAAAATTGCGCTTGGCGCACCTGAGCTGCGGCAGGTCGGGCGCGCGCGCGGGCAGCTGGCGGCAGAGCGCGGCGAGCAGCGCGTACAGGCGCGCGGCGGCGGCCAGCACGCGCTCGCTGGCGCCGCCCACGCAGCAGCGCAGCGCGCACAGCCGCGCCGCCCACCCGCTCGCCTGGCACAGCTGCACGCTCACCCAGCGCCACGCCGACCACACCTCTGCACATACATTTGGGACATTACTAGGTACCCAGCACCACGCCAACCACACCTCTGCACATACATTTGGGACATTACTAGGTACCCAGCCCCACGCCGACCAAACCTCTGCACATACATTTGGGACATTACTAGCTTTCCGCCCACGGCTTCGCTCGTGTTTTCAAAGAAAAACCTGCGTATCTCCCGTTCCCGTAGGATTTCCGGGATAAAACCTATACTATGTGTTAATCCAAGTTGCCCTCTATATGTGTGCTAAATTTCATTGAAATCGGTCTAGTAGTTTATGCGTGAAAACCATACATACATACATAATTACAAACCTTTCCTCTGTATAATATTATAGTATAGATAACATTTTTGTAATGAATATCCTACAATTTTATCTATGTACTTAGCCGCGCGGTTTTACCCGCAGTGCTCCGCTCTTGAGGGTCTTAACGTGATGATATATATGCCTATAGCTATCCACAGAAAAAGAGCTATCTAACACCGAAATAATTTTTCAAATCGAACAAACAAACTCTTCAGCTTTATAATATTAAGTATAGATTTATCGCATTTAACTAAATCAAGCGTGAATCAAGCGCAACAGCGCATGCGTGCGTGTCAACCTATCGCTGTGTAGCGTCCGCGCCTCTACCGGTTAAAACCGGTTTACGGTCGCTCAGCCTGTTGACACAGGACCCGCACAACAAACGCATCTTATTTACGAAATTGTTTGAAGAAAAGTAAACTATAATAGATAAGAAGTGTTAATATAACATAATAGATATGTCGCAGGCAAATTGTATAATCTCGCCGTTTACAAACGGCGTCTGTCACTAAACAGAAATAGGTACAGTAGAACCTCGGTAAGTTAAAGTCCAAGGGAAACACAAAATATTTTAAGTTATAGAGGTTTTAAGTTATCAAGGGTCTATCCATTTTTCACTTCTTCTATAGCTTTTATTTTATCAGCGTAGGTGAGGGTTGTTAGTTTTCTTTTTGGACTAATTTTAAGCCAGTTTTATCACACAGTAAGTAAAGTGATGATGTTTCCAGGACAACGATCAAAAACTTATGATGCAAGTAAGTCGTTGTCATAAAGCTAACCGCCGCAAAA
Source organism: Colias eurytheme (assembly GCF_061535395.1). Classification (NCBI taxonomy): domain Eukaryota; kingdom Metazoa; phylum Arthropoda; class Insecta; order Lepidoptera; family Pieridae; genus Colias; species Colias eurytheme. Next base: position 2,959,702 of record NC_142987.1, on the reverse strand, counting down.
CTTTAAAGAACTTCGATAAAGCAAACAATAGGTAATGTATTGTTTACGTTAACAATACATAGTAAACACGTGCAAGCAATAAATACCGAAACCTCTTGTTTTGACACTCTTTCAAAATGACTCATTGACAAAAAGAATTATGTAATAGAGGTTGTGGAAACATTTTTTTAAGTTATTGAGGGCCAATACAGAGATTATTTATTTAAGTTATAGAGGTTGCGTATTTTAAGTTAAAGAGATTTTGGGCTCTGATGGGAAGGGAACATATTATTTTGTGAAGTTACAGAGGTTTTTATGTTATCGAGGTTCAACTGTAGTTCTAAAAACAAGAACCTAACCTAACCCCCTTATCCAAACCAAAAATATCTGATTACGAATTCTCGACATATTACAAAATGCCGACCGTTTGTAAACGGCGAAATATTACAATTTGCCTGCGACAGATATATAGATTTAAATATTTTAAAACGAGTAAAAATTTGTAAATTCACTATGCCACTGAAATAACTTTTTGTCAAATTTAGAATTCATTACTGTATCAAAAACTAGATGGATCAGACGTTTTACCTTTCTCAATCCTCTGCTGATTTGAATGTGTAGCATTATTCAGTGCATTGGAGAGATCTTTACTCCTATTCAGTAAGTGCTCTATACATTTATACCGATTGTTCAAATGTACACAAATCGTTGTGAGCACAGTATGGCCGGAGCGGGAATCGATTGACGGAAAATCTTCGGTTTCTTGCGTTGCTGCTGACGATTCTTCCTCCTTTTATATGAGAGAAACAAATTATAAAAACTATGTGAAAGACTAATTGTTTTACTGTGGAATTGATTTCTAAGATATATTTCTTAGTTTACTTAATGGAAATTAGCTCGGAAAGCATAATTGACAACATTTCAAAATTTTAAGTGACTTCTTTTTTTTTTAATCTCAACTATATCAAAATTCACAGTACCCATGTGATCGCTTTCAAAAAAAAAATTACTAGGTGTCTACTTACATCAATCTTGCCAAGCACTATAGATAACTTGTCAAAGAGCTGATCCAACAACACAGCTTCCCTTTGCTCACGGTAACATGCACTTAGTAATGGCCCTATAAGTGGAAGACATTCTTGCTTGCTAGTCCGAACGTAGTCTTCTAGTTTTGATGTTGCCTGATATGGAAAGAGTTGTTTATTTTATCTAAAAACTTAAATATATAACATTTTTAATTATTATCTTGTAATATGTAAAAACAATTTTTCCGAAAAGTTCATCTACACACAATAATGTCCAAAGGCCATCAAAGCGAAATTATCTAATGATAAATTATGAAAGTTGAAAAAGTCGACACAATTTTTTTTTCTAAAATCAGAGCAACATACTACATATGACCATATTTTTTGACTATAAGTCAAACACGAATTAAAATATCAAATGTGTAACCATATTTCGCAAGGACAGAAATTAGACGGAGATAAATGACTGAGCAACACAAAAGGAACGCCATTAAAACATCATTTTTTAGAACATTAAACGTAAAAACTCACAGTATTCAGTCCCGCGCACGCACTGACATGCGTCTCTAGTAGCACACTTGCAATTTGCACCAACAAAGCCGTGTGTTTCTTCAACATAAGGTCTCTCTCCACTGCGCCGTCCGCGTCGAGTTCGGACAGCGCAGTGTGCACGTGCCCTAATATCTTGGACATGTTCGCTGACGGTGTAGCTTCGGTTTCACCTGCTGTATTTATGATATTAAAAGATTAGAAGAAATAATTCAATATTGAAACAGGAAAAAAATAGTATATCTTTATGTATGTGTTTGATTTATTGATGTAAATTCATAAGGATGTGATTAAAAAAATATAAGCGATATAAAAGAAACACAACTAATCATAATTTTACTTTACACGTGTTAAATGATTATTTTGAATAAGGTTCTTGTTAAATTTGATATTTGAACTTTAAAATCTGTTCCACTTATTATAATTTTAGAATTAACTTTCAAATTTAGAGTAGAGATTAGTCTCTACTCTAAATTTGACGTAACTTACTTATTCCAGATAAAACACTCTCCACTTTGAATGAGTAATGTGACGTCAAAAGCAAGTTGAGACACGTTTTGAAAACTTCGAGACAACCGAGCGCCGTGGCGTCATCAAAATCACATAAATCTTGAAACCTAAAAATATTTTAAATTAGAATGGAATAATATCATGAATTTAAAGACTTTTGTCTTTGCCACATAGAACGAGTAATTCACACAGAGCGACGACGCTCTGGCGTTCCATCTGACAAAGCCATTTTTGAAGTTGGATTGACAATAAATTATAAATTGGTCCTTCGAGTAATTTATATGTTATTTTTATTTGTCTTTTATTATGTTGTAAAAAAAATACTGTGGCGAACATTTTTATATTGTATGTGATAAATTCATGTCGCAATTTGCGAAATAGTATGAAGAAATACACTAATATTAATTGAATACTTGATACATGATACCGTAAAACGGGGTGAATAAGGACTCAGGGGTAAATAGGGTCAAATCGAGGAATCTAGTTTTGAAGTCACAAAATAAAAAAACAAGAACTTCCAATTGCTACCTTTTTTTTCTTCTAAAAGTAGAATATATTATCTTCTAACTGGCAACACCGAAGCGTTGTGAAGTTAGTAAAAGGTGTCAAAAATCTTCTTTCAAATAAGACTGTAGATGTGAGGTTGCGGTATTGTCCCATAGGTTGACCGTTTTTGGAAATTCTAGTGTTTTTTTTGACAACGTGTGGAGTTAGCCAACGATATAATATCTTTAAGAAGCTACACAAAAAGAGGTAAGTCTAGATTTTACATAGTTTTTGTTTGAAATCGTTTTCTTTAAAACCTCTGGGATTGTTTATTTTTTCGAGGTGAATAAATACGGTAACGGGGTGACAAGGGACGGCTAAAGTACAAATAGAGCCGCCTATACTTGGTAAATAGGGACATATGAAAGTTGATTAGGAACGGTAAAGTTTGAATAGGTTCAGGGCTGCCACAACATGAATTGAACATTTTATCGCAGTTTTGCAGGATTTCAATTTTTATTAAAATAAGGCATTTTCATTTTATTTATTTTTAACTTATATACAAGCATGAGTACAAGGCGAACTTATGAGAAGTAATAAGAGATACATAGGTACGAACTTGTATGATTTAAAAAATAAATAATAATAATACGTAGTGTGTTTTACTAACAATATATGGGTCTTCGTTGTTTTATGCATTTTAATATTTTACTTTTACTTATAGGTTTCTATATTCTGTAAATTTATTTACGCTTTTATTTTCACCTTAAAAAAACCTGGAGGTTCTAAATTCGTCGTTACTCCGTCATTATCGTGAACTGATTTTGATGATTTTTGAAGTGAAAACTTCTTTAGCGGCGTTGAGCACTTTTTCTGTAATGGGTATAAAATCTTAAACTCGCGTCAGGACACGTGACCTGATCGAAAAAGCGTAAGACGGATACCATTCCAAAATATCAAACATGCTCAACGTTAATAATCAAGTTTTCACTTCTGCCGGCACTCCCGGAGTGAAACCCGTCTTTTTTTTGTAAGATAGGATATAACATCAGAGCAGGCCTCATAATAAATTTTATCAAAATTGGTTCATCATTTTTTTTAAGAAAATTGACGAAACAGATAAACATGTATGCACATTTTTACAGAGATTTTATAATATTATAACGCTAAGTAGCTTTCTGCAAGATATGGAAGTCGATCGGTTTTAACGTTTTTAGCGTACAAAATTTTGTCTTATGTAATTGTTAAAAATGGGTATGTGGATACCTGATTTCTACAAAATAGATGGGTACTCACCTACTACAATAAATAAATAGCGACGTAGGTACCTACCTAACCTTGATTGTTGTTATTTTCAGAAATGCCTCGTGTATATAAACCGGGTGGTACAAAACACTACAAAAAATATGATGAGTTGACTATGCAAGTTGCGCTTAATGAATATAATAATTCAAATTTATCACTGGGAAATATTAGTGCAAAATATGATATTCCTAAATCGGTCTTGCAAAGACATAACACCAGGTTTATGAAAAAGCCAGGAGGTCAACCAGTTTTAAGTGCAGAAGCCGAGGAATACATAGTCGAAAATCTTAATCATTGTGCTGAGTGGGGATACCCTTTAGATACTTACGACTTGAGGGTATTGGTTAAAGGTTATTTGGATAGATCTGGCATAACTGAGAAAAGATTTAGAGATAATTTACCTGGTCCAGATTTTGTGAAAAGTTTTTTACAAAGAAACAAAAACAAAATTTCATTACGAATTAGCCAAAACATAAAAAGATGCCGAGCGTCCGTTTCACCGCAAATTATAGAGGAATATTTTATTGAATTGGAGAAATCCTTAGAAGGAGTGCCAATGTGTAACGTTGTTAACTATGACGAAACAAATTTATCGGATGATCCCGGAAGAAGAAAAGTTATAACAAAAAGAGGCGCAAAATACCCGGAGAGAGTCTTAAACCATAGTAAAGCGTCTACATCAATTATGATGGCAGCTGCTGGTGATGGAACTTTACTACCTTGTTATGTCGTCTACAAATCTAAAAATTTATACGAATCTTGGGTTCAAAATGGGCCGAAAGGTTGCAGGTATAACTGTACTACTTCTGGGTGGTTCGACAGTATCACGTTTGAGGATTGGGTCCGTACTGTCGCGTTGCCTTATTTCCATAACAAAGATGGAAAAAAAATACTCATCGGAGATAATCTTTCATCCCATTTGTCTCTAGACTTGATTAATGAATGCAAAGAACAAAACGTGCATTTTATTTTTCTTCCTCCAAATTCGACACATCTAACACAACCGTTGGATGTAGCTTTCTTTAGAGCAATAAAAGGTGCCTGGAGGGACATTTTGTTTCAGTGGAAAAAAACCGATGGCCGTACTTTACCTACTATTCCTAAAAGTGTCTTCCCTAGTCTTTTGAAAAAATTATTAAATCGCACGGCAAACCAAACAAAATCAAATATACTCTCAGCATTCATGAAATCTGGCATAAGCCCTTTAAATAAAATTAAAGTTTTGGAAAGATTACCAGGAAACGCCTGTGATGAACAATCCTTTGATAAAGATGCTCTTGATGAGACAGTAGTAACCATGTTAAAAGAAATGCGATATGGCACTGGAAATAACAAACCATGCAACAAGAGAAAGAAAATTGAAATAAAACCAGGTCAAAGCGTGTGCACTGATACAGAAGTAATCCTAAGTACTGCTAACAATAGCGACCAGGAAGAAAGTAGCTTTTTGAGCAATGAATCTGATTTGGAAGAAAACCTACAGTTATCAGAGAGAATATCTGCATCCAGAACTAATAATGAATCTGAATGTCACGAAGACAGTGAAATTCAACCAAAGTCTACACTTAAGCAAAATTATAAACCTCAACACAAAATTGCAAAACTGATTCCAGAAGATAGAAAGAGGAAATTCGAAGAAAAAGCTTCAATGGCAATGACTAACATGACTAAACCTAAATTGGAACCTACCATCGTTTCAAACACTTCAAATCAACCTAACCAAAAACTAGAAAAACACAAGAACTATGTCAAAAGGGAACAAAACAAAAGAACTTTATCAAAACCAGAGTGTACGGATAAATTTGAAACGGAACCTATAAATAAAAAAGCGAAAGCAAATTTAAAAAAGATTGTGACACAAGAAACACATAAAGAAGTTAAACAAGGACAACTTTGTAACGAAGCGAATAAACTAAAACAAGAGTCATGTCATATGTTTGAAGATCAGGAAAATCGCAATGACGAGTACATTTTTAAAAAGCCAACGACTCTAAGAGAGTACAAAAAAAATAAAAACGAAGGAATAAATAAGCCAAATCAGGAAACAAAGGAAAGAGTAGTAAGAATGGACAGCGATAATAATACAGAAGAAGTGACTATTTTTAACGATATAAGCAACTATGAGCTACTAAATGATCTCGACAAATTCGATATTGAAAATATGCCTTTAATTTTCGACAGTGATTTTGATGTCGTAAATGAAATAGAAGTAGTGACTCCTCGAAAAGAAAAAGAATATACAAAAAGAGAAATTATTAACACAAAGGAGAAACTAGATGTTGTAGACATACGTCTTAAAAATACCACAAGCAATATAAAAGTCACTTCAATTGAAAACTTTAATAACAAAAATGTTAAAATAGATTTAAGTCAATACAGGAAGATATCTTTGAGTGATCCACTTATACCCAAGACAAAAGGGAATAATAAAAAATATTATACCAAAGATGAAGACATATTACGTGATCTCATGGACAGTAAAATATTATAATAAGTAAAATATTTATGTTCTTTTATTTTAAATAAGTAAAATATTTATGTTCGTTTATGTTTAAATAAGTAAAATATTTATGTTCGTTTATGTTTAAATAAGTAAAATATTTATGTTCGTTTATTTTTAAATAAGTAAAATGTTTATGTTCTTTTATTTTCTTTTATTTTAATAAAAGATTTTGGATTTATTGTATTATTTTTATTTCCAAAAAATTTAAATTCAATGAAGAAAATTAATCTTTTAGCAGAAGGTAATTAGTTATTTTTTTAAATAGGAAAGAGACAACCCTACTAGTTTTTCCCAAGTTACCCATGTCTCGTTCCAGGTCACCCCACTTCAAGCATGAATAGGGACAGCCTATATTTTTGTTAAAATATCTAAATTTTAACTAATTCTGGGGATATTTTTAACATTTACGAAAAGTATTAACTGCCGGAAACCCTTGGAAAGAGTTATCAATATTGCATTCGTCCTACAACATCGATTAATTTCAGTGACAAGTTCGATTTTGTCCCTATTCACCCCATTTTACGGTACTGAATATATCAACGATAAGACCGCCTGTTGTGCTCTTTTATTAACTAATGTATTGTGTCCTTACTTGTACTTTTCTCTGTGGTGCACAATAAAGTATTTTTGTTTGTTTGATTAATTCTTATTAGTTCTTCAATATTATTTCTACCTCAATATATTATCCCAGGCACAAATATGTTCTCACCTACAAACAGCCCGCTCATACACCAAAGCAGCTATCTTCAAACCGTGTGAACCAATACTATTCTTATCTTTAGTTTCCTGTAATGCGGTTATAACGCTCCGCAGTACAAACTGATGGAAATCGCGCTTGCCGCGGATTTGGTTGCGTTGTTCTAACGATGACCAGGTTACTTCCTCGCTGAGGGTTTAAAGTATTGCATTAAAAAGGATAACTTTGTCAAATTAAAAGATTTAGCAATTCCATAACACATTCAATAAAATTCAAGATTCTGATGGCGTTAATTTTCACATGATAATTTTAACAGTAAAATAATAGTGTTTATGATAATAATTTGTAACTAATTAATTTCCTCCGAGTTACGTCTGTGACTACTTGAAGAGGATTTTAAACCGTAATATTATTTATATGAAACATATCATTCAACTTGCAAATATATTGACTGACCGGTTGGCTTGGTTGGTAGTGGCCCTGCCTTCCAAGCCAGAGGTCGTGGGTTCGATTCCCACCCGGGGCAAATATTTGTTTGGTGAACATAGACGTTTGCTCTGTGTCTGGGTGTTAATTATCTATATAAGTATTTATATAAAAATTATATATGTATGTTTATCAGCCATCTGGTTTCCATAACACAAGCGAAAGCTTAGTATGGGATCAGATTGTGCCGTGTGTGAAAATTGTCCTGAAATATTTAAATTTATTTATTTATTTGAGTTAAAATCTTTTATTTGCATAAAAAAATAATAAAAAAAATTGTCGGGATAATATTTTACTGTAGATGGTTTGAAATAGCTTATAACAAACCTGTAAAGTAGTTCCAACACGCGATAACAAAGTCCCAAGTCCCACACACAGGGCAAAGGTTTAAAGGGTCCAGCCCGGTCCTTCACCATATTAGAAAATTTAGTTTTTCCTTTCTCTTTCTGAGATTTCTGACTCTTTTGCGACTTTATCGTATCACGGGTATCGTTCAATTTACCCTTTTTACCGCCTTTTGGTGTCGCCTACAAAAATAATAAAACATACTTAAATGAAATACATAAACAATCATCATCATTCTAGGTTTCATGGTATTTAAATAACAACTAACGTTTTGTTCGTGAGTAAAATATGAAAATTGCTGTGTTTACTTAGCTTCAATAATTTTCGAATTTTTTTAAAGAGTCATAAACTCACCTTAAAAGAAAATACAAATGAAAGAAAAATATGTGCGTGTACACACGTAAGAAATACTTCTTTATGACCCTATTTTTCAAAAAATAATTTACTATATGCAACTTTACAGAAATACGTCGAATCACGCGTGGTGGGATAAGAAGAAGATGGCGCGTAACGGAAAAATGTCACGCGTAACGAAAAAATGTTACACTAAATTTTTTTCCAACCCCGATAAAGAAGTTTCACTTCAAAAATAAAGTGAATCTTACCTTAGTATTATCCAACAATTGACTATAAGTTTTATACAAGTTATAAACTGAAGGCGCATGTGACGTATGCGGAGTCCACTGCATTATTTTATGCGCCATTAGAGTTTCATAGCACTGTAGTGTTTGCTGTACTTTTATCTTTTTAGCTTTTGATTCGGGAGTGAGGTCAGATATTCCTAGATCTTGCTGAAATTTAAATTTTTAGTCCAATATAAAAAAATAATTGTTTTTCTTTTCAAAAACTGATCCATTGGCATAACATGACAAGTTTCGTAATTAAAAAACTATCTGTATTGCAATAATTATTTTATCAGACATGTAAATATCCTACAAAGATAATACAATATCAGGTAGTATAGTGGTTTGAACTTTGAAGAAACAACCGGAAACCTATTTATACGGGAAATATTGATCACTAGAATAACATGAATTAAACAAAACATATAACAGTAAGGAAAAATATGTCAAGCTTTGGTTTATACATGTTTTATATTAAAACAATCTTACCATATCAATCTGCAGCAAGTTCTCACAATCACAAAGCCTGTCCAAAACGGCCATTAGTTTATTTCTCAAGTGAGCACTATTGCTATCGCTCTGACTGGACAGAATATCATCCGACTCCTCTTCTATTGGCTGCACGAATTGTGCGATCACGTATAGCAGGCTTCCTATTGGTTCCTGGGAAAATCGTAATTTAAATTCAAATTATTTTTAGACAACTAAAAAAAAGTCTTTACAGTATACGCAAGTTGAAGAGTTTGATTGTTTGTTTCAAAATGCTAATTTCAGGCTCAATTATCATCGAGAATATCTGATATAGGATTACGGCACGAGCGATAGGGGCTGATTATGTGCAACAAATATTGAGAGTATAATCATATTATTAAATTTACAAATTTGGGAGTTAAGTGAATCTTTTCATTTTCTTAATTCTAAAATCATTGATCAGATTAGTAAATAAAAAAATTTCAAATTTGGGAGTTAAGTGAATCTTTCCAATTTCTTAATTCTAAAATCATTGATCAGATTAGTAAAAAAACATATATATTTTGTACTTGTAATAGTTTATATTAACTTACAGTCAATAAAGCAGTAATAGGTGTAACTTGGACACACTTATCCCACATTAGAGGCGTGGTCTCTCCATCTTCAGCTAGAAACTTGCTGACATGTTCGTAGAGTAGCTCTAGAATTGATTCGTGTAACGCCTGCTTTTCCTTCGCACATTCGTATATTTCTAAAAATATTTTTATTTGTATCAATACTTGGAATTCTTATTCAATTATTTCCACGTACAATACAATACATATTTAATTATTAAACCAGACCATTCCTTATCCGAAATAAAAGTTCTCCTTCGAATTTTCCGATCAAATAAAACGAATTTCGACCACACAACACTTATAAAAAAAGATTAAGTATGACAAAAAAAATTAACACGGAAAACCCTGAGGAAATATTTTTCGAAGGACATTTTAGTGTTTTAAGCCATTTAAGGTATAAACTACTCACGAGAATATAATAACTGCTTCACTAGGGCGTCTTGTACGAGGCATCTTCGTAAAATTGATATCACTTCCAAACAAATGGCCTCGTTGCGCACTCGTGACGTTACCCTGAATATCAAATTTACTTTCAGGAACAATAAAAACGTTTAACCGAGAAGTAAGTTTCAGTTTTAAAAAGTAGGGTACATTTTACGTTGTCATTATAAAATTATTATCGAAATTTAATAAACGTGGGTAGAAAGCAATTAGATCAAATACCAAACGAATTGTATTGTAGAGTGAAAAAATATTATAGAACCTTGGAAAAAACCTTACAAAAGAAGTGATAAAAGATTGATACTAAATAGTTATTAAAATATGTAAAAATGTATTTGCGCCCGCGATGTCTACAACTCAATACGGTGCCATATCATTGAGTTGGCGAACAGACAACAGACTTAAAATTGATATTTTTTGTTTTATGGCATTCAAATGCTTTATAAATATAAATTTATAATCATCTCAATAGATGGTGTGCGGTGTGTCCCTTAGGCACATAAAAACTGAAAGAATAGAATAAATTCGATTGCTCTGGCGGGTCACGAGTGGCTGAATTGGTCAGGCATCCGCCTCGGAATGGCGCGAAAGGATGCGGGTTCGAGTCCCGCCTCGTGATCGAATTTTTTCTATTCTTTATAAATTTATATAGACAACCACAGATCACAGAAACTAAAGGGAGATATGGTTAGGGGGCGGGGCCGGTGTCGCAGCAATATGCCCAAAAAAAGAACAAGCTGTAGTGGTGCTGTATACGTACGTCACTTACAATCTAGTGTGCGAACGAATAGTCGCTCTCATATTTTTGTGTGATGACACGCACATAACGCGAAGTATTGTTTTGATTTTGTTTACTGCAGTTGTGTGCGTAAATTTTTTATGGGACACGGTTTCGTACTCAGCGCAAGCGATTGGCATCTCTCTAGATCTCTATGTAGACAACAGACTTGTTTTTTTGTGTGGTCTCTAAATGTTAGCCAGAAGGGCTTCTAGATTTTAACGCGGACGAAAGACAACAGACCGACACCGTAGAGCATTGTATATTTAAGGTTTTATATTATGTTTATATTATTTGAAGTGTTTATATAATGCTCTTATACCTAGCGCCCTGCTGCGTGGCGTGCAGGTCCACGGCGACCTGCGTGAGGTACGAGTGCGCGCTGTACTGCGAGCCGCACCCGCTCTCACTGGAACCCTTGGCCAGCGACAGCTTCATGTGCTTCAGGAGTGTGAGGAACCCGTGCAGCGAGAGACAGCGGTGCTGCGAGTCTCTGGAACATGTATGAACAGAGTTCAATAATTAACGTAACACTGTGGAGCTAGAAAAATGATCATACGAATATTTACGTATAATACGAGCACACGTGTGTGCACTTGTGTATACGAACATGTTTACTGCATGTGTGCGAGCGCGCGTGCACGCATACGTTTGTTCACGTGTGCGTATGCGTGCATATATGCCACTATTTGCAAATCTCGCACTTAACGATGTGGGTGGTTGCACGTTAGCATACACCGTGCCCGCGTGCTCGTAATATGCACTTGGTTGATAGATCTCTAGTAAGTGCGTGAGTGAATTTGTAAGTACATTAGTGTTTACATATACGTTAGCGTAGCGTATTTCCAAACTATACATAGCCAGAACGCAACCATAGGAAACTGCTCGTGTATACTTTGTAATGCTGTTTTTAAGTTTGTTATTACAGTATATACACGAATTTTGCGTACTGATCGTGTATACTTTGTAACGCGGATGCTTGCTTCTTCGTTCCAAACTATACACGAGCAGTACGCAAAATATGTATAACTAAATATAGCTACTACACAACTTACGCTTGAGCGAAATAATAAATATATAGGCAATCAAAGACTTGTACAGCTATATCTATCTACTTTTATTTTTCTTGATTGATTCAGTAAAATATGGAAAAAAATATTATTGGGTAAGCTTAGAAAAATAAATAGGTAACAGATAATATAAGGGTTATCTATGGGTTAGGTTAGGTTCGTGTTTTTTTAACTACACAAAAAGGAGCCCCCCGAAGCGGGGCTCCGTCCGCGTCGCCTCGCAACCGTTTTCTTCTGGACTTATTAGATTCATACATTTTAGCACTATTGTCAATTGTAAGTCGTGCAGTATAGTCGGGAACGAAGACACAAGCATCCTCGATACAAAAAATATACGATCAGTACGCAACATTATATGCACAATACACATGCATTTTAATAATAGATTTCAAAACGGCAATACAATAATATAAACGCGAGCAATGGAAAGACGCCGCGCTTACCTACTCCGAAACATACACGATTAGTCCGCATGCGTACTGGCGCTGTATATTTTGGAGCGCTATTCTTACTTACTTCACTACAAAGTATACGCGAGTATTTGCGTACTGCTGTTGTATAGATTGGAAGAACTTTGTAAAAAAGTTATTTCCAAACTATACGTGATTAGTTTCACACCGTTGCGTACTGGCCTTGTATAGTTTGGAAAGACGCGTTAGCGTATGTGTGTGTATATTATGTGTATCACCTCGATTGTGCATGCTTGTATGTAAATGTGTATGTATACTTCTTATAAAAGCACTTTTGAATCGTCATAACATTTTTTTAACATTTACCACCGATTCGGAAAGCATTGTATGTAAATGTGTATATATACTTCTTATAAAAGCACTTTTGAATCGTCATAACATTTTTTAACATTTACCACCGATTTGAAAAGCAGTATCTATGGAGAAGAACCGGCACGAAACTCCATAGCTTCATAACTATATGTATCTCACCTCGAGTACAACCCCTTGCGGCAGACCATAACCAGCGTATCTCTGACCCTCGCACTGAACGATATAAGCGGTCGCACGGCCGCGTATATCGCGCCCGCGTGCGTGTAGTCTGCACTTGGTTGGCAACTCTCTAGTATTGTGCTCAATTGTGTACAACTCTCTATGGACACGGGCGTTAGCTTGCACAAGATGTATAGGCAATCTGGAATAAATATGGATTAATAGGCATGACGACAGTATCCATAAATGATCGAATTAGTGTTTTTAAGGGAAAATGTATAATAAATAAATTAAAAATAGTGACTTAGAAATATTAAAAACATTAAGATTAATGAGATTATCAATAAAATAAAACATTGAAATTCTGCAGTCGGCCATATTGACTGAAACACGCGTGACGTCACGTCTTTGTAAACAACTTCGCGTCAGGTGTATTTTGTTGTTATGAATATGTTAAGAATACGCATTTTTATTTATTTTATATTTTTTCACGTATGCTTTATCGACTCAGAACAGAAATATAATTGCGAATTCACGAATATGTGGTTCGGGTTTCTCTGCGTCAAATTTATACAATCATTATTCCTTTCATATTATTTTCTCGCTTTAAACAATTACTAACACTTTTTTTGGGTATTATTTTTATGTAGATTCACATTGCAATACTGCACACCACTTATAAACTTTGAAATTAGATTCGATAACACTTAATAATTAAATATTATTACGTATTTACGTAAGAGTGACGTCACGCCTACGCCATGACACCTGTGAGCTGTTTTGGCACAGTTAATAAATATTTATTGAAAAATGGCTTTTATCTTCGTTAAATTTAAGTATATTAGCGAAATATAGGGTTTTTCTTGTTTAATAAACGTATACACACATTATGGAAGAGGTTTTGAAAATCTTTCGTCATGCCTATTATATTTTATGCATTACTAGCTTTCCACCCGCGGCTTCGCCCGCTGTCTAAAACATAATAAATTATATACTAAAACCTTCCTCTTGAATCACTCTATCTATTAAAAAAAACCGCATCAAAATCCGTTGCGTAGTTTTAAAGATTTAAGTATACATAGGGATAGAGAAAGCGACTTTGTTTTATACTATGTAGTGATGTGACTGAAAGGCATGCAGTAAGACATGTCTACATAGTTCTTTTAGTAGTACAGGAACAAGTTATTAATCTCAATTTAATGATATTTGGCTTTACAGATTAGTTAATAAGTAATATCAAAATGAAATCACAATTTCTTAGTAATTAGTAGATTACCTGAATACTGTCTTTGGCTAGCATCTCCACACAGTCTATCAGCCAGCTGTCCCAGTATATGCTGTGCAGTATTAGGCTGAGATTTGCACAGTCTCACCAGAATTAACTTCCCATGGGACCAGCAAGCAGGTGCCACTGCCTTTATACGAGACACCGATAGTAACGAGAAAGCGAGGTTGATTAGACCTCGTACTGTTAGTTCTCTATGGTTAGCACTGCAAAAAAGTATATGGTTTTAGCTAAATGTTACAATAATCCCTTACCAGTTATTGCAATAGTGATTAAATGTGCAAAAACATTTCTAACAACTTTAATTAATGCTTAATGACGACAATGAACGCATGCCTTTTCGTTTCGCGAAATCTGCCTATGTTTTATTCTATAGTTTGGAGTTTCGGGAGCTTTTCATTTTACAGTGTTAATTTGCGCACAATATATTTTTTTCTCTTTTTGGAAAATACTGTAATTAACCTTTGATTTAAAATCACCTAAATGTATATGGTTAATTAATATTTAAGTGTATTTGTTACCTTTCAGTTGTTAGTACTTTAAGCACATTGGCCACGTTAACATCGGGCGGGAGAACGGACCGCACCCACGCCGATTCCTTACTTCTTAATTCATCCAATGTTCTTTGTTCTATAGCTGATTTGATAACCTGTGACAAATTGTAATAATAAAAAAAAATTAGAATTTAAAGTTGAAGTTTATTGCTATTATAATGCAAAGCACACTTTTTGAATACATATTTTTAAATTGAATGAATTTAAGTTATAAGGAATTAAAGTAAAATATCCGCCCGCGTTTTCAAAGAACAGCCGCATAGTTCCCATTCCCATGGGATTTCCGCGATAAAACCTGTCCTATGTGTTAATCCAAGTTACCCTCTATATGTATGCTTAATTTCATTGTAATCGGTTCAGTAGTATTTGCGTGAAAGAGTAACAAACACACACATACACATCCTCTCAAACTTTCGCATTTATAATTTTTATTTATTTATTTATTTAAATACTTTATTGTACTGCCAACAAAAAAAAAATTACAAAAAGAAAACTTATACTATATATAATATTAGTAGGAAGTAGGATAATAATTATTTATAAAAATCTTAGAATTTTTGATATGCTATTTGTGCAAAATAAAAATGTGTGCGTGTACTAGTGGTACACACGTAAGACGTGAAACTTCTCTATGACCTTATTTTTAAAAAAATAATTTACTTTAAGCACGTCGAATCACGCGTGGTAGGGTTAAGAAAAAGATGGCGCGTAACGGAAAAATGTCACGCGTAACGAAAAAATGTTACACTAAATTTTTTTCCAACCCCGATAAAGAAGTTTTACTTCAAAAAAAATGTGTAATTACGAATGGTACTTACATCCAAGCAAACAGATCTAAACTCTGTCCCTTTATCAGACACAGCAAGTGCTAGATCAAGAAGGAACGGTGCTCTTAACAGCTGAGTTTTTGGCCATTGCTTTATATGTCTACGTATGAGCTCTGGATCTGCTGCACCCTGTGAGATGTGATATAAGCAGGTTGATAGACATCTGCTTAGTTCTGCGTGACTGTGTTGTACTGAAAAAATAATAAAGTGATGATTGAAGGTGCAAGGCATCCTAAACATGCCATCGCCATACGCGGAACGAACGATCTTTCGCGTAGTGTGACCGCTATTTGTAATGTGTATGAAATAACATGTATTGGCGTTCCGTCGCGGAAGATCAATAACGGAATTTCCATCTCATGTTGCGAAGGCCTTAATATTAAAATATCAGAAAACTTTCTGGTTACTTTAAAAATGGTACAAAATATACCCAACAACAACCTTCCCTATTAACATTTAAAAAATTTGAATTTTTTTATCATATTATGTTATGACAGAACCAGATAAAAAAGTTTGGAAAAAGGTGGATACAGGTGGATACAACATAATAACATAACATTTAAGTGAAGTCCCGTGTCCCCGTAGTGGGGTAGGGGGCAGATGCATTATTCATACATCTGTTTCACTGATCGATTTTTCTTTAGGGACAAGTAGGTGATCAGCTGTACCGAGGAGGCGGTCAACATAACATTTATGGAATACTAGCGGTCCGCCCCGGCTTCGCCCGTATTTACGTTTTCTCTACATAAAAACCATCCTCGTACTTCAAGAAATATAATAAAAAAAGAATTATCGAAATCGGTTCAGCCGTTCTCGAGTTATGCGCTTACCAACACATTTTGCGATTCATTTTTATATATAAGATTATTTCCTTTCTGGATAGTTCATGGATTAAAAGAATTGGAAATAACTAGGGATGTAACGATACCGATACCGATATATATCGGCAAGCCGATATATCGGTATCGCCGATAATAAATCAACCGATACCGATATTTTTTTATTAAATTCTTTCTTTTCTTTTATGTTTTTGCATTGTATTCATTCATATTGTTTTATTTCTGTTTCTGTAATAGTGTTAAGGAAGAGCGGAACCTCCTGACACAAGCATTTTATTTGCTTTACTAGGAGTGTTCCAATCACAAATTTGTTTATGTAAAGGAAAGAAATAAATAATTTTGAATTTTTTTAATTTTTAACGTGATAACGTTTTTAAAATTGTTTTAGTCGGGTGACATGTTCATAAACTTGTGTCACACCAAAACCTCACGAGCGCGATCGCAGGTATAACGAGAGAGAGACGGACCGATCTCCCGTTTCATCTCGAGCGCTGCCACTGCATTATGTTATCACGTAAACATCTCGATCGTAAACCTACTTTACAAACAACCAATTTTTTTGATATCAAATAATTCAAAAATCCGCGCCCAATGAACGATGCGGGAGGCCGCCCGCGCGTGCGCACTTTGTTTTCTGAAAAAACTTGGTAGAGTTTTTTTTTTAATTTATAGTAAACTTTTATTAGGTACTGATTGTATGTGTATTACTTAAAGTTTAACTGACTTCGTAAAATAATAATACTAAAATAAATGGTTTTGTTGTTTTTTGATTTGGCATTTTTAAATAAAAGAATACGATTAACAGTTGTCTCTGTTAAATGTTGGTAACTTTTTATGCATAATTCACTATTTATTTTTCTACCAAGCCATCGATATCGGTATCGGTATCGGTATCGCCGATACATTACTACAAATATCGGTATCGGTATCGTATCGGCAAAATCATGTATCGTTACATCCCTAGAAATAACTGCAATTTAATTTATTGATATCTTTTAAGTTTTAGGACATTACCAATATCATCAATATCCATAGTTGTTGATTCAGAATCTTGTGGTGGGGGTTCCAATTTGCTGTACAGGTGTAAATTAAAGTAGTTGCTCAAATGGGCAAGAACTACCTCCAAATTATATAATTTACATAATCTGAAACAGACAAAAATCCAATATTAAAAAAGAAAAATAGTCCCTCTGTTTCACTTTTTGTAAGTAATAACAATAAGTTAACGATTAATGGCTAGTTTTAACATAATGGAAACTACTGGAGGAGGCCTTTGCCAGAAGGCACACTGAGCTGAGAGATATTCTATAGGATTATACATAAAAATCACTAAGAAAATTATACAGTCAAAAAAAAAAACTATCCTCACCCAGTTTAAAAGGCTAAATAAATAAATAAATAAATAATTTAACATATCTATACTTCTATCTATACTTTCTTCTTCTTTAAGAGCAACTATGGAGTTTCTTGCCGGTTCTTCTCCATAGATACTGCTTTCTTACTTTTGGTAATTGTGAAAAATATGTAATGACGATTCAAAAGTGCTAAAAAATAATTGTAATACTAACACTAGGATAAGATTTTACTAACACTTTATGGGCTATGTGGCCTGAATTAAATGAATTTTATTTATTTATTTTATTTATTAAAAGAAATCTAATTGAATAAATACAGAGAAGACATGAAAAAAACATTTTCAGTTGATTTACCATTGCCCATCAGCAAACTTATTGGTGGCAGCGCTCGAGATGAGACAGGAGATCGGTCCGTTTCTCTCTCGTTATACCTGCGATCGCGCTCGTGAGATTTTGGTGTGACACAAGTTTCTGAACATGTCACCCGACTAAAACGATTTTAAAAACGTTATCACGTTAAAAAAAACTTACTTTAACAGTTGATGTACAAGTGGTGGCAGTGCCTCTGGAGGTATGTCAGCAATGTGAGTACACATCTTGTTCACAACTTGCCTGTGATCTGTGCGTGATAGATGCATGTCTCTGGTAAAGACAATCATTTATGATTAGGATATTTCAAAGTTTATTAACAATGTGTATTGCATGTGATTATATAAAGGAATGGAACATGAGAAAATGACGATTTACAAATATTACATGAGGAACATGAGGAAGTGAATTTGCAAATATGTATTACAGCATACAGCAACTCAATCTATTTTAGAAATTCTACCTTACCTTTCAGTAATAAATAAAATTGCATTAAAGAAACAAAGATTTTCTATAATAAAATAAAACAGAGACAAATTAGGTAGCCATTTATAATAAATGACTCACTTGAACATAGTAGCCAGTTGTACCAACTGCCTCTCACGCCATCTACTCATGCACAGTAAGTGAATGCACTGCGCCTTGTATTCACTGCCTGATATGTCTGTACCGCAGTGTTTTACATTGCTTTGTGCTGATATCACATTAAGGCATTCTGGTAATACATCTCGCCAGCTGTGAACAAGTGGTAGTTTTGCTATATTCAGTACGAATAATTTTCCACTTAGAATATACTAACTAAAGGCTAAGTGACTAAAATAATATTTAACAAGACATTTATGAATGATACAATGAGTGAATGTAAACATAGTAACATATTATATATTAATAACACAAGAAAAGCAGGGTTAAAACATACATCATATTAACGTCACTATCATCTACAATAGACTGAACACTGTCATTGTTCCAACGAAGCAGATCTTCAACGGGCATCCGAGGCAGCTCCAAACAAAGGCGGCTAATAACATCTCCACAGTGAGTGAGTGACGTTGCCTCTTTTCTCATTGTTTGTAATACTATATCAATGATCTGCAAATCATTATGATGAATTTTATTTATTGTAAATAAGGATAATTAGAAAAAAATGTGTATGAAATACTTGATAGTTATTTTTACCTTTACTTTACTTTTAGTGGAAGTATTATCCGCTAAACCATTAAAAATACAGTCTATAAGATCTCCTGCATCATTTTTCAGTATTCGTTGATTCAAGTTCTTCGTCAACTACAAATAAAAGTAATATTTGTTTATTTATGTAATAAATTTAATTGATTTATTATCAATAGCCTGGGCCCTAGGGCCTAGGACTTTTTTATTTTAAATATTTTTTTTAATGTTAGGGTCGGATTCGGTACCTCATTAAATTTAAGTTTGCAGTATTGCCGTAGTTCATCACGTTTGCTATTTATATGACCCAACTCCTTTATTCTTAAAAACACATTTTTCTCCTCCATTTCCAATGACAACATATACTTTTCTTTCTTTTTTTCTGTAGGTATTGTATTTAATCAGGATGTAATTCAACTAAAAAAGCCGCCAAACAGCTTTAATTTTTCAAAATTCATACTTCAATACAAACGTCATGTCATGTCATGTCTCTTGACATTGATAAGACATTGATTATGGCCTGCCTGTGGTCAGGCCATGGTCAGGCCAAAGCTTGGCCAAAGTTGTGTTTCTGAAAAATAGGTTTCTATACGGTCTACGTTTAGGTATATTTTGAGATTATATAATTTAATTTAATTAATTATTCAACATGATAATCGAAGCAAAGTTTAAATATGTACAATTATGTACATATATAAGTTATAATGCAAAATATTTTTTATGTTTTTAATTTAACTTTTAATTCATTAATATTCTTAAATAAAATCTTTTGAATTTAAATATCTGAGACTTTGAAAACATGCAAACACCGCAAATGTGATAAAAATTGATTTTACTTGATTTTACAATGATGTTTTATATTGGCAACACAGATGGTAACGTATTTTTAATTTTTATCTTTAGTGACGTCATCACCATCACTCAACGCAGTTTACGTTTGAGAGTGAGAAGTTACGAAATTCACAAATTCCGTCTTACCACGCCAGTTTTTAATGTACAAAATTTGTACAAGAGACGTATACTTTATTTTACCATATAACGATCTACAGTTTCAACATAAACAGTGGTTTAACTAATTATTTTTAATGTATTAGAGACAAGCGTTGTATTACGTTTTGGCGGCATTACTTAAAGCTACAGAAATAGATCTCCTTGTGCAATATTTATATTAGGGCAAGTGCATAAATAATAGACTGCTCCAGTAAAACTTTTCAAGGTCTACAATTGGGAATCATGATGATGTAGTACATTTCTTTTAACCGTGGTGCTCGCAGCGGTTGCAATTTGTGTTGTAAATCATGGAGAATCTTACAGTCGCTGGATTGCGATCAAGGTCCCGATCAAAAACACCCTTTTTAAGATCAAGCTGTGATCGTGAAAATTGCCCAGAAGGTGAAGAACATGTTCACCAAAAATCAGGACGAAAAACACCAATAAAACGAAGCACACCTATCAAGTGAGTACTATAATTTATTATAAGTAAATTATAACATTGAATCTTGGACATGTCCAAATAATCTTGATAATTATTGTTATCAGGCTTAGTGCAATCTTTAAAAAACAAATGCATTGAACATTATATTAAGTAAAAAACATACACCTTTTTTATTACATTATATTTATTATTTAAAGTAACCCCTACTTAACAATTTTTCATGGTATGTTTAAAAAATACATGATTTCATTTATCTATAGATCTCAAAATACAGTATGTGTCAAGAATTTTAAGGTTGTTTACACACAATGAGGTCATAAACATGAAGGCCAGTGTAAGGCCAGTCATGGTGTAACAGATTTACCCATAAAGAAGACATAGTGGGCTTTATTATTGCGAAATGAATAGTGTAAACATGTTTCAATGAGAATTCTAGTGTACTCCAATATAAGTACCTAGAGGAAATGAAGTTATAATATTTACTGTCTATATGTTAACGCAAATATACTGTTGTTAATAAATAACAAATAGTTTTTAATTGAAATTATTACATCTAATATCTAATATAAAGGCGAAAGTTTGTATGGATGTATGGATGTTTGTTACTATTTCACGTAAAAACTACTGAACCGATTACAATGAAATTTAGCACACATATAGAGGGTAACTTGGATTAACACATAGGAAATCTTATTTTTTTTTTATAATTAAACTGATTTCTGTGATGTATTCAATAAACAATTGATAACATTATATCTATTATCTGGATAAATATGTTTTCCTTTTTTAACCGACTTCAAAAAAAAGGAGGAGGTTATCAATTCGGCCGGTATGTTTTTTTTTTTTTTTTTATGTATGTACACCGATTACTCCGAGGTTTCTGAACCGATTTACGTGATTCTTTTTTTGTTCGATGCGGGATGGTGTCGAATTGGTCCCATAAAAATTTTATTCGGATAGGCCCAGTAGTTTTTATTTTATAAGCATTTTTGTCTGTATTTGTAAATGTTGCAAGTGCAAGTTTGAAGTCGGTTGTTTTTAACGCAGTTATCACTTGTTGAATGATAAGAGTTGTTTAATAATTATAAATTGCAGTACTTAATAATAAAATACGAGTAATCACAAAAAATCTATGAGAGATTTTAAACATTTTTTATGTATTGATTTGTATTTAAAAACCATTTTGTGAATGGTGAAGATTTAAAGCTAATTAATGAAAAGAAATTAAAAAACATATTGCTTCTAACAAAAATTCCTCAATATTATCATATAATTAATTTGCCTTGATTGATTTTGTTTAAATGAATAAGCAAGTTTGGTTTTAAAAATGAGGTACATTTCACAAGGGTGTGTGAATCAGCAGGTTCATTTATTGCAAGCTGATAACATGTTATCAGAGCTAATTATACTTTCATTGCCATTTGCACTATATATTTACTTATTCAACATCAAGTTAAACAGTATTTAATCGTCAAAAGATATTTAAATTAAATTTTATATGAACTTTGGATGAATATTTAGAATAAATGAATTCTTGAAATTTGGAATTAATCGAAACTTGTTTTAAAAATTTGTTGAATTAATCATAAGTTCATGCAATATATTATATGAATATTATTATTATATCTTTATGATGCATACAATCCATTATATACTCTTTTTTCTTTGAACCAACATTCTGATACTGTGCATTTCGAAAGGTAAAATAACAATTAAAGGTTTCTGATAATTGAGATGTATACAAAATTGTTAATTATTATGCTTTGAGTCATTGTTTGTTTAATTGCATGTTAGATGTCCAAATGTTTCAAAACATAACTACATTTTCTTCCCTAAACTCAATACCATGCTTGAAATTTATCATATTAAATCTTTTTAGATGAGACTGAAGTAAATAATATGCAATATCACCATTATTGATGTGATTTGTTCAATGCACATAAAATAATCTCAAAATCAGATCATTCTTCTAACACATTTTATTATTAAAAAAAAGTTATTAAA
Source organism: Colias eurytheme (assembly GCF_061535395.1). Lineage (NCBI taxonomy): Eukaryota > Metazoa > Arthropoda > Insecta > Lepidoptera > Pieridae > Colias > Colias eurytheme. Next base: position 2,937,038 of record NC_142987.1, on the reverse strand, counting down.
AAGTAAAAACTATGTAAAATACCTCCAAAATTATTTCATTGCAGTTATTCAATTTTTTATCTATGCAAGTCATTAAACATTTATATTATCTGATTATTTTAATATAAAATTTTGAATATTTTTTTAAATATTTAACAATTTTATTATCGTAAAACTAAGAAGAATTTTTCGTAGTTGTTTTAATGTATTTGTAAAAGCAATTACTTCTCCTACAGGCAGCTCCAACCCCCTTCAAAGAAAGGCAGCATAGACACAGTACCTGAAGATGATGAATCCTCACCAGCATACAGAACGAGGCAGTCCACAAAAACGGACAAACTTATTAAAACCTCAGACTATTCATCTGAAGAGAGTTTAGATAGATTGAAAGAGCACAGGAAAGAAATTTATCAGGTTAGTATCTTTTAACAAACTGTATTTTTTTTGCTTTACAGTATTTACTATTTAATGCAATTGTGAAATGCTAAGTTAGGTAAAAGATAACTATGAAATCTATTCATTACCTGTCTAAAAGACATACTTACATATTAACATTTTCAACCAAGCATCCTTACTTTACTGTTTGTTCCTTTCAGCTGAATGAATGACCTTCATTTTACTGATAATTAAAACTAAGATATTTAGTATACACATACATATTTACATTAATTTTAGAAGTAATATTTATATACAAGAATTAAAAAATAATATGAAAATAACCCTATTATTTTTATAAACATGGTTCTTACATTGTGCATCTACTTTTATCAATGTTCTTTCGTAATCTTATTATAGCTTGGTACAGAATTATTACATAATATAAAACATATTATCATACAAGCTCTTTAGCCGCAGCATTTTATGTTATCGCGTGATAATTTGCCACCACCACCACCCACCTTTCCACCCTCTTTTAGACCAAGTATATCAGCTATCCCCTTGCTAAAATTCATCAAATACATCCAGCCGCTCTAGCGATTAATTTTTAATTTATGCGGGCAATATTTTATGAAGAGTATTTATAGGGTAACTTCGTTGATATTTTTTTTTAATACACTCATCAAGTGGAAATCGAAGTTTCTATTAGAAACACTTGACATTTAAACTTACTGTTAATTTACGTTTATAATCGATTCATCACAATAGTTCAGAACTTTCTATTAAATTTAAACGAATTGTAACACGTAAATTTTATGAAAGACATTCGCGAATTTTAAATTTCCTGCTGGCTGCTCGGTTTATCAATTCGTCATTATCTCTATGTAAATTTAAGACATGCCTTCATTATTACCTCCGAGTACAGACTTGACATCGCATTCAAAATTCAAGGTTAAATAATAAATAGCATACATTGCATCTGCGGCATAACCACAGGGCATAACCGTAGAAGGCATATTTATTGTGACCGTTAATATGTATTTCAAACTAGTTTTTTCCTCTTAGCACCTTCTATAAAGGTACAAAAAATATTTACATATTCATCTTCATAGTTGATTGTCCACTTCCACACATTTGATAAGTCAATATTGACCAACTTCTAATTGTATTCGTATAGGTAATAACCTGTTGAATTTGTGTAGGCTCTACGTACAAAGGTTTTGAATATCATCTCATCATTAAAGCAATTTTTTTTTAATTTAAGTTTTAGTACGAAATACTATTACGTATTCTTTGCTTTTAGTGAAAATGAATGTTGTTATTAAGTGTCCTTGGGGATGGCATTGGGACGGGATGGGATTGGGGACCGAATGCGTCGTAAATAATTATTTCGTTAGTATTCCTATGAAATACTTTAATGCTTGAACTCTATGGTTAGTTAAACCAAGTCGTTCAACTCATATCACCTATCTTCAGCTTGGTAATCCAACGCACGTTAATAGAATATCAATTATAATGCACCATAAATATCAATCCAGATACTTTGAATCTAACAGACGCCCACTATCCATTAACTGTTTTACTTCCTATGACCACTTAAGTTACCGGAGGAAAACCAAAAATAATCTTTGTGTATATGTTGTTTAAGGGCGCAAATGTTATTGTTTATTGTTTTACGCCGGGTGTGTTACGTCCTAATAGGATTAAATATATGTACCACATGTGCTTGATAATAATTTGGATAGTATGCATAATTTCAAAGAGTGATCTAAGAATGCTTCATTCTTGAAAATGGCACGGCGAACGTGTTATATATTTGTAATAATGTACATAGACATTATTTTTTGAAAAAAAAAATTTTTGTCTGTGCTACATTGCGAGTGATGCAGAAACTGTGTGCAGAATGTGGTGCAGAAACATGCTTTTCATAATGTAAACTTCACCTTCTTTTGTACACATTCTTGGAATATGCTTATTATTAAATTTTTAATAGCAGTCCGGGGATCGTGCATCTCTATTCCAAAAAAAAATTCTTTTGACCTAGCAAAATTTTGGTGTTGATATCTTACTTTTACATAAAGTGCATAACTAACCCCTTAATTTTGTAATACAATCTTTTATAAACACTACGATGTCTCTCTCCGGCTTTTACGTCCTATTACTGACTTTAACTTAAAAAAATATTTGACGCACACCGTGTCTCCCTCGTGTTGCTGGTGTGGTCCCTTTGAAGAAAATGTTGTTTATTTAAAATTTTTATTATCATTGTAGTTTTGGATATTATATATAGTTTTAACGGATTAGAACAAATAACTACCCAATACTTAACAAAATTAAATGATACAACGTACCTAATAATAATTATCATATGTTAATTCAGTTTTTAGGTTTAATTTTAATTAAAGCGGGCGGATATTTGAACTGAGTTCATCGTTCACACTTTCAATATCACGTATTACTTTGAAACTTTTAAATAATTTAAAATGTTTAGTTCAATAGAATATGAGAATTAAAATTCATGTGCGTAGTTCATACCTACCTACCTACGCTGCATTTATACTGCTGCATCCACCGCAGCAATTAAAAAGCAATATGTACCTATATTTAAAAAATATTCATACATAATTATTACCTATAACATTATTAATAATAATTTTACAATAATCACAAAGCTTGACAGGAAATATTGCAGGAAAATAACCAAATATAACTGGGATCGATCTCCCGCGTCGGTTTATTTTTAAATCACTCGACCACATATGGACATTATTTCTACTCTACACGCCGTTGAAGTCGTTGTTTCATAGTGATTTTTCAATTATTTACGAATCTTTACGTTCTTGACCCAGTTTATTAAGTTTATTCTTATTCGAATTCGGGAATCAAAGGTACGTTGCTATTTAGTCACTATGGTGATGAGTGGAAGAAGCGCTTGTATTCGTAATGAGACGATTGAAGGTCGGTCTTGTGTTAACATTTAATTAATGTGTGTTATTGAAGACTTTGTGTGTAACTTTCTTGATAATTTCAAGTTCCTTATCATGCTCATTTTAAAGTATTTTGCGACTAACATTGTTTTATTTTATCGGTTTTAAATTGAGGATTTCATTGCATCTAGTGCTATCTTTTATTTGTCTCCGTTCGCGAGAGAAATTTGTTTATACTAAAACTTACTTTGTTTTCTTACTATTTTCTGCCTTCTAATAGAACATTTTATTAAAAAAAAAATCACTTTTAAAATTCCAATATTTTTATAACGGCTGTAGATAGACTCGGAGCAGACGGACAAACGGCATGCACGACGAGGACAACTAATTCTAACTAACAGCATTCCTAATGAAACATTTATAAATCATGATTACAATGAGTCACTGATAAAATTGACTTGGATACTAACAATACTAAAGAGTATGGACGATAGTGCATTCTTGCTGCTCAAGTATATTTTGCTTGCCCTAGTCGATGAAATAGTACCTACCAATATTGTTGCACGATCCGCCTCGTTTAGAAAGGTACCCGGATAGTTTACCACGGTTCTTGTAAGAATAGATCACGCTGTATGACTACATAAATGTCGCCCGCTATGGCTTGCGGTCAAGATATCAAATGGATAACGTATTGTAAATGCGAATGGCTGTATTAAATACAAGCTTTGTTGATAATCTATACAAGCAAAGATAAAGTATCTCAAAACTGTGTCATATACATTAATGATTGAAGCACATAAGTACTCAGATTCCTCTAGATTTGAATAAATTTGTGTTGATCCCAGTGGGACAGTGGTATAGGTTTTTAAAATGAAACAACTAAATAATACCGTAAGCGATATAGATCAAGAGCCCACGACGGCCAGACTTTCCTTTCTTCCGGAAAGTTGAAAGTTTCTCTGTATATGTCTCCTATACAGATAAGAACGACCAGCGACTATCAAGTTTGGGTTGTGGTTACTTTGGCAGGAAACAGGTAGTAAAGTTGTATAAAATAGTACCTAACTTTCATTATAGTTTAAAAGCTAAATTTTATATATGTTACTTGGGGACCTATAAAAAGATATTACCTTAAGAGCCAGACAGTTTTCATGGTTCTTACATCTAGCCAGACACATTTAAAAAATAACTAACATATCATCAAATTCACATAACTACCTAAAAGCGTAACAAATATGAAATAACCCACTAAAAACATTAGTTAACTATAATTATTAAAAAAATAAAAGTATAATATATAAGAAATAAAGTTATTACTTATCTTTTACTTTTTTATTGTGTCATCGAGATACGTGAAATTCCATCAACATAAGCCCCCGTAAAAGATAAGTAATAACTTTATTTCTTATATATTATACTTTTATTTTTTTAATAATTATAGTTAACTAATGTTTTTAGTGGGTTATTTCATATTTGTTACGCTTTTAGGTAGTTATGTGAATTTGATGATATGTTAGTTATTTTTTAAATGTGTCTGGCTAGATGTAAGAACCATGAAAACTGTCTGGCTCTTAAGGTAATATCTTTTTATAGGTCCCCAAGTAACATATATAAAATTTAGCTTTTAAACTATAATGAAAGTTAGGTGCAATTTTATACACCCTTACTACCTGTTTCCTGCCAAAGTAACCACAACCCAGACTTGATAATCGCTAGTCGTTCTTATCTGTATCGGAGACATATACAGAGAAACTTTCAACTTTCCGAAAGAAAGGAAAGTCTGGCCGTCGTGGGCTCTTATATTAATACTGCAAATTATTGTAATGTTTAGAATTAGAACTTAGATTTCACAATATAATCAATTCTATGTTTATGTAAATATTCACTGCAGCTATCGCACTGTGTACGTTACTACGATAGGTGAATTTTCTCACGTTATAATTAATTATGTATAGTTATGACGCGATTTATACATATAGTTTGAAAAAAATTTAAAGTATTGAATGATTTCTATAGAAGTTAAAAGATTAATCCAAAAGATAGGTTAAAATAGTTCTGTTCTGGTTTTAAATTTTCTATTGGTAATTGGCATGGAAACATTGTAATTGCACTAATCAACTTACAGATGCAGTATCACCAATTAAACTTCCACTTCCAGTCTATTATTATAGGTCTTTAATCAGTAACTAGGGTTACCAATTAAGTTTGATAAATCATTACATGCGTCTCCCCTCTTATAACATTGGAAAAGAAAACTGTTTCGTGCGTCAAAACGTTGAGGGAATATCAATAGAAAAATGTTATGTGAATAAATTTGCAAACCAGTTGAATAATAATTAAATACAAGATTCCATAGTTACTGGGGTATCTGCTTATAGTAGTTCTTCAATATTATTTGCTTAAATATCTTTGAACGTTCCACTGCGTTCGTAAAACAGCGAGTTCAATTAACGTTATAAGAAATTCTTACTCAGTGCCCAGTGGCCGTTATAAATGACATCATCGAAGATACGCTGACGTTTTTGTCGGTATGTTTGAATTGTTACGGTTTTTTACGCGGGAATTTGCAATACGCTGACTAATATAACAAGAAATAATCAATTTGTAAAGATGTTGCAAAGGAATGTTTGATCGGCAAGTAGTACCTAATCATAAAAATATAGTTACATATTAGCGTGTACTTATCTACTAGCTAATTTAATGAAATACTAAGAAATTTCATACATGTGCAAATTACGAAAAATTACAGTTCAATCCGGTACCAACAAACAAATATTTTTTAATTTCTGATTTATCACAATCCTTATTAACCCAAATCCATATCTTCATAAACGTACAAACATATTTTTATTATCGGTCTAATACTCTTATCGTTTGGCAGAACGAGATCAACAGCCAGTATGAGAGCGTGTCGAGTTCACGGCACTACAGCACGCTCGCTGACGTCACGCTCAGCCCCATACACACGCATAATGTGACGCGGGACAGGTGAGTCGCTTTTACACCAACAGGTGCCAAAATGTCTAGGGATACGTCCGCATATGCCTCTGAAAAACCTAAACAATGTAGCCATTCCATTACCCAGCGACCTTCAAAAACGGGTGCTAAAAACAAAAGAACGTCCCAATACGAAATGAAGACTAAACTGCTTCAATTAAGACCCAGCATCTGCTGTCTTGATCTCCAGCTGCCACAAATTTAAGGGTGTCCAGAAACTGGTTCCAAAACAATGACACAGCTCACATTAAAGTTGTAAGTTTTGAAGGGAGCTAGTCATGGTTGTAATTTAAAAAGTAAAACGTCTGAAAGTTTGCCAAAAGCTGATAGTAATTAAATATTAAATCATTTGGCAACATTTCAAATTTGTATCGTACAATGTGAGTATCGTTTAGTTTTGTGTAGTAAACACAATTTCTCATCTTAATTAATTATTACCACTTTTTTAAGAGGCCGGTTGTTCCGAAAACGATATTATTGTAAAGGAAACGTTTATCACGAAGCGACGCGACGGTATAAATTATAATGTACATAGTTTTCTTGTGAATTGATTAATACATAATTACATTTTACATAATTACATTTTTGATGACATTCTTTGTACTTTTCCCGCTTACTAGGAAGATGATGATGATTTAGTGAGGAATTCTAATATCACAACGTGAAAAGGCGATAATTCAAAAAAAATTAAGGAAAAAGTTAAACTTCTGCGAAACGGCTGGACCGATTCTCATGAAATTTTGTGCGCATATCGGGTAGGTCTAAGAATCGGACAAGATCTTTCATACCCCTAATAGTGGGGCAGAACAACGTTTGCCAGAACAGCTAGTATACATATATTATTGTGGTCAGGTCGACCCGCTACAGCAGCCCCGCGTACAGCGCGTGCTCCACAGACAGCTCGTTCGCGGAGCAGGCGCTGGCGGACGCGAGCGCGCTGCTCGACCGCAACCCCGACTGCGAACACCTGCCCTACAAACTGTACAAGATGGCGGGCGAGTATTGGAAGTGAGTATTTTTGAAGTGAAAACTTCTTTAGCGGCGATGGGTATAAAATCTTAAACTCGCGTCAGGACACGTGACCTGATTGAAAAAGCGTAAGAAGGATGGATATCAAACATGCTCAACGTTAATAAACAAGTTTTCACTTCTGCCGGCACTCCCGGAGTGCAACCCGTCCTTTTTTTTGTTAGTGTGATTATGAGCAGTAGAAGAAATGTTTTGGTTAAATTAGCGATGATTCTTGGAATGGAAGTAAGTCTTTCGGTTTAGTTTAGTGTTCCCGACTTCGAACACCTGCCCTACAAATTGTACAAGATGGCGGGAGAGTATTGGAAGTGAGTATTTGTTTTGTGCTGGTGAAGAGGCAGTTCGTACAATTATAGGTGGTGTTATAATTGAGCGGGAGAATACATGTATTGGTTAAATTGGCGAGGCTTCTTCATATGTTTTTGGAACATGTATGGGACATAAGAGACAGTCTTATGAGACATAAGATGGACGACGAGTGTGTTGTTTGATTGGGTGTAGAAGTAAGAAAGAGCGGGTACATCTGATTAAATTTGGCAAAGCTTCTTCATTACTTCATAGGTTTACATACAAGCTATGTTTAAGTTAAGCTTGTACAGTTGTAGTGGGCGTGATAATGTTGAGAAATTGGACACAAATAACAGTAGATTGATTTTACTGGCTGGTGGAATAACAGCTTTGACATACCTCGCGGTTTCAGAAAAGTCACGGATGTCTTTCTCTCTTGTTTTTCCTATCATTGCAACAAGACATATGATATTTTTTGGCATTTTTTGGAAATATAAGTATAGAAATTACTCCTACAGGCATGACAAAATTTGAACCCTGGTTGAAAATATATTTTATTAATTTGTAGGAATTGGCCGGTGGTCCGAACCAGAAATCATTTTGTGGCGTTATCTTTTTAGCAAATAGTGATAAGGCCTAATATTTCAAGATGTCTAATTAATGGATTAGATCTGACGTAAATTATAATTTGGTAACTACTACCACGTTTTTTCATATTATTATCGCATTTATCCCCAAAACAAGATCCAACCATCAAATAAATGTCCTTGATTTCCTTCTCAGACATTTCTTCTTATTCTTATTTATTATTCTTCTTATATCCAAAAAATTGAGACAAAAAAGTAATCTTCATAAATTATAGAACGTCATCTCCTCATTCATATTGCACGCCTCATAAGCGAAGCGTTGAAACTTAAAATGTCTTTATGTATCATACATTGCACTTGTAAGATAATACATTACTTTTTTTATACTTTTTTTTTCTCTTACGCTTGAGTATGCTCAGGAATAGAACCCTTTCATTTTTCAGGGTCTGATTCGATGTGGTTTAATTGTTATTAAATAAACAAAAATAATAATTAATAAATAATTATTAAAAAAAAATTATGAGGCGTGCACTTTTGGATTTTCCAAACTTTTTTTTCATATATCTGCAGTATTTCCTCTACGCTATCTATCCTTATCCTATCTATCCCAAGAATGCATAAATCGTATGTATCCATAATTTAATGTACAATTGCTAAATGCTCGGAACCGTTAAATTTCTAATTTCGAGCACCTGGCGATGCTAGTATGAAGTTAAAACTTAAAATACATTACGAGTCGCATTTCTGGTAGGGTGTGGTGCTGTAACCGTGACCTAATTCGTGCGGAAGCGTGCTCGATTTTCAATAATAACTTTTTACGAAATGCGCACAATAATGAAGTTTTTCTACATGAGAATTGAGACCACTATATACATTGGAATGTTTGTACGAATAACGGTTAGTGGATCTGTGGATAAATAGAAATAACTCAATAATATTATAGCATTGTCCTTTTTAGGGATGCTTGTCTCTAATTTGTCAAACATTGACTCTGATGAGTCATATCTTTTACTATTAAATTGAAGAGTGAAGACGCTTAAGTTCTCAGAAAAGTAACGCAACAATTTAATTCAATGTAACCAACCTAGAAACTATTTAAAGTAATTCTTGTTAAACCCTTTTCGCACTTCTCGGTAACATAAATATTTACCATCATTATTTATTTGCCATGAAAAAATAAAAAAATTAAAAACTTACATGAAAAATTTATTTATATGTACTAAAAAACTCACTGTGTTCAACAAAATTTATCGTTATATAAAACAGACACCACTTTACAGGTCATATGAAATATTATTATCTGTATTATATTCGCAACATTTTCTCATCAAATTTTAGGGTAGAATGAAAATAATTAGACCGTTATTGACAATCAATGACCAGTGAATCAATATGTGAGAAGTGTTCGTAATTTAAATTAATTTAATAAATATTGAAGTGTTTTAACAATGGAAGGCGTAATACGAATGGTTGACGTTGAGACTGTAGAAGAAGTTGTAACAGTAAGGTTTGTTATTTTTATTTTAGTAAATCTAACCGACATTCTATTGAATTTTTACTCGTGAATCTAAGGATTTGTTATCAACCTCTATAGTCTTTATATCTTTGAGGATATGTGTTTATTCCTTACATTTTAATGGTACACAAGGTCTCATGACATCGTAAAATAAGATTTTACGTAAGTACTTGTAAAATATAATATAGCTGCTCACCTTGGTGTACACATCATCTATACCAAATTCGATGTTTTCTTGGGAGTTCAATTTATTACATCTTCAAAAACAAATCTTCGATAGAAGAAAATTTATCAAAAAATTTCAACGATCAACACGGAAAGTCTGCATGTACAATGTACACCCTAGTTTACCATTAAAGTGCAATTAACTAATGAAAGTGAGAGGATTCTATTGTTTACAAGTGAGCTGATAATAAACACGGTGCTATATTTGTTAGCTTTGCAAATGTCAAACGGTGTGAGTGTACCGAAATATTTTTACAACTAAATCGTGTTCGTCTAACTTCAGCTCAAATGCAGTACTCAGAATACTAGATTTTAGTTGCACTCTTAGCGCTTTGCGTAATGTCTAAACTGGTTATTTTATAAGCACTATCTATGAATGAAAGGTTCGTAATAAGTACATCTTAAAGTTCACCATAAAGTGATTGAATGTTAGTTTTTATTTGGACAGTTGTGTATATGTCCTGTAAGTAATCAAGTGAAAAATGTAGTGAATTTATTAAAATGAACTTGAATCTTTCTAAGGCTGTTTGATGCTTGACGTGAATGATGGAATAACTTATTTATTTGTGTTCAAATTCTTGGGTAAGATCTCGTTCACAATACATATATCATTTCTAAGCTGTTAACCTGTAATATTTTTGTACCATAAGAAACAGTTATAAATTTTCGGGAGAAAAAATGTTACGATTAAAACCCAGTATGAGTTATAAATCATGTTGAGTTATTATACTGTCGTGATTTTATAGCGGAAGGAACGCTTCCATAGAAAATGACACGCTTCTTTCGTAACCAAAACTTTCTCATGTATCGTAAGATGTAACGAGTCATCATTGAAAAATCAAAGAATCTGACTACCTGATCATCTACTTGTTAAAATCGATCAATGAAACTGATGCATTTTGCCCCTGTTCCATACCCCACAAGGCACAGAGACTGCACTTTTGAAAAACGTAACGCATCTTCAACTCCGGTAGTAATTTCAGTTACAGATCGATTCAAATTTAATGACGGTTCGGAAGTTAGGTGCAGGTGCGAGTGCGGGTGCGCACAGGTTCCTTAACGTCCCGCTAATACATAAAATTGTTTTCTGCGCATCGGATCATAAGATGTTCCGAGCCGCTATTAAGTTTGAATGGTACTGTACATTCCCAGCTATCATTTAAAATATCGATTCTTTCCACAAAACTCAATATAATATATTTGAATAATAACAAAACACGCAATTTTCCAGCAAATACCCGAAAACCGATTACACATACTCGCCGCTGTCCCGCGACCGCGTGGAGCTGGCCCCCGGGCAGGTGGCGGTGCCGAACATGTCGCGCCGCTCGCTGTCGCAGTTCCGCGCGCACGGGCCCAGCGCGCGCGACGAGCCGGATCAGTACAGCGCCGCACAGTGGACCAGTACCACCACTAGGAAGCGGTTCACGGTTAGTGGAGGGAAATTTTAAATTATTAACTTCTTGGTCTACCGTGTCTACTTGAAATGAGTTCTCAGCAATAATTAAACAAGTCCCTGTATCATTTAGTAATAATAAAGTCAAGTCTAACGGTCACCATTATTAGGAAACAGTTTGGAAGGCATCACGGTGGATTAGACCCAAATCTAGCTGTGACATTCGATTAATGCAAATATACTTATACCTCACATACATAAAACATAAATTATGGTGGCAGCCAAAATTTTATTATACTTAGTCATGAAATTTTTAATTAAATTTGTGACCGTATCAGCATTATTGCTTGAAACCGATATTGAAATAGTTTTAAGCTATTGCATAGCTTCTATCGCGGGCCTTGAGCACGGGGACCGAATCCAGAAATTCCGGAACGAAAAAACCTCACGCTCTCCACTCCGACGAGCACGGAGGTGTGGCTTGAAGGCATAGCATGCAATAACTTTACCGCGGCAGTCCCCGAGTGCCACACGTCTTTTTTCATAAAATATCCTGACTACTTTGGGATTAGCATTTCACCAACAGTATTTCTAATTTTTGTGTTATTATTTCCAGTCAATAGAGAGTTCAGACGACGAGGGCACATACGCACGCAACGGTGCATACAAACAGACGGACGAGCGGTGGTGGATCACGCAGCTGCTGGCCAGCTTCATAACCGCTGTGACCACCAGCACTCGGAATGCGTACAGGAAGGTGGTGGGGCCATCGCACAGATACCCGTACACTGAGAGACGGCCCGCTAAAGGTAAGGTTAACGTAAATATTATTATTACTCGGCAAGGCATATTCAATACTTTAGATATTATCATTAGGATAAACAATTGATTTTTAATTGTTAAACTTGTGTTACACCAAAACCTCACGAGCGCGATCGCAGGTATAACGAGAGAGAGACGGATCGATCTCCCGTCTCATCTCGAGCGCTGCCACCAATAAGACGTTATCACGTAAACATCTCGATCGTAAACCTACTTTACAAACAACCAATTTTTTTGTACATTTGGGTATACACAAAATATATCATTTCATCCCTTTGCCAATTAAGTTAATAATACCTATGTATAATTAATTTATTTTATTTAGATTTAAATCTAATTAACACATTGAAATGGTATAATAAACAATGCCAAAAACATATTTTGAGGTGAGAGGTGCAATGAAAAAATATATTATACAAGCTTTCAACGCTTAGAAAGTTAAAAGTAATTGTGACACGTGTCACAATTTATCGCCATATATCTTTCCACTATATTTTTTATTTATTGTAAAACAAAGCAATATTTCCAGCGAGTATCCTGTCCCGTTCAGCGAGCGCGGTGGCTGCTCCGTTCTATTGGATCTACTCTATCATACAAACTGTCATCACCACTACTGTGACCACCGTTACTGAGACTGTAAGTGGACATTATTTATTGCTATGAAAAACTAATTCAATTATCGTTTGTATCATGTATGTGACAATATTTTCAAGAACTTTGATATTAATTTTGCTTGATGGTTATGGTTTGTTTCTCACAGTTTAATTCCTTATAAAAATAGTGGATAAAGTTCAAGAAAATAGTTTGTTATTATACATAAAAAACGTTTTTATACATCAAAATAAAATTTGCTATTAATATTTATATTATTAGGATTTGTAACATTTTTTTTTCCTATAGAAGATAGCTTTTTTATACATATGAGTAAGTATGTATTGAAAGTCTTATTTGTATTTGAACAGATATCACCCAGTAAAGAAATCGTATCTGAGAAGTACTCTGTAGGGAGTTATCAAAAGGCAGCAGTGGGTGCTAAACGAAACTGGTGGCCGCTCGCATTATTGCTGCTTCTACCCGCCTTCGGATATGGATGTAAGTTTATTATTATCACGTTTTTATTAATTAAAGTTTATTTTCTGTAGCCTAAGTATGTAAAATTATATAGACTCATTTTTTTAAATACATAAGATATGATGCACCATACCTATGTGCAAAATTTATTTTCAATTCATTTAATCAAAATGGAATTTTGAGAAATTTACATTTGAAGATTAAATTATAACTTATTGAACCTTAATAAATTTAGCCCTGTAATTATAGAAAGTGTAATGTTTTTTTCTATGTACGAACGATACGAACTCACAATTTATTTTTTATTTATAAAGCTATTGTATTTGTCCAATATGTATATAGCAAAGCATTACCATTCATACCAATTCCTTTCAGTGCACTACACATACGAAAACTTGGATCATCTGGCTATGCCAAACTTTACAAATTTCTATCTAGATTTATCAGAGTTTACCGCGACCAAACTGCAGAACATCAGCCTTCCTTCGCTTCCGAATATCACATTGCCAACCATCAATCTGACGATGCCAGAGATCAATATAACGATGCCAGTAGCTAATTTAGCAGAAGTATCGAAGCGATATACAGTGTACAAGGAAGTGGTACAGAATAGAATGGCAGATGCGTCTGATTATATCGAAATTGTGGCTCAGAGCTGTTGGGAGGAGATACGACGGTTTTGGAGCGGTGTTTTTTGATGATTGCGTATATTGCCAGTAATGCCAGTGTCGTGATGTGATTGTTGTAGTGAATTGAGTTGTGATTAGCAAATAGACGTGTTCATTAATTAGGGGTTGTGTATCATGTAGAATTTAGTTTCGTATATGAAACAGATTGATTTTAAATAATGATAGATTATATGTACTGTATTTTTCTTTTGATTAGAAAAGTACACATTTAATATATTTTAAATAATAATGTTATTATTCGTGGGAGAAACACTTTAAAAATCGATAATAATTGAATTACACTTAACTACCATGAAAATATTAACTATCAACTTCACAATAGGTTTGTAAATATTCGTCTTCTTTTATGAGGGAAGTATTTGCGACATTATACTCAGTTTACTACAACAATAAGTTTAATAGTTTTCACTTAAAAATAGTATTAAAAGTGATTAATATTATTGTATTTTTTAACAAAAAAATTGTTTATTATATTCGATATTTACTTTGTGGTAAATAATTTTAACAAGTACTTATATAAAACTATTTTTTAAACGAGAAGTTTAATCTTTTGTGTACTTAATACGTAAGTTATTAGTTATTCCCGTTAATAATTCTTCATATCAAAATAATATGTAAAGTAAATTTTACATGTTGTATTTATAGATATGAGATGAGATGTTGGATGCTATCACTTGAGATTATATTTTCAGACATACATACATGCATCTATTTACACTACTTAATGCTTGCTTAATTTTAATTAACATGCAATAGACAGTTTTAATAAATATGTAAACAATAATCATGTACCAGTGGTTGCTTTTGCCCTAAGAGGATCGAATTTATTTTATTTTCCATAAAATACAAGAATAATCTTGGTGAAATTTCACCTTTGGTCTTTTATATTGTTTTTAGTGCTTTATATAGTTAACAAAACTATATGTTACATATTATAATATTTTAATAGTGGTTCAGATGTTACAAAGCTCATTATTTACAATTTATTACCCTCCGAAGAAACACAATTGCTATTTTTAATTAAGATTGAATTATTTATTTTACGTTATGCCTTTAATGCTTTAAATAACTTTTATATTTTTATCTACGCTGTTTTGGTTGAGGCTTTTAATTAAGATTTGATTAAGGGAATGGGTATTATTAGAAGAACGTAAATAAAAATATTAAAGTGAACTCTATGTACCTAATATAAAACATGACGTGGCCATATTTTGAATTGTTTTTAATCGGTTTACTAATCGGAAACTAATTTACTAGTCGTATTATTGAAACGGTTTATTTAAGGTTAACTTTTCATCGGAAAAGTTTTTAATTAAAAAAAGGGAAAAATAAGTATAAATTTATATAATTATACAGTTGTCTTGTCAATTCTAATTCTTGTACGACGGTTCGTGTTGTAACGTGTACGTTATGGTTATTACTTATTACAACATCTTGCTTTTTTTCATCAGTACCTGTTATTGATAAGTGAAATTATTTATGAAAATGTCACTATAGTAGAGCCATTTTAATAGGCAACATTTGACAGTTCAACAAAATTCAACAACGTAACCTAGTAACGACGACATAGAATAACATGATATTTCGTTTTGTTAGAACTGCACATTTGCTTAACTTTTTTCAATTACGATTACATATTTATATTAATAATGACCGATACAACTAATTTTAGGATTTGATTTTACTGATAAACCATTCTAAACATAATAAACAATTTCTGATTTAAAGAACTGACGTCGCTACAATTTTGTGTCAATAAACCTTTTTTCTTTTTAAATACCAGAGACGTTACTCTAAAAATCGAAATCTGACATCTAGAATCGAATGCATTGATTACTTGGGAATAAAAATAAAAAAAATGATCATAAATTATTGACATGTGTTTCAAGTTCGATTGACAAATGTTTCAAGTTCGTATCGATTAATTCACTTTAATCGATGTTTTTAAGCAGGTTACCACCCTATGAAGATAAAATTGATAGACGTCAAATGTTGCCTATTAAATTGGCTCGACAATAAGTATCTTTATTTTTTATTTCTATTTTATTATTTATTATTTGTTGTCGTTGATTTTATTTCAATTATTTTGCTTGGGATTTATCGCAATGATAATAACTTCGATGTTCAATTCAGTTTCGCTTTAGTGATTAAGTAATAATTTATTTAAAATATATTTGATTATAATTTAATTGTACTAATGCTGGGTTAAAATTGATTGAATTATATATGTATTTTCTTTCATGTAACATGTGTTTTCATCCCTCCCCCTTCCCACATAATTCTTCCCTGAACACACCTTACCGCCAGGGAAGGATAGAGGTATAAACGTCACCTATACAAAGTGCTCGTTCGACGCTCTTTTAGGTGAGTTTTAAACATTTTATTTATATAAAATCTCAATCTCTGTCCTTCCCTGAACGAAACTCGCTATAACTTCTTGTATCACATGTGGGGAAGGACAGAGCGCGTACAGATTATTAAACGTTTGCTTTATTTTACAGATTACAACTACGCGGACCAAAAAGAGTCATTACCGAAAAGAGAAATAATCGATACATACAAGCCACCGGTGATCCTTCAAGGTTCGGATTTGACTAAACGAGTGGAAGCCTTAGAAAACTGGGCCATAAAAGTCGACAACCGATTGACACTGTTCGATAACAAATTATCGAAATTGGACAACTTAGAGGCGCAAATCGAGCAGTACTCGTTCAAGCATCTGCAACAAAACTTGATTCAGATTTTAAGCGTTAACGATAATAGTGAAGCTATTGCCAGCAAACTGAAGGAACATTTCGACAGGAATTACATTTCGAAGGACGAGATGCAACTGCTGAGTCAGGAGATACACGAAAAGTTGATAAATTCGTGGAAACCGGAGTTGAGCGAGGACGATATACGGCGGATGATCCAGGAGTACTTATTATCTGTGGAGAAAAAACAAATGGAGTTGATTGTTGAGAAGGTGAAGGAATATGTGGCCAGGGTGGAGGTATCTGCTGGGGGGGGTGCGGGAGACCCGGGGTCAGTGGACATGGAGGAGATACGCCGGCTCGTGTCCAGCATGCTGCAGATATATGACGCTGATAAGACGGGATTGGTGGATTACGCTTTGGAATCTGCGGGTAAGTGGACATTTGATAGAAAAAATAAATATGAAATGTGTTAGTAAAAAAACCAATAGTATCTCTTCAAACTAAATTAAGCGATATGATTGGTTATTTACAAATACATTGATTGTGTGAGGACACATTATTAGTGGAAAAGCACCCTTATTCTGATTCGTACAACACGTTCGTCAATTATATTGACATGTTAATAAAAACACAGATAATGTTGTATCGCCGACCAATTTGGTTTTTCTCTTATAGAAAGTATCTATTATCAAAATATAATGTAATATTTTTGTCTATTTGACTTTTACTTGTAACCAAGTCTTATTATGCTAGGCGTTCATTAGAGACGGATCGGGGCGGGTCGCATCGCAACGGGCAGAAATTCGCCTGCGAAGCGATATCCGCCAATGCGTTGCGGCCCGCCCCGACCCGATCCGTCGCTAATGGACGATGTTTCATACAAAACATAGGCTGGCGTATTTTTGCGTTGCGATGCGGCCCGGCCCGATCCGCCTAGTGGACAAATGATGGAATAGTGGACGATAAAACTGCAAAATAATTCTTCATTCGATGTTTATATCCAGGTGGTCAGGTGATATCAACACGTTGCACGGAGCTGTACCAGATCAAGACGAAGCAGTACTCAGTGCTGGGGCTGCCGGTGTGGTGGGTGTACACGTCGCCGCGGTACGCGCTCACGCCGGGCGCCATGCCCGCCGAGTGCTGGGCCTTCCAGGGCTTCCCGGGGTATCTGGGTGAGTGCTAACAGATCAAAAAACAAGGGAATTAAAGAGAAAGAAAATAATGGAAAAAAAGACGGGTTGCACTCCGGGAGTGCCGGCAGAAGTGTAAACTTGTTTATTAACGTTGAGCATTATTTTGGAATGGTATCCGTCTTACGCTTTTTCGATCAGGTCACGTGTCCTGACGCGAGTTTAAGATTTTATACCCATTACAGAAATAGTGCTCAACGCCGCTAAAGAAGTTTTAACTTCAAAAATTTGGTTTGTGTTGTTTCCAAACGGTTAAGCCGTCCTTCAAGAAAAGAGCGTTGTCCTACCTTAAAGGCCGGCAACGCATTGACAATGTCTCCGGCATTGCTGGTGCGTATGGGCGACGCAGTACACTTAACATCAGGTGACGCGTCTAAAACAATCATCGTAGTGATAGTATTTTAAAATATTTGTCTTATACCCGGCGCGGCCTAAGATGATCCCTATGACAGTTCGTCTTAGTGATTGCTCGTATGATGGATCGTGTCGATACTTTTCTATTTTATAGGCAAAGGCATGGTTTGCATTCAGCCACGTCGGTAAACATGTTTTTACAAATATTATAAAATGAATTTTTAACGTCTATTATGTAAACGAAACGGTAAGTAAAACGAAAGTTTTCCAAAACATAAAAATGCACCTTATCATTTTCTCGTAATCTTTAACCCGTTTAACACAGTGTATATTATTTTATCATGAAAATGGAATCCCCCATTTAATTTTTCTAAAAAACTTATATTATCATAGGTAAGTAAATTAACGCGAACGGTAATTAATTAATTAATTATGCTGCGATCTTCTGTTCCATTCAATAGAGAATGAACTATAGCTTAAGCATGGAAAAAATGTGAACTCGTTTCCATTATCGAAATTTGTTTATCGATACTTTCCGCACTAGTCGATAAATGCCAACGATGTAAGTTTTGAAGGACGTAAACGTAAAGTCAGATTGATATAATTTCTCGTAAATGTTAAGAATTGTTATAATTCAAACGGAATATCATTGTAATGGCATAAAGCTACGTAAAAATTAATAAATGGGATTTTTAGACGCCTCCAATACGTTTCTAATTTAATGGTGACGCCATTACAAGTTTGTCTCTTGAGAATAACTGTCAGTGTCATAGGGATCATCTTAGGCCGCGCCGGGTATAGTAAATTTTTAAACTGTTAGATTTTGATATATCCCGCGAATTTGTAATTTTAATGTAAATTGTACTCGCGAGATTATAAAATGTCGAAAAATTGTGATTCGTATCATAATGAAACAAAACGAGGTGACGGAAGCAAAATATGTGACCGTCCGTTAGATTATAATCTAACGGTTTTTAATAGCTTACGGCGACGCATCTGTTACGTTCATGTTCAGTCTAAATTTTCAATTTCCCAAAAAAATATATAAGGATGCAAACTTCCCTTCTTTTCGGATTATTACTGTGAAGATTTTTTCTTAAATTTGTATATGATTATATGATATTTTGAATACTATAATAACTTATTTATTTTACAGTAATACGCACGTACGCTATTATAGAAGTGACTGGATTCTCACTGGAGCACATGTCACGTTTGCTCGCGGCGGAGGGCAAGATAGAATCTGCGCCTAAAAACTTCTCTGTATATGTAAGTATTTAATATCATTTTCTAGATTCGATTTACCTACATTAAGTATTATTATTAATTGAAATCTCTATTTAATTTAAGAAGCTCATGTTATCGATCGCAATTAAAAAGTGAATCAGAAATTGGTTTTTGCTGCAGTACTCTATAGTTTGAGATATTTTTTTTACTTTTTGAGTTTGTAAAGAATCACGATAATCGTTATCGTTGATGGCAGACAAAAATTTTATGCAACAAAACAAATAAAAAAAATTACAACAACGAACAGAATTTTGTTTGTTGTGATTTTAAGAACACAGGGATGGTATTATGTATTAGAAAACTGCTCTCGTCATGATACCTACTACGTAGGTACTAAACGATCACCAAGTATAAAAAATGTTTATATTTTTTTTTATCATGCATGAATTTCATATTTGTGACCAAACGTAGTTTAGAAATATGTTACATTTTGCCTGTAGTAGACAGAAAGATGTCAATACAGTCGTAGTAGTAGTAATAGTAATTGTAGTCAAAATTAGAAATTTTTGTAACAAAGCTAAATCGAACCATATTAGTAGTTGATAGATTTTAAAATTACACATCTAATTCCCAAGTGATAATTTCAGGGGCTTCACAATGAATTGGACACAGCGCCGCATCTATTTGGGAACTACATATACGACGCCAACAGCACATCCATACAATACTTCCCGGTGCAATATCCGAAAACGACCAATATTGACGGAGTCGAGTACCCCGTCGCTTTCGACATTGTGGAGCTGCGAGTGGAGAGTAACCATGGCAACCCCACATACACTTGTGTGTACAGATTCAGAGTGCACGGAAACCCGCTGAACGACATACGGCAAGCCACCGAGGATAGCATACGAGACAGTGAAACGTAACAACAACTTTTGCCAAGCCTGCTATGTGCGAAAGGGCGAGCAACCATTGCATGTGGCATTCAAGTGTTCTATTGAGATAATGAAATATAACAAAGCAAAAGTACCATACTGAACTTAGCACTATTATGTGATTTACAAATGACTCGTCCACGGTGCGAAATGGTCTATGAATTCTTAACAATCCACAGTGATTCAAAGTGAATAGTGGTAATGTGGCCTTCTAGAACTGTGTAGGTTTAAAGTACAAACTGTGACCATAAACTGAGCCTAATTTACTAAATATTGAATAAGACAGGACCTTTACAAACACTAACAACTAGTTTATATTTAGATGTAGAAACTCCGGATAGATGTAGGTTTTTCTTTGCATAGTAGTGACGCGATTTATTATTTTAACAGTGATTGTTTAAATCTCAATAAAATACCGCACAAGGCAGATACGCTTAGCTCTGATAAAATTTTATACCAATATTTATATGTTTTTTATTTTAAGATTTGATTATGTTATAAGGTTTTCTAGATTATAGTTATTACTTATTATACTTACTTTATATTTTTAAGGATCTTACGGTTTTGTGTGATTTCAAATTGCTGTGCGTTTTAGGTTTTATAGAAAAAGTTAAAAGTACAAATTCTTTGTTAAAATAAAAAAATACTAGGTAGGTATTTGTAATTATCATAAAATGGTATTATCACAATTAGTTACTTTTAAAAACAATGATTTTTTTGGGTAAATCCTGTAATATACATGTAAATTACTATAATTCTAATTCTTGTGTAAAGACAGTCAAGTAATTAACTTGATGAAAAAAAGAAAACAAAATCTATTAACACATGTTTACATAACATTTACCATTTGTCACACTTAACTAGGTCAAGATCCAAAAATAATTTTTAATTTAGGTTTAGTGAAGGAGCTAGTCCCGCTTAGTTAGTAAATTTTATGCCAATTGTAATTAAGTTGTTTTAATCTCTCTTGTTCTAAATATTTAAAATCACGATTGCTATACATGCAAGCAATTTTAATCGTGTACTTTTATATATTAAGTGTGACTTCTTCCTGGAGTTGACCTTATTCCGCAACATATTCTTTTTAAAGCAACAAGCAAAACCCATATAATAAATGAAACCCTTTTTTCCTTCCAACAACATTAAAATTAAAATAAAATCATCAAATATATAGATACGAAATTGCACAAGTAAAGCAACTTGAAAATTATGTTTAGCACCACAGACATGTATATTTAAGTAGACAACGCAAGTACCGCGATCTGTATGAAAACCAAGCGTGTCATATTTTTTGTACTGACCTTGACGCGTTATGACGTCACGAGCGCTTTTTAGTGATGTTAATTTCATTTTACGCTAAATCGATTAGGCCGCCACTCGCGCGGCGATTCTAGTATCGTCCTATCCCATCGAAGTAAATCGAAAGAAATCAGATCAAACTAGATCTATGTCTAAGAGGTAGTCAAATAAATGAATCGTAATCGATTACTAAATCGATTCAAGACAGAAAAATGATAATTACCATAGACAGAGGGATGATAAAATCAAGTTATAAACCTTTTAATATTCTAACAAGTAAACTAATGTGTTTTAGCTTTTTCTTACATATTCCCATTGAGTTACCATGTACTACGTACTAGAGAGGCCATCGAAAGAAAGTAATGAAACTGTCAATCAATCAATCTTTATGTCCCGTTGCATCGATCCATTTTCCTTTTATGTTCGGGTTACTTGGAAAACTGAAAAAACAAACATAGTCTAAGCAATAAGGAGTTTTCTTAAAAAACTCCCAAGATGATACTTTAACTAATGGCGTCCATGTCATAATATTTATTTTTAGTACCTTTGTATTAAAATACTTAAAAGTTCTAGGTCAAGTCGTATTAAATGACAAAAAAAATCTATGCCTTTTTTTCTGAAAAATTGCTCCTTCAAATTATCATTTTTCTGTTCGATTATAAAATCGAGAATCGAGAACGGTTACATCAAATGAACATCACTAACCACAAAATTGGACAGAAAAATGAGAACAGAAAAATGAGAAGACGCTATTCATTGCTTGTTATCATACGACGCGATCTTTACCGTGCCAAGTAAAAGCCGCAATGTATTCCGAATCATTTCGTATGATTTGGTATCCGTGTTTGTCACGATCGTTTTCCACAGATATTCTTTATTTGATTTTAAAATAAATAGTGCATATTCTGATTAGAAAATTACTTACCGGTGGAAGGAAACATCTCTGCTAACTCGGCCACTCACAGCTGTGGAGTTTCTACAGTTTATAACGGCGCAATTCGGCATTTTACTTTATTCAGCTTCACGCCTTTCCTTGGCGAACTGCAAGCGCGGACTGAGTGTAGGCCAGCGTCAAGTAAGATTCATAAACTTAGTTTGGACACGGGAAGTACATACACTCGCTTAGTCTATCTTGATACATGTCTGTGTTTAGCACTTATTTATGTAAATAGAAATTTTTGATGTTGAAACTAATATATGATGCACAAAGAAAAAATTCTTTTCATATCATAAAATCTCTATGTTTACAGACAATCAAAGAGTCTTAAAAAGAATTTAATATATCCAATGAAGTAAAGATTAAATTAAATAAATATAATAAACACATTAAGTAACTTTGATACGTCCATTTTATAAAGTAATTACCTCTGAATATCGCAGGAGGTTACGAAATTATCATAGAGTATGTTATCAAATTGTTATAGGAAATGTAATTCTGATATATTGTACATGTTTTAATACTAAAATGATATATCCCTCAATAATAATTGTTATTGTTAGTTAACATTCTTCAGTTTAAACAGTTCCTCTAATGACTCCGTATATTTTAACATAAACATTATATATCAAGGCTCATAATAGGATAAATGTTATATTTTGAATGTAAATGAGATCACAAGACCCATATAGATTTGTTTGTATGTTGAATTTACAGAATTTTCCTGCTTGAAATCCTAATAAGGAAATTACGAATAATAATATGACATGAACTTTAAAATAGCACTAAAGGTTAAAATATGTAAACGACTTGTAAGTTTAACGTTTCGAATTCTTTATCCAGATTACTCACATGAGTCTAAACTACTAGTAAAATATCATAATATTGTAAACAATCCCCTTAAATTTACACCATAACTTTTGCATTGTATAATTATTTTATGTTTATTTTATACATTATCAATTTGTTTTTAATAAAATGAGGTTTCTCTTTTCATTGCCAAACAATCATGTTTTAACGTGTGTATTTTAACTTATTTATTTAGTTTTTCGATATTATGTCAGACATTCGTATTTCTTGTACCTAGTATTAAGATTTTAATCATAATGTGAAATTTTCGAAATATTTGTGTTGTTCGAAATAAAAGATTTTAAAATTTACATCGCGTGTTTTTACTTTACTTACGTACCGACCAATTGCAAGCGTGTTTCTCGATGTTCGTACATACACATATTATCCATACTCCGTGGTCCATACTCGCTTGTCGACGATCTGAATTCTGAAATTACTAAACAGAGCCACTGAACATGAATTGGACATTACTTGGCCTTAACGGTGCCTTATGCCGCGGCCACACATTGGAGATATTTGCACCAACGTAACGTTTTGCGCCCAATGCACCAATGTATGTATCAGTACTTTGGCACAATGTAGACATTGCGTCCAATCACTGTCCAATGCCCAATACTAACGCGTTCAGTGTCGGTTTTCGATACACGTTCAAAGGAGAGGGGAATGAAAGAGGAGTGCGCGGGGGCATCTTGGACACAACGCCGCGCTCGCGCCACACATATCGTCTCTATCAGTCGTCTGAAGTGTGCATTTTTATCATCCACCATCGCCTTTTCTTTCGTTGATTACTTGTCTGATGCAAGTAATAAGCATAACTAGTCCGTACGCGTAAGCCGCTAGTGCAAATAAATTATCGTCCATCGTCTTCGCTTCTCTGCTACTACCACAGTTGGGACTGTGGTAATGAGCTAGTGTGTTTCCATTGATTGGTTACAAAGTTGACATTGAAGCCAATGTATAGTGCAGTAGTTTGATCATTTCAAATTATAGCCAATACTGGACGCAAAGTTGAATCCAATGTGAGGCCGTGGCTTTAACGCATGCACGATTAGAATTGAGACGTTAAAGTAAGATGGCATGATTCAACTTGAGTCAGCAAAAAAGAGACAACTGAAATAAAAAATAAACTAAAATATGAGATATTCCCTCCCTGAGCGCTAATAATCCGTCTACACATTTTTGCTTATATGTAATACATATTGGTCTAAGATCCGAATATAGGTCAACCTGTAGCGGCGTGATAATAGAATGAGACCAATTTTATAATAAACTAGCGGTCCGCCCCGGCTTCGCCCGTGGTACATATTTACGTTTTCTCTACATAAGAACCATCCTCGTACTTCAAGGAATATAATAAAAAAAGAATTATCGAAATCGGTTCAGCCGTTCTCGAGTTATGCGCTTTACATTTTGCGATTCATTTTTGTATATAAGATGTAGTCTATTAAAAAATCTATTAAAGATGGGTTGACTGAAAAAATCCTGGACAGGACATTTTAATTACCTGGACAAACTGCTAGGTTGGCAGGTATAAACAGGCATATCCGTACCAGTTACTTTCACTTGATGGGATGATAGAAAAAAAATATAGGTATATCAGCATGAGCGCTGTTTTATAACAAAATTGTTTATTGTCTCAACACTGCATAATTAAAAAAAAAATTAAAGATTTTTTAAATAATTAACTAAAAATATCCTGTCCAGGATTTTTCAGTCAACCCATCTTTAATAGATTTTTTAATAGACTACATTTATTATAAAATTAAGGTCTCATTCTATTATCACGCCGCTACAGGTCGATCTATATTCGGATCTTAGACCATATCATAATAATATATTGGATGGCTCTCGTCTCCAGTAGGCCAGTAAACCTTTTTTAACCAAATTAATAAGAGAGGATTTGTTACTACTGTAAGTAACAAATCAGGATCCTAGGCTGTGGCCTGTGACTAGGTACCTATTATGTTGTACATATTATTAAATGTCTTTCAAAAATCCGCAAAACAAACCCAGCAAGTGCCCCGAAAATTGAGATGTCATGTTTTACATAAATTTATAAAATATACACTTGTCTGTGTTTTATGTTTACGTAACTATATTTTTTAGTAATCTGTAATTTAGTAATCATACCTTTTGAGTACCTACAAATTCATTTATTACTACTGAAACGAACTGATAATACGACATGAGTAATTTTAAAGATACGAAAAGCGAAATACAAATTGAGAATATTCACTTGAGAGTAGTTATAATAATTAGCTTGCTGATACTCAAACTCAAACATTTATTTATTCAATTAGACTTCTTCTAGAAGCACTTTTGAAACGTCATTAGGTACATATTTTTAACATTTACCACCGATTCGGAAAGCAGTATCTACGGAGAAGAATCGGCAAGAAACTCCATAGTTGCTCTTTTTAATCATATCAGTTTTACAATTTTACAAATTACATATGTAACATCATAATAATTATATTAACATAATATGCCAAGGAACTGTCCTGTGGTTTTTACGCGACAACCCTCCATGGGTTTTTATCGTCCATATATTCCTTAATACTGTAATAGGCTCTCTGAACTAGTACATTTTTTATATAAGTTTTAAATTTAGAACAACTAAACTCTTTAATATTATGAGGAATTCTGTTGTAAAAGCGTATACCTTGACCCATAAATGAATTTTTAACTTTAGCTAGCCGGAAAAATAACATTTCAATTTTATTTCTGTTTCTTGTGTCATAACAATACATACCTAATCTAAGTTTATTCAGCTGTTTATACTAGAATTTCTAGCTTTTTAACCGACTTCAAAAAAAAGGAGGAGGTTATCAATTCGGCGGGTATGATTTTTTTTATGTATGTACACCGATTACTCCGAGGTTTCTGAATCGATTTACGTGATTCTTTTTTTGTTTCATGCGGAATGGTGTCGAATTGGTCCCATAAAAATTTTATTCAGATGGGCCCAGTAGTTTTTATTTTATGAGCATTTTTGTCTGATCTCGATGACTTAATTGAAATGTAGCAAGTAACTTTGATTCACTTCCCGGTAACCAATTGGGCTGAAATTTTGTATTACGTATACAAAATTTCAGGTACCTATAGTATAAATTGGATAGCGATGAAATATTATCATGACATGGAGCTGATTATTGATGATGGAATCGGAAGGTGGCCATAGGAACTCAGTAATTAATATATTTACTCATGGGCGTAGCTAGCCATAGGCTTAGGGTGGGGCAAAAATATATAAAAAAATATAATATAATAATATGTAACAAGCAACTATACCCGAGGTTTTTTCCGGTTAATTTTGAGGATTTTGAACCTCAAAAGGAAAAAACCGGTCAAGTGCGAGTCGGACTCGCGCACCGAGCCGTAAATTGTGAAAATTTTTGGCAAATTTCGACATTCGCAAGTTAATCCTAATTCAAAAGTTAATCCTAATTCAAAACCTACAGGGTACTTCCCGTGAACTCATAATCATGAAAATATGGTACGAAGCAACATATAGCACAGATACCTAGAGGAATAATTGCAAAAAAAAAATAATTTGGAAAATCCAAAAGTGCACGCCTCATAATTTTATTTTAATAAATATTTATTAATTATTATTTTTGTTTATTTAATAACAATTAAACCACATCGAATCAGACCCTGAAAAATGAAAGGGTTCTATTCCTGAGCATACTCAAGCGTAAGAGAAAAAAAAAGACTCGATTAGTAAAGTATTTCGGTCGCTATCGTGTTAACAAGAAAAAGGATCCGCACATACAGACACACGGACGTCCAAGACAGAACTTTTTTAAACTGTTTTTTAACTAGTTTAAATAACAAAAATGACATCAAAAATATCATGGACGTTAAAAATAGTGTTTTTTCTTAATATGTGTGTGTATGTATTATCTTACAAGTGCAATGTATGATACATAAAGACATTTTAAGTTTGAATAAAAAACCGGCCAAGTGCGAGTCGGGCTCGCGCACAAAGGGTTCCGTAGCAGCAAATATAATAAATTACAGTTAAATCAACCTATCTCAAAAACTATAAGAGATACTTTGATCAAACCAAAAATCGTTGAAAGAGTTAATTAGCATGCATCACCTCTATTTTTTTTAGAATTTTATACCCCGTAGTTATAAAAATAGAGGGGGGGGGACATACTTTTTACGACTTTGAGAGCTGATATCTCAAAAACCGTTCACTTTAAGAAAAATGTTTTTTAGAAAACTTTATATCATTTTAAAAGACCTTTCCATTGATACCCCACACGGGTATGTACATCGAAAAAAAAAATTTCATCCCTCAGTTACATGTATGGGGGGCCCCACCCCCAATTCTTTTTTTTACTATTTAGTGTCATATTTTTGTAGCGGTTCATACAACACATATTCCCATCAAATTTCATCACTGTAGTACTTATAGTTTCCGAGTAAATCGGCTGTGACAGACGGACAGACGGACAGACGGACAGACGGACATGACGAAACTATAAGGGTTCCGTTTTTGCCATTTTGGCTACGGAACCCTAAAAATCAGATGTTTTGCGCGAAGTGACAGTAGTACCCACCTCAACGCTTCGCTTAAGAGGCGTGCAATAATTACATAATTTAAAATTATCCTAACTACTAGTAATATTATAAATGCGAAAGTTTTTGAGGATGTGTGTGTGTGTTTACTCTTTCAGTCGTGTGCGTTACCCAGGCAAAATGTTTTGCTTTAGAGAGATGAGACTTAAACAAATAATTAGTGTATCATGAGGAGCAATTTGTTTACTAATAGCAAAATTTGTTTGAATTGTAGTTTTTAAGTTATTTAAGAAAAACAAATTTTGCTGGAGTAACGTTTGAAACGTTACCCAGGCAAAATCGTCTTTCAAAAATTAGTTTCAGCACGGAACCAAATACATGAATAGATAGCTTTTGTTGAGTAGTAAATGTTTATAAATAGCAAAATTTGTGTGTGGTATAGTTCTTTAGTTATTTAAGATTTTGCTGCGGTAACGTTTTGGGATTTCCCAGATCTCGAAAACGGCTCAACGCAGAAGTTTGAAAAAAATACCAATAAAAGACCTTAATTTGTTTAAATTTGTTTAATCATTAGTTTTTGATTTGGTTGACGTAAACCAATGTAATTAAATGGTTTCAAAAATCAGAAGAAGCGGGTTTACATGTAAACCAATACACTTATAACCAAATAAACAGCTGTAAAAAATACCCGTGGTTCGACGCTTGTTTACAGCAGACATTTTAGATTTCATACTTTACACGTTAAGAAGATAAAAACAAATTTGATTTATTTTAGACTGGTCGTACTTTAGCGATCGAATACGCAGTTCCCATAACATTAAGAAACATGGCATACTTTAAACAAATTAAAATGATTCATGAAAATTCTTTCCTGTTAATTTCAGCCTTGAATTACGGCTCTAATGAAAGTTATCTCAAAAACAAGAATATGTCAGCAATTCTCTAATAAGCCGACCAAATTGAAAAGGTCACGTAAAAGCGACTGCACCGTACGTACGGGTAATCTTCGCAAATTAGCAGCTTGGTAACCGATGTTTTGTACAGTTAAGCAGAAAAACGTTATTCGTGAAGCCGATTTTTTAATATTTCACTGTGTCCTGTATGCGAGACAGGAAATGTATATTTTACATATGAATTAAAACCATTACTTTTCTTCGAACTACATGACATGTCTGTTAACCTGAATGATATACCCATTAATATAGAGTTAAATGGCCAACAGTATATGATTTTGGCAGTAATTGATTTTGACCCACCATCAAGTTCCACATTGATTGGACATTACAGAGCATACTGTTACAGAACGAAAACTCAACAATATGAATGTTACGATGATCTGTACTGTAAACTACAGAAATGCAAAAACTCCATAATGCCACATTTGATTTATATTCATTAGTGTAGGTAATTAAAACGTTAGAGACTGGAAGCATAAAACACATAATTTTATACGGTCCCAATGACCACACAAATTTTATTGAATTAGGTACGAATCTGTGATTATGAGTGATATTAGTAGTTATTAATGATAAAAACTGTACTGTTTCCTATATTTTTAAATAGGTACATAAGTGTAAAAGTTGTTTATTTTTTATATAATTGTTGGAAGATTTTTATTATATTGTTGTTTTCTCATTTAAAAGTTTTGTGATTATATACATTTTTTATAGAATATGCTCGAAACCGTCCCTCATAAGGGCAAGAAATATAGGCAAGCCGATAATACATATTTTGTAAAAAAAAACATTAAATGTGCTTTGCACATTACACACACAACGCCGACTCAATTCCAACTCAAGTCACACTGTGGTATTGAAATATGAGCTTTATGTCGTGTTACTTAGAGTGGATATTTCAACATTAAGTTAAAAGAAGGTTACGACGCTTTGACAATGATTGGTTCACGGGTTATCCACCTGTGGCAGTCACATGTAATGTTAAAATATTCACTCTAAGTAACACGTAACAAAACTAGAAAATGTTGATGCTAAGGCAAAGCAATACATATAATTTGTATGAGACTGATTTTTTAAATAAAAATAATGAATCTTAACCATTTTATTATTTTAACTAACCTGACCAGAAAACTTTTGTATTCAACTGTACTAACAAAACATCTATATTATCCTGTTCATTTCAGATGGTTGCGCTTATGTATGGTGCGGTCGCTTTTATGTGACCTTTTCAATTTGGTCGGCTCATTAGAGAATTGCTGACATAATCTTGTTTTTGAGATAACTTTCATTAGAGCCGTAATTCAAAGCTGCAATTAACAGGAAGGAATTTTCAGGAATCATTTTAATTTGTTTAAAGTATGCCATGTTTCTTAATGTTATGGGAACTGCGTATTTGATCGCTAAAGTACGACCAGTCTAAAATAAATCAAGTTTGTTTTTATCTTCTTAATGTGTAAAGTATGAAATCTAATATTTCTGATGTAAACAAGCGTCGAACCACGGGTATTTTTTACAGCTGTTTATTTGGTTATAAGTGTATTGGTTTACTTGCAAACCCGTTTCTTCTGATTTTTGAAACCATTTAATTACATTGGTTTACGTCAACCAAATCAAAAACTAATGATTAAACAAATTTAAACAAATTGAGGTCTTTTATTGGTATTTTTTTCAAACTTCTGCGTTGAGCCGTTTTCGAGATCTGGGAAATCCCAAAACGTTACCGCAGCAAAATCTTAAATAACTAAAGAACTATACCACACACAAATTTTGCTATTTATAAACATTTACTACGCAACAAAAGCTATCTATTCATGTATTTGGTTCCGTGCTGAAACTAATTTTTGAAAGACGATTTTGCCTGGGTAACGTTTCAAACGTTACTCCAGCAAAATTTGTTTTTCTTAAATAACTTAAAAACTACAATTCAAACAAATTTTGCTATTAGTAAACAAATTGCTCCTCATGATACACTAATTATTTGTTTAAGTCTCATCTCTCTAAAGCAAAACATTTTGCCTGGGTAACGCACACCTTTCAGTCAATCGCATAAACACGGACGTGTCGAATATATTATGCCCTCCATATTCATACCAAAACAGCTGCCCTGATGTCATACTCTATGAATCATTCTATTTCTTTGGAATCTTTACAAAAATGGAAATCAGCGCTGGTACTTTGTTTGATCGCGCTGATATTTAGGTACCTACCTATAAAAATTCTTTGACCGTTTGGTACCTCTATAATATTATGTAAGATATTAATTAGAATTGCAATTTCCTAGGTATGCAATTCTAAATATCTGATGAACTAGTCATAGAATACCTACTTAATTATGAAATTGATTCATATTTTGATATTTTGTATAGGTATATTAAGAAGAGCTGGAACGTCAACACATTTACACATTGCACATGTTAGGCCGGGAGATACTGACACAAAATTTCGGGTCATTTGTAACAGGATGGCGGTCTAGAGGGGTCTTAGTACGCAATGACAAAAAGAAAAATGATGGTCAGAACGCTGGTACCGGTGGACTAGTCGCGTGGGCGTTAGTCACACTCGTCGGATAAATAGCGAAAGTCCAACGATTTGTAAAACAAAAATTTTAGAATTTACTGATAGCCCTTAAAAAAGATGTAGGCGGTAGTGTCATGCCATACAGTTACGATGTGACTTTCAGTCCGCCATACCGACGTGAATGCGTTGATTTAAAAAAAACAATTCAACCATTTGTACCGGGCTCACTTTTGCACAGGTAACCATCGTCGTGCAGCCATTTACTAAAATCGCCATGCCATACTTTTCGGACGATTCCAAATGGTCGCCATACCGCGGAAAATCTGCAAATTTTTGAATTTTTTTTCTCGCCAAACGATTTGTACCACCCTACATTTTTTTTTCAACAACTCCTGAATGATTATAAATAGAAGTGTGATAATGCCATAGCTGTGGGAGGTGGCGAATGTGTATAAGATTTTTTTCTTATTGTAAGATTTTATTCGTAGTTTGAACGATTTGTAGCAGTATGGCACTAATTTTTCCCTCTATTAAAAGTATAGCAAATATAATAATGGTCACGTTGCATCATATACTTTCCAAAAATGCCGTACTGGTACAAATCGCCAATTCTTTTCATTTTTTTTTTACGTCTTGGCTTAAGTCTTACAATCATCCGCCCCATGTTTGCAATCTGCGATATTTTTTTCTAGGTAGAATTGTATACAAACAAAATATAATGATCCCATACTGTAAAAAATTATTTTACGTATTGTACAGTCGTATTTTTGAAACGTGACGAATAAATTAATTTTCAAGTATGGCAGCACTTTTTCCCCCTACTAGAAGTATGGCAAATATAATAATGGTCACATTTTATCAAATACTCTCCAAAAATCCAAATGCAATACTGGTACAAATTGTTTGGCGAAAAAAAATTTTTTTCTGCAGATTTTCGGCGGTATGGTGGCCATTTGGAATAGTCCGAAAAGTATGGCATGGCGATTTTCGTAAATGTCTGCACGATGATGATTACCTGTGCAAAAGTTAGCCTGGTACAAATGTTTGAATTGTTTTTTTTTTTTTTAATGAACGCATCGCGTCGGTATGGGGGGCTGTAAGTTACACCGGAAAAGTATGGCATGACACTACCACCTACATCTTTTTTATGGGATATCGGTGAATTCTAAAATTTTTGTGTTACAAATCGTTTGACTTTCGCTATTTATCCGAGGAGTTCGACTAACGCCCACGCGACTAGTCCGCCGGTACCAGCGTTCTGAGTTCTGACCATCATTTTTCTTTTAGTCATTGCGTAATAAGACCTCTGTAGAACCGCCATTCTGTTACAAATGACCCGAAATTTTGTGTCAGTATCTCCCGGCCTATGTATGTGTCATATTTTGCAATTGTTTATAAATACAGGGTGATGTAATTGGTGTAGTACGAATATCTAAAAATCTATGAAGAATTTTGTGATACAGTAAATGGAAGAATTATAGACTATTTTACAGTATTTAATAAAATCATTTAATTTTTTGTTCATTTTCATTAGAAATGTCAATTTTTCTCACCAAGGTGGAAATTTGGATGATAAGGATCTTGTTAGAAAAATATAAATTTTGACTAAAATCGGCATTTTTTTTCAAAAATCAAATTACTAATTAATAATCAGAGTTATTTTTTTATTTTTATTTTATTCATAAAAGGTACCTTACAGCTTGTTGATAAGATAAATTATACTAATTACATATAAAAACGCCAATTACAAGGCACACCGATAATAGTAAAATTGTGTGACAAGAAACGGCAAACTACAAAGGCAATAATTGTTTTCTTTTACTTTAACAAAAAATACAATTATTCTTGATGAAACACAAACATAAATGAATTAAATTAAATGTGACTTCTCGTTAACAAGCAATATCAACAATATAGCATTAAAGTTGAGAAAAACAGAAATGAAATTGAGCCTGTTAGGGTGACTATGTGAGAGAAAGAGTGGGTGTGTAAATGAGTGTGTGTGTTAGGATCTGCGTGTGTGTGTGTGTGTGTGTGTGTGTGTGTGTGTGTGTGTGTGTGTGTGTGTGTGTGTGTGTGTGTGTGTGTGTGTGTGTGTGTGTGTTACTTATTTAAGTTATTTATAATTTGAAGAATTGCACTTTTAAATCTAGGGCGTGATAAACTAAATATATCCGCTGAGCAAAATTTATTATTATATACTTACTTCACATGATCACATTATTAAAAAAAATAAGCCAAACTATACACAATTTTTACTTGATGCAATCCTCAAAGATCATGGACATAGTGAATTGTGCCTTCCACCATACCATCCAGAACTCAACCCAATAGAGTTACTATGGGGCATGCATCACAAAATGTGAACTTTAACTTGAAAACTGTGGAAGAATTATTTAGAAAGGAAGCAAATGCTATTAGTCTGGATATGTTTAGTGACGTTTGGAGAAAGACGCGAGAACACGAGGAAAAATATATTCAATTAGAACCAAAAGTAGATAATTACACAAACTCATTTATAATAACATTAAGAAATTCCGACAACGAAACATTGAGTTCTTCGAGCGATGAAAGTTACAGTGAAGTAGAAGATTACGATTATGATTAAATAGATTCTTCTTCTTCTCTATAGATACTGCTTTCTGAATTGGTGGTAAATGTTAAAACTGTTAAACTGTTATGACGATTCAAAAGTGCTTCTAGAAGAAGTCTAATTGTATAAATGTTTGAGTTTGAGTTTAAAACCAATAGTGTGAAAATTATACAATAAACATGTAACACATATTTGTTAGCGCGTATTGGTAGGTATTACGTACTTACTACAAATATAATATTTCTTAGATAATATCTTTACTCGACCAAAGTCAGGAATTTAATAATTATTTGATAATTGAATGATTATTAATACTTTTATCCAATTGATTATTATTAGAATAAATAATTAACTTCATCAATTGATTTACTTTTAAATTATAATTTTACAGGTAAATTATGAGAGCTTTCATAAGTAATTATATTTGCATATATATATATATATATATCTACAACGCACCCATTTTACAATTCAAGTCTAAAATGAAACTAGAGTCGCATATGAGTCGCATTTATTTTTGAACATACTGTAAGTGAAATTGCATAAGTGTGAGTACTGTGAACATGCCAGCTTTCCCTAATTGACCGATAAACAAAATGTGAAAACTAAATTGTATGCAGACATGAATGGATATGCAAGAGCACGCAAGTTTATTTATATCAGCGTTGCTCCCGCATCGGTTCTATTTCTGTCCCTGGGTCAATGTCGAGCATCGATCTTGCATAGAAGTGCAACTATGTACCGTTTTGATTATTTTAGTGTCAAGGGTAGGTGAAAAGAAAGACAGGTTAAATTTTACGAATTTTTTTTCATGTATTTTCTTTCTTTTATAATTTATAAATGACCTAGTAAGAAAGTAGTCTTATCCGTTTCAGCACATACAATCATCATTCATGAGATTACAAAAAGATCCTTTGGCGAGTGCAGTACCGAGGCCGGCGGTCGAGGCGCGCCCGCGGCGCCGCGCTCCGTCCTGCCGTCACTATTACGATTTAATTACATATAATATCTTACGTACAATTAAATTAACGGAGATTACAAGCCTGAGTTGAGCAGCCGGCCGCGGGACCGGCCGAGCCGCGGGCTGCTGCTGGGGGCAGCTCTGCGCGAACACTGCGCGCTTAGAAGCACTTCCTGTGTACGATCGAGGGGCCGGACTCGTCGTACTCCTGTTTCGAGATCCACATCTGTTGGAAGGTCGACAGGGAAGCCAGGATGGATCCTCCGATCCATACGGAGTACTTCCTCTCTGGGGGAGCGATGATCTTGATCTTCATCGTCGATGGTGCCAGTGCTGTGATTTCCTTTTGCATACGGTCGGCGATTCCTGGGTACATCGTGGTACCTCCGGATAATACTGTGTTGGCGTACAAGTCCTTACGGATGTCGACGTCGCACTTCATGATCGAGTTGTAAGTGGTTTCGTGGATGCCGCAAGCTTCCATACCCAAGAATGAAGGTTGGAAGAGAGCCTCTGGGCAACGGAACCTTTCGTTTCCGATGGTGATGACTTGACCGTCGGGAAGCTCGTAGGACTTCTCGAGCGAGCTGCTGGAGGCGGCGGTGGCCATCTCTTGCTCGAAGTCGAGCGCGACGTAGCAAAGCTTCTCCTTGATGTCACGCACGATTTCTCTCTCGGCGGTGGTGGTGAAGGAGTAACCGCGCTCGGTGAGGATCTTCATGAGGTAGTCTGTGAGGTCGCGACCGGCCAAGTCCAGACGCAGGATGGCGTGCGGGAGCGCATACCCTTCGTAGATGGGCACGGTGTGGGAGACACCGTCACCGGAGTCGAGCACGATACCGGTGGTACGACCGGACGCGTACAGCGAGAGCACGGCCTGGATGGCCACGTACATGGCGGGTGTGTTGAAGGTCTCGAACATGATTTGGGTCATCTTCTCCCTGAAACAGAAGCGCGCGGTTAGTACTGCGGGCGGGCCCTGGACGCGGCCAGGCATCTGACATGTCATGCGGAGCAAAGGCGACACCTACCTGTTGGCCTTAGGGTTGAGGGGAGCCTCTGTGAGCAGCACGGGGTGCTCTTCGGGGGCAACTCGCAGCTCGTTGTAGAAGGTGTGGTGCCAGATTTTCTCCATGTCGTCCCAGTTGGTGACGATGCCGTGCTCGATGGGGTACTTGAGCGTGAGGATGCCTCTCTTGCTCTGGGCCTCGTCTCCTACGTACGAGTCCTTCTGCCCCATGCCCACCATGACGCCCTGGTGGCGAGGTCTGCCCACAATCGATGGGAACACGGCACGGGGAGCGTCGTCTCCCGCGAAGCCGGCCTTGCACATACCGGATCCATTGTCCACTACCAGCGCGGCAACTTCTTCGTCGCACATTGTGAATTAGTCTGAAAAATAAGTAAATAAATTTAATTTGTGACTTAACAACGGTACAAATTTAAATCAGTTACAGCATAATTTAAACATTTTTATACTTTAATCGATAATCATTAAAGATAATCAGTACTAAAACATTTTACAAATCTGGATTACAACCTCATTTAGCCCTATCATTGTAAAACCTACATATCGCCAACGCTTTCGAGTAAAGTGGGCGATGGAAACGCGATGACCAAATAAGGTTCTATCTAATAAGACGCGTCTCAAAGTAGACGTGGCGTCACGCGGTGACACGGAGAAGGGGATCGATAGTCGAGCACAAGCTATACTTTGAACTTTCCAATTTGTTTTAATCCAATCACAATTAAAAAGGACCAAGTGTTTCGACCACGCCCTACCGCAACCGGCATTCCCGGAGTCCCGGCAACATGAGGCCGGCTTTACTCCGTGTCACTGACCGCACGCACTAATTACACTTAAAAACTACCACAACACTCAAATGCACGAATTCTACACTTTTGGATCAACTTACTTTTATTAAATAGTCCTATTAAAATAAATAAATTACTATTGCTATTGCACAGCCTCGGATATGCTGCACAACACCTCTACTCGAGCACACTTCGTGGAATGTTGGCGACCGAGGTACGCGGACTATATAAATGAGGCTGGTTATCGGGGCGCCCCTACCCGCGAGCCCGCGACCGCGGACACCTCTCCACCAATCACAACAATTCTGAGTTTTCGTTACCATATATGGTATTGCGCTGCAGGGAGCCTGCGCACCCCCCCTGCCCCGCTGCCGCAGCATCGCCGTTGATAGCGTGCTCTTGATAACGAGGTCTCTCAGCCTCACTACTTACAATTCATACAAATCGCATTGTGATTTTAGTTTAAATTTCTAGCAGGATACATGTATGACGAGGAATGTTATCCTGAATATTTACAGGAATGATGTAGCAGGCCATAATAATTAGTGCCTACGCACTACCTATAGTATGGTAAAATTAATAACAATACCTATTTAATTATTTATTAATATTATTTAAAAAAAATTCGACCCTTAGATGGCCTATGATCTAATAAACAATTGCGACACAACACATTAGTATTTATAGACTTAATCGATAACGGCTTTTTCGCATATTTTGTGTTGTTAAGTAATTCATTTCTTACTGATTCAGGTAGGTATGGCACGTAAACTCACCACAGTACAATTGAATTAAAACAATAGCAGTTTGCAAGCCGTGAAAATCGCCGGCCGGTCTCAGGCACGCTCACGGGTTTGCTACAGCTGATTTGTTTCCCACAGTCTGCTCCGTCCAGCTACAACTCGCGAAACGGCAAATTATGTGTCACCTTTTCCTCAAAATAATAAATTAAAAGGATATTTTTTAATTTTTCAATTCATTTGGAACTAAATTTCCTACAAAATAATCCAGTTGCCAAATGTGACATGCCGTGGCATGCATTTCAACAAATTAAAAATCGAATATAAATTATAAATTGTTTCTACCAAGTATTTATTGATTTCTGACTAGCAATCATTTCCCATCAGTCCCGCACCGCTATACAACCAACGGTTTTACCATATATGGAAAAAGGATTGTGATTGGTGCACGCCATCAACGGTCACTGTACGTATACGACTCACACCAACAAAATTTGAGTGAATTTAAATGTGTAGTTGTGTCTAGTCAAACAATTCATTCAAAAGACTGAACCTTTAGCATTGAATTAATTTGCAGTGTCGTCTTGACGATTAATGGCATCATTATAATCTATGCCAGTTTATTTTTCTTATTTATTGGATACTAATAAATAATAATATCTGCTCATTGTATCATGTATGCTGCTTTGCCTCGTACCCCCCACGTTGTATATTACATATCAAAGTTTAATGAACCTAATTACCTAATAGCTTAATTTTGAAGAAAATGAGACTTACTAGTTACTACTTAGACTTAGGTATATGCTTATGAGATACTAGCGGTCCGTCCGTACATATTTCGAAATAAAAGGTAGACTATGTTCTTTCTCAGGGTCTAAAGATTATCTGTGCCAAATTTCATCAAAATCGGTCCAGTAGTTTATGCGTGAAAACCTTACATACATACATACATACATAATTTGAATAATATTTTATAAATACATAAAGAACCAATGAAAGTACCTCCATGATTCACATTTAATAAATTTATGAAATTCATCTTGCCTAAATCTAAGATTAATTTGCATAACTTTCACGATATAAATAAATTTAAGAAATTAAAAATATATGTAGGTATAAGGTACCACACTAAATTTATACCACTTTATACCGAAAGCGTCACAGTATAATATCACAGTATTACAATATTATTGTAATACTGTGATAATATTCTATACTATAGTTAAAGTTAAAGAAAAAGAAAAAACTTCTTTATAGTCATTTTATAGTGACCCAGATGAACGGACTTTATAGTGATCACACTTACTCATTACTTATTTATTTATAACATTTATTTTTATTATTCATACATTTGTACAACCTTACTTTCCTATTGAAGAAATTATAAGTAGGTATTTACTATTTAGTAGACGTAGTAACTATTTAGTAATCGTGTATGAGTCAGATAACGCGTGCGTATACTATGCATGCTGACTCAACTCTCGGAAACATTGGAGTCTCAGTCAGAAGACCTCCACCTCCACTTCCGTCACTACGGGTCATTACAAAAGGGTCAAGGCCGTGATTAGACCAATCTATATTTTTATATTTGTTTTTAACTTTTTATCATCTAATCCAAACATTACACATACCCACTTACTAGATATGTATTAATTTTTAACGCCGTACTGGAGAGATCGGATCATTATGTAAATTTGCATAGCTGACTTTAACAAATTAACCGTCACGTTAGTTATTCAAGAATTGATTTTATGTTAAATATTCTAATTTCGATTTTTTAATGCGCAGCGTTTGATGAATTTTGAATAATTTGTAAAACTCGCATTCTACATCATATTTTATTTATAACTTTCTTTAAGAAAGCGATATGAATATGAGCCACGATCAAGGCCATATTATTGTGTATATGAATTAAATTCCTATTAAATATTATTAAGAATTTTATTATGCTATGCCTACTATAACCATTTTGTTACTTTTATGCATATAAAGTATCTACACAAGATTTATTTACATTATATAGGTACACTAATATTCATTCATATTATCATATGACATATACATATTACATACTTCATTGATTTGAGATGTATCATCACTACATAGTATAAAACAAAGTCGCTTTCCCTGTCCCTATGTCCCTATGTCCCTATGTCCCTTTGTACGCTTAAATCTTTGAAACTACGCAACGGATTTTGATGCGGTTTTTTTTAATAGATATAGTGATTCAAGATGAAGGTTTATATGTATAATAACATCCATTAAATAGTGGAGAAGTACTGTTATTTTTGAGGTTTCTAATGTGATGTCGTAAAAAATTACATTGTTTCCGCTTATATTGCAAACGCAGGCTGAACCCTACGAGTTTTATCAAAATAATGTACTAAGTATTATACACATTGAAAAGGTCTACAGAAAAGTCCGCGATGGTATATGTCTATCTCTTATGGATAACCCACAATAACATTTTTTTGTCATTTACTTTTTACGACAAATAAAAGCTAATTTTTGAAGCGATTTTCACCAATACAGCATTAATCCTTAACCAATCAAATACCTTGAATACATTGTTCATTTAATATAGATCTATATGGCACTTTACACCGTATGATTTAAGTGAATATTTTCGAAGATATTACAGATTCAAAATTGCGGGACGTAGCGTTTGCGGCGGTACCGGCCGGCCGGCCGCTATGTTTTTATATACAACGTTCACAGTTTTTCTGTAGTGTATTTAGTATCAGCATTGCACCCGTGCGAAGCCGGGGCGGGTCGCTAGTGCAGTATAAAAGAGTCTACTCAGTACGTAGGCTAAACTACCTCCGTTATATTCACAGGTTACATTGTATACTATCGTATAAATAATTATAAGTGTTTTACTACTTTAGTGTAATTCCTATGACTCATTCGATCACAGTGTGTATATGTTTTTACACAGTATCACATATTTTGAATGATGAGTCATCGCTGATCACGAGTCAATACGTCAAATTGAACATAATACTCGTATAGGGTGATAGCACAGGTGATAGGGTGCTAAGGAAAGCAGGGTGCAAAATTAGAACCTACACATAGCACGCGCAGAAGTTCTCTCAATTATAAATATTCTTCATTCTTCAATGAATATACATAATATTATAGTTCCTTCCTATACACCTACAGTATCAAACTACCTAGTTGACAGTTGTAAATTATTCAGTTAGTAAACATTCCTAATTATTAATTCATCTATACATGGTCCGATTTGAAAAATTCTTTCGGTGTTAGATAGCCCATTTATTGAGGAAGGCTATAGGCTATATATCATCACGCTAAGACCAACAGGAGTGGAGCACGGGCACAGCTAATTATGGTCCGGGAGCCAGCAGCAGATTTTATGACCAAGTTCCTCTCAAGCGGTAATTAGTAAAATGCATCAAAGTATAGTATTATGAAGCCTCGTGAACGTCAGCTGGAGCTCGGTTGGGGGGAAGAGCGGTTGTAGCCTCCCGTATCAGCTGACGGTTTTTCCACCAAGATACAGCCAGCTGACATATATATTTATCCACAGTTACATATAAGCTATCATCAGGTAAATTTTTGTTTGAGAGGAAATAACGGAAAATAAATTTTTCTTTAAATTTAACTTTCATGTTCGAGACACCAGCTGACGTATAATACACCATGTTGTAACCAGCTGACTATTTTTTTTCGTTGAGATATTGGGTTAGCTACAATTTGACAAATTTTTAGCTGAGAGGAAATGAAAATGTGCGTGGGAGGCTACAACCGCTCACCCCCCCAACCGAGCGCCAGCTGACGTTCACGAGGCTTTATAATACTATACTCTCATGCGTCTGACGAATTATCTCTTGAGAGGAAATAGTTAACCAAATTTGCACCTGGCTCCCTAACCATTAGTCATATTATGAAAATGAATCGTTTCCATTGATCACGTTTATAAGTCGACAATGTCGTTTTCCATAATATAAAGTATAAACAGTAAAAATATAGGTATAACAATGCAAGCTAGATCCCATAAATCTAACAGAATCCAATAAATTACGTCCCTCCGTTTCCGTTTTCAAGAGGATCGATAAAACAATGAGTCAACGAAGGAAACTCATAGACCACGTAGAATTATTATAAACGCTATTGTCTTGTGAATATTATTCGGACACAGAATATAAATATTGTGTCGTTCTTATGAGTCACGCTTTGCCTTGAGTGGGGACAATGTAAATTATCACCAACTGCCAATATGTGAACTTCTATTATAAACATTCGAAACTAAAAACATAGCTAAAACCGCTCATTTATAGACTGACGAATAGAGCAAGATTGAAGTGAAACTTCTATAGGCGCGTTGAGTCGCGACATGGCAATACCGTCACGTCATAGAGTAAGGGGACGATTTTGGTATCTTTGAATCTTGCAAAAGAATTTACACTTCTGTCACGTGTGCTCGGCAGACATGCTCTTTTTTATATCATATTATGGACTACAAATTATACATCGATAGATTTCATAAAGTCTTGTAGAAATTTGTGCAACTTTATCAATAATTATTATAGGTATTATAATGACACGATTAGATGTATTATGGTTACCTAGCAAAGAACATCACACTCCATCACCTAGCACACGTGAATGCATCACTTCACTTTGATGTGGAACAAGTTGGCCTACTTAATAAAAACGAAGTGTCTAGTCGTCCGCTAAACGGATGAATAAAATAAATTAGTCGTCCGATTACCGGATGAATAAAATAATTTAATCGTCCGATTATTCAGATTACTAGATAACCTTTTAACACTAAAGCTAGTTGGGTTGGACTAAACACTAAAGCAAAGGGGGCGCAGGACTTAGAAAATTTTTAATGGAGTTGGTGTCATTATAACACCTATTTATTATTGTTTTATCGTAAAGATTACGCTAATATAAACATGTTTTATAGGAACAACTTTTCTCTAAAATAAAAAATGGCCGAGATATTCGCCCTCAATTCGTTAGGTTAGGTTTCTTAAAAAAAAACTACACAGAAATAGGAGCCCCGCGAAGCGGGGCTCCGTCGACGCGCAAAAAAAGTCAAGTTTAGGTTAGGTTAGCCGTTAGGTTAGGTTTCTTAAAAAAAAACTACACAGAAATAGGAGCCCCGCTTTGCGGGGCTCCGTCGACGCGCGAAAAAAAAATCAAGTTTAGGTTAGGTTAGCCGTTAGGTTAGGTTAGGTTAGGTTTCTTAAAAAAAAACTACACAGAAATAGGAGCCCCGCGAAGCGGGGCTTCGTCGACGCGCAAAGAAAAAATCAAATACCTACGTGTGCCCTCCTCCCCCCTCTCCTCCCCCCACAAAAAACCTATAATACGTGCGGCAGTTCTCTAAAGAAACCCCGATAACCTAACTATATAGATAAATAGATGTTATCGGACGATTAAATTATTTTATTCATCCGGTAATCGGACGACTAATTTATTTTATTCATCCGTTTAGCGGACGACTAGCTCTGTCCTAATAAAAATATACACACTATACACATACATCAACTGCAAAACCATAAAGTGCGTTTTTATTCCTGTAATGTTTGCTGGCTAAATGCTGGCTAGTATTGAAAGAAACAAAATTCCTATGTTGTTTTAATAATAAAAGAACCAGCCTGCCGAAGGGTCCGTTTTTTGTCAACCTGCAGCCGGTTTCCACAGAAATAAACACGAATAACATACAAAAGCCACACTTAATCGTCTTTCTGCAAATGTTAAAAGATTTTACAATTTTAATATTTCAAATGATAACTGTAAGAATGATTTTAATCGTATGTAATATCATCCTATGAATTATGATCTTATGTCAGAGTTAAAAATCTTATGATAAAATTATGTACCTATAGTAGGTATAGCCGTATAGTACGTATATTGAAGCGCGAAGCAGACGGGCGACGGGCGAACTCATCGATCGGGCTCCGCCCTTGACATTCGCCGGGGTGGTCCGCCCGCACAAGGGTACTCGCATGCAAGGGCTAAAATGCAGATGTGACTATTGAGTCAGATACTAAAATTGTATGTTTTATGTCATGTACAATCAAAACAAAAAGAAAAGCAAGCATTGTTATTAACAGTCCTGTCCTATATTATAAAAGGTGTACTAGATAGAAAAAAAAAAAGAATTGGTCTGCGATGGAGGACAGGTCGCTGATAAAACATTTGGTGATCGTGACGATAGGAGCAATTCCATAATAGACAGGCCTAGGCCACCCTAGGCGCGGCGTCGAGACTCGAGACGGTGCAGTCTCTGTAGTTCTGTACTTGTCTGGCTTCTTCTTCCGTGTCCGAAAAATTTGCATTTATTCAAGTGAAATTCAGCATGATAATACCTTCATTAAATAATATAACACGGTACTCATTTTAAATGTCTTTAAATTTTAATACCTACTCTTTATATCATAGATATTTTTTTGTCCCCAATTATTGCAAGAAATCTTCCAAAGATATGTATTTGGTACTTGATCCTTTTTTCCAATACAATATCCATTTGAGTTTATTGATTGCGTACGTAAGTATTACCATAGAATAGGTATATACTCTAAACACGACTGGTAATTATTGTAACTAGGTACCTACACGTAAACAACCTTTCTTAGAACTCTCCGAGTTAAGAATCTTTGTAAGAGCGCACATTGTCTAGCATCGATCGCTGACAAAGGTACCTATTTCCAGTCGGTTTGTATGTACAAAATGTTGCACCAGAAATAGCAGCATACTGACGTCATCCAGTAGACGAAGCACAGACGAAACGCACGGGTGTGTTGAGTATACACTAATTATAAACTATCTGTTTACTACGTGTGTAGGTCAGGGAATTTATTTTTAAATTCAGGAATATGGAGAATAGTAACGAATGTATCGGTCATTGACTTGATCAATTGAGCTGTTAAATCAATATTACATATAATATTACATATATTACATATACACAGGGATATTAATAGTGGGGCCTTATGAATTAGCTTTCACATTGTTATCAATATCAGTTAGAACTAAAGTTATATTCCAATGTGAATTTATATTTACTTTTTACAAGGCGACAGATATTATTTAATCCAACGCAAATACATATCTTATATAAGTGAC
The DNA here is from genome assembly GCF_061535395.1 of Colias eurytheme. Classification (NCBI taxonomy): domain Eukaryota; kingdom Metazoa; phylum Arthropoda; class Insecta; order Lepidoptera; family Pieridae; genus Colias; species Colias eurytheme. Next base: position 2,892,425 of record NC_142987.1, on the reverse strand, counting down.
AATACTCCTGACTCGTATTATTATTGTAACTAGGTAATCATTCTCATTCATTTTGTGAATTAATAATAATTATTGTATGCTATGTAACTATAGTAAAAACATGAATGTTCCTTAATTTTGTTCTTAATATCTTTGTATGTACCATGTTTTCATGCAATAAATGATTTATTTATTTATATTTATTTATTTATCTTATATATAAAAATGAATCGCAAAATGTGTTGGTAAGCGCATAACTCGAGAACGGCTGAACCGATTTCGATAATTCTTTTTTTATTATATTCCTTGAAGTACGAGGATGGTTCTTATGTAGAGAAAACGTAAATATTATGTACCACGGGCGAAGCCGGGGCGGACCGCTTGTTTATTTATAAAAATGAATCGCAAAATGTGTTGGTAAGCGCATAACTCGAGAACGGCTGAACCGATTTCGATAATTCTTTTTTTATTATATTCCTTGAAGTACGAGGATGGTTTTTATGTAGAGAAAACGTAAATATGTACCACGGGCGAAGCCGGGGCGGACTGCTAGTAACAGATATAAGTATATATTATGTACAAAAAATCGGAATTGGAATAAAGGTATTTATTTGCATGAAAAAAACTCGTAAGTACTCGTCAGTGTGTCTATTAACCACAATGAGGTATCTTCTTTATGAGGTAAAGGATTTTATGTATAATTATATTCCTTTACCTAGGCTTATAAAGCAGCCTACCTTGTCTCATACTGAGTATGTATTATACAAAGAATAAAATTCCATTATCACGATTGACTAGTTACTAGACTACAGGAGACGGCGCACCCATCTATTACGAAAATTGAATATGAAATCTATAACTAAAAAAATGTTGGATACTTGTGACTGGTAAACATAGCCTTTTAAATATGTATATTCCTATAATATATTTTAAAATATCTAAGTACACTGTTACACATAACCGTAAACAGGCCTAGAAAAAGAAAGAAATTATGAAAAAAAAAACAACAGTTTTATACCGGTATATAAATTAATTTTTTATTAAAAATGTTCAGGTTAGTGACTTTCAATAAATAAATTAAAAATCTTTGTCAAAAAACGTTTTACGTAATATGCATATTACGATACCTTACAGCCTAGTTAAATACTGTACTTAAATAATAAATCACAAGCGTAATTTGAGCCGCCCATTCGGGGTCTCGGTGTAGGGCATCATATGTTACAATTATTAGTCTCATTAGGCATTTAGAAGCACTTCCTGTGTACGATGGAGGGGCCGGACTCGTCGTACTCCTGTTTCGAGATCCACATCTGTTGGAAGGTCGACAGGGAAGCCAGGATGGATCCTCCGATCCATACGGAGTACTTCCTCTCTGGGGGAGCGATGATCTTGATCTTCATCGTCGATGGTGCCAGTGCTGTGATTTCCTTTTGCATACGGTCGGCGATTCCTGGGTACATCGTGGTACCTCCGGATAATACTGTGTTGGCGTACAAGTCCTTACGGATGTCGACATCACACTTCATGATGGAGTTGTAAGTGGTTTCATGGATACCGTTTGCTTCCATTCCCAAGAATGAAGGTTGGAAAAGAGCCTCTGGGCAACGGAACCTTTCGTTTCCGATGGTGATGACTTGACCGTCGGGAAGCTCGTAGGACTTCTCGAGCGAGCTGCTGGAGGCGGCGGTAGCCATCTCTTGCTCGAAGTCGAGCGCGACGTAGCAAAGCTTCTCCTTGATGTCACGCACGATTTCTCTCTCGGCGGTGGTGGTGAAGGAGTAACCGCGCTCGGTGAGGATCTTCATGAGGTAGTCTGTGAGGTCGCGACCGGCCAAGTCCAGACGCAGGATGGCGTGCGGGAGCGCATACCCTTCGTAGATGGGCACGGTGTGGGAGACACCGTCACCGGAGTCGAGCACGATACCGGTGGTACGACCGGACGCGTACAGCGAGAGCACGGCCTGGATGGCCACGTACATGGCGGGTGTGTTGAAGGTCTCGAACATGATTTGGGTCATCTTCTCCCTGAAACAGAAGCGCGCGGTTAGTACTGCGGGCGGGCCCTGGACGCGGCCAGGCATCTGACATGTCATGCGGAGCAAAGGCGACACCTACCTGTTGGCCTTAGGGTTGAGGGGAGCCTCTGTGAGCAGCACGGGGTGCTCTTCGGGGGCAACTCGCAGCTCGTTGTAGAAGGTGTGGTGCCAGATTTTCTCCATGTCGTCCCAGTTGGTGACGATGCCGTGCTCGATGGGGTACTTGAGCGTGAGGATGCCTCTCTTGCTCTGGGCCTCGTCTCCTACGTACGAGTCCTTCTGCCCCATGCCCACCATGACGCCCTGGTGGCGAGGTCTGCCCACAATCGATGGGAACACGGCACGGGGAGCGTCGTCTCCCGCGAAGCCGGCCTTGCACATACCGGATCCATTGTCCACTACCAGCGCGGCAACTTCTTCGTCGCACATTGTGAATTAGTCTGAAAAAAATATTCATCAAATTTAAAATTTATCTCATTTTTTATTTATAACAACGCTTTAAAATTCATAGTAATAGTAGGTATTTGATAATTCAATGCAATCGCTTCTTATCGCTTGATCATAATCTAGACGTGCCTACGTGTTGATAAGATGAATCAAGAGCCTATGTTTCACAAGTAATGATATGAGATATGAACAGAAAATATATTTGCTTCATATATCATTCATAAAATAAATATTATTTATGAATTGATTTTAAAGAGTGAAGAGTGTGTTGTGAGATACCAACTGTTGCACTACAGAATCCAACAAGTGAACCAACATGAAATTTCAGTAAAATAGATTATTATGTAATTTAAAAAACACATGTCACGGTAAATTTTTTTTAATAATTTAAACCACAGTTTAATAATTTTTTTCTGTAAATTTCTTCACTTCACTTTGGTTGATAAAAAAATTACATAACTTTCACGGATTGCATAAGTTTTCAATAAACACGATGTTTCGCACCGATTATGATTATTAAATATAGTAATAACACATCAGAACTTAACAAGGAAACGGAACTAAAAATCTAAAATTGCAATATTAATATTTAAAATAAACTTACATTGAAAATATAAAAAGTTAAATGTATAAATAGGTACGACTGCCGCACTGTCCAGCACTACACAAAATGAGAGTGGAGTGCAGAGGATAATGTATATAAAACGCACCTTATCACAGCCTGTGCTATCGGCCTCTTGTCCCACCAATCACAATTTTCGTTACCATATTTGGTAAAGCAGTCGTGTAACCATATGTGATAATGCGATGCCTTGATAAGCGGTGGTAATAACACTTTATCAATGATAAATTCACGCGCGTTACCTTCCAACGTATGTAACGTTCAATAATTGGTAACAGACATTGAAACTGTTCGAGCGATTTACTGACGTAACACATAACGTGTACCAATACAATTATTTACGAGCTATTTGTACCTACATATTTGTGGGATTTAGTATATGTGAATAATAAATTCTAAGAATATACCAATTTTCCTCCTTAGTTTATTTAATTGGTGTCAGTTTCTATAATAATTGTTACAGTTTACAAATTAAGACAAATTATGGTGCGAATTCCCAAAACAATTGATTAATTATTGCAAAGAAAATTATTATTACTTGCTTTTATCATGGGTTTATTATGGTTCATATGGGTTCTTTGAACAATGAACTTAATTTATCAATTTAGTTTGATATCCTATAACTTCAAATGAAAAATAATTCAATATTTGTGGGATAGGATTATAGGTTCTTACTTATTTCCTAAATTGCATTTTGTTGTATGATTAATATTTAGGGAAAATATGTATTTTTTAGCTGGATGATAATTCTTATGGAATTTGTATTATCTACTTCAAAGAATTTTCATGCTTCTGTTATCTATAAATTATCGTATTAATCATAAATATTATTGATAAGAGAGTTAAGGGCATTTATTAAGTCAATCAAAAGAATATTAAAATTTTGTTCTTTACTTGAAATCGTAGCATTATAAATTGATAACGAAATATAAAAAAAAAAAATCATATTTAATATAATATTATAAAGTTGAAGAGTTTGTTTGTTTGTTTGTTCGAACGCACTAATCTCGGGAACTACTGGTCCGATTTGAAAAATTATTTCGGTGTTAGATAGCCCATTTATCGAGGAAGGTTATAGGCTATATTTCATCACGCTACGGGCAACAGGAGTGGAGCCACGGGGGTGAAACCGCGCGGAGCAGCTAGTATTTAATATTCCTGGTATACGGAGTCATGTTTCTAGACTATTTGTGTCGATGATTAAAAAAATACCAAAAGCATTGAGAAAGATCACTTTCTCTTCAGGAAATGGATTAGATGGTTAGGAATATAATGAAGATTTAAGATATTATTATATTGAACAAACTCCTTACAAACAACAAGTGATAACCTAAATTATTATGATTGCAACTTGTCTGAAAACTTATAATGTACAATAAGTGCTATTGTTATAATACGTAATCAATTAGCGAGCTTCCACGCCTAAGCAATGAGCAAACCAAAGATCGCGTGTGCATTGAACATTTGCAAATCGCGGGTCAGAAGTGAATGACCGCACCGAATTTATCTGTGGGTTCTTGATCTTAAAGATGATCTCAATTTTACAACTTGCACATAAAGCTAGTTCAATTTGCTTTTACTGCCCAAATAACTTTCTATGTTAATAAGAGTTTTGAAAGTACCACTCGACTTGCTTCTTTTTAATGAACGAACATTTAGCACTAGAGATATTCAGAAAATAGAATTAAAAATTTCCAGATGCATTTAATTACGTTTAAATTAAGACAAAAGATTTGGCGTGAAGTAATTATGGCTTTTAGCTACCGTTACGATTTTTTTTACATCCGCTTACATGACTTAATTTATGAATAATAAACCCGTTTTATATTTTTTATTAAAAAATTTAAATAAAGATGAATTTAATAAAAGTTATAAACTATCTAATAGATAAGTACAACATAGGTAATATAATAAAGGGTCGATATATAGTACGTTGAGCAGCCACAGCTAAATGAATAGTAATGCATGTAAAATGAAACGAATTAACTATGCTTATCAATTTTAAATATGACTAGAGATTTCTCGTTCCACGTGTCTTCACACCTAACTCTAATTGGTGTTACATTTCACCGCATCTCATACAGTGCCCACTTTCTCCCTGATTCAGCACTTCGTGTCTTACTGTATTTTATTGCAAATTTGGAACATACATATAGCGACTGCAGTATGCACCGAAAAACATTTTATATATTTAGGTAATAAATAAATAATAATTTTAAAATATTATTCGTTGTACTGACTGACTTTTCTGTTACCTATTTCTATTACTTTTTTCCTCCTTACGTTAAGTAAAAATGTAAGTACCAAAGTATATGTACATATTTTTTAAATTTAAGTATATTTCATTTATAGAAAACTTTATCTTACAATTTTTTCACATAAGCTTTAAGATCGCCACCAAACCTGCCGAAGCGGTAATTAATTTGTATTTTATTTGTCAGTAATTTGATGATTCTTTTGATTTCAAGAAATTCGTATTTCGTTGTCTATAACAACTGTTTACTTAATACCCTCACAGTGCAAAATGGGGAGAAGAGGAACCCCAAAATAAATCAATAACGCACCCTCGAGCTTACGCTATGACTAATGTTTTAAAGTTTGCTCTCCAGTATTTTCGGTCGCGATAAAAACGGTAAATTATTGCCATTGTGTGGACTGTTTTGCAAATTCAAAGTGTTCACAAAATCATAACAGCATACAATATAAAGAACTTTAACTTCTAGAATCTAGATACCTTCAAGTTTGAGACTTTACAGATGATACGGTAAGTGAATGGATGAAATGAAGGAATTGTCCTTTAATAAATTTGGGAAATTTAACAATTTGACATAATTGGGTAGAAAAACTTTACTATCATACAGGCACAATATGCACTGCATGCATATTATGATTGTAGGGATGACAATCGATATTCCTGTCCTTGTTTAAAATTAATAGCTCATTCTCCTCTCCAACATGGTTTCAAACATTATGGAGTGGAGCCCTAACTGCGCTCCAACTATGGGGATATATAAATGTGAATGAAGCACTTGTCTGCGCGTATCGATCGCGCCCGGGACCCTGCAGCTGGGGGTCACCGCCTCAGCTGAGCTACATGAATCATCTTCGCTTTTTAAACTCCATATTTAACTTCTACAACCAATGTCTGAACTTCTACACTAAAAATAGAATTGTGTGTCTTATACTGTCTTATACAACAACGTCTATGGTATGTTTTGAATTGTTCGTAAACTGTGTGATTTGTTATTAATTACCAGTGTTAATTAATCGCATTATACCATTATTATAAATTAATATATCGAATTTCTATTCAATTCAATTTTTTCATCTGACTAATGCTTAATTTTTCGACAAATTAGATAAGCTTACTTAATTAAAAAAAAAGAAAAAAAAATCCTCAGTCAGAGTCTATGTAAAAAATAAAAATGTTATGTGGTTTTATGAAACCACGGTAAAAGTGAAACTGTTCGAACGGTTCCGAACACTGCTTTGTGTAGCGCATGTCGCGTGACGGTCGGCTGCCGAGTATAGTCCGGGATACATCGCCCATTTTTGCAAGTGATTACTATCAAGCTAATTTTTCGTGAGTAGCTTTATTTTGATGAGATGCCCAATAATTTCATGTATGAAACTCTCGATTGTGGTAGCTACCAGAGGAAACAAGGATAAAATATTTTGATTTGATGGTTCTCAAATATACCTACTAGAGGTATACCTACTCGGCAGCCGCGATACACGCGACATGCGCTACACAGACCAAAAAGTTTGAGACGATGTAATAAAAGTTTCACTTTAAAAATGCTTTAAAAACAACAATAATTTGCAAACAAGATTAATGATTTAAAAATAATACATAAATAACATCATCACAATAGATGGAAAAATGAATATTAATATCCTCATAATATGTATTTCAGAAATTCAATTAAAGGAAATGTCATACTTAAATCATAATTAATAATTTCGAAGAATTCTTGGTGTAAATATAAAACATGATGCAAACTATACAGTAAGCATTGTTGTCCAGTGTTTCATTATTTCTGGAATCGGCTGATAGCAGAGCAAATTGAGTTGTTTATAATGAGTTTATATTTATGATAATATTGGAATCTAAGAATTACCTAAATAATTTTTTTGATTGAAACAGATGCAAAACCTGTAAAATAAAATGAAAATAAACAACTTTTTTACACAAGGAAACTGAGTATCAATATAATTATCATTATCGGTTATTAAAATTTGGTATCGAAGGAATAAATTACAATTAGATAAAGTATCTATTATTAGCAAAGTCGGGCCGGCCGCTAGTATAGTTAGCGAAATATGAACGTTTTATGTATTTTTTGAATAAAATAGTTTTACGAATCACGGTAAAATGTCCTTACAAACAAACAAACCATAAATATTACAAATACGATGAGTTATGTAATCTTTGATTTTACGGATATTATGAGTCATGTGCTGCTTAATGATTTTACGTATTAGCATGGTATTAGTCATCCTATGACGATGGTAAGTATTTGTCAAACTTATTAATCAATTTAAGTAGAAATCGATGGTAATTGGTAATAGCATTAAATCCTAAGAGGGATCCAATTTATTTTTCTTAGGTACCTAGTATAAAGCGCGTCACACACGGTGAAGATACTAAAATATTTTATCTTAAGATACTGTTATATTTTATATTACAGTATCTTAACGCATCCGGTATCAGCGTTCGGACCATCATTTTTCTTTTTGTCATTGCGTACTAAGACCCCTGTAGAACCGCCATCCTGTTACAAATGACGCGAAATTTTGTGGGTCATTTGTAACAGGATGGCGGTTCTACAGGGGTCTTAGTACGCAATGACAAAAATAAAAATGATGGTCCGAACGCTGATACCGGATGCGTTAAGATACTGTAATTTAAAATATAACAGTATCTTAAGATAAAATAATATAGTATCTTCACCGTGTGTGACGCGCTTTATACGTCATCTTATATCGTACAAGATTGCTGTGAAGCAAAAATGGTATGAACTTGGTAGTAGTAACTTTCGTGCAGTTTCAATATCCTCAGAATTAAGACGATACACGAAAAAAAATCCACTGCTTGGCGGGCGGAGTCTAATAGCTCGCTATCGCGAACGCGGGTGTGCGCGAAGTCATTCTTGCAAACTCGCCGCGCTGCCGCTGGCCGACTCGGGACAAACATGTATGGAGTCGTCATACAGTTATAATATTGTCATACATTTATTTAATTGTTGATTTATTGGTTTTATTTTCTTGCTTATAAACAAATAATCTTCTTTTTAACAACTACTTAGACATTATTAATTTAGTAAGTTGATGTAAATGTTCTTGGATTATATCCTGTAACTGTGCCTTATATAAATAAATAAATAAATAAATTATTAATAATTATTATCATTTCGTAATGTTTACTTTATTACAAAATAATACAGGTTATAAATAATCTTTAAAATAACAAAAAATATTGTTACTCTGAAAAAATGAAATGGTACTCAATAACGCGGACTACTGAATTGATTTAGATAGAATTTGATGCTGACGTAGATATTACATCATGCCCAGAAATGAAAGGTACTATTTCTGAAAGAAGTTATAAACCCTAATTCTTCTCAGTCAAAGTCAAAGAGTGGAAGATATCACTAATACAGTAAAACTGATGCGAAACTTTGGATGTTAATTTGTATATTTTTTTGTTAGTTGTTACTTAATCACGTCAAGACTACATTACCAATTTTGATAAAATAAAGCTAATTGCCTGGATTTACACATAGGATACTTTTTATCCGAACTGAACACTTCTGTGGGAAAAAACAGGATTCACGATATAACCTAATTCCACGCGGGCAAAGCCGCGGTCGGAATGATATTTTTTTAAATAAAAAAATTGTTTAAAAAAAAACACAAAATATATTGACGCATGTATTTATTTTTTGCACTCTATTATAATTGTAATTATTCATTACAAATAATCAAAATAAAATAGCCAGAACAAAGTTAGGCCCTGGTAGGGTAGGTAGGCAGATACAGCAATGTGAGACGAACACTGGCTTATTTATACCAATAATAATGTATTATAAACATTAAATTAAGTTTACAACAAAAATACATAATATTAGCTAATGTGAAAACGAATCAACCAATCATCCCACAATAGGGCATGCAGAACCGAGTCCGGTTCCAAGTTTCTGAAACCCGGTTCCAAATCGAGCTCAGAACCGGGTAGAACCGGGTTACCCGGTTCTTTTATAATACTTTGGAAAGAGTACGAAATTAAACAAAAGTAACTGTAAAAGTACCTGGTGGGCCTTTTATTTTACGCGGCTTGGGTCTTATTTTATTAAATTAATAAAGAAACAAAATTTCAATACTTCTCTTTATTTATCAGTCTTATAAAAGTACCTTGTTATCATAATATCACATATAAACTTAAACCCTGCAAACTGTAAAGCAAAAAACCGGCCAAGTGCGAGTCTGACTCGCGCTCCGAGGGCTCCGAACAAACCTATTTTTTATAATGTTGTAACTTTAAAATTTATGTTTTTAGCAATTTTGCCTTTATCTGTGTTATAAGACGTTACTTTTACCAAATTTAAAGGCTCTGTGTTCATGAAAAGTACCCAGATGTAGGTTTTGAGTCCCATGCGAATGTCGAAATTTTCGAAAATTTTCAGCATTTACGGCTGTATCTTAATTTGATGCGTTGGCTTGTGAGTTTGACTTTTTCACATAAAAGGGACCGAAGACTTGAGTAATTCGATATAAATTTCAGCTTGATACCAAAAACAAAAACATGACTGGATCATTATATGAAACAGTAAAATCAACAGCTTTTCAAATTCTCGACAAATCAAAATAATTTTTGTCATTTTCGAAGCCTAATTTTTTTTTGGTAATACAACCGTAGGAAACTTATAGCAATTAGCATCTAAGGTTAGACAACCAATCTTGAGGCGTGGCACGAAAATTCGCGATGCACGTGAGTCTGACGTTGCCAGATAGAATAAATTTGTTAAAATAATGCAGCAAAATATAAATAATACTTTATATTTAATATTTTGGTCGGAACCGGGAGAACCGGGTTTCATACTATTCAGACCCGGTTCTCAAGATCATCAAAAAACCCGGGTTTACCAGGCTTTTCAAATTCACGACAAATCTACTTAATAAAAATATTTCTGTAGCCTAATTTTTGCCATTTTCGAAGCCTAATTTTTTTTTTTTTGGTAATACAACAGTAGGAAACTTATATAGGCCAGTAGAAATCGACACTAAAAAACCCTAAATTCGCAAAGCACGATGTAGATTTGAATTTTTGGTATGTTGTTTGGATCAGTTAGGGTGATGTAAATCCCAATTTGCAACTTCGAAAAAGTTGTGCTCGCTGCGCACCACGTGATAAACTGCGAAAATTTTGGACTTTTTCACTTTTTGCTCTAAAAGTCATAAACTATGCGTTTCCGACAAGTATGATTCAGTACATAAATTAAGGTTATTAAATTTGCAACAATTTAAGCCTAACCGCAGCTCTCTCAACCTTATAACGACTAAACTGTGGCCATTCGAAGATGGTTCATTTTTCCGGAAATATTGAAATTTTTAGTTTTGCTCCCGTTTGAACCAAAATATTGGCAAAAACCGCTCGTTCTATGAGAAAGTCGTATAATAAAGTTGTAGTGCATTTAATTTTTTTTCATTAGAGCATAGAACAAAGTCTGTGAGACAAATATTTCACTCACAATATCTGAAAAACAAAAAGAAGGTAGAAATAGATTTTTAAAGAATTGAAACTGAGGGCATATAAAATCATAAAAAGGATAATACTTTTTCATTTGCAGGATAGGTAATTAACAAAATTACAAAGATAATTAAAGGAGAATGGGCATTTTACTATGGAAGTTGGGCCTGAACCCTTGAGTTGGACCAATACACATGAGATATTGATTTTATAATAGATTATAACACATACATAACGGGAAAAATATATATAAAAAAATAATCAACCGGGTTTTTGTACAGTCACATCAAGTTTTATTTCTTTGTGTATAATATTTTTTGCAATAAATAACTGTTATAAGACAATGACAATATCTTTATGATACTCCAATTCACTTTCACTTACAAATACGTACTAATCTTAAGCCTTCTAATAAACGAAATACACTAATATTATATTTTGTAACAGGTACCTATACCGTGTTTATTATAATTCAACGTAGTTAGACGTTTTTTGTGGTTAAACTCAGTCACTCCAGTGACATTTTGATTTATATTTACTTCACTCGAATTAAAAACACCGTTATTGTGCGCAAAATAATAGCCAAATAAATAAAACTTTTTGCCTTGACTGTACAAAAACCCGGTTGATTTATTTTTTTATTTTATTTTTTTCGTAAGGTATGTGTAATGATATATCACAAAAACAATATTTCGTGTGTATTGGTCCTAGCCCAAGTTTCAGGCCCAATTTGCCCATTCTCCTTTGCAACAATTTAAGCCTAACCGCAGCTCTCTAAACCTTATAACAACTAAGCTGTGGCCTTTCAAAGATAGTCAGTTTTTCCCGAAATTTTCAAATTTTTAGTTTTGCTCCCGTTTGAACCAAAATATTGGCAAAACCGCTCGTTCTATGAGAAGGTCATAAAATAAAGTTGTAGAAAATTTAATTTTGTTAATTACCTATCCTGCAAATGAAAAAGTATTATCCTTTTTATGATTTTATATGCCCTCAGTTTCAATTCTTTAAAAATCTATTTCTACCTTCTTTTTGTTTTTCAGATATTGTGAGTGAACTATTTGTCTCACAGACTTTGTTCTATGCTCTAATGAAAGAAAATTAAATGCACTACAACTTTATTATACGACTTTCTCATAGAACGAGCGGTTTTTGCCAATATTTTGGTTCAAACGGGAGCAAAACTAAAAATTTGAAATTTTCGGGAAAAACTGACTATCTTTGAAAGGCCACAGCTTAGTTGTTATAAGGTTTAGAGAGCTGCGGTTTGGCTTAAATTGTTGCAAATTTAATTAGCTTTGTAATTTTGTAAATTACCTATACTGCAAATGAAAAAGTATTATCCTTTTTATGATTTTATATGCCCTCAGTTTCAATTCTTTAAAAATCTATTTCTACCTTCTTTTTGTTTTTCAGATATTGTGTGTGAAATATTTGTCTCACAGACTTTGTTCTATGCTCTTATGAAAGAAAATTAAATGCACTACAACTTTATTATACGAACTTCTCATAGAACGAGCGGTTTTTGCCAATATTTTGCTTCAAACGGGAGCAAAACTAAAAATTTCAATATTTCGGGAAAAATGAACCATCTTCGAATGGCCACAGTTTAGTCGTTATAAGGTTTAGAGAGCTGCGGTTAGGCTTAAATTGTTGCAAATTTAATAACCTTAATTTATGTACTGAATCATACTTGTCGGAAACGCATAGTTTATGACTTTTAGAGCAAAAAGTGAAAAAAGTCCAAAATTTTCGCAGTTTATTATTTGCGTATAATCTTTTTTCCTAGTTTCCCAAATTTTGTAATTTTGTTAATTACCTATCCTGCAAATGAAAAAGTATTATTCTTTTTATGATTTTATATGCTCTCAGTTTCAATTCTTTAAAAATCTATTTCTACCTTCTTTTTGTTTTTCAGATATTGTGTGTGAAATATTTGTCTCACAGACTTTGTTCTATGCTCTTATGAAAGAAAATTAAATGCACTACAACTTTATTATACGAACTTCTCATAGAACGAGCGGTTTTTGCCAATATTTTGCTTCAAACGGGAGCAAAACTAAAAATTTCAATATTTCGGGAAAAATGAACCATCTTCGAATGGCCACAGTTTAGTCGTTATAAGGTTTAGAGAGCTGCGTTTAAGCTTAAATTGTTGCAAATTTAATAACCTTAATTTATGTACTGAATCATACTTGTCGGAAACGCATAGTTTATGACTTTTAGAGCAAAAAGTGAAAAAAGTCCAAAATTTTCGCAGTTTATCACGTGGTGCGCAGCGAGCACAACTTTTTCGAAGTTGCAAATTGGGATTTACATCACCCTAACTGATCCAAACAACATACCAAAAATTCAAATCTACATCGTGCTTTGCGAATTTAATGTTAATTTCCACTGGCCTAATAGCAATTAGCATCTAAGGTTAGACAACCAATCAGAACCACGCTTGAGGCGTGGCACGAAAATTCGCGATGCACGTGAGTCTGACGTTGCCAGATAGAATAAATTTGTTAAAATAATGCAGCAAAATATAAATAATACTTTATATTCAATATTTTGGTCGGAACCGGGAGAACCGGGTTTCATACTATTCAGACCCGGTTCTCAAGATCATCAAAAAACCCGGGTTTACCCGGGTTTTTCGGAACCGGGTAAACCCGGGTGCATGCCCTATCCCACAACAATGAAATGTGCACACAAATATTCATCCAAATCGGTTCATGTGATTAGGAGGAGTGACTGCAGCGCCATCTTCCGGGCCCAATTGTGTTTCCAGATCACCCAGGAACTCAATTTAATATACTTACACAAAATTTTTCGAAATTAAAACTCACATTACTATGTAAATATGAATATAAACCTGTTTTAGTACTAAGCAATTTCCCGCACAGGTGTAGTAAGTATAAATGAAATAAATATCAACATCAAATTCTTTATACAACATACTTATCTACAACCTAACTACTAAGAAATGTAATTCTTGAAATTTTTTCGTATTTTTTTAAATATAATACTACTCCAATGAGCTCCTGTTCCATATTACGGCCACCATACTTCCACTAAGTTCACCATGATTTTTTATTTCTTTGCACTTTGTTGCTTTTTGCTAAAAATGGAATCATGCGATAAAACCAGTAGAGCGTTGATAACATACATTTTTGACTGAATAAAGGTACTTACGAAGGAGTGGGTTCACATTGTGAACAATCAGTGGGTTTATTTTCCTTCTGGATTCCGGATTTCTGAAAAGATTATCTATGCTCTAAATGAAAAAAATCTTACACATTCGTTATGTACTTAAAACAGGGGTACATATCAAACATCGTCTATAATACAATTATCATCAAATTTAAAATAAAACCAACTTACTTCATTAATTTGTTCCAATTGTAAGCATTCTTTTTCCTCCAACCTTTATGTTTCTTCTTCTTATTTTCTTTATTGTCCCCATTTGTCTCATTTTGTCTTATTGTGTTGTCACCCTTTTTTACGATGGCGCGAGCGACACAAGTTCCCCGTGTGACGGCCGTAGCGGGAATGACTCGTGCAGCGATCGGGGTAGGAAGGTACAGGGCGGCTCTCGCTATATTGGCTGGTCGCGCGCTAATTTCAAGTATTTCTTGTTTATTTCAAAACCATCGCATATTTCAAAATTCTAAATCGGTAGACGTATAGGTTGTATGTTTTATAGTTAATATCCAAAAAGTCGTAACTTTACGTTTGTTATTTTGAAGATGCCAGAGATTAAAAAAAAATAACAATGAGAACTTTGTATTTTTTTTCTATCGAGAAAATATCATGGAATCATGTTTCTAAAACGGTAGACGTATTGTGTTACTATTGAACTTTCTTGTCAAGAATTTTCATCACGACAACTTTAATAATATAAAAATTACGAAGGTTTAAAAAGGGCCGTAAATGTTAGAAAAATTAATTCATCACCATAGCCCGATGGCGTAATAATTGTTACATAATTCGATGTTTTTATTACAAAGAGAAACTGCCCAATTATTGTTACATTTCTAAAGGATGAACCTAGGTGGCTAGGTCCTAGAAGAATCATAATTGGTATATTTAAATACTCTGATGATGACACAAGTAAATTATATTATGTATCTATTATCTTATTTTGAATCCCTAACTTATAAGCGTCTGTTTAGTTTTGTTACTTACGATCATGTATCATTTTCGAAATATGTACTTATAAATTTATATTTCTTAACAATAGGTAAGAAAGACTATACCATATAGAAGAAGCACTTGGACTAATAAACCTGGACTTGGTCACTTGGATAAATATAGAAATTACAAACAGTTTTTGCTAATATGACATGTTTCATAATTGAATATTAAACAATTCTTATAAAAAATTAATCATCATGACTCTAGATCTGTCGTGTTATCCAAATTATAACAATATTTTATCAGCGCCTGATATGAGATATCTGAGTACACTGAAACAATGTGTATGAATCTTATCGTTATACTTATTTACAGCGATAAACTATTCACTTGCCTGCATACTAAGGTTAGGCACAATTTCTGTGAATTTATAAGGGTAATTATGTACTCAATTATTATAAAGATAATTTTTTTTATCTAAATTGCGTAAAAATAATCTCAATTTTTATATAATTATCGTTATATGTTATACTACAGTATCATACGACAGGTAAGTGGGGCTGTTTATTGTGGTGGACAATAGTGGGTACACTCAGTGTATAAGACTAAGAACAATGACAAAATTCAAATACAGACAGTCCATTGTAACAAATGGCCAAAACAGATTTTTACCACAAGTGACTACAATGAGAGCTTTTAAAATATTGAAAACCCGTGTTGAAAACTGAAAAGGGATACAAACATGGACACAGCTTTTACATCCTATGACAATGATACAAATACCAAATAATTTGGAAAATCCAAAAGTGCACGCCTCATAATTTTTTTTTTTTTAATATTTATTAATTATTATTTTTGTTTATTTAATAACAATTAAACCACATCGAATCAGACCCTGAAAAATGAAAGGGTTCTATTCCTGAGCATACTCAAGCGTAAGAGAAAAAAAAAGACTCGATTAGTAAAGTATTTCGGTCGCTATCGTGTTAACAAGAAAAAGGATCCGCACATACAGACACACGGACGTCCAAGACAGAACTTTTTTAAACTGTTTTTTAACTAGTTTAAATAACAAAAATGACATCAAAAATATCATGAACGTTAAAAATAGTGTTTTTTCTTAATATGTGTGTGTATGTATTATCTTACAAGTGCAATGTATGATACATAAAGACATTTTAAGTTTGAAAAATCAGATGTTTTGCGCGAAGTGACAGTAGTACCCACCTCAACGCTTCGCTTATGAGGCGTGCAATATTAAAACTTAAAACTTAAAAGTGATGCACAGACAGTGCAGCTCATTTTGTTGGTAGTAACATCCATGCAAAAACCAAGTAGTTACCTATAATAAATTAATACGAAGTACTGAATACTAATAAGTTAATAACCAACTTTAATTGACGCCTAATATTCAGTTAATTCTTTCGAGCAATGCCCTTAGTTTTACCATTTAAAAAGGCGTGTCTCACATAATTTTGACATTCAGTTGAAGTAAAAGTTTATAATTATTACTATAAAACTTTATTTTCACTTAAGTGAATGGTTAAAAATGTAGTAAGTATTTCTTTTTAAAATGCATGATGCATCATCATTACAGTATTGATTTTTTCCCGGTATTGTACCGTCACAGCTGTGCGTCACAAGTTCACAACTCACAACCATCGAGATATATTACTAGAGGGGTTATTCCAAACAAAAACATTGCGCGCGGCCGATGTGGTGGGGTACGTGTGGAACGAGCGAGGCGTGGCTTCAAGTTCAAAGATTAAGCAATGCGTGCAGATGCGACACATTGTGCAATCTGTTTACTCGGTACTATCTGGTGGTACTGATACTAGGGAATTAATAAAACGAGGATTTTATATTAAACTATGTATTTTAATTTCCTTTAAATAATATCAATTTATTAAGCTTTTGTCGTTTTGTGTAGTAATCAATAGTTTTATCAGTTTTTGCTTCATGATGTAATTTAAATGGATACGATGATTCAATGTTGATGGCGTTTACGTATAAGAAACTCACATTTTGAAAAATCTCACGCGAGATTCGAGGATGGGGGAGGGGTTGAATAAATTCTCACGACATCTCACCAGGGGGGGAGGGAGGTGCAGAAAATTTTAAAAAACACCTCACGTAATTTATGGACGCCCCCTTACTCGATCACAATTTTTGTAACTTTACTATAAACGGAACTACATTTAAAAATATACTTTATTTATTGAGTTATAAGGTTGCTTCCATTCTGTTTATTTACATTCTCAAAAACATCAATCGCTGCAGAGGTGGCTTGCGACAAAGGCGGCTTGTGTCAAAGGCCTCGGCGATATCATTTAAGAACATAATATTATGTACTTTAGGCAAACTTGTTATAAGATCTATTTTACTTTCTTATTAGTCCATTTGACAAGGATATTGGGTAAGATACCTATTGGAATAATTTTATTATTATGTATGTACTTATTAAATCCGCGAATAAAAAAAATTTTTAGTCGTGAATATAGAAATTGGGTCGCATTATTTTAATCCGCGAATAGTAAAAACACGAATAAAGGAAGCGCGATTAAGGAACTTTTACTGTATTAGTTTCTGTGAATGTTGTGTTTATTTGTAATTGTTGTGCATAATAATTTATAAATCCTATTGGAACAACTATTGATTAGGCTTTTTTTAATAAATAAAAATAGGTAAATAAATAAATATTACTTAATATAACCTACCGTTTTACTTTGCGTAGTCGGGTAAAAGTATAAATATTTAGGTACTACACCACGGTAATCTTTCCTAGTAGATATTGTATATACATAGTTAAAAAAATCCAGTTACATTTTTTTAACAGACTCATCGATAGTGTCACGTCTGTGCTGTTAGTCTATGAAAAATGGCGCGAAACGCAGAACGCGTGGTGATTTTTCGCAAAATGATAACAATATTAGTAAAATGCATGACTTACTCATAATAAGGAAACTTACTGGTGAAAAGTCACTCCTCGGGCTTTGTTTGTATTATGGGAACTGTTAAGGGCGCGTATAAAGTCAAATCACCAATCAACTTTTAGTTGATACGTGTAATATTCAAGACCAAATATAAAAAATAAAATATATGTAAAACTTGATGATATTTTCGATTATATTGTCAGATCAAAAACATAAAATATTGAAATTGACTCGATAGAAAAAATTCACGAAGTTACCTCTAAATTTCACACTTTTACGTTTTTTACTGGACATGGTAATACTTATTATGATTTTTTTTTCATAAACAATTATATTAAAACATTTGCAATATATTTGTCAGAGCATTTTGTGTAATTACTTTTAGTTTTGGTTTAATCACGATAAAACACTTTTGGCGCTTACTATATTTTTAATTACGCAAGAAATCATCTTCCATCGCACGTTCCGGGAGCTAAAAACATAATTCTATTTCATACATCAGACGCTATCGCTCCGTTGAGACGAGTAGACCACGCTAAAATTGCTGCGCCGTGTTTTATAATTACGCCGAATATTGATTTGTTGAAAATGGTAAACAACAAAATGAAAAGACTTAAGAAACGAGAACTAAAGAAGATTCAAATTGAAAAGATAACTAAATGTCGAAGGTAATAATGTATATAATGTATAATATAATAGTATTGTTATAATATTAATAAATAATAATTATAATATAAAAAGATAAGTCTTGATTTACCTATTTGAGAAAGTTTAGTTAGGTAAATAAAATTCAAAATTCAGGTACCTAATTCTTACAGTCGCGGTGCAATCAATCAAGTCAAGAAAGATTTATATTATTATTATTACTATAGGCAGATCCTATGTTCGCTCCAGTAAATAATAATATCAATAATATGTAAACCGGTTGTGAATAGTACATATATATTATATTTACAATCTGTATTAGATAATCATACATAACATCTATACATAGGTATAACAAATTCGTACGAAAGTCAAAATTGTACTTACATTGAATAGGTATTTTTTTTATAATATACATATGTATATGTATATATATAATATATTCATAATCTGTATTACATAGTAATATGTAGTACATATCTATACATAAATATAGTTTTTAGAATTTTTGTATGTGTGTCTGTATGTAGGTATGTCTGGGCTCTAATTTTGGTGCAGATATAGCTTGAGACCTGAGAAAGGTCATAGGATGAGTTTTATCCCGTAAATAAAAAAAACTGTCTGTGTTTGTCTGTTTGTTTGTACACGCTAATCTCCGGAACTACTGGACGGATTTGAATGAAAGTTATTTTGTTGTGTAGGTACTATTATATTATCCGGGAAATATAAAATAATAATTTATTTTGAAAACTGAAACACCTGATGCAGAACCGCAACAGACCACCTAAACTATAGATTCATTTGAGAAAGTTTATCCAGGCGAGTTTGGATATTATTATTTGTGTAAATTCTGTAAATTCGTTTCCGCGAGTTGAGTATTCATGCGACGATATTTATAGATACCTACATTCATAGTGCAACACACTGCCTTGCCTACAATTTACAAAGACACTTTTTATACTTAGTTATGTAGGTACCTAATTCCTACGGTCGCCTTGCAAATGCAATCAATCAAATTGACCCTGTTTGAAAGTAATTTACTAATTTCACAGAACAATTTTAAATTTGGAAAATGTGGACCCTCACTCTCAACCTGTGTCTACTGACTATTGCCACGCAGAAAAAAATACTCCAGAAAGGTACCTGCTAAAGTTACCAGCTGTCGATAAAATAATACGTAAATTTCGAAGAACTTTGTAATATTTTATAAAGGATAATTTTTATTTTTATTTTTAGAATAATTGCTGAGTCGAAAAATGTCGTACAATCTAATAGTCCATTGAATAAAAAGTTCTAGAGTGCGTGAGTTAGTAACGTAAGATGTTTCTTCGGAAACATGTCAAGAGTCCCTAGGTAATAAACATACTAAAACCCCGGGCCACTAGGAGGAGCCCCGGAGTGGGGGGAGGGGGAAAATGGGTCCATTTTTTCATTTTTCGCTTAAATCTCAAAAACGGTACATGTTAGAGAAAAACTTTCAAGGAAAAGTTGAAAGGCCATAAAATTATCTACAAGTTGTACCTGAATCATTTTTTCCTATATCCTACCGTTTCTGAGTTATACGCAGTAAAACATGATTTTGGCTCAAACAATTTCCACATCAATCGATCAAAAAATATTTCTTTCTTCCAAAAAACTCAAAAGTGCTACTTGTGACCGGTACTGATAGATTGCTCTTAATTAGGTCTATAATTGGTAAAATAAACACATTCCTCCATGGAAGCCTTTAGGAGGAATCGATTGTCAAAATATTATATTATGGTAGTTTGAGTTACTGAACTTGATCTTTTTATTTTTTTCTTCCAAAAAACTCATAAGTGCAACTTGTGACCGGTACAGATAGATTGCTCATAATTGGGTCTATCATTGATAAAAATACCAGATTCCACCATGGAGGCCTTTAGGAGGTATTGAATTTTATTAGGGTAGTTACGATACATGAACTTTTTAACTAACTACCCTAATAAAATTCAATTCCCCGTAAACGCCTCCATGGTGGAATCTGGTATTTTTATCAATGATAGACCTAATTATGAGCAATCTATCTGTACCGGTCACAAGTTGCACTTTTGAGCTTTTTGGAAGAAAAAAAATAAAAAGTTCATGTATCGTAACTACCCTGATAAAATTCAATTCCCCGTAAACGCCTCCGTGGTGGAATCTGGTATTTTTAGCAATGATAGACCTAATTATGAGCAATCTATCTGTACCGGTCACAAGTTGCACTTTTGAGTTTTTTGGAAGAAAAAAATAAAAAGATCAAGTTCAGTAACTCAAACTGCCCTAATATAATATTTTGACAATCGATTCCTCCTAAAGGCTTCCATGGAGGAATGTGTTTATTTTACCAATTATAGACCTAATTAAGAGCAATCTATCAGTACTGGTCACAAGTTGCACATTTGAGTTTTTTGGAAGAAAGAAATATTTTTTGATCGATTGATGTTGAAATTGTTTGAGCCAAAATCATGTTTTACTGCGTATAACTCAGAAACGGTAGGATATAGGAAAAAATAATTCAGGTACAACTTGTAGATAATTTTATGGCCTTTCAATTTTTCCTTGAAAGTTTTTCTCTAACATGTACCGTTTTTGAGATTTAAGCGAAAAATGAAAAAAATGGACCCATTTCCCCCCTCCCCCCACTCCGGGGCTCCTCCTAGTGGCCCGGGGTTTTAGTATGTTTATTACCTAGGGACTCTTGACATGTTTCCGAAGAAACATCTTACGTTACTAACTCACGCACTCTAGACCCCCCTTGGAGGGACTCATTCAATGGACTATAACCAAATTAATCAAAATAAAGTTCTGGAGGAATGTGTGTCGTCGACTGCGTATGTTTATTTAAAAATAGTATCTATACTCGCTATTTCGACAGACTTTTTTTACGGATTCGTGCTCTATACTGTTTCCCTAATATTGTTTTTTTTTTATATATTACATACAGACTGTTTTTACTTTTTTTATTGTTTTATAATATGTATAGATTATCATTAATAATTATAAACAAATAATAATAAAAAGACATATTACATAATTTGTGATGATTTCAACTTCACTGTTTTATACAATTATTTTAGACAACATACCTACTAACTACCGAAAATACGCGTTGAACGAGCGAAGAATATTGTGTATAATTTAGCGTGCGATGAACTTTACGTACGTTGGATGAGCCGGGTGTATGAGGGTATTGTGAGGGCGCGCGGCATGGCGCGTAATGTGCGGGGCTTAATCGTAGAATTATCTGGCTTTATACGCCTTCTTAAAACAATATCTAAGCAAACACGAAGGCATTTTGAACAGAGCAATAACACGTGTTGACGCGGCAAGCGGGGGGCACAGTCCGACACAGACTAAAGAGACTTGTGATTCTTACCTCTAGCTCGTGTTAAAGAGAGTGTAGTAGCGATCGCCTCTCTAGTACGTAGTACATTCTATCTCTATGCTCACAACCGACAGGTCTTATTGGAAATCAGCGCCTAGAATATCTTGATTTTTTTGCCAAATCAATATAAAGTGGTGTAGTTATAAAAAAGTTAGTTATAAAAATATAATTATGTTGCAATTTTCTTAAATCTACTTAAACTAAGTAATTAAATAAAATCATCGACATATTTCTTAGGTAGATAATATATCTTCGATAATAATTCGTATCAGATCATAAATAAATAAATAACTTCACAAATCACAAGTGACATTAAATTCCGGTTGGGATGTCAATGCAATAAATAAAATAAACAGATATTGTTAATTATAATTTATAACTGTAATTAATGTTTGTACGTTAAATGTTTACAGGAAAACAGAGATATGGACATATAAATACAGGAGTGAATCACTGATACTTCGACTTTGTTGACGAAGCCACATGTCAACTCGGTCAAAAAATTTTGTATTCATTTAATAGGAATAAGCTTAATTAAGTCTTTTAAATATTCAATACAGTTTATAAAAAAAGACGGGTTGCACTCCGGGAGTGCCGGCAGAAGTGAAAACTTGATTATTAACGTTCAGCATGTTTGATATTTTGGAATGGTATCCGTCTTACGCATGGAATATAAGGGCTAAAAAAAAACATCCGTCTTACGCTTTTTCGATCAGGCCACGTGTTGTACTGACGCGAGTTTAAGATTTTATACCCAACGCGTGTCCCTTCGTCCAGCATAAGTCACCATGGAATCCTGATATTTCATGAATGTCAAAAAACTGTTCTGAAATAGTGCTAAATAGTGCCCAAAGGAAAAAAATAGTGCTCTTGTACTTGCGAAGTTATAGCCATAGTTCGATGAGTATGCTGGACGAAGGTTTCGCCCAGCATACTCACCTCCGTCCGGAGAATCTGTATACGCTTCAAACATAATTCATACTTCAAAAAATAGTTCCCAAATAGTGCCAAACGGTGCCCAAAAAGAAAAAACAGTGCTCGAATAATTTCGGAGTTATAGGCTTCGTTCAGTGAGTATGCTGGGCGTAGGTTCTACGCCCAGCATACTCACCTCAGTGCGCGAATATCGAACGAGCTATAGGTATAATTTACGTCTCAAAAAATTGTGCTTGAAATAGTGCCCAATATCAGTCCAATTTTTGCTTGACTTTTGACTTAGAAAACCATTAAATTTTAATGTAAACTTCTACATACTAACGTAAAATGGGGTACAGTCGTCGACACATGTTTTTGGACAAAAATATTAAACTTTCTAATTGTAGACTTCATGTTATTGGAAATAATTATGGTATTTTCTCACATGTCAAAAACTTTCGATTAAATGCATTATTATATATTTTATAAATACTTAATAATAAATGAATGAAACTTTAAGCGTAAATGAAGTCTATTACTTCATTGCATTGTGTGTTTGTCTGAATAAAAACAGTCATTTGCAGCCAATAAAATTAATATCTTGAAAAATTGTAAAAAGGAAATTATACAGTTTCTTTTTGTATACAGTGTGTTAGGGATCGGACTTCCGATACTTTACCTACGTATTTTTCATTATATTTTATCGACAAAATACCATATATTGGGGGGTCGCACCCCTCACCCCTCTGAATGGCAGCAATTTTTAGTTTTAGTGTCTCTTATTCTATGGAGTTAATTGAAAACCGTTTCATTTATTAATTTTATTATGTCCACACACATAAATGTGACCTTATTTTTAAGGTAATGAAATTCACTAGTATCTGAAACCAAATTTGTTAAGAAAGCAACAATAATTTTTAACAAAAACCTTTGACTTAGACATAAAACTTAGCAAAATTTTAAGTTATTTTTTAGTTTTTGTGCTGTACCTTGAAAACTAGGTCCTCAACATATCGTTTTTTTTCTTTTAATTTGTTAACAATTAGTTATGCTAACAAACCCATTTCAAATTTATGCCAAAAGTTAACTTAATAATTAAAAACCAGGGTCTACCCAACACTACTCAAAACTATCAAAAACATCCTTATCGAAAATAGGTATCTAACATTCCATTACTGTGGGAACGAGAGGTATTTTTTACGATGAATAAGTGCGAGAATGTATGTCTGCTAATTCACGAGCTGAATAAACCATAGCACGGGATACTCCGTTAAAACGTACGAGCGGTAAAACGATGAGGTAGTTGTTGTCACAACGCGAAGCGATGGATAACTGAAAAAATGGAGTCATTGAAAAACAAAATAGCAACGCAGATGTTTTTTTGTTTTCCGTCTCACTCGCACCTTTTTATCGTAAGAATACCTCTCTCGCTCACACGGTAATGGAATGTTACCTATTTTTGATAAGGATGTTTTTGATGGTTTTCAGTAGTGTTGGGTAGACCCTGGTTTTTAATTATTAAGTTAACTTTTGGCATAAATTTGAAATGGGTTTGTTAGCATAACTAATTGTTAACAAATTAAAAGAAAAAAAACGATATGTTGAGGACCTAGTTTTCAAGGTACAGCACAAAAACTAAAAAATAACTTAAAATTTTGCTAAGTTTTATGTCTAAGTCAAAGGTTTTTGTTAAAAATTATTGTTGCTTTCTTAACAAAATTGGTTTCAGATACTAGTGAATTTCATTACCTTAAAAATAAGGTCACATTTATGTGTGTGGACATAATAAAATTAATAAATGAAACGGTTTTCAATTAACTCCATAGAATAAGAGACACTAAAACTAAAAATTGCTGCCATTCAGAGGGGTGAGGGGTGCGACCCCCCAATATATGGTATTTTGTCGATAAAATATAATGAAAAATACGTAGGTAAAGTATCGGAAGTCCGATCCCTAACACACTGTATATGTTGCAGGCAAAACTTATAACCAGTCAAAACTAGTACTGTGACATAGTTATACAAATTTTTAAAACTCTTTCCAATAGTTTCATCAATGAAAGGTTTAGCAATAAAAAACATTTTTAATTACTTACGTTATTTATTACTATTTAAAGGGCCAAAGTAATCAGAATTCTAGTTAACTACTTTTGTTCATTCATAATATAATCAATGTAAATAGAAAAAATTGTAGTTTTAATATTGTATATAATATACATATAAAAAATGTTTAGCGTCGCGGGCGCCGCGCGTCGTAAGCCCCATACCTATTGACCGTACGTGCATCCATTACTGCCACACTATATTGAACTTTATCACATGAGGAATACAGGTCAATTCCGTAAACCTTGTGGTACCGTCCTTGATCCGGAAAATGATTATTTTGAATAATTTTGTCAGTTGTAATGTAAGCATTAATAACAGCAACTTTATTTTTCATGCATGATTTACTTCATTTGATATCTTAATCCTTCAAGCGCCGTGATCTAGACAAATATATAAAATCATTGTTCCTAGCTACCGGGGTCCCATGCGACGCGCGAAGGCTTAATCATATTATTATATAGTATTATTAAAATAATGTGTAATTAATAATATTGCGATTCTAAAGTAAATACTCCCTTACATAGACAATATAACAAAACAAATAATTTACACAAGACAAAAATTGTTAGAAAGAAAGTTAATAATATTGTATTCGACTGTACTCAATGTAATGTATGTAGAAGTTTACAATCAAATTTAATGGTTTTCTAGGTCAAAAGTCAAGCAAAAATTGGACTGATATTGGGCACTATTTCAAGCACAATTTTTTGAGACGTAAATTGTACCTTTAGCTCGTTCGATATTCGCGCACTGAGGTGAGTATGCTGGGCGTAGAACCTACGCCCAGCATACTCACTGAACGAAGCCTGTAACTCCGAAGTTATTCGAGCACTGTTTTTTCTTTTTGGGCACCGTTTGGCACTATTTGGGAACTATTTTTTGAAGTATGAATTATGTTTGAAGCGTATACAGATTCTCCGGACGGAGGTGAGTATGCTGGGCGAAACCTTCGTCCAGCATACTCATCGAACTATGGCTATAACTTCGCAAGTACAAGAGCACTATTTTTTTCCTTTGGGCACTATTTAGCACTATTTCAGAACAGTTTTTTGACATTCATGAAATATCAGGATTCCATGGTGAGTATGCTGGACGAAGGGACACCCCAACGCCGCTAAAGAAGTTTTCACTTCAATAATATTTAATCAATATATGTATATATCTATCATGTAGGATTAAGTTATAGACCGGGAGATACTGACACAAAATTTCGAGTCATTTGTAACAAGGATGGCGGTTCTACAGGGGTCTTAGTACGCAATGACAAAAAGAAAAATGATGGTGTGACCGCTGGTACCGGTGGCTTAGTCGCGTGGGCGTTTGTCGAACTCGTCGGAAAAATAGCGAAAGTCAAACGATTTGTAACACAAAAATTTTAGAATTTTCCGATAGCCCATAAAAAAGTAGTAGGCGGTAGTGTCATGCCATACTTTTCCGGTGTGACTTACAGCCCGCCATACCGACGCGAATGTGTTGATTTAAATAAAACAATCATTCAACCATTTGTACCAGGCTAACTTTTGCACAGGTAACTATCGTCGTGCATCCATTTACGAAAATCGCCATGCCATACTTTTCGGACAATTCCAAATGGTCGCCATACCGCCGAAAATCTGCAAAAAATTTTTATTTCGCCAAACTTTTTGTACCAGTATTGCATTTGGATTTTTGGAGAGTATTTGATAAAATGTGACCATTATTATATTTGCCATACTTCTAGTAGGGGGAAAAAGTGCTGTCATACTTGAAAACTTAATTTATTATTAATTTATATAAGTGAAGATTTCCAACACATAGCTCTTTGAAATTTTGTATTTATATTTGTTGATCCTCAAACTTACAGGAAAAATAAGTGCCATACTGTTACAAATCGTTTGACTTTCGCTATTTTCCGACGAGTTCGACTAACGCCCACGCGACTAAGCCGCCGGTACCAGCGTTCACGCCATCGTTTTTCTTTTTGTCATTGCGTACTAAGACCCCTGTAGAACCGCCATCCTGTTACAAATGACTCGAAATTTTGTGTCAGTATCTCCCGGTCTATTACATAAGCAAGCAAGATGCAATTTCATAGACAGATTGACTTTGAGTTTAGACTGGTCTGAAGTTCTATATTACCTACTGTATAATGTTTAGTGACTATGTTTTAAATTTTAATTTAGATTTCAGCTACAAACTGAATGTTTATAATGGTAAGCCTAGAACAATTTAAATTTTAAACCCCGCACCATTCAGGACAATAACGACTTGGATAAATATAATATAGCGTAACGTCAATAGTCATAATTTATGACTATTGACGTTACGCTATATTATACTCATAAATAAATGCTCGAATTAATTTTTATTTCGTTAGTCGCAAAATATGATTGTTGATGGTGCGTAGTATAGAATATGTAGGTATACAATAAATTTGAGGGGTGTAAGCAGGGGTGACCCGCATGTCGTCATTCGCCATATCGTCTAAATAATATTATTATTATTAACTCATCACCCCGAACGCGCAAGTGAAACGTACTTTGTGAACTGGGACGATACAACAATCCGAAGTGAATTCACACAACTCGTTCAATGCATCAAGAAGGCACGGCGCTTTCATCTCCAGTTTTGTTTCAGTGCAACAAACGCTGACATCCGTATCGGCCCGCTGACTTGTAGGAAACTGGCATAAGAATTCATATTTTTAAAGGACCACAGCCCACAAGGTTTTATTGGGCTTACGTAAGGATATGCGATGTATGCGATAGTCCAGGTTTATACATAGACTAAGAGGGAACTGTGTCTGAGAAAATAGATACAGGGGAGTTTGTTATTCATTACATTTGTTTTTAATAGGTTTAGGAAGCACTTTTTTCAAAATAACAAATATCAAATATATTATTTCCCAGTAGGTTTGGTACATAGATTTATCAATATCCATAATTTATTCAGGAATAAGTACCAATTATGTAGTTTTCTACAATAAATGTAACATAATAAACAATATAAAATGGGTGTCCAGTCTAGACTATACAATGTACATACTTACATTTCTTCACATTAACGCGTTCATGATGTACATTGTACAGCTAGGTCAATGACACTGAATATAATTTATATGTAGTAGCACAGACTAATAATAATAAACTACGTATACGTAGTAGCTTCAAGTGACACTCATATCTCAGCAAAATATGTCACTTATTCAATATTATAATGCATAAATAATATCTAAGTGTGTCTTCACTTGCAGGTTATTTATTTTATAGTTTTCATTATAAAAAAAATGAAACGATTACTGGAATCCAAGGTATTTTTAATTTAACCGTTGGAAAAACATCTTATTCATACTTCGGTTATCGGTACCGAGTCATATATTAATTTAATGATTGGGATGCAATGTAAATTATACGTAGGTACATAGACGCCACAAATCAGCCATCAATCATGTTATACTTCGAATTAAGCTTCGAATTTCGAAAATTCGAAATACCCAGTTCCATCGAAACTATAAAATTCTAAGTAAACCTACTATCTTTAAATGTAAAATATAATATGTAATATGTATATATATATATATATTATATACATATTAACCATATTCACTTGAACTCTTTAATAAATTATTTCAATTAGCTTCTGTATACCCATTAGTGAATTAACAGGATTTGGGTGTAACGAGTTCTTTCGCCTTTATCACCACGTGGCTCTGAAACCCTAGTCAGTCCATTGCAAAGCGATGCCGTGTCAATAACCCCGAGCTGAAACGTGTTTTTTGCAGTCTAGGATTTTTCATGACTTCTGAAATTGCAGAATTTTTTGATAGAGGCATAAAGCGTACTATTTAAAGATATTGCAATGGAACGAAATTCCAACAAATCAATTAATTATTTTCTTTCCATAAAACTAACTAATATCATTTACTTCATCAGTGAAAGTACCTAGAGAACGTTAATTCTCTCATATTTAAAAAAAAATATTTGGTATAATCAAAATTGATTATAACTTATAAGCATAAATCCTGTAAATGTAATACTTTTACTTTCGTCCCACATGTATCTATCTAGTACTATCTACCTACTTACAAAGCGGGCAAAAAATGACCTACAATGTTGTTGTTTTTCATACGATCGAATATACACACGCAATAGCAAATTTACCAAATATAAGTGAATACAATTATTATTAAATAAAAATTATTTAAATTGAAATAAATAGAACGATTGAAGAATCGCTACTCTTAATTTAGCATTCCATTAAGCAATTGTATTTATTTCATATTTATATGTATTTTATGTAAGGTGTAATATTATGAAGTAAGGCTACATCGAAATAAGACAACGCAACGGAAAATACCCAAAAGCCAAAACGTACTTCGGCAAGTTGACTTCAATGGCAACATTGTCTCATTACTGCAGTTAATATTACCCTATATATCGAGTGAGCCTTCGCTATTGGCCCGAGGTAGTTAGCCCTCTAAAAGGCACGAGAAGCCGTAAAAGGCCTATCCGCCGCGCGTGCGTTGTATCGCCTCACTGCCATTTTTGGACGCTGCGCTGCTACAACCTCGACATGGCGACTGACTTATCATCTAGGTCTCCTTAACAATAACATCTTTATGCCTATGCTTCTCATATTAGGAGTGCGAGTGTGCTTCATCAATCATCATTTTTTGAATCGAATACCTATCTTTCATCAGGCGTGTTAACAGTTCTTTTAACTAACAATTGAAAAACATGTTTAAATAAGTACCTACTTTATATTATGATCATCATGGAATCATGTAAGAAGCAAATTAATTTATAATTGTATTGTATTTATTGCATATTAATACATACCTATGTGAAAAATACTATATTTTATAACTACAAGTTAGCCACGGTTCCGCCGCGCCGCGGCCGCCGCGCCCCGCCGAGAAGTTTAGATATAAGATCCCAATACAAATGTTAAGTACCTATGCTAGTTTCGATATAAGTTAAATTACCAAAACCTTTTTAGGTTTTTTTTTGCATTTAATTTATCAATAATTATAAACAAATAATATAAATGAACGCTACATTTTCTAGGTACGAAGTTGTATAATATTTAACTTTCGTAAATTGGTAACCCTCAAATATATTCCTAATCCATGTTGCCGGAAAAACTTAACTTCGTAAGTTGGTAAATACTAAACATACAATCAGTAGTCTGGCGGAAGGAAGGAAATAGGTGTATCGCCAGTTGGCACATTTATGTCAAGGCAGCTATATTGGCAACATTTTAAATATTCCTTATATGTTCATGGTTTAAAATGTACACCTTGAAATAAAGGCTATATTCATACAATAACCAGAATAATTAAAATAAACACGACGAAAATAGTAGGTACTTCAATAAATAAATATAATAATAAATCAGAAATATTATTATTTATTACCTATAATTTTATACTATTTTTTTTTCTAATTTAACATGATGAAGGTACAAATAAAACCTGATATAAAAGATAATTTAACTATTCAAAATTTAATATGAATAGAGTAAAGAGTCTCATCCATAATTGTCATTCCACACAGGTAATAATTTATAATTCACCAATTAGACTACAGGCCCATGTTGAAAAAATATGGGTCATTTGAACTATTCAAAATTTAATATGAATAGAGTAAAGAGTCTCATCCATAATTGTCATTCCACACAGGTAATAATTTATAATTCACCAATTAGACTACAGGCCCATGTTGAAAAAAATATGGGTCATTTGAACCACCAGGTGACCTATCTAGAACGATATAAGAGCATAAAATAATAAGATTCAGCACTATGCCGTCATACTTGTAAGCTGTCCACCTGAGTGCAGATGAGAATTCGAAAGTACAGGAAAAAATCTCTACCTGTAATTTCGAATTCTCATCTGCACTCAGGTGGACAGCTTACAAGTGACGGCATAGTGCTGAATCTTATTATTTTATGCTCTTATATCGTTCTAGATAGGTCACCTGGTGGTTCAAATGACCCATAATTTTTTCAACATGGGCCTACCATGGGCCGACCAACTACGTACTCTTATATTATTCACGTCCAGAAATTCAAGAAGATGGCTTGTAACCGTGTTCTATTATCTGATCTACCTCGGTGCCTTCAATGCGCTATGCATATATTCAGGAAATTGAATCTATTAAACGTCGTGATTTCCTCATGGACGGCGCTGGCTTGGATGAACCCCCTGGCACACCTAATGGCGCATCCTCTTATGCCATGCCACGCAAATGCCATGATATTACGACATAAAAAGAGGTATTTTTTGTTGTAGTTGTTTTTTCTAATCATAAAAGATTTGGTTGTATGTTTTGTTGATTATTTTAAATAGAAAATATGTAGTAATGAAGATTTATAAATAAATAAAAAGACTTTTTAATTTATTTGTGTACTTTTAAAAAAATGGTATACCCGTGTAGACCACGCGACCTCACACGTCACTTTTAGATACGCGACTACTGTAGGGTTAAAAATATTGTGTTGAACACAAACCCATCGAGATCACATTGTAATTTGTATCAAGTAACAAGTTATATGCGTTACAAATAATTAATTAAAAACTATACCCCTACTTTCCTACGCAAATTACCATAGATAATTAATCTTTAAGTTTATTTCGAAATTAAAAATGTAGACGGTTTTAATTAAAACATTTAGATAGACTTCCGATTAAATGTGGCGCGGAGTCTTTGGCCTCTACGCAGTTCGTTCCATCCGTTACAATTTAAATTCATAGCACATTCGAATTTTATTTGGCTAACGGAAATTGTTATGCACTCGCGCCATAAATTCTTATATTTGCGGAAATTTTCACATTTTAGATTTAGACATTTGACCAGTAGCAGTGCGCTAAGCTAAGCAGTACGAGGACCTATTGGTAAAACTTAAGTTTATGTCATACTAGATTTCCGCCCGCGGCTTCGCCTGCGTTTTCAAAGGAAAACCCGCATAGTTCCCGTTCCCGTGGGATTTCCGGGATAAAACCTACCCTATGTGTTAATCCAAGTTACCCTCTATATGTGTGCTTATTTCATTGTAATCGGTTCAGTAGTTTTTACGTGAAAGAGTAACCATACAAACTTTCGCCTTTATAATAGTATTAAGATTTTGCAATGATTTTTTCAAAAGTAATCATTGATTAAGAAGAACAACCTTAATTATTTATAAGTGTAAATGAAAATAATTATCATTAATCTTATATATAAAAATGAATCGCAAAATGTGTTGGTAAGCGCATAACTCGAGAACGGCTGAACCGATTTCGATAATTCTTTTTTTATTATATTCCTTGAAGTACGAGGATGGTTTTTATGTAGAGAAAACGTAAATATGTACCACGGGCGAAGCCGGGGCGGACTGCTAGTTATGTATAAAAACATAAAATTCCGAACGCATTGGATCGCGTTGTTATTATAGATGGAACGTGTTTTCAAACTAGCAGTTACTGGTTATAGATCAAGCCGATGACGTGATGCTGGATGGCGCGGCTCAATATCACGTCTCAGAATTTAGTCACGACCTTGGGCTGAAGACGCGGTGTTTGAATTTTAACGTTACATTATCAGTTTGCACGTCACTGTTACATCACCACCTTCCCATCATAAACACGTGCAAACTCCAGTGAACTGACGACAGAAGCCTACTAGCTACGTTTTATATACATACTTTGTTTAAGTTAACACTCTATTTATAAAAGCCATTTTCATAGAGATAGCTGATTAAAGCTAACAGCAAAATTAAACCAATTCGTTCACAAAATTACTTGGTTTTTAATTAGGTACATACTTACGTATATCTTGTTGATACAATACCATTAGCAAAATAATTAAATAAAATACTTTATTTGTAACAGGTTCACTATTTTTAAATGCATTATGATATGCCACCTGGAGGGTGAAACATTATGATTACTTATCTTGATTATGATCTATTAAGCTATTGCATAGCTTCTATCGCGGGCCTTGAGCGCGGGGACCGAATCCAGAAATTTAGTAACGAAAAACCTCACGCTCCCCACTCCGACGGGCGCGGAGGTGTGGCTTTTATATTTTGTGCACTTCTGAAATCTGATAAATTAATTTAGAAGCACCCAGAAAATGTAACCTCGAGTACCTAGTTATATAAACTTTTTAAACTCGTTTAAACTCTTTTTAAACCACCACTAAAACTCTACTTCAGTAGGTATATGAATTTATTTCCATTTCCGGTCGCGTTAAGCTTCACACCCTCACGTTATAAAACTTCAAAGGCAAACCTTACAATAATTAATATCTAGGTACTGACGTTTGACTGCCTCTAATTTGACGGAGAGAAAAAGGGTTAGGCATAGAAATCTAAATAACAAGTGTTATTTAGATTTCTATGGGGTTAGGGCTTTTACCATTATAAAATTGCACTTTATAATATGTACATAATGTACCTACAGTTAAAATTGTGGTTAAAATGCTATTTTAATTGAAATCCAAATAAAACAAGATGCTGAAATAAATATTATTAATTTACAGGAATTTAAGTGCAGTTAATTCTACAGTTACCAACTAAAATTTATTACTTACTTAATATAGCTGTGCATTAATTTTCACGTCGGCGAAACATCCCCATACTAGGTATTGTCATGTTTTCTTTCGAACCATTCTAATGCATGTCAACACTTTTTGCCCACATCGTCTTTCAATGAAACAGTCAAGATCATCCGTATTGCCTACCATCTCGATTCTCATTACGAGAAAGTAACAAGAATATGTATGAATAGAGAAAGTATAGTTCGTTGGGAAACATTCGAAGACGTATCCATTATTCTGGGGAAGTTGTAACCTCCGATCGAGAAGATGCTATAAACAGTGTGGAAATTTTCGTTAGGCCCTGGAAGGAAAGTACTTGAAATACTGAAGATAGGGTGAAAGGAAAATTCTTTTATTTTTAAAAAGAATAGAAATGAATTCAAATTATTTCGAAAATTCACTTGCGAGAATAGAACTAACTAAAAATTAAAAAAAGAAATTGTTATTTCATGCTTCAAATCAACAAAAATAATATTAAACATAATTAATTATTAATTTCTCGTAAAAATATTTGCGAATAGAAATAGAAATATCATATAGTCGAAAATTTTTATTGTATCTTTAATCCTAATCGTGGCCGTGACGCGACGCGGACGTATCGATAATAATAAGTACCTAGTAAACGTTACTTTTGAAATGAAAATAGTTGAAGTAGAGTAGACTTAACGTAGTGAAACAAAATACTATAGATAGGAAGATAGTTGAGTAAAAGTAGTAACCTGGAAAAACTAAAGTTCACACTAACATTGTGATTCTCATTCTCCATTACGCCACTTGATTCATTTAAACGGAATTGTTTTCACGATTTTTAAATTTAAGTTAGGTATCAGTATCAGCGAATAATTCTCAGGCATATTATGACTCAGCTGAAAGATATGTGAATACTACCTATATCATTATACATATATAGAACTTGTGTTGTCCGTTTTACACCGATTGTGAGTCAGCTGACTGTAGTTCGAGTCGACGTAAATATTTTTATAGGTGCGTCAGTAAACGCATTATAACTTATGTCCCCAAATCCACTTTTTAAGAGAACATAATATAAATGGGTCACGCCTGAACGATTCCCACGCCCTTTTCGTTTACAATGGAGAACAGCCTTGATATGGATGTAGCAGAATCTTACTATATATGGTGATCATCGCAAATTCCTCTACAGCTGGCTAATCGGATAAACTTCATTCACGCATCGATACGCTCCAAAACGCAACATTTTATTACAGGGCTGTTCTTATTTAAAAAGTTTAATTACCTCCTTAAGTATTTATTTTTCAAATTATCCTACTAGGTAGGTACTATTATAATAAAGGCGAAAGTTTGTAAGTATGAATATGTATGGATGTTTGTTACTCTTTCACGTAAAAACTACTGAACCGATTACAATGAAATTTAGCACAAATATAGAGGGTAACTTGGATTAACACGTAGGATAGGTTTTATCCAGAAAGTCCCACGGGAACGGGAACTACGCGGGCGAAGCCGCGGGTGGAAAGCTAGTAGATAATATAATTAATTTGTCCTTTAATTTCTTTAGTTTACGTAAATCGTTGGTAAACGTACGCAAACTTAGCTACTATTAACTATTCTGTGGTATTGCGGTAATCTATACTAAGTAGGTAAAAATAATAGTACTTAAATGATATTGGTGGTAATGGATACTCTATAATATACCGATCGATAATCTATACTCGATAATCGTTAATTGCATATTTATAAGCACATAATATAAGTAAGAATAACTGTTCTTAATGTCTGTTTCACATAAAATTATTTTTTTGAGAATTTAGCGACAGTTAAAATATGCGGCTTAATAAAATGTGGCTTTCAAAGTTTAAATGTTATTTCAACAGCCCTGCAATTCCACTCATCAGTCTAACTAGAAGCGAGGTAGTCTAACGGAATAATGTTAATTTGATATAATTTTTAATAGCCACTCTCTCTCGCGTCCATTTGAAAAAGATATTCGAGTCTCCGGACTCTGTGCATTTAATTACGACGAAAATCATAGTCGGTAACACAGTTTCTCACAAACCACTTAGGTACACTTTACTACTTTAGTAGATATCTTCGAATACCTACTGTATAACTAAGTATCTACTTATATACTTATCAAGTTATCACTAGGTATGTTATCACTACATAATACATACATAGTTAATATTATCTACTTATTTAAAATAAAGTCCCTAGATAGTAGATACTCCATTGCCATTAATCTAAAATCATAAAATTGTGATTGAAAACTTCCAGAAAATAGAAAAAATCCTATGCAGCAATATAAAGTCAACCAGACCATGTGGCCATTGAGCAGCCAACCTTATGGCTGTTCTCGTTACCCATAACAGCCTAGTTAGCGGACTGCCTCCTTGCGAGCCTTGTTTGGTTAGTCTTCACATATTATTGCACATTTTACCATACGTGTTCTCACAAACGAACGCGCCATAATATCTAGCAGTTGACATTGTACCTAGCTATTTTTATATCTAAGAATGTTTGTATCCTATTATCTAAATCAATAAAGGTACAGATTAGGGACTTAGGTGTTTGAAAATAAGGAATGTCTGAATAAATATACTTAACATACCTCGACAAGAAGGAACCACTTCATATTTTAATTTTTGAATTCCCACATATTTAATATTTATTAAAATAATCATTATGTTCACTGTACCGACGCGGACGTAATAACAACATTATTTTTGTAGTGTAGTTCCAATTTCCAAATATAATTTATATTTTAGTCGTTAGGATTTGAAACTCAGATCCTCTACACTGCAACAGATTCACAAGACACACTAGCGAACTCTAGTGGAAATTTTGGAATATAGAGTAACGTAATATTTAGAATCTAAGGACTAAGATATTTAAGCACCTACCTATGAGAGATGTGAAGCATTCCGAAATGTTTACGTAAGTTTAATAGAATTAAAAAGGAAGAAATTGTATCTACCTGAAAGTTTTTGATCCGTTTGCATTTGACGTTAGTCACCCCAGTTTGATATAACTCTAACATATTATTAGTATAACAAATTATGTTTAGTAAATTTATAAATTTAATTTACAATAGCAACCATCATCACTGTTGAACATCACAGAAGCATATACAATTTGATCTTTGGAGATTTTAGCTATAGATGAATATTATTTATTTTAAGCAGCGACATCTTGCGAAATTTTCAAAGGCGCAACTTAAAGTTAGTCAAAAAATTGTTTATTGTAATTATTATTACGTTATCGACTTAACAACTTATAAAAAACAAAATATAAATGATTAAATAAAAAGAGGTTGAATATGTTTTATTTCGTTTAAAATATCGTGCCATTAGCAAAAACTAAAAACAGCTGTCTCTTCATAATATACATGTCATGTTTCATCTGTCATATTGTGATCTGTCAAAAATTAATATACAAAGCAGTGCACGCTATAAATTTCATTTCTATTCTATTTATATCAAAACAGATTTCTTTTCTTCAGCTATCTATAGAGAAATATTGTATAAGGAACAGATGACCTTTGAAAAGGAATCCACATTATATTGGAATACGTATTTAACAAGTAATGGAAACTTTATGACCAGAAGTATGACAGAAAATAGGTACAAAATGTTTTTAAAATATATAAACAAACTGTATAAATCTTTAGAAATGGCTTAAATTTAAAATTAATGTTCAATTCTTACAGGAAAAGATCGCGTGAGGATGAAGCCTGCGAATTTATGCCTTTGTCTAAAAGAATTAATAATTTGCATATAAACAACAATCTGGCAAATTCAAACCTTCTATCTCAAACTTCACTTGAATCTAGTCATACAATTCATGGTGATAATTGCATTCCTTCTCCAGGCTCATCAACTGATTCAGACAGACGGCCAAGTTATGATCCTGGACTCAATTCTTCTGAAAGCAATTATTATCATGAGAACAAATTATTGTTTGAATTGCATTTAGAAAGAATACAAAGAACAGGGCAACAATTTCCATTTTAATACTAAATTATTATACTAATTATTTGTAAGTTTGGTACCTGTATTTGTTATTTCTAGTATGTATTATTAATTGTAACATTAAATTATGTTAGAACTATGTTGTTGAGTGTTTTATTTGACACTAGCGGTCCGCCCCGGCTTCGCCCGTGGTACATATTTACGTTTTCTCTACATAAAAACCATCCTCGTAATTCAAGGAATATAATAAAAAAAGAATTATCGAAATCGGTTCAGCCGTTCTTGAGTTATGCGCTTACCAACACATTTTGCGATTTATTTTTATATATAAGAAGATATGTACCTATTTACATAACTTTAACCTGTGACTTTAACTATAGTCAACTAGCTACTAGTTATTATTCAGTGCTCTATTTCATAAAATGAACTTGTTAATTTTTATAACATAGGTCATATCAAAGAGTATAATGTTATTATGCTTGGAAGGAAGAGAATAAACTGATTTTTGTTACTAGGTATTTATCTGGGTCTATAGGTCTATATCTGTATATCACGCAATATCTACTAACACAAATATTGAAAAATAATAAGATATTAGATAGACTACTGATACAGCTACAAGAATAACCTATTCATTAATCTAAGGTGAAAATCTAAGCATAAATACATTTATAATTAAGATAATAGTATGTACGAGTATAAACATAAATGTTATTAAATAATTAAGTAGATCTTTTGGTAATAATCGTTAATTTTGGTTCATTCAACAATGACATTTCGCGTACAAAATGCTGCAAACGCCATCTGGTGATAAGTTTGTGTAAATAAAACAGTATGGCGACGTACATTTGTTGTAAAGAGAGGGAATGATGTTTACGTGAATTTTAGTGATACTTTGATGCACAGTGGTATTAAAATTTATGGATATTAAACGATTTTGAGATCTCGATTTTTGTAGTACAAGGTATGTAGTTTGATAATGTTATATGTTTATCGTGTGAATATCCGTGACCTTATTTCGAAAGCGGTACATTGTTATACCGTTAGACGGGGCGCGTGGCCGTCCCTGAATGTTACCGCGAGAGTGCCGCGCGAGACCGAGAGGGCCGCACAACCCCTCCTCTCGCGATTTCCCTGGCGGTGGTGGAAGGAGTCGGGAGCGGGAGTGCGATTTGGTTTATCGTAGGCATATGGAG
This sequence comes from Colias eurytheme, assembly GCF_061535395.1. NCBI lineage: Eukaryota > Metazoa > Arthropoda > Insecta > Lepidoptera > Pieridae > Colias > Colias eurytheme. Next base: position 2,853,784 of record NC_142987.1, on the reverse strand, counting down.
GGGATCCCGCATCTTGGTGGGGATGCGTGTCGTGATGGATACTCAATCGGGCCAAAGGAATTGGTAGGTTGGTAGGGGTGAATGACCTTGTATCAAAATGATCCGCCCACCACCATGTGAACCAAAACAAAACTTCTGAATTAAAAATTTATATTGAGAGTTTTAACATGTCAATGTAATTGCGTAACTTATTGCCCATTCACACTTTTTCTTTGTCTATATCCACTTTAATATTGTGTTTTGCACATATTTCCTGTGCTTTCCTTATATTTAAAACCCTGTACCTATATAAAAATTTGTAGTGAAACCTTGAATTTAAACATTGTTATTATGTTTGATAATACATATTAATATTTTATAAAGTTCTCAAAATTTTAATACAAGGTCAAAACACATTCTAGTCAAACCTAAGTTTACAATGTAACAATATTGGTTGATCCTTTCACTTTGCAGAATAAAATATGAATACATATTTAATATCATTCTACTATTTATAGAGAAATAATATTTTGACAAATTCATCTACATGAACATATTTTTTATACTGATATAAAAACAATACAAATTGAATGTATGCAAAAAATTAGCTTAATAAACATGTATACATGTAACAAGATTACTCAACTCCACGCTTCCTACATTTATTGAACCACAACCACACCTCACTACGCCTTGTGAAAGTACAGCAAAGAGAAAGTGAGGATCATGTTAGCTTGAACATATACAGTCCAACTGTGTGCGTATAACTAACTAGCCAACCGGTTGAGTATTGAGCTCGTACAAAAACTTTCTTTAACCCACTTTCGTATTCTCGCGATGATCTTTCGCCATTCACCGTCGTTTCGGCTCCAGTGTGTATAGTTTGGTAGTCAGCAGTGGTGTGTGCCCTACCATGGATCCCAGTGTGATCCCTGTGTGCTAGTGGTGGGATATTCTCGTGGGGGTACACTTTGTGAAGCAGACAAGTGGGACACAGCTTATTATTTTTCTCCTCCCGCTACGGCGGCTCATAATTGGATGCATTATGTGTGATATGCAGAAAATGCCTACACAAGATGATGCCTCTTGGTATGCAAATATTCTTTGTAGCATTTATACAACTTTTTCTTGAATATGATGCTAATTATTTTGTTATTAGGGTCGATGGAAATTGTTTGTAGAAATAATTGAATTTACTTTGTTAGTATTATGTATTATAATAGAAAACTAGTGTATTTTTTTATATCAACGCATCATCTATTTCAAAGTTAATACTTGAATATATATTATATGTTTAGATATGACTATTATTAATTTGGTTACTACAATAATGCAATATTATGTAACTTGAATTCAATAGGTCTTATCAATTTCTTTAATACTGTAAATTTTTATTTCTCAATCCACCAGTGAGGAAGACTCGGAGATGAATTTTGCAGCATTCTCAGCCATGGGGGCTGGTACACACTTTGTGACCACAAACGGACAGTTGCCCGTCACAAAGTTACAACAAAATACTAATAATGGATCACAGCTATCTCAGGTATTAGCCAATTACCTTGTTACTAAAATGGTTGATATTACAGAGTAGTTTATCAGGTATATTTTGAATTGCAGTATCTATAAAATTAGAGTATTAAAAAAAAACTGTATACCAATAAGTTTGTGTCACACAAATAGATTATATTAAAACGCCAATTTTTTTTGTGCTTTGTCTATGCATGAAAAAATAACTTATGCAGAACTTATATTTAACAATTACTTAATACATAATATAATTATACATTTGTATATTGAGCTAGACATATAAATATATCTAGTGGAAAATCACATAAACATGAATGTAATGAACTTTCACTAGACAAACAATGGCAAGAGTTATCCAACATCTAAGAATAAACACACTACTTGTACATAAATAAATACTTTTCGTACACAAAGCACAACTCATCTATATCTATACTATTAAAACTCAAAGGGTGACTGATATAGTGATCTATCAACGCACAGCCCAAACCACTGGACGTATCGGGCTGAAATTTGGCATGCAGGTAGATGTTAGGACATAGGCATCCGCTAAGAAAGGATTTCCCGAAATTCTTGCGGGAACGGGGAAAAACGGGGATGCACGTACGAAGTCGTGGGCGGAAGCTAGTCTATTATATGATCTTTTAAATGTTTCCAGGTAGTTGGTATGGTAGGTGGAGGGAACATGGGCGAGGGTGTGCAGTACCTCCGCACACTGGACGGCTCGGCGCTGCAGGCCACACCACAGATCATATCCGTGCCCATAGCCCTGCCTGGTGCTAAACCAGGTATATCTATCTGTCATTAAAAACCTATAATGCAACAATTCACATTCAAATTCATGTATTTGCTAAGTGAACTATTTAATAATTTGAGACTCAGATTTCAGATTCAATAATATTTACTACTTCACTACTTAATATCACTACTTTTAGAAGTATTTCCACCATCTTTGAACATCTTCACAGATGTCAAAGGTCAATGACCTATGTGCTTCCTCCAGTCATTTAACTGTGTTCGAAAGAACCTTATTAGTTAAGCTCTTAGATCTGTTTGCAATTTTAAAAAAATGTTCATGTAGTTACATGCTCCTTACCTTTGTATATTGGTTTTTATGTATAAAGTGTATATTATATGTATAAATTTTATTTTTTGTTTTTAGGTGACCCTCAACCAACAGTGCAGATACAGGTGTTAAGTCCAAACTTAATACAGCAACAACAACCTAAATATCAGATGCAAATCCCTATACAAGGTTTTCAGCAAGGTAAGCCATTACAGCTGATTTAATTATTTAAAATTATACCAATTCCTTTGTGAATAGATTCATTTTCTTGTGAAAATTTTAATTTAAATATAAATTTTAATTTAATGTAAATTGAAGAATCTTATTTAGATTGCTTAGTGGACTTTTTTGTGTATCTATACTAATATTATAAAGCTGAAGAGTTTGTTTGTTTGTTTGTTTGAACGCACTAATCTCGGGAACTACTGGTCCTATTTGAAAAATTCTTTCGGTGTTAGATAGCCCATTTATCGAGGAAGGTTATAGGCTATATTTCATCACGCTACGGGCAACAGGAGTGGAGCCACGGGGGTGAAACCGCGCGGAGCAGCTAGTAAACTATAAAGTGGTGCTCGTAAATATTCCTTATTGAGACATAGGTAAGAGAAATAAAAGGAAAAAATCTAAACATGATGTATTGAATCAAAATCAACAAGACTTAAATTCTTAATTTGAAAGTACGTAGTATATATAATTTTATATTAACTAAATATATTTTTGTAATTATTATTGTCTCCAGGTGGCACAGTACTTACAGTAGCATACTCGCCTGAAGCAAATGATGGCATCCAACTACTGGGAAATTCATTACCTGAAGGTTTGTTGTTGTGTTTTATCATTAACAACTAATCTTTTATGTCAAATAATTAGGTCTTTCATTTCATTTTATTATTGCAAAATATTTTTATATTACTGTAATTAATGTATATTTTATATGAATTGTTAAATTTATGTATATTATATAATGATAAATGCTTCACTTTGCGGTGCTAATATTGAATTGGCTGGAATGTATATAAATAACAAAGTACTTTAAGCTTTATAATATTATATATGAAGAATATTGTGTTATGTAGACTGAAGTGTATATCATGCTTGACTAAACTGTTATTTAATCTATACCTTAACTATATTAATTGTTTATACTTTTTAAAAGTAACAAGTAGTAGTTAATAAAAATAAAATGTAACCCCTTTATTCCATTGTTCAGGTACATTCAGGATAAGACCAGGTGAATAAATTAACTTCATGTTAATTGTGTATGTGTTGTATATAACTGTGTATGTTATTTGTTTGTAGTGAAATGCTAACTGCATGTATTTCACTGTCATACATGTTAAATATGCATTTTGCTTGATTATGTTTTATATTTATCACTACTACATTATCAATTATTTAAATTTAAAAGTATATGTGTAAATATTACAACTAAACCCACTGACAAATATACAAATATTTTTTCGTCTTCAAAAATGTTATTTTGATTCTTGCTACCAGCACTTGTTCCATGTAGTGGAAACAAATATGATGATGAATGTAGTCACAATTATTAATAGCACTTAACGAAACCATACCATTTACAATGTTGTGTTGTGTTTTGTATTGATGTGTTTTAACTAAAACATTGTCCAGATTCTCCAATAGTGTATCCTCCTATTGTATATAATATGTACTTTTTAATTTACCATGCTCATATTTCACTTGAATTCATTCAATGTTTATCCGTACTGTTTAGTGTCCTAGCATTAACCTAATAAAATTAAAAGTAGAAAGTAGGTACTCCTATATAACCTGATAAAAAATTGGTTGTTTGTAAAGTAGGTTTACGATCGAGATGTTTACGTGATAACTTCTTATTGGTGGCAGCGCTCGAGATGAGACGGGAGATCGGTCCGTCTCTCTCTCGTTATACCTGCGATCGCGCTCGTGAGGTTTTGGTGTGACACAAGTTTCTGAACATGTCACCCGACTAAAACGATTTAAAAAACGTTATCACGTTAAAAGATCGATTGTGTTGCTAATAATCTGGTGTTCCGCCAGGCTTGCAGATGGTTACCGCCATTCCGCAAGACATGCAGCAGTTGATGCAGAGCCAGGATAATAAGGACCAGGCGCAGCAGCCTATGCAGCATCAGGTATAGCTTTTATACATTTATTTCACTAAACGATTAACTTGACTTAGCCTTTTGAGCATTTTTTATATTCAGCCTGTAGATTTTTGTAAAACATTGTGACTTATAATCTTAACTAAACAGGTCTGCAAGCTGATAATATTTTATACTAATAAGAATGTTAAAAGCCTAAATGAAATCTTATTTTCATCAAACAGTTTTTATAAACTTTAATAATTATGTATTACAGGTGTTCATAACTCAAAACCAACAAATAGTGATAAGCAACGGTGAGGACGTGAAGCAGGTGATGAACAACAACACGACGAATAATAACAACAATAATGATGTGGCTGACATCATCATCAAGGAGGAGGAGTGTGAGGACAATGATGATGTGAGTTTGTGTCCCGATGATCATTATTGTATCAAATTTAAGTCTTTGTTCATTTATTTTTATAGGTTAATACATACACAAATTTTAAATTCCTCGGTGAAAATAGCCTTACCCTACGTTCCTCTAATCTACTTACCTTAAGCATCCCTACCCACAGATCCAATTTCTTCCATTCTTCCTTCACTGTGACTGCAATCAACCTTTGGAACTCTATTCCAGAATCGATAAGACGTGCTCAGTCAATAACTGTGTTCAAAAATGCATTAAAGCAATATTTATCGCAATTGTAATCTTAATATATGTATTATAACTACCTATTTTAATTAATTCAATTTATTCCTTGCCCATAATTTTTATAGTTTCACATGTATGTATGTATGTATGTATATATATTTTGTATGTATATATATTTTGTATGTATATATTTATATATAATATATATATTATGATGTTTTTATTTATAGATTTATTATTTATGTATATTTATTCTTTGGGTTATAATTATATTTTATATTTATTTATTATTCATTTTCTTTTAGTTCAAATCAAAATTTTAAGTTTGTAATGCACCACCACCATAAATGTAATCCTTCTAAATTTTCGGGTTGTCTGGCAGAAATCGCTTACAGCGATAAGACCGCCCTCTGTACATGTTGTTACTTGTATGGTTCTTAGTTTATAATCCTGTATTATGTGTGCAATAAAGTATTTTTCATTCATTCATTTCATTTCATACACAGGCGGCATGAAAATGTATACAAACCGTCAACTACATACATTTAAAATTTAATATTTGTACTAAAACACTACAAGAATATCTAGTCATAGTGCAATTTAAAATTATTTACGAAATTATAAGTGTGTTATTGCAATGGATATCAATTTCAATGATTTAATTTTAAGTATTATATTCGTTCATAACTAATTAATATTATTATGTTTGTGAGCAGGAGGACTCGCAAGGCACAGAGAACAGCGACGGCATGCCGTGGCAGCTGTCCAGCTCGCAGCAGGACCTCGTCAAGTATCTCAACACGCTGCCTCCACAAGTAACCATTTATCTTAATCTTAATATATATAAATCTCGTGTCACAATGTTTGTCCTCAATGGACCCCTAAACCACTTAACCGATTATAATAAAATTCGCACACCATGTGCAGTTCGATTCAACTTGAGAGATAGGATAGGTTTTATCCCGGAAATCCCACGGGAAAGGGAACTATGCGGGGTTTTCTCTGAAAACGCGGGCGAAGCCGCGGGCGGAAAGCTAGTACTATTATAAAGGCGAAAGTTTGTAAGTATGGATGTATGGATGTTTGTTACTCTTTCACGTAAAAACTACTGAACCGATTACAATGAAATTTAGCACACATATAGAGGGTAACTTGGATTAACACATAAGGTTTTATCCCGGAAATCCCACGGGAACGCGAACTATGCGGGTTTTCCTTTGAAAACGCGGGCGAAGCCGCGGGCGGAAATCTAGTAACACTATAAAATAATATGAACTTATTTTTATTTCATCACTAGTTCATGCCGATTGAATGACACTAACAGTATGTTAAATTTGAGTTAACTGGTAAAATTATATATTTCCCAAACATACAAATTCAATTAAATAAGATATTCAATAATGTCAAGGTGTGATGATTTCTATCCGAATTCATCACCGCAATAATAAAAAATACGTATTTAAAATGCACTTAAACATGGCTTAATATCCGAAAATATAACGTTTTGTAAACTCACAATAGAAACCACATTTTATGTTTCTTACAAGTAACAAATGATATTGCAGCAAACCCAAGCGCTGCCCGTATCGCTGCAGCAGTTCTTACGGCTTAATCCTGCTGATGCTAAAAAGATGGAGAGCATCGAGGTGGAACTCACTCCCATCAACATTCAGGCGGAAGATAAGAAGGATAATACTGATGTTTCCATGGAAGAAGGTATTTTTTTATTATAAAAGCGATGGTTCAATTGTTAGTTGAGGAGAGTAATTAATTAATACAGTAAATAACAGATGGTATTTTGTATATGAAACATTTGTTTAGTGGCTAAATTACAAAATTAGTGTTGACTATGTTGACATTAGTGGCGCATTTGCAATACTTACTTTTACGTGTGCCAACCTATACAAATCTGCCACTGCTTAACATATTATAAACAAGACAAGCTAGTTACATCTCTATATATAAAAATGAATCCCTATTTCCCTTGGTCACGGCATTACGCATCAACTGGTGGACCGATTTCGATAACTCTTTTTTTATTATATTTCTTGAAGTACGAGACTGGTTCTTATGGAGAGAAAAAGTAAATATGTACCACGGGTGAAGCCGGGGCGGACCGCTAGTAAAGTATAAATATCAGGAAAATATTTGCCATGCTTAATATGAATATATGTGTTCAGTCGGCGGCGCGGGGTCGGGCGGCGCGAAGAAGAAGAAGAAGTACAAGAAGAAGGCGAGTGGCGCGGCGCGGCCCAAGCCCGGGCAGGTGATCATCGCCACGGCCGCCGACGGCTCGCCCATCTTCTGCTGCCCCGAGTGCCAGCTGGCCTACCCCGACAAGGAGCAGCTCGAGAGCCACCTCGCCGTGCACAAGATCGAGCGCCGCTTCATCTGCGGCATCTGCGGCGCCGGCCTCAAGCGCAAGGAGCACCTCGAGCGGCACAAGCTGGGCCACAACCCCGAGCGGCCCTACGTGTGCGGCGTGTGCGGCAAGGGCTTCAAGCGGCGCGAGCACCTCAACCTGCACGTGGTCATCCACTCGGGCGTCAAGAGCGAGCTGTGCGGCGAGTGCGGCAAGGGCTTCTACCGCAAGGACCACTTGCGCAAGCACACGCGCTCGCACGAGACCAAGCGCGCCCGGGACGAGGCTAGCAGCGAGCCCTTCGACCTCAAGCCCGCAACCCAGCCGCCCGCCAACCACACGCTCTTGCCGGAGATCACTATACACGTTAGTACATATAACATTATTATGAAATTGTCAGTTATTTAAGTTTTTCAATAGATTATCATCTTCTTTAACGAGAGTAATTTGAAATATGCATAAATAATCACCACCTTCACAATCTATATTGTTGAAAAAGAGTGACCAGTGAAGATGATGATTTTGTAGATATACTAATAATTATTATCTTACTTTTTTCACAAATTAGTAAAATAATACTAATACTTTATTATAACATAACTAATGAAATGACGTTCTCCAGGTGCCCACCAGCTCGAACATGCAAGTGCCAGTACAAATAAACATCCCGCAGCACGTGATGTCGTCGCTGGCGGCGGCGCAGGCCCGCGGGGCCCCGAGCCCGAGCGCTGGGGGCTCCGGGGGCGCCGGGGGCCCCGGCTCGGGCTCCGGGGCCACCAGCAGCGAGTCGCAGCTCGACGCGCTGCTCGCGCAACACACGTGACACTTGGATGCCACTGGTGGTTAGTTAATTTATACTATCTATACTAATATTATAAAGAGGAAAGGTTTGTATGTATGTATGGTTTTCACGTATAAACTACTGGGCCGATTTTGATGAAATTTGGCACAAATAATCTTCAGACCCTGAGAAAGAACATAGGCTACCTTTTATTGCGAAATATGTCCCACGGGCGAGGCCGGGGCGGACCGCTAGTACTAAATAAAATAGTAGTGATTCGTTTTTTATGGAATTGTGCTGCATGTTTGACACGATAGAGAGATAAACATAAACGATATAAACGAATTTGTTTTGTGGGGCGTTACGAATTCATTTTAATATATCTTTTTAGCATTATGACAGCGTTGCAAAGCAAATAATTTATTTATTGTAAACAACAACAATTATTAGCTAAATATTCTAAACTATATTTTCCTTTGCAGATATAATAGACAGCGAAAATGACAACGTCGGCGCGAGCGGCAACATCGCTTGCACATAACGGGATACACACGCACTACTCGTCGGAATACCCACTACCTATCATTAAATTACTTGCTTTTCTCTTATGAAAAGAGTCTGCAAAAATCCTCCGTAATTCCCAAACGGGGAAACAAATCTTAATCAACAACCACCGACGAAATGTCACGGTAATACAAGTTGAAATGAAATCGCTTTAAGGACAAAATAAATACTCCAATTAGTATAGTTCTCTTTATAAAATTAATTAATTGTTAAGCCTTCGAAACCATGAACACTTGTGTAAAATTGATAAGTTATTTGTACATACTTAGAGATAAGTTATCGGATTTGAATCACTTAGATTGAGAGCACATGTCGGAACTTGTAAAAGTGTTTGTCATGTGCCCTCTACACAATGGGCAGCGTTGGGCGAATAGAGGCAATCACGATGGAGGACCTAAATGTCTATGATTGGCCGTCATTGTAGATGTTTATTAATTCGACAAATTCGGCAAATATCGACAATCATTTGTTGGGCCAACGCTGTCCATTGTGAAGAGGGACCATCATGTATAGTTCGTTTCTATGGCCCTACTTGACCGTGTAGTCGTAAGAATGTAGATTGTTTGCCATCGCACAAGTTCATATTAGACATATCACACACATTTTTATTGTAATCGATTCCAATTTTATCGTACGAATACATTTCAATTTGGTCAAAAATTGCTTAAGGTAAAAGCTTATCTAATCGATTATAAGTCGTTAAATTAATTGTTAATGGATAGTCTTTTCGGATCGTCAATTCTGACAGTAAAAAAATTCAATCGAATTAATAAGATAAATCAAGATCAATAATATTATATAATACCAGTGATTTTTATAGTCTGAATGCTATTTTACTTTAGTCCTTTTAACGGAGCAAGTATTTCTGTATTCGCGTAAGTCGTATCGAAAGCAATAAATATAGTTAATAGTAAATTAAACATAGTGTTTATATAATTGTGTAATTGCTAGAACATGCACAATTATCCAATAATTACCTGAACCTTATTGCTTAATAAATTAACCATAATAGTACTAATAGTTATCCGTCCACTTAGATCCAAACAGTTTTTTGTTGTAGAATTTCCTTTTCTTCGGCAAATTATTATTTTAAACGATCGAGCCCATATAATATACATTAAGAGCTACAAAGAAAAGAAATCAAATGAAAACAGGAATAAAATAAATAAAATTACCCGAATTTTACATTATTATAGTTTCACTTTAAGCAAATCATTGTTGAAGTGCTAATTTTTTTTTTAATTTCTTAAAAACGTAGTTCTGTGTCGAAATTCTAAAAGGGTTAAAATACCTGAAACTTGCTCTTACCATTGAAGTACAGCAGGATAACATAACACATGCGTCGTTCATTTATTCCATTTTAGTGTTTTGTCACAAGATTGCTTTTGGATATGGATTTTTATTTTATTTTATACCTATTCGGTGCCCTTCGTCACTGTTTAAGTAATAACTGAAAGAATTTTTAAATATAATAAGATATTAAATCAAGTTCGGTTATTAAGCGTCTGGCTGAATGTATTGATTATAAAATATTTTGCAAATTATGTTACAAGTTTTTTTTACAAAGTACATGTTTGTTGTATATTGTACATGTCTTGCATGTATTCTTTAGTTAAAAATATCGTTTGATCCACAAACACCTCACATGTATTCTCCATTTTGTGTAAAGTGTACATAATAGGATATTACTGTGATATCACTTCAAGTTGCTAATGTTGACGATTGCGTTTGTATATAATTATTAATTATCATTATTATAACAATTTTACAACACCTAATTTTTAAATGTTATCATCACAATAAATTGTTTTATAAATAGTGGTAGGAAGTTCAGCGCACACAAAGTGTTTATTTCTACAAGAAAATTATTTGAGAGAACGTCATACAAAATCATGAATCTAATACTTCTTGCCTACATGCTAAATGCAACTTTCTTTTAATAAGCCAATATTGAGTTGCTTGGCTTCCCAAATGTTGCGAACTAGCGCCGGGTGTGCCGCGGGTCCGACTCGTGCGCCGATGCAACACAAATCATCACAAACAGCTTTAACACGGTGTATATTCATTTTGAATTATATTTTTGTACTTAGCATAAGTTAGGATGACAATTCGATGTAAGGTAACCGCTTCTTACTAACGACCGGAGGTGCTCTAACGTACTGAAATATCTCGTTACTCTAATATAAGTTGTACATTTTAGTATTATTGAGTAGTTACTAGTTGTACTTGAATAGATCAGAATTTGTTAGTTATTTTAGCGAAATTCCATTAGAACTAATTTTAAAGTGTCGAATTGATTTTACAAAATTTGCCGAAATCGAATATTTTAGTACCTTTATATGTTTACCAGTTAAGATTATTTTTTTACTTCATTTTAAAATTACGTAGTTTCAAGTATTATAATATTAAGGCGCGTCGAACTTGACTTAACTAAGTTCACTTTGTACTTTTTGTATGAAAACTTATTTATTAATGATGAGATTAAAGAATAAAGTTACTGATTTTTTAACATGTCTTTCATTTGTTTACCTTTCATATTTTCTATACCCCGTAAGCTTAGCCCGTAATATGATATTTTTTTAGTACTCATATTTGAAGTACATATTATATTAATTATTACTTGCGAAAAAGTATTCGTATCCTAACCGCTATTAAAATTTATGCTTTAATGAAAATTAAAAACAAAACTTTACGTATTTTGTAATTGTAGATATAAACTTTCAGTATGCCAAAATTCACCCAAAATAGTAAATTTGTTTTTTATTTTTAATTTTTTTTTATATTGTAGAATTGAAAAAAAAACTACAAAATATAACTAGGTAGATTTTTTGAATCATAAAAAAATTTACATCTACAGGAAGACCGTTACCGCGTAATATGCCGTATCAACCCGCGGGGCTCCGAAGTAAGAGGACCCCTTACGTAGTTTATTATGAAAAGTAGGTTTAAAAATGTAAACTGATGTCTAAAAAATATTTCTTTATTACTTAATAATATGACGGGCCCCGAACAAATTATTATGCATAAGGCACATGAACGAATAAAGCAGCATTATTAGGTATAAATCGCTGACTAGTAATTTCTATTAAAAGCACAAAAACGTTCATTAAAACAGAGAACGTTAAAGTGTGACTATTATGTCCCAAAACAAGTGTAAATGCACTGTTAATTTATTAGAGTTAGCGCAAAATAAAAGTTATTTGCTGCGAAACGTTAGTGCTAGCTTTTACATAAAGTAACTTTATAAGTACAAATTCGCACTTCGCAGCTTTTAGATAGATATAAGTTTCGATTTGGTTCACGCATTGTTTACGAAAGCTAAGTTACAAGTATAGGTCAGGCACGGGGTTGCAGCCACCTCATGCATGACAGCAAGGGGTGGACATTATTTCCCATCCCCTCACCGTCCATTGAGTTCTCGTCTCGAGCCGCAGACCCCTCGCACACGTTGGTGTCGGGAGGCAGCCCCTCGCCTAGTGAGGGCGGCCGAGCCCTTCGCGCGCCTGCGCCCTGCTCTGCGCATCGCGGCCGCGCACCCCGCCATCCCTGTTCTACGATATTACAACTATGAACAAGTATTAAAACGATGTTTAAATTCACCACCGGGGACCCAGCAAGGTAAGCATGCCACCTTATTTCGCAACCGACCCGCCACGAGCTTGCGAACGCCTGGGGCGTCGTGGGGACGAACGATGGTGTGGGAGCGCGTAAAAATAAAGCGTTTAGAAATGCGATTGGGGTGAGGCAGAATGGCGGGGGTTGATCGCCCTATGGGGCAACACCCTTCTTGTGTTATTTCGCGAGTGCACGCTGCGTTCACGATGCTCGCGTTTTCAGAGTGCCGCAATGAATTTCGCTCCATTCACGGGACACATCCCGTCGGGGGCCGCGCTGCCCACCATCCAGCAGTTCGCGGCCAAGTTCGGCTACGAGAGCAGCGGGTCGGCAGGCGGCGTGGCGCAGGAGCCGCGCTACCAGGCACAGGCCGGCGGAGTGCAGTTCGCCGTGGCGCCGGCCGCCGGCCTGCCCGTCGACGCCATGAAGTTCCGCCAGGGCGACAGCGTCGTGGTCATGAGCGCGCCGCAGCAGGGCGCCGTCACCCTCACCGGCATCGGCACCATGCCCGCTGGTGAGCTCTATCTCTCTCTCTCTCTCTCATATATTATTATTTTATAATATACAAGTATTCATTTTAATGTACTCTATGTTTACGCGTGTCAACTGCACATACATGCTTTCAATGGAATGTATCGAAGTATAAAGATCGTGCCGAATTTGTGCAAAATCGACTCGGACATTAAAGCTGCTTAAATAGTCAAACCGTAACTTTTGCGGTTAACAGATCTCGTCATTAACAAAAAAACAATCAAATTATATTCATCCTCATGTTCACAGACACAAAACATATATATGTATAACATAACCCTATTGTTTTTGCGTGGTCCCATAGGAGTGAAGTACCAGACGATCACGTCGTCGTCCACAGTGAACGTGGGCAACATCGCGTATGGCACGCAGTACGTGCCGGCCGAAGAGCCGCTAAAGGGCGAGCGCGACAAGCGGGACTACCGCGACGACCTGCAGCACGACATCATGGCCACCATGATGCAGCAACAGGGTAACATATTATTTTCATTACATTTATGCTGCTAATAGTCATAATTATGGCGATATGGTGTAGTTTCTTTTACAAGATACTGTTAATTTTCTCTACTCATAAACGTATTCATTGCGTACCTAAATTACATCAATTGAGTGTACAAAACTATTATTTCTTATATATTTTCCTTTTCAAATAATTATATTCAAATTAAATTTATTATGTGTTTACAGTCATAATAATAGAGTGGTGTTTAATAGTTGACTGTAGTGCGATGTCGGCAGTGACGCAGGCGCCGCTGCAGCAGGGCACGCAGCAGCTGCTGGTGGTGCTGCACGAGCCCAAGGAGGCCGCGGCTCTCGCCCGCGCGCTCAAGCAGGATGGCCGGCAGGATCGCACTGTCACTGCGCCCGCTGAGTTCATAAGTACGTTGCTTTCTTCGTTATATGCTTTTAAAGACAAAAAGTTCAGCTCAAATGTAGGGAAGTTACGCGTTCTTGTGAGCAAAAGCAAGAAAACACTTCAGAGAAATTTAACTAATTATCACCTATCATAAGTTCTTCCAATTGATTTATCACGGATAGTTATCATCATTTTCGTTTAATAATAAAATTTACTTAAATTTACAGCCAAAAGAAATAAGTAAAAATCATAGTTCAGATTCCAATTTCTGATTTTTAAACTGTCTAAGCTTGGATAATTTCCATAAGTGCAACGCTATAGACATGAATACTGTCTATATTCTTGAAATATCTCATGTTTTTATATCTTCCAGGTATAGGAGACGTGGGTGACGGCACCACGTGGCAGACGATCGGCAGCGGCGTGGCGGACTACCTCGCCGCGCTGCCGCTGCCGCTGCACCACCTGCTCAAGTACTCCACCGGCGACAAGCGGGACGACCAGCCGACTATCGTTGCTACTACCGCACCAGCTATCGCTACTTTGGCACAGGTAGTTTGTGTTGTAGTAATAATCGACGGAAAAAAGAAAATTATTACGTTTTCTAATTTAACGAATACGTATCTAATAAGTTAAAATTTAGATTATAATCTATTTATTATAAACTTAAACTTTTTGTATTTTTAATTACGGAGAAGACGTATTGTTACTAAAGCCAAGTCATACGAAGCTATTTTTCATACAAAATACCTACTGTAAATATATTTTTTAAGCATTGTATAGGTATAGGTAATCATATTTTTTTATCAAGATTCAAGCTTATATAATCAAAATAAGTTTTGTCTATATAACTGTGTTACAGATTTCGCCGAATAACGAAAATAGCGTCGTTGTACAGAACACGACGATAGCTATAAACGCATCTGTAAGCACGCACACGCAAGGCACGAACACCAACGAGGCACCAATCATAACAAATACATTGTACTACAGTAATGGCAGAAAGAAGAAAAAAAAGAAAGAAGTAACAACGAAAAAACCACGACCCAAGCCAGGGGAAATACGGATTACAACTGCTTTAGGTACTATTAAAAATAGTATTTAACTATTTAAATATGTATGTAATAATTCTATTATTAAATTTTAAAGTGTGAGTGAGAGAAACTCTATGAGCGAGATAAATATGTACTAGTCAGTACAGTTCTTAATGTGCGAGTGAGACAACCTGCGAGAGCGAGACGCCTATATTTCAATAAGTACATTTTCTAAAGTGTGAGTGAGAGGCACTGTGTGAGAGAGACATGTGTATGTTTATTAGTACAGTTTCTGATGTGTGAGCGAGAAGTATTGTGAGAGCGAGACGTGTATATGTCACTCAGTACATTTTCTAAAGTGCGAGTGAGAGGTACTGTGTGAGAGAGATATGCATATGTTTCTTAGTACAGTTTCTAACGTGCGAGCGAGAAGTATGGTGTGAGCGAGATGCATATATTTCACTTACTACAGTTGTTAATGTGCGAGTGAGAGGTACTGTGTGAGAGAGATATGCATATGTTTCTTAGTACAGTTTCTAACGTGCGAGCGAGAAGTATGGTGTGAGCGAGATGCATATATTTCACTTATTACAGTTGTTAATGTGCGAGTGAGAGGTTCTGGGTGAGGGAGATATATATATATTGCAATGTACAGCTTCTAGTGTGCGAGCGAGAAGTATTCTGTGAAGGAGACGCATATATTTTCGTTAATGCAGTTGTTAATGTGCGAGCGTGAGCATCCGCAAAGTGAAACGTATATAATATTTTATTTCCTGTCTTTTCAAAATTTGAACGATTTGAATTGTTAAAAGCGGCCTGCAGTTCGTAAAATTATTTTGAAACACAGCAATTAAATTTAATATGTACGGATTGTAACAATTCTCTTCATAAAAAAATACTTAAATTCAAACATAAATTATTATATTTCGTAGCTATTAAATTATTTACCTACTTGAAATGTTGTTGTTTTGAAATATTATTTATTATGTATTGTTTGGTCGTTCATGATTTGAATTTGTGTTTAGTTATGTCTTATATCAATGTAATTCACGATTTTTTCAGATGGTAGTACGCTATACTGCTGTCCTGAATGTCACATGGCCTATCCAGAGAGAGATCTGGTTGACCAGCATCTTGTGGGACATACTATGGAAAGAAAGTATGTTATTCATATCTCATTACATAATTTATTTATATAGCTTCTATACTTTGAATTAAAAATGAGCCAAAACATTGAAATAGTATATTATATATTCATGTGTTCTGAATATTAATTAATCTCGGATTAAATGTTTACACTGAGGTAAAACACTCGAAAGAAATTCTATAAAAAAATATTACAGCAAGTTTCTGGAACTTAGGTATTCACTTTATTCATTCGCCTTAACCTATGTAATATGTGCATGGTGTTATAATCAATATATGCCTTGCAGGTCTATGATTATAGGCAGACTTTTTAAGTATATTGTGTTCCTCCAGGTTTATCTGCGACATCTGTAACGCCGCGCTGAAGCGCAAGGACCACCTGACGCGACACAAGCAGTCGCACAACGCGGAGCGGCCGCACGTGTGCTCCGTGTGCCTCAAGGCGTTCAAGCGCAAGGAGCAACTCACGCTGCACTTCATCATCCACTCGGGCGAGAAGCGGCACGTGTGCAACGAGTGCGGCAAGGGCTTCTACCGCAAGGACCACTTGCGCAAGCACACGCGCTCGCACATCGCGCGCCGCGTCAAGGCCGAGCTGTCCCAGGAGACCACCACACCGCCGCTCTCGCAGGTCCATATTTCATACTCACACTCGTCCAAAACACGAGTTATATATTGTCACACAATTTTATTTATGATTCAAATAGAATATTTTCATAAAAATACTTTTCATTATAAAAAAGCTTCGGACAATTTGGATTAATTTCTATCAAACCAAAAGCACTTTTTAAGACGCAAAAGCTTACTGAATCTATTAAATATTCGTATGGAAGCCACTTTCCACTTGTAATATTTTTATTTTTATTAAATAAAAAGGTAAAAAGCTCAGTAATTATAAATTAAACTAATCTCCGTACAGGTAGCCCCCGCCCCACCGTTGGAGCCCTCCTGACAAGTTGCCATAGAGGACTTCTGAACGGAGTAAATGATAATGCCAAGAGAATTTATGTTATTTAATTTTATTTGTTTGCACGGATGTTGGGAATAATGTTTTTATCTCGTTAGTTGTGTAACAGTTGATTTAATTTGAATTTATTGTCTGTCGGACAAATTAAAAATGTTTTAAAAGGTGTACAAAATTTTATTAAGAGAAAATTGTTTTTGGAAATTTGATAGTTAAAATTGTTGAAAATCTTCAAAATTATAATGTTATATCTAAAATGTTTTTATTTTTTGTTATTGTTTTAAATAAATTGGTGTCATTATAAAAATTGGAATATCAGATTGTTGGAAAATTGATTTCTGTGATATCACTAATTTTGTTTAGGTACAATTTTAACTAAGTATAACTAAATTTAGACAGTTTTGTAGAGAGTTTATCAATATAATCTGTATATTAGGTCATTTATTTGAAAGTTAATAGCCAAGCAATAATGGATTTAATTAATGGGTGATAATGTATCTGTAAGAGACGAAAGAGAAAATAGTACAAAGCCTTATAAACATACTCGCATATGTGTGTACGCAGTAAGTCAAGTACAATATTCAAATAAGCTTGTGAAATACATTTTCAATGCCAAAAGTTTATTAGAAACTGAATTTAGAAGCTAGATTTTTCTTCAACTCCTTTTACTAGGTACCTGTAAATTGTATTGTATAGACGTTTAGGAAAAATAAGAGGTCATTGAACTTAGAAACAGGACTACTTCAGCTTTCGGAAAACATTTGAAACTATATTGTAGTCGGAAAACAGTTGAAACTATATTAGGTGTTGTTATAAAAAATCGATGATCACTATCACATTTTTCACAGTTCCATTGTTTACTTATGTAGTCCTGAAGTAATAAGGATTCAGAAAATATGACTTCGTTAGATAAAAAAATCTATTATGCTAATAAATTATTAAAAAAATGTATTGTTTTTTATTTAATCCAAATTCCTAATAAATTAATGTTCATTCTTTATGTTATTGTTAAATAATTTATCAATTTATCTAAGTTTAAACTGAAATCTTAATATTTGATCAATTATTGCTGTTCATTTGTCTTGCTAAAAACTCGAGAACGGCTAGGTTAAGTTTGTTGATTTTGATCTTGCAAGATTTTTCTTAGTCCAGGTAAGGTTTCAATGAGAAACATGAAATACAAAACGGGTGATACGAAGTTCACCATCTTATCTATACTAATAATATTATAAAGTTTTGAAAAGAAGAGTTTGTTTGTTTGAACGCGCTAATATCAGGAACAGTAGTCCGATTTGAAAAATTATTTCAGTGTTAGATAGCCCATTTATCGAGGTAGGCCATAGGCTATATATTATTACCTCGCTAAGACTAACAGGAGCGGAGCAATGCGGGTGAAACCGCGCGGCACAGCATGAGGGTGAATAATAACAAAACTATTCAATACAAAATATTTTATTTGTACTTCGCGTTACATTATTTGAACTTACACAATAGGATCACAACAATTTGTGTCGCCTCAGGAACTTAGTACATGAAACAATTTTTGGTACATGTCATGGCACCATACATGATTATTATTATATATTAAACCTAGAAATAAGAATTTACTACTATATATATAAATTTTTTGAAGTGAAACTTCTTTTGGCGCGTTGAAGGTAAAATTTCAAGGTCGCGTGATGGCAATACTGTCACGTCATGGAGTAAGGCGACGATTTGGTATCTTTGAATTTTCACTTCTGACATCCAAAGAAGTTTCACTTCTGACACGTGTGCTGGGCAGGCACGCTCTCTTTTGTGATATATACCTATTGAAGAAAATGATTCAAGTTTTTAAAAGTATGAACATTAGCATAAAGTTTGAAGAGAAGTAGATTCAAGGAGGTGGTCAATAAAATACTTTTGCTGGCATTTAACTATAGAAAAATAAATAAATACCAGTTGTAACATCATAATTTTTTTGTTTGGGTACTTTAATAAAACACCCTCCCCATCTATACTATCTATACTAATATTATAAAGAGGAAAGGTTTGTGTGTATGTATGTATGTATGGTTTTCACGCATAAACTACTGGACCGATTGTGATGAAATTTGGCACAGATAATCTTTAGACCCTGAGAAAGAACATAGGCTACCTTTTATTGCGAAATATGTACCACGGGCAAAGCCGGGGCGGACCACCGCTAGTCTATACTAATATTATAAAGAGGAAAGGTTTGTTTGTATGTATGTATGGTTTTCACGCATAAACTACTGGAGCGATTTTGATGAAATTTGGCACAGATAACCTTTAGACCCTGAGAAAGAACATAGGCTACCTTTTATTGCGAAACATGTACCACGGGCGAAGCCGGGGCGGAATGCTAGTAATAAATATAGCTAGAGAGCTAATTCATTTTTGCATACTGTATCATTTTTCAGAAATTATATGGATCATCTAAATATTCATCTATATGTATAATAATATATCAGTTTGGACCCATATCACGGATTTTCTCATGTCGTGCAAGACGGACTTCATAAATACTTAGTAAAATCGTGTGTGTATCCATAACTGCACTTATAACATCACTTTATTGACAAACTATTAACTATTTGTAAAATATTAAAATTTATTTAAATCGCGGTTTTTATCAAATAAAATTTATAATCTGTTTGGTATTTTTTGTGTCACTATTTGTAACAATCACATGAATAGGAGAAAAAAAAACTGCGATTTAAATGTCTTTAAAAAATTTATTTCATATAATACAAGGGAGTGCGCTTAAAAACTACGTATAACATTAAAATTACTTTATTTTTACATATTAACACTGCTGAGTAAAATCTTCTAACATAATTTAAAGATTTAAATTTAAAACATGATGTGCTAAAAGAGCATTAATATGTTCACTTACCCTATAACATGTTTCATAAATTATTTAATCTATTATTTACTTTACACACAAGCACAATCGATGTGAAGTCTGACTGATAATATCAACGCGAGTATTAACATTTTAAAATCTTGATTCAATTCCATCCAATAAAAAATTGAAGTCCATCACTTTCATTCCAACATGCATTCCAACCATGAGCCAAATACTTTCCATTTTATTCCAATCTATGCTATAAATTACAATCTTGTGCGTTAAACACAACATTTCACTCACACACTATATGTACTCTAAACCCCTCTTTGGTACGGTGGCTTAGCCCTGCTCTATGGTCACTGTCACTTTTTAAAACAATTCTCTTTACCACTGCTCTATGGTCACTGGTACAAACTTTTTCACTTTTTGAAGTGAAACTTCTTCATCGGGGTTGGACAAAAATTTTGTGTAACATTTTTGCGTTACGCCGTACGCGTGACATTTTTGCGTTACGCCATACTCGTGACATTTTTAAGGTCATAAAGAAGTTTCACTTCTTACGTGTGTACTCTAGTACACGCATACATTTTTTTTTAATAAAACCTCGTTGTTTATGGTTGTATAATGTATAGTCTATGGCAAGCCGAGCACTTGCGCGGACGGGTCGACAGTGACGGCGCGGGTCTCACCGTTGTCCATCGACATCACCATTTGGTAGGGCACCTTCATTTGTAGCGGGACTCGGATTTTAGAGTTGCTTGGCGCCTGGAATAGATTATAAATTAGTACATTAATAAAATTTGCATTATGCCTTAATTATGGCAGTTACGAATTTTGATATTTACATACAAATAAGAAAAGATCGTAGTATGTAATTATCTGAGAAAAAAATCGCTAAGCTGGTAAAAAACGTTATATTATGAAATCAATAATCTATGGATTATAATAATCTGTATGCTGTACTTTAAAATACGGTCGAGTAGATGACTTCATATCGTGTTCACACATAGATTATTGTAAAAACATATTTCTATTGCTTTATTTATCAAGCATGAATATAATACTAAAATTAATCGATACGTGCATGGTTGATGTGTGTTTATTTTCAAACGGGCTTATTTCAAAGTTGAATGAATGTGTTGTTGAGTACTTTCCCATACTTGCTCGCGAACTCGTCTGTTACAGTTGATAAAAGTAAAAAAAGTTGTCAACAAGTTCTCGCACTCGTTAACAACTTTTTTAAAGAGCGCACACGCACGCATGCGTACACGCTTTGCGAACATAACATTATGAGATATATTATAAAGCTGAAGTGTGTTTGTTTGATTGAACGCGCTTATGTCGGGAACTACTGGTCCGATTTGAAAAATTCTTACGGTGTTAGATAGCCCATTTATCGAGGAAGGCTATAGGCTATATAATATCATCTAGCTAAGATCAACAGGAGCGGATCACTGCGGGTAAGACCGCGGAGCACGGCTAGTATGAGATATGAGAACACTCACATGTATGGTGATCTCCGGTTTCACCTCCTTCCTGCTGATTGGCGCAGCGGCCAGTGGCAGCAGCGCGGGGAGCTGGCGGCGCGGGGCGGGGAAGGGGGCGGGGGCGAGGGAGGGGGGCACCAGAGGGGTGGGGGGAGTGCGGGGCGCGGGGGGAGTGAGGGATTCGGGCGCGGTGCGGCCCTTGGACTTCTTTATGTGGCTCCGCGCGTGCACTATCATGTGCTTCTGCAGGTGGTCCTTGCGGTAGAAGCCTGTAATATTCAAATTGTGTTCAGTAACAACGGTTTTCGTAATAGCAATGTTACGCGAAAGGTAATAAATTCCTTTTTTTCCATCCAGTTTACTAAGGCATTTATTATCATCCAAAGTTCTGCTATGAAGTAAACCTAACCACTGATCAGGTAAACAGAAAAAAAATATACAGCCAACACATCTATAATATCTAGCCCACTTTTTATAATATTCGAAATTCGTTATGCAGTTTTTGAGTTCACCAAGCAATCAAAAGTACAAAAAATATTTTTATTTTAACCGTAAGAATTAAGTGCACACATAAATAATAAAAATAATATTGTCAATTAATTCGATAATTGAATTGATTTTGTAATTAAAGGTTATTAATTGTATAATTATAATACTAACATAGCTTTAAGGTATACCTAATAAAAGTCTATTTGGATGAAAATCTGAATTAAAATAAATAAAAAAATGTGTGCGTGTACTAGTGTACACACGTAAGAAGTGAAACTTCTTTATGACCTTATTTAAAAAATAATAATTTACTATATGCAACTTTACAGAAATACGTCAATCACGCGTGGTAGGGATAAAAACAAGATGGCGCGTAACGAAAAAATGTTACACTAAATTTTTTTCCAACCCCGATAAAGAAGTTTCACTTCAAAAATGTTTCTTCAGCACTTTTTATAATATTTGA
Organism: Colias eurytheme; assembly: GCF_061535395.1. Classification (NCBI taxonomy): domain Eukaryota; kingdom Metazoa; phylum Arthropoda; class Insecta; order Lepidoptera; family Pieridae; genus Colias; species Colias eurytheme. Next base: position 2,831,321 of record NC_142987.1, on the reverse strand, counting down.
AATTCGTTTAGCAGTTTTTGAGTTCATCCAAACAAACAAAAATACAAAAAAAAGACGGGTTGCACTCCGGGAGTGCCGACAGAAGTGAAAACTTGATTATTAACGTTGAGCATGTTTGATATTACGTCTTACGCTTTTTCGATCAGGTCACGTGTCCTGGCGCGAGTTTAAGATTTTATACCCATTACAGAAAAAGTGCTCAACGCCGCTAAAGAAGTTTTCACTTCAAAAATATTTAAACTGAAAGACAAACGCGTTACCTTTCCCGCAGGTGGGACAGAAGAAGGACTTGAGGCCGGTGTGTATGTGCAGGTGTATCTTGTAGTGGTCCTTGCGGCGGAACGGCTTGCCGCAGAACTTGCACACGAACACGCGCTGCGGCGTCGGCAGCGAGGCCTCCTCTACCACTATCTGCACACAACATTACGGTTTACGGTTTAAGACATTTATTTCTCAAAAAGATTACATTTGAATCACTTACAGAGAAATAATAATATAAATTACTAGCGGTCCGCCCCGGCTTCGCCCGTGGTACATATGAAAAATAGATGTTGGCCGATTCTCAGACTTACCCGATATGCACAGAAAATTTCATGAGAATCGGTCCACCCGTTTCGGAGGAGTATGCAGACTAACATTGTGACACGAGAATTTTATATATAAGAAGATAAGATAAACATTTTTGCTCGCTTAACGTTGTACGTATAGTAAGTAGTTTGTTAACACAAATAGAATACATCCAACAAGAATAACAAAAAATGGGCGGTAATTTTTATAAACATAATTTCAGACTACCCCAAAAACATTACATTGTATACCGAACCATATACCATTTACAGTTATTATGATGCCGTCTAGAAATATGTACATGTATTTCGTTAGGAAATTACGTAATTTTTTAAAGGAAATCCTTTTCTAAAGGAAAAATAAAATTAATAAACACAATAGAAACAATATGCCCATTGTCCATACATTTCCTGTCTACACAATCAATATTATGTTGGCTCAAAACAATTCAACATTTATGAAATTGTTAAATGGTTAAGGAAAATAAATATTTTTAATTGTTTTTTACTTCGAAAACAACTTGGATGTAAAAAACCTATATTATAACTAAATAACGTTTAAAAAATATGTACCGTTCCCAAAACAATATTATTATTAAAAACCAAAATAAAAACGAATAATCAAGACGCACACGCACCTCCAACAAATCTTGCGGGTAGTTCTCCTTCCTTGCGTCCCCGTTGGGGGAAGTTTCGTGGTCTGGCTCATAGTCCCCATTGTTCTGGTACTCGTCGTTCTGCTCGACCTCACCGTTCTGCTCGTACTCGCCGTTCTGTTCGTACTCGCCGTTCTGTTCGTACTCGCCGTTCTGTTCGTACTCGCCGTTCTGTTCGTACTCGCCGTTCTGCTCGTAATCGCCGTTCTGCTCGTACTCGTTGTCATCTTTGTCATGCTCGGGATTGATGAACAAGTCGTTCGGCCGGCACTTGTGATTCTCGAACTGGCTGTTGTCGTTGAAGCCTGTGGAATCCAATTTTTGTTAAATAACCAACAGATGGCACAACTACAACAAAACATAAAAATGTCGTATAATATTATTTTATTATAAATAGAACATAATTGAACAAAATTACGATGGGAATAGGAGTACACATAAGAAGTTTTGTGTGTTAATAACTCAGGCCCCGGAACCACAGACACAATAGAAAATCTACTGTGTCTGGGACCGATCGGGCCGCTTGGGGCTCAATGGGTTAAAACCTCCGAGTTTGAACTGGAAAATGAACAAGAAACAAAAGACAAGTTGCATACCCTCGTGGCAGATGCCGCAGTAGAAGGTGCGCTTCTTGTTGAGGTGCACCTTGGCGTGCACCTTGAGGTGCTGCTTGCGCTTGAACCTGCGGCGGCAGATCGGGCACTCGTGCTTGCGCCCGTCGGGAGCGCGCTTCGACGTCGCTGTGCGGGGCGTGCTCTGCGAATCATGAACCAAAAAAAATCACGAAATGGTTCTAATAAATAAAATAAACATGCCAGGGAGTTAGTAAGGTATTTAGTATAAAGTTTGGTTACAAGAGTCTCACAGGTTAAAGTTTATATAACACAAATTTTAATATCGAAAAAAATCGGCAAATCAGCGCCGACCGCTCGAATTTCTCCGACAGACAGCACCTTTTTGACGCGGCGCGCCGCGACAGCTGAGGGGTTAATATATATAAATCTCGTGTCCTCAATGGACTCCTAAACCACTTAACCGATTATAATAAAATTCGCACACCATGTGCAGTTCGATCCAACTTGAGAGATAGGATAGTTTAAACATGTAGGTACCACGGGCGAAGCCGGGGCGGACCGCTAGTTCAATATAATAATATGTAGTATCACTTTGCACTAATATCGAAAAAAGTTGTGATTTTCTTTTAAATTTGGAACAACTTTTCAATTTGATTAAGTATACCTGACTAACCAAGGCTATATTTTTGGTAAAAAGCCTGCTTAAAGCCTGTAAAAAGTTTGTTTGGGGAAACTAAATAACATAAACTAATAACTATAGATAGAGAAGAGTCAAACGAACTCTTAATAGTAATTAAGAGTTCGTTTGACTCTAAACTACTATTAGGTATACAAAATAAACGTCGACATTCGATTCGTCATTATTGCTGCGCACAGCAGCACAATATTAAATCGAATCCTAGAATGTTTCATTAAATTTCCTTCCTTATTTTAGAGTTTAGACCCTTATATTGAATACATTAGAAGCATATAAATCAAAACACAGAAGTTTTTTAAACACGAAACTTACCAAAAGTTCCACCTCGATGTCTTCTCCTAGCAGCGACTTGAGCTGCGATAACCCGTTGTTAACTATCGCGCCATTTTCGTGTATCTTGAGATGCACGAGATTGACGTGGACCAACATCTGGTCCTCCGTGTGGAACTCTGCAATTAGATTTAAATATGAATAAATATATAACATAAGGTTATAATATATTGATCAACCATCATGAACTGAATCGCCAAGCAAATTATAAGAAATCTCAGTAGTTAATAAAATTTTAAAATAATTTGACAAATTCAAAAAATGCGCGCCTCACACGTTCTATACTACAAACAGGAAACCTGGCAGGAAACCATAAGTAAATAACCATAAAAAAGTAGAAGAAATTTAATTCAATTATTAAGCGATGAGTATGAAATATACAGAATGAACTAATATTGTGAGCATTTCTTTTGAAGAGCCGGTAATGGATGCAATATTAAAACGTTTACGTAGCAATAAAAATCAGTAAAGTAATCGTATGAGGTAATTTTACTATTGATTGGCTTAGACAGATGTTGCCAACCAGTTTTGTGGTCCCCCTCCCCCCACCCCGGTAATTAAATATGGTATACAAAGAAAAAAATAAAAATTTTCAAAACACGCCGTATGGGGTATCAAATGAAAGAGCTTATTGAGTAGATCACGAATATATAGCATACTATAACATTTCTTACACTTTCTCTAAGATTTTTTAGAAAATTTACGAAAATGCTCCATTTTTGAGTTAACTATAAATAAATATATTCATGAGTTTTCAATCTATAGTGGTTTACCACTATAGATTGAAAACTCATGAATATATTTTTTAAATTATTATTTTAAATAATTAACAATAGTCCATTGTTTTTTGTTTTTTCTGGCATAAACTTGAAAATATACTCGCCATCTTTGAATGCTCCCCCCACTCCCCCATGCAACTATTTCACTGTACGAACTATTGAATCGTAAACAATGGACTATTGTTAATTATTTAAAATAATAATTAAAAAATATATTCATGAGTTTTCAATCTATAGTGGTTTAAAGTTAACTCAAAAATGGAGCATTTTCGTAAATTTTCTAAAAAATCTTAGAGAAAGGGTCAGAAATGTTATAGTATGCTATATATTCGTGATCTACTCAATAAGCTCTTTCATTTGATACCCCACACGGCATGTTTTGGAATTTTTTATTTTTTTCTTTGTATGCCATATTTAATAACCGGGGTGGGGGGAGGGGGACCACAAAACTGGTTGGCAACATCTGTCTATAGGATGTCAGGGATCTATACAATATATGTATATCAGAAGTCAGATTTAGGTCCGCTATTTTTGCAAGCGAACATTTCCTTGGAGCCTGCTCTACTATGTAAATTGATGTATGAATTGAATAAGAAACTGAAGTATTCTTTATTCAATACATATATTTAATAAAAAAAAAATTACAAAAAAAATTTTTACAACGCAAAATATTTTTGTAAATAACGAAAATGTCAGTAAAACATTTCAATTTGTGGAACACGATAACGTTTCGATCCACTCAGGGTTAACACAATAAGTTTTTTAAGTTTAATATAATATTATTATTTCCGAACAAGCTAGTTAATGAAGATTTCGTTATTAACATTTATAACACTATTGAATCGACTAATACCTATCAATCATGTTAAGAAAACGTTATTTCGTTGTCAGTATCGTGATCTTCGTTAATTAATCAGTAGATATTAGAATGTGTAAGTTCCTATAAAAGTAAAAACAAAACAGACAAAAATATTTGGCTGCCCAATATTAAATTGTACAACATTGGCGACCCTAGCCCCTCCTCTACTTTAGGGCCGATCCCTGCGGGCCAGGGACGAAGGGGGAATGTGGTGGGTAATGGAGGGTTGAACGTCGCTAGGGGGAGCTAGATTATAGAGGGTTTTGAGATTAAATTATTTTTAAGGTTGGGACGTGTGGGAGGGTCTCGGATCTGGCGTCACTTGTTACGAGCCCAGCCTTGTACCGAGCTCGTTATGCTCTCCAAACACGACACGTCGGATGTAATGTAACCTCCGTGTAAACAGCGAAATAATCCCTTCACTTTCTGAACACGGTTTAAAGAAAGCGAAGGAACACTTTCTGGTTGCAAAAATGCTAATGAAAACCTTGCTGGGTGTGATTAAATATAAGAATAGTTATGGTTTATTATTTGCCTTTCTACTAATTTTTACAACCTCTCTTATAAAACTATTGCAGTAATTGATTCATTATGATAATAATCTGATAATGCGATACGGGAAAACTTTTATTCGTCCTATCTATTGTATACGTTATACATAAGTTGGTATTAGTCATTTTTTACAGCAAGAAAAAACTATTATACTTATTTTGCAGAGACATTACAAGGATTGCGCTTTGCGGGCTTAATGATAAACTGAAAGCTTATCTTAGTTTGTTCTCACAAGACTTCTCATGTAAAGTCGCAGTTAACGGCAAGATTATATCATAAGTAAGTTGTAAAACGGCCTTATAGTTATGCATGGGTATTGGGTACATTAGAGACAAGGGTATCGTTCCTTTGACCGCTATTTCATATCTCGTCGGGCTCGGCCAAGTGGCAGGCAGCAAGTTCAGCTGCAAACAGGTATCCCATCCCCTTGACCCCCCTCTTCACTCCCCCCCACTTAATCTGACCTAGATATCGACCTACGCTAAATACGCATATGCCGCCAGTGTATAATATAGTTGTAGGTTTATTAATGTGCGTATAAATTACTTGCCTAATGAACAATTAACATAATTATGTTTGTCTTTAAAGTTAAATGTGAACTTGACATGAATAATAAATCAAATAAGCTCTAGTATCATGTAGGTACTATCAAAACAACTTGAGAAGTTTGAAGAAAGTTTACTCTTTGGAAATTCATAACCCATTCAATAAAGTTGAGAAGAATAAGAATTGAAAATAAAAGATGATATTTATTGGTTACAAACAAGCAGGCATAGGCTAATATCAAAATCATGCCAAATATGTGCTACCCAATATGAACGATGCAACGAATGAAATATACGTTGCGCATATTGCGAATTGCGATCGAGGACTATACGGTCTCATTTACACTAGGCGCCGGGCTCGGCTTCGTCGGACAACGTCATTCAGAAAAGGTCAAAAGAACATATGCCGTGCGTGAATCCAGTATCTATTCGCGCGGTAAATTTAATCCGAATCTCTCCAACACTTTTTGGAATGCTTGAGTAGCGAAAATTTATTACAAACATACAATTTACAAACTATTATATATTTAACAATCACAAGATACCTTAATGTTCAATATAAATTTTGTATTCTTGTCCTAAAGTAATAAGGTTGACACAAAATAAGTTTATATGTCTTCCTATGTCCAATTACTATAATTGAGAATTTCTTAAAACTTAAACTGTGTAAATGGTTAGGGAGCCAGGTGCAAATTGGGTTCATTATTTCCTCTCAAGAGATAATTCGTCAGAAGCATCAGAGTATAGTATTATAAAGCCTCGTGAACGTCAGCTGGCGCTCGGTTGGGGGGTGAGCGGTTGTAGCCTCCCACGCACGTAGGAAAAAAAATACATTCATTCATTTCCTCTCGTAATGCAGTGACGTATCTTTAATTATTCGACATTGCACTTCAATATAAGAGTTGAGTTGAAATAAACATTCAGTATCAATATTTTTGAAACGAATAAGTATGCAATCAAATAATTTTATATACATATTTAAATAATTAAATAATCAATTAGCAATCAATTCAATCAATTCAAATCAATTATCATTGTTTATCAAGTTTATAATATATTAATAAATATTATTTATCGAGTAACTACTTCATTTATTTCTTATTGATTATTTAATTATTTAAATATATAAAATTATTTGATTACATACTTATTCGTTTCAAAAATATTGATACTGAATGTTTATTTCAACTCAACTCTTATATTGAAGTGCAATGTCGAATAATTAAAGATACGTCATTTCCTCTCAGATGAAAATTTGTGAGCTGATTGTTAATATACTGATGCGATAAATAAAAAAAATCAGCTAGCAATAAGTTGAGGAAAACCTAGTCAGCTGATGCATATAAATTGGCAATAGATGCTTTTGTCTTACTCCTATGTAATAACTTTCAAAGTATCAGCTGACGGTTTTTCCACCAAGATACAGCCAGCTAGGACTTATATATTAATCCACAGTTACATATAAGCTATCATCAGGTAAATTTTTGTTTGAGAGGAAATCACGGAAAATATATTTTTTTTTTCATGTTCGAGACACCAGCTGACGTTTAATACACCATGTTGTAACCAGCTGATTATTTTTTTTCGTTGAGATATTGGGTTAGCTACAATTTGACAAATTTTTAGCTGAGAGGAAATGAATGAATGTATTTTTTTTCCTACGTGCGTGGGAGGCTACAACCGCTCTTCCCCCCAACCGAGCTCCAGCTGACGTTCACGAGGCTTCATAATACTATACTTTGATGCATTTTACTAATTACCGCTTGAGAGGAACTTGGTCATAAAATCGGCTGCTGGCTCCCGGACCAAAAAATTTAACATAAAAAACTGGTTACTTTCCCTCCATAAAAGGTCTTTTACCTGCATCAGAGGTTGTCTTTTCAAGGGAATCGTACAAAAGGGGGTGACCGCGAGGTAACAGCTTTGGTAAACTAATTGATCACATTTATGTATTATATCGCAACGCGTAAAAAATACAATAGTATTATAAGCATGTATTACCATAATTAAAGATACCAGGAATTGTCAAGCTCATCGAAAATAATAACAATCACCTGTTGCTCCCGTAAGAAAATAAGGCAAAGTGCACCTTAGTGCGTTCGTATACAGAACAATCGCTCGTTCTTTGCGTTTGTATGGGAATTGTATAGAGTTGCTACTAATTACGTAAATAATAATAAATTATTATTACCTACTAGCGGTCCGCCCCGGCTTCGCCCGTGGTACATGTTTACGTTTTCTACATAAGAACCATCCTCGTACTTCAAGGAATATAATAAAAAAAGAATTATCGAAATCGGTTGAGCTGTTCTCGAGTTATGCGCTTACCAACACATTTTGCGATTCATTTTTATATATAAGAAGAAGATTACTGATTAAAACAAAGGTATGGAAATTATTTATGTAGCTTTGCATGTTCACAAATTGACCATATTAATTATTTTATTTTTTTACTTTAATACCTACTTGTATTCATATGAAGAACAAAAATACCGTATCATTTGTTTCTTCTCAATGACATCTCCGTTAAAATAATTACTCAACATAAATCATGCATTATATAAGCAACCAATGTATGAGTTTTAGATCGTAGCACAAAAAAAATAAAAATAATATTAAAAGGCATGTGGCCGCTGCGCCGTGTTTGGGAACGGTTCCGGCCTAAAATTGAGCCGAGCCCGCCACGGTGGAGGGATCAAGGGGCCCGCTCCCCCTCGGAATTCTTGGAATAGACGCGGCCGAGCCCGCCCCTCTTATCCTCTAGAAACTTGCCATTTCGACCCATACTACAGCTACCCCAACATTTATAAGTCTATGCGAGCCGCCGCTGAATAACGCAACTAACCCCTTATATTATTTATAGTTTGGCTAAACTAAAGAAACGATGGTACTTGAAGACTTTTTCAAAGTATACTATACTACACTTCATAAAAATCTCGTAAGCCATTCATTAAATCCGCTATAATAAATTGTAATAAGGTAATAAATTATTTTGGATAAGTACCTAGTCCTACATATTCAATTGTGCACAATGTCGGAATAAATATTCATAAAGGTGTACAATTTAGTATAATTCAATAATTCACTGAATCGATCGTCCCCCACCTTGTCACGTGACGCGTAACGTGTTCTCTTCCCCCATTTTATTGATCGTAATGAAAGTCCCTTGACTCATATTATCATGTGTAGGTATGGAAAAAATATAACATTGTAATATATAACAGACTACAGAACTATATTATTATTATTAACATAGAAGCACTATATCAGCACATAAAAGCAGCTACTGACTTAACAATATGAAGTAAAATTTGATCTCTATATTTTAAGATAACATTATTACCTACACTATGGTATTATTTAACAGGATTTACCCAATCTTACAACTCTGAAATCTACAATAAACCATTAACACTCTCATCTCACATAAAAGCATTAAATGTGAGCAATATACGAAAATAATTAATTGCTATTTAAAGTGTTAAAAGTTGCTTATTATAAATTGTTACCCTAAAAACAATCAAAATAAGTACACTGGCCAATGACGTAATCGCAACGCGTACAAACAAATAAAACTTGTCACAGCGTCGCACAATGAATATGATAAGTCTTTATATTATAAAATCCGCACCAATTTAATCTATAATAAACACTACTCATTACTAAGTACAGTTGTTCTATAGGATTCTAATTACGATTTTCCGCGTAAAGCGATCATCGGCTAGAGACAATATTTTCGAATTTTGCGAATCAGAACAAAATTAGCCAAGGCGAGTCAAAAACATTAAAAAAAATGTGTTCCACCACTGGGCCAACGCCAACACTCGTTGGCAAACCGTCAAGCTACTTTCCAAATTCGACGTTAAGTAACGCCAGTGGGGGGCGACCTTGTACCCAAGTTCGGATACCGGTTTGTACATTGGCCAACGTGACAGATGTTTATAATGAAGCAATTCTATAGAGAAAGCTTCACAAGGGTGGGAAAAGGGGACACAGCGCCGCGTTTTTATCGAAAGGGAAGTTTGAAGGGTTTCGTCGAAGCCCAAGTGACTCGGAGCCATCGCGCATCTGTATTTACCGGCTTATTTTTACGACATAGCGGTTTTCTCGCACCAAGCTTTTTTCAGAACACTTACTTATAGATAGTTTTTAGACTTTTTGATACGTAGATGTACTATAAGTTTTACACGAATATGTAAAAGTACAAACTTTGATGAAAGTTTTTGTAAAGTAATCCATACTAATATTATAAATGCGAAAGTAACTCTGTCTGTCTGTCTGTTACTCAATCACGCCTAAACTACTGAACCAATTTGCATGAAATTTGGTATGAAGATATTTTGATACCCGAGAAAGGACATAGGCTACCTTTTATTGCGAAATAATATGTAGGTACCACGGGCGAAGCCGGGGCGGACCTCTAGTAAGAAATATAATTAAAATCATTTTAGAAATTTTTAAAATTTCCTTTTCTTCAAAATAAATGCATAATTTGTGATGATATGAAAATGATTCAATTTTCGTCACTAGAACGCGCTATCTACTGAATCGATATTTTTAAATTCTGAGTGGGAGTTGCCGTAAGGAAGGAGAGCTAAGCTAAACGGATCTCTTCGCGGAACATAATATAACATTATATTTTCAAACATAATCCACAAAAGCTTACCTGCAAGTTTATTTTTATTTGTATGTACATAAATTACTTTTATTTAAAGATTTTTTTTTTGATATCATATATAAGATAATGTTATATACTTATTATTCAACTATTCAGTAATCTTTAACATTTATTTAGAAATAAAAGTTAATGCCTAATGGTTTCAAATTCGACTATAAATATTTACATATCGTAGCATTGAAATTCCACAGCATCTCTCGTTTGTTTCCCGAAATAAGCTGAAAACTCAATCATTTTTAGCATTTCCCTGGAGGTGTTATTTAAAATAAGGGAGGGGCTTTAAATAACTAAACACGTACCTATACATAGAGAAATGTGAATATATATTTCGAAACGTATTTGTATCAAAATTTCCTTGTTTTGAACCTACAGCCACTTATATGTTGAAACAGACAAACCATATTTAACTTTCATCAATGACAAAATGTTTTTACTAGAAAAAAATGACTATCACTAAACACAAGAAGCTTAAATCAAATAACCTTTTCACACTCACTTGCCATGTTAGGTGTGAAAGGGATAAAAAAACATACAGGCGTCATTCTAGGTCATATTTTCTTGTTACAAGTTAATGTTCATACTGAAATCTCCAGTGTATTAGATATAAGCTTCTTGACTAAACATAATATCAATGTCCATAGCTCACCCTTCCCGCACTGCGCGCACTGCACCTCCTTCTTCATGTGCGTCCAGCTGTGTATCTTGAGATGGTCCTTCCGCTTGTAGCTCTTGCCGCAGATCACGCACACGAAGGGGCGAGCGCTCTTCGCGTGGTCCAGCGTCGGCTGGTGGTCCAGCGGCAGGCCCAGGATCTCCGTGCTCGAGTAGCCTTCGGACTGTAGGTGTAACGTACATGATTGATGTTCTAGCTATATTATAATACTGAGGTAGATTTTCATTTATTGTATAGATATTTATGTCTGTATGAGGAAAACACGTCGGTTGTTCACTCGTTTCTATTTGTTTAAGAGTATTTTCTGGAGACGTAGCGTATTTCCAAACTATACATAGCCAGAACGCAACCATAGGAAACTGCTCGTGTATACTTTGTAATGCTGTTTTTAAGTTTGTTATTACAATATATACACGAATTTTGCGTACTGATCGTGTATACTTTGTAACGCGGATGCTTGCTGCTTCGTTCCAAACTATACACGATCAGTACGCAAAGTATAACTAAATATATCTACTACTGACTACACCACTTACGCTTGCGCGAAATAATAAATATATAGGTAATCAAAGACTTGTACAAATGTACATATCTAATTTTATTCTTCTTGATTATTATTGATTCAGTGAAATATGGAATAAAAATATTATTAGGTAAGCTTAGGAAAATAAATAGGTAACAGATAAGGGTAACTATGGGTTAGGTAAGGTTCGTGTTTTTTTAACTACACAAAAATAGGAGCCCCGCGAAGCGGGACTCCGTCGCCTCGCAACCGTCTTCTTCTGGACTTATTAGATTCTTACATTTTAGCACTATTGTCAATTGTAAGTCGTGCAGTTTAGTCGGGAACGAAGACACAAACATCCTCGATACAAAAAATATACGATCAGTACGCAACATTACATACACATGCATTGTAATAATAGATTTAAAAACAGCAATACAATATAATATATAAACGCGAGCAATGGAAAGACGGCACGCTTACTCCGAAACATACACGATTAGTCCGCATGCGTACTGGCGCTGTATATTTTGGAGCGCTATTCTTACTTACTTCACTACAAAGTATACGCGAGTATTTGCGTACTGCTGTTGTATAGATTGGAAGAACTTTGTAAAAAAGTTATTTCCAAACTATACGTGATTAGTTTCACGCCGTTGCGTGCTGGCCTTGTATAGTTTGGAAAGACGCGGAGACGTATCACGATACTAAACATACCATTGTTTTCTTGATTGTCATATCACAGTTTTTAGAAGAAAAAATAAACTACAATAATTGAATAAATACATCACCACGTTAAGATACATATAATAACATAAGACATGTATAAAAATTTGGGAGTTGTATTTGACCTTCTAGATTACAAAAATGCTAAAACCGTAGTTGTTGTTGTTTTGCCTTTACCGTTTTATTCGGATGGGTGTGCGATGTCATGTCTATATATTTTCTAGGTAGTAGTTAGAATGAGAAGTTTTAGTAGGGGAGCCCAGGATGCTAAATGTGGATTTACTCGAGCGTCACGGGAACCTATTAGAATTGGTAGATTAGACCATAGCGAGAAAAAAAGGTCCTATAATGTTTTCACTTTTAGCGGTGGGGAAGGGTTTTTTGATTTTTTTTAATTTAAAAAAGAAAAAAATTGGCTTGGAAATACTCAAGCGCGTTAGATATTGATATTTTGCATGCTCCAGGACGTCACTGAAAAAAAGTATACGTTAATCTGACGATTTAAGTGGCGATTTAATCGCTATGAAGAAAGGGTAAAAAATTTAAGTAATATTATTCGAGCGCGTCAGATTAATATATGGGGGGGTTAATTACAATATAAGAAGTCCCCATTTCGCTAATCTGACGATTCGAGCTCAACCTTAGGAAATTATGGATTATTCAAATTTTCCAGCGGGGCCCCTGAGCGCACCCACCAACCATAACTGCTCATATTGACTAGAGGTACTAATGAATAGCTAAGGTACCGTCCCTTATAGTAATCTGACGCGCTCGAGTAAATTCCAAAATCCCCTCTTGGGCTCCCCTACTATTTGTATTTCGACCAATTATTGATATATCAACAGGCTACAGCGCAACTACAGCGCCTACAAATATAATAGTTGTACTGTCATTGAAGCGATCGTTGAATGGATTTGGCACACAAACTTATAAAGTATTTAAAACCAACCTATAATAATAACTAAGGGCGTATTCAGAAAGAAAGCTTGAAACTTATAAGCGCTTATCGGCGCTTGTCATGTTCATATATTTTCCTGCGCGGGTTACCAGCACTGACAGGAAAATATATGAACATGACAAGCACCGATAAGCGCTTATAAGTTTCAAGCTTTCTTTCTGAATACGCCCTTATATAAGATTCGGTATCTACGGAAAACATTGAATTCATAGCATAGAAATTTGAACTTTTAAAATTTCTACGTCCTATTATATTATTATCTTTGGATTGAAACAGGTATCGAACAGGACAATCTAAACATTTCGGTAGACACACCCCTTTTTTTTTTTTGTGTGGTGTCTCTCAATGTTAGCCAGAAGGGCTTCTACATTTTAACGCGGACGCGGGGGTGAACTGAAGGTTCACCCTGGTAGCGACATGCACAAGGGCGTCCCCCCTTGACGGGGACCACGAACCTCGGCTTGAGCTGTCGCTTGAGTGGAGGAGGCCAGAAGGGCCCTAATCGGACGGGGACACACCCCTGCAGCGCCTGTATTATATACATTAATAACAATAAGCTGCTGTTTTGAGGTATAGTAAGGTTAAAAGGTTAAATTATAAGAACAAAATGGAAATGGTAAATACGGGAGTAATTAATGTTCAAGAATGTACAGCTGTGTGACAAAAATATACCTAACCTTTTAACTGATAAGATAAGATTCTTGTATTGAAATAAATTATGTATTAGAAAAAACACGATGTTATAAAGAAGTTTTTACTTCAGCGGAGCGCTGCCGGGAAGTCATGCGCTTAAAGGGGGGTACCAAATGGAGGGAGGGCGCCACCCTCCCCCATTTTAGTCTCTAACGGTATATAACGGGAGGGGCTGCTTCACATGACGTTCACTACGCCACTATACTTTATCAGGGAATTTCAAAATACAAAACTGCAGATTTCGCAGTACGATATATTGGGTATAAAAATTAAAAATTTATGACTTCTATCGATTTGAGAAAGAAATAAAGGGCTAGGAGTTTTAATTCACATTTCTTGTTTAAATTAATTTTTAAATGTTAATAATTTTCTTATTTGACTGAATTAACATAATTTTCCAATTACATATAAGTTTTTTGTTCAATTTGTATCAAGTGGTTTATTCAGCGCCTACACAAACCTATATTGCCTAGTTGACCACAAGTGATTATGGAGACCACTTGTAATCAGCCGGTTGACCGCCTCGTTTTATAGAGGGGTAGGAAGGGGAGTCGCCCCCCATAAACCCTTTGGGTTCGACCCTTGTAACACTGCTCAGCGTGCTCAGTACATAAAGTTTATGTTCTAAGTATATAATATACGAAGGGAGGTATAATAAGCCGTACAAAGGAGGTATATGTTATAGTGGTTAGCTTCAGTTCATTTAGCCTTGTTACGAGTTGGATCGTGAATACAGTCGTATTTGTATTTTGTAGGAGTTGTACAATGACCTACGAAGGAACGGAAGAAAAGATTTTGATTTCTCGACCACAAGGCATCGGTCGTGGTCATTAAACATTGACAATAAGTCCTGCGGAAAAGAAAATTATGGCAAAGTTGTGGTAATTTTTAAATCACCATCACTTTGCCATAAGCTGCTCTTTTGAGGTATAGTAAGTACCTTTAGGTCTCTAACTTGATTTATCGAATAGACACTGTAATTTTCAATCGATAAATTTTCTCGAATACTCGCATAGAAATGTACATTTTCTTCCTTCTGTTATTGTTTTCGTTATTTCAAAAATTAATTATGTTTCAAAACCTAAATACACTAAGTAACTATGTGAATATGAAATTAATGTAATTATTATCGATTGGAAAGTAAGAAACGTTTTTTTCTTCTCTTCGTTTTCTTGCACTCTTCGTATTTATGTATCGTGACTCAAAATCGCTCAATGTGTAATCACTTCGCTCCATTAATGCCTTGGCCCGGTTACAGGCAGAAGGTCGTATCCTTACGACAGATACCTTTAAATGCCGTGCCTCATACACTTATCTAACATCACTGTAACCTAACTTGCCACGGTACATTCCCGATCAGCATTTGTTAAAACATTTTTTTGACATATTTCGCAAGATTGAAATGAACTCGTATCTCTAAAGTATGTCTCGCATCAAAGGGGTTATAAAAGTACGATACGCGATCTACCAAAGCTACGAAATGGCGACTACCACGGGAATTATAGGACATAAATAGTAAGGATATGTGCCTTTTCGGTAGCCCCTCGCCCTGCAGGCGAAACGCGATAGCATGCTATTAATATGCTACCACTTAACACCGATCTTCAGCGAGGGTGTGGTAGCTTCCCTGGTGCGAGCTTGACCCAATTCACTATGAAGCATTGCATGACTTCCACTTTATCAAATTAACATCTAATCTTCAATAAGTAATGCGAACCTTTTTAAACTTGTTTTTATAAAACTTTAGGCCAAAGGTTTACTGAGGTATGGCAATGACGAGTACCTATATGAAACAGTATTCTATAGCTGAAACGCTTCATCGTAAACTAAAAGCACAACTGCCTAATTAGTGTATCAAACACTGTAACGCCTAGGGTCGTGAATACAGTGCTTGGGTCGAACACCTCGTTTTGGAATACAAACCAGAATATAGGTTTAAACGACCGGAGTTTGAAATTATACCCAAATTCTTATAGCATTAGATACACACCCCCATTATAGTTCGAGTTGACGCTATGAAACATGAAATCTATTTGCAATAGAATAAAGCCTATATTTGAAGTTTCAACAAGATCCAATGTGAGCAGGAGACAGTAATTTACTTTCTATTAATTAGGCTTTATCAGATAATGCCCATTGCCTGTTTATACAAATATTGCGTAAGATACTTTTTGCAAATATTATCTACTTCTTAGAACTTAAATCCCAATACTATTATCTTTCGTTATATGTTAATTTTTAAACATGATTACCTTACTTATAATAAATTAATACAGATAAAAGATTATAAATATCAGTTATAGTGAACCATTCGTGCCTTCCATTTTAGGTCAAAATATACGCCTCGCATCGATCCATAGAAGGGACATGAAGATAATGTTAAAGCAAAAAATTTCTACCTGCCCCAGGCCCACGCAGGGTGGGGTTTTTCCACCCTCCAGAAGCGTTAATAAAAATACCACGTGTTTTTTCTTTTGCCTTTTTTATAAGATCCTTTAAATGTGCCGTGATTTTTTTATGTTCAGTTCCACATAATATGGTAGGTATGAATGTTTTTTTGTTTAATTACTTACCATCTTACATATTTAAATTTTACGTAATTTTAAAAATTACATCGATACTTGAGAGTGTATAAAGTTGGAATTTGGGACATTTTATGGTTCTATCTTTAGTTCAGGCAGTGACGTGAAATAAGTAAATCTTCTGTTTGATTTTTTACACTTTTTTGAAAAACCCAAATATTTTCGAAATCCCATTTTTCCAAAATAAAATATAGCTTATGTTACTCGTGGACAATGAAGCTCTAGAATAGTGCAATAATTTATAAAATCGATACGGAAGTTTTTGAGCCTATTCATTACAAATAAAAAAATAAACAAACATACAAACAAAGATTTCCTCACAAGACCACACAAAACCTCCTCGAAGGCATTTCTGTAAATCCTAATACAAAATAACAGTAGTTACGATTTTCATAGTAAGCGATCACATTTGCTGTTGACTTCGTTTGCGCGATACCCTCACACTGAATTTATCTCTAACAAAATCAGTTACCTCTTTGCATGACAAATAAAAGCACTTTCGCATAAATAATATTACTTAGTATGGATAGCGCGCTTCATTTTACAGAGATTGCACCATCTAGTTCAACATGTCGTTTGTACAACAATATGTTCGCAAACCGGCGAAAATAGTGATAATATAAAAACTTTTTATTGTTGCGTTTCTGTTGAGTGTGTACGAAATTCTATATTATTTTATAATTTCTCAGTTGTTTTAATTTGGACATGGACTTTTTTCGTGAAGAGCGTAATTTTTTACGAAATGCGGCGCGAATTTTTGTAAAAATAAACGTGTTTCTAGACAATATTTATAAACATTTATAGAAAATAAAAATAATGTAATTTTAATTTTACTCACCTCCATAGAGACATCATTGTCTGTGACATTCCCACTGACATTGGTGATGATGGGCATACTGTCCTCATCTACTTCTTGCTTGATGCTGAGCTCCTGGTCACTCATCGGTATAATGTTTTGTTCCACAAAATATTTGTTGTGTGTCTGTATGTGTTTTTGTAGGTGATCCTTGCGATAGAAACCTAAACAGTATTTTTTTATAATTTAAAAACAAAAGCAACAGCACAATTTTTTTTAGAATTTGTTATAAAAATTATATTAAAATCAATATGCAAACATTAATTTAACAATATTTTTATTTTATTTATCTGCAAGGATTTAGTTACTTAGAGAAAATTAATTAATGAAAATAGAGATAAAAATTAGATAAATGTTCTCAAATTCCACAAATCCTAATAATAATTGTTTAAAAAAAGTAATAATAAAAAGTTAAGAATAATATGAGGAAAGAAAGTGAAACTTACGTTTACTACATATAGAACACTGAAGTGATTTTTCACCTTTGTGAATTGATTTGTGAATATTGAGGTGCTCTTTCCTCTTGAAACCCTTTCCGCAATCATCACAGACATGCGGCCTGAGCTCCATGTGACCTTGCATGTGCCTATCTAGATGTTCTTTACGCTTCAGTCTAAAAATGTTTCCAAAATTAAAATGTTCATTCCAATTCTAAATTTAAATTGAGGGCTTTACCACATAATAATTATATAAAAGTGATTCTACATAGAACAATAATTTTTTACTTTATACTTCTTTTTAAACTAGATATAAAAATATATTTGTTGTTACTTAAGTAACATAATTTTTTAAATATTTATTTTTATTATTATATTGTTTGTGCTCACCCAGTTCCACAGATGCCACACAAAAATCTGTATTCCTTGAAATGTGTACAGAGATGCACTTCTAGTTCTTCCTTATCTTCATACTGAGCATGACACTCTATGCAAATATAGTGGGTTACTCCATCTAAGTCTTTGCTGATTGTTGCTAATTTACTTCTTGATAATAGACTTCTCTTTAGCATAATTTCCATGTTTTGAATTTCTTCTTCTTAAAATAATATTTAATCTATTAATCTTCCTTATAAATAAATATATTTTTTTAGTAGTACATATTACTATTTTTATAAACATTTACCTTCTCCACTCATTTTTAATTTGTTAGAAGTTTTATAAGCACTTGCAAACTTCAGTATTCTGTGTATATCACGAGCTAAAGTTATATCACACACGAGTCACGACGCGACGCTAAAAAGTTGCGGCGAAAACACTGAACTCGAAATAGTAATCCCTTCCCCTACCAACGACCGTCGCCCAAGGCCCGAGCTCCCCTCCGGATAAGGGAGACCACCCTTTGTCTGCCACACTTGCCCGTACCGAAGGCGGGGGACCCCACTTAGTCGAATAAGGAGGGTTGACTATATTTTACCCCAACATTATTTGTTTATTTCAGTTTTATTTTTTAATTTATTTCAAAACACAAAAAAGTATCGAAGGACACTTTCATAGTTTATAAAACTTGTTAAAAGTGAAAAAAAAATTTTTTAATATAAACGTTTTAAATAAATTGATTAAAACAACACTAAAACTTGTGACATAAACGTATTTGTTACGGGGTAGTAAAAATAAACACAAAACGAAAGTCAACCACCACAAACACGTCTGAAGTCTGACGACACGACAGTCGACACCGGACACAAGCGTCAAGCACTTCTTTAATGACACTGTCAAGTGTCAGTCGGATAAAATTGTCTATGGTGGTCGTGCTGTTAAAATGTTTTAAGACTAGTGTCCACCCCTCGTACAGCATTCAGGTATCAAGTAATAGGTCAAGTAGTTCATCGTAGATTATCGCTATCAAAAAAACTCTTCAGCTTTATTAATAAGAATAGAAATGTCACACTTGGAGCTTAGTTAAAAATAATTGATAGATAGGAATAGACTGGAATACAATTTTTCGTATAATATTCTTGGAATTATATAAATTACTAGCTTACCACCCGTGGCTTCGCCTGCTTTGTCTAAAACCTAATAATAATATTATATACTTACTCCTTCCTCTTGAATCACTCTGTTTATTAAAAAAACCGCATCAAAATTCGTTGCATAGTTTTAAAGATTTAAGCATACAAATGGATATAAGTACCTATTGAAATTTAAATTGTTAAATTCATTCCATCAATATTAACATGCAAGTCCATGATAAGAAATGAAGGATGTCTTATTAAATGTTTTACTTGTCTTGAGCACCGATGTCGACTTATTAACTTATTTGCATACATTGAGATAATATTAATAGGAGACGACACCGCCTACATCACTTATGTTCCACTCAACATACGTCATGTGACGTATGTTGAGCGGTATTTTTTAATGGTTTTAAAGTGAAACGCATCAAACATGCCTTCGTGTGTGTTACGATATTGCACAAATAATACAAATAATACGGAAAAGTGCAAAGGAATAACTTTCATCGTTAAGTACCTAACTAAATAATAATTTTTAAAACTTAGTTAGAGCAAAAAAATGGCGCACAGATTTTGTTCGTGGTGTCTCCTCCATACGTAGTAATATTATCTCAATGTTTGCATATAGTTTTATTGTATGTCCCTTTGATACTAAGCAACACAAAGCTACTTTTTTCACATTTGTAATTTGACTTATTGTAGGATATTCAGTAATGCGAATATCTTTCGGCACTTAGATGAGACTGTCAGGGGAGCGTGAATGTAAAATAAAGTGGAATTTATACTGATTGCAAAAATCTCAGGAAATGTCCAAAGAAGCTGTTAATATGATGATCTTCAATATATTAACTTTACTTTATTTTATTCAAATATGTGCATGTGCAAACGCGATAAAGTTATGATTGCAATAAGTAAAATTGTTGCAAATATAGAAAAATTCAGGGAACAAATATTTAAACCGTATTAAACAACACACTCAGCGTTAAGCCATCCAAAATTATGGAATTAGTTCCGAATTTTGCCAAGTGCCGAATGTTCCTTGTAGTAGTGTAATCTATTATCTATTTTTTTAATGTGAATTGTCAGTTGTCAGTTGTCAGAAATGTCAGAATGGTCTTTTTGAACATATGACCCGTACCTACATGCTTTAAAGTTTAAAGTTTCATTATTTTTGTATAAAAACTTGATTTTTTTAAGTGTAGTATATACACGCGTGTAGTAAATCATGGAATACGAAAGGAAATTAACTAATTTGGCCCTGAGCCTCTTTAAAATCGATGCAGTAAAGTTTGGCGAATTTATGACGAAAAGTGGTATTAAAACACCGGTATACTTTGATTTGCGAGTTATTGTAAGCTACCCTGAGGTTATGGTAAGCAGTACCTTTAGTTAGTTTCGTGTTTATTGAAAAAAAAAATGTGAACAGGGTTGATTATAAACAAGATTTTTTTTTGAAATTCCTTTAATCAGTCAGATGAATTTCCAAACGTTAAAAAAACCGGAATTGGATCTAAAATGAAATATTATTTACAGTTGTAAAAGAGATTTTTAGAATAGGTAAGTATTCAAAGTGTAAGTGAAGCTGTTTCCAAACACCCCTGTTCACAATTACCCGGATTGACCCTATATCATTAAATCAAAGAAAATAAATTGTCATCTCTTTCTTTTAGGAATTAATAACTGGCCTTCTGAATGATTATGCGATTGTTGATAGCAAGTATGATCATGTATGTGGGGTGCCTTATACAGCTTTACCAATTGCAACTTTGTTAAGTGTAAAAGTAAAAAAATCTATGTTAATGAGAAGAAAAGAAGCTAAAGCCTATGGTACAAAGAAAGTTATTGAAGGACATTACAAAGTAGGAGATAAATGTTTAATAATTGAAGACGTTGTAACATCTGGCTCAAGTGTTATGGAAACTGTAAATGATTTACGAAAAGAAGGCCTTAAGGCAGACGAAGCTGTTATTATATTAGATAGAGAACAAGGTGGAAGACAAAACTTGGAGAATAATAATGTTCAAATGAAAGCACTACTAACTATGTCCAAGTTGATAAGCATACTTGTTGATAATAAAAAGATAACTGAACAGATGGCTTCTGATGTGAAAAACTATCTACAAAATGTTAAAGCTCCTGCAGTAGGTTTGTACTGAACTGCCTTAGTCACCAGAATTTATACATATTTGGCTTGTATTTATTTTTTTCTTAACATAATTTATAATTTATTTTTCAGCACCACCTCTTGACAGAATCCTGATACCTTTTGAGAAACGAGCAGAGTTGGCATCAAATGCTATAGCCAAACAGCTTTTCAATATTATGGCTATAAAGAAGACAAATCTTTGTCTATCTGTTGACCTCACTTTGAGTACTCAAATATTAGACTTGTTGGAAAAAGTTGGGGAACATATTTGTCTTGTTAAAACCCACATAGACATCATACAAGATTTCTCACAAAATTTTGTGTCCTCATTGAAGCAATTAGCAATGAGATTTAACTTTTTAATATTAGAAGACAGAAAGTATGCAGATATTGGCCATACTGTTTCTTTGCAATACACCCAAGGAATATATAATGTAAAAGATTGGGCTGACTGTGTAACTTCTCATTCATTGCCTGGGGAAGGAATATTGAAAGCACTCAATAATTCATCTAATGGTGAGAAAGGAGTTTTCTTGTTAGCAGAAATGAGTTGTGAGGTATAATATACTTATTCATTGATTAATTTTTTTTCTTAACTTCAAAATTCACTTATTGAGCTTTAAGCTGGAATTAATATTAGTTTCATGTAGGTTTACCTTTTAATGCGTTTCAGGATCTACTGAAGTCAAATTGTATACTTATATATTTTTTTTACATCTAAGTTGTGTGTATATAATATGTATTTCATTATTATTTATATATTTATTAATACTTAGTTATATTGAAAGTAGAGTTTACGTTATATTTTCATCCTTTTCCAGGGAAATCTTATCACACCAGAATATACAAAAGCTACAGTTGAGATGGCAGAAAAGTATCCTGAATTGATCACAGGATTTGTTTGTCAAAACAAAAACACATTTAAGAATCCTGGTCTCATCCAATTGACTCCTGGAGTTAAACTGGAGAGTTCAAAGGATGATTTAGGACAAGTCTACAATACCCCAGAGAAGGTCATTTTGGAAAATGGTGCAGATATCATTGTTGTGGGAAGGGGCATTGTAGCTGCAAAGAATGCAGAGGCGCAGGCTGTTATTTACAAAGATACTCTGTGGAGGTGCTATACAAAGAGAATTTCTGGAAAATTAGAGTGAGAATCATTTATTATTTTTACAGTGTTAGTTGTAGAGGATTGATCCTCTACAACCTATTACCTCGCCTTATGGTTTAGAATTTAGATTAAGATAACAAAGCATATTTTAAGAGTTCATAGTTATTTCAACATACATAGTTTAAATATTACATGTTATCATACATAATATTACTTTGTTAATTGGTGTTGTAAAATGGAAGTGATTGTTGTTTAGAAGAACGATTGAGTGCAAAATATTATCAAATTATATTCACTATTTTATGTGTGTATTGTATTTCAATTGAATGCATTGTTTATGTATGTTTTATAGGATATATTAAAAAAACATACAAAACTAGTTTTATATTTGCATTGAGATAATATTAATAGGAGACGACACCGCCTACATCACTTATGTTCCACTCAACATACGTCATGTGACGTATGTTGAGCGGTATTTTTTAATGGTTTTAAAGTGAAACGCATCAAACATGCCTTCGTGTGTGTTACGATATTGCACAAATAATACAAATAATACGGAAAAGTGCAAAGGAATAACTTTCATCGTTAAGTACCTAACTAAATAATAATTTTTAAAACTTAGTTAGAGCAAATAAATGGTGCACAGATTTTGTTCGTGGTGTCTCCTCCATACGTAGTAATATTATCTCAATGGATATTTGTTGGTTTAACAAATAAGAATTGACACATTCCATAAGTGATTCCACATATTTACACTACACTTTCTATATTTTTATATGAATATATTTTTATTTAAGTATTGCAAATTGTAATTTGCAAGTAGAACCCAAAAGTAAATACTGCTGGAAATATTTGATATTTTGGTAATAAATTAGTACAAATGTGTTTTGTCTTTTCTTTAACTCCACTCATATGTACCTCCTACAGTTACATACTACAGTTGGTATGTATTGGACAAAATATAAGCTTAATTTTATATCAATTTACAAAATGTTTGGAACAAACGTGATAAATCCTTGCTAGTATGATAGTATAAAATGCATAAGTTTGTTGGTTTTAACGTTGAAACAGAGCGATTTCATAGCATGATTTATGTGGTTAGAGATGGCGAACTTTTACCGCAGTGAAATATTTCATTCCAATGGAAATTTGATTTCACGAGATTTATATCGTCATAGATAATAAAAGGGATTACTATTGTGCATAAACTTTTATCGATCTGTCAGTTGTCAATTTCAAATTTCAATTGTCAAATAAATTGTCAGAACTCAGATTCACTATCAATCTGTAACCTAGCTGAACGAAAACAAAACAAAGAATATTTATTAAAAACTATGTAGAAATGGAATGTATAATTAAAGAATTAAAATTAAACCGTAAAAACATCCAACATACTTCTTCACAAACGCTGTTTGCAGTTGTTGTCCATAATACATGGTTGAAAAAGTGGCTCAAGAATTTAGATGTGGATAATTGTGTAAATAATATAGATTTTACTCTTCAACCAGGTGAAAGTGTTCCTTATCCGTGGAAAAAAGTTTTTATAAAGGTAGGATTAAGGATTTAATCAATACAGTTTCTGATTTCAATATCGTTTTATTCTTATAAATATTATAAAATTTTCATTTCTTGTAGGTATTAAGCAAAAATACATCAAAAGTTTTGCCTTTGCCACGGTATAAACTAACAGAAAGTAATGTTGATTCTCCTCTAACATTTTCCCAATTACTTCAATATGTGTCACAAAACAATCAAAGAAATCTTTGGAAGGAATCCTATAAGAAATACTCACAAAATGTTGAAGAAAATAAAGAAAGTGCAATTGTTAATTTATTGGAACACGATCAATTGCTCTCTGAAATAATTATAAGATTGTATGGGTGTAATATAATTAAAATTAGATCAGATGGCGGTGGAAAGTTTGAGTACAAAGAATTGAATAAACACACTTCCAAGTCTTATGATACTCATAATAATTTATTGGCTGCTATGTTTGCTTTAGAAACTGACAATAACTTTTTTATTGTATATAGAACATATTATGAAAATAATTTATTAGACTGCCTAAACTTCAGTCCAAACCTAATAGATAAGACATATGCAAGGAGCTTGTTTGTTATTTATCAATTGTTGAGTGCATCCAAGGCTATGAGTGACAGGGGCCTATGTTTAGGTGCTTTGGATTTACGAGATATATATTTAGCAGAAGATTTATGGATACAAGTTGTGCCACCTATCACAAACAATATACATTGTCTAAATCCGTCATTGATCTGCGAACAGAACAGAAGTAAGCAAGGTACAGCACAGAGCCAAGTGGTGAAAAGTCAGAGCTCTCAGAAAAGTAGTGAGGAATGGTGCTGGCGTAATGATGCCGTGCAGTTGGAGAAGCTTTGCATGTTGTGGGTGAGAGGACGGATATCCAATTTAGATTATTTGTTACATTTGAATGTTTTGGCTGGTAGATCTGCAAATGACCCACAAGCCCATTTCATGGTTCCATGGGTTACAGATTTTTCTTCAAGATGTGGTGAGTATCAAAACCCCTTGTTTAAAATACATAAGCATGTGTTTTGTGATACATATTATGCTTTGTGCAGTAAACCAAGGAACTAAACAAAATTTTAAAATTCAGGACGCAATTGGAGGGATTTAAGTAAATCTAAATACAGATTGAACAAAGGAGACCGACAGTTGGATATGACATATGATGTGACAAGTGCCAATGGTCAGATACCACACCATGTCACTGATGCCTTGTCAGATATCACCTGTTATGTATATCTTGCTAGAAGGTCAGTATACACAGCTTCTTATAATTAAAATTATAGAAAAATTTCATCGTAAAATATATTTAATTCTATAATAACTCTTCACTATAACTTGTCTTGGTTTTTTATTTATTTGATTTTACATTTTAGAACACCAAAGGAAACCCTCTGTAAATATGTCCGCAACAAATGGGTTCCGGCAGAATATCCTGCTTCCATTCAGAGAATGCAGGAGTGGACCCCTGATGAGTGCATACCAGAATTTTATACTGATCCCACTGTGTTTAAGAGTACACATGAAGATTTACCAGTAAGATATTATATACTAATTTAATGACTAACAATCAAAACTTTCCTCTTTATAACATTAGTGTAGATATTTAAGAATATGAATAAATAATATTGTACAACATTAATTTAAAGTGATTCATTAAAGTGAAGCAAGGCTATACTTTTTATAATCAATTTTTTTGTTCAAATCAGCAAAAAGCATGCTGCTTTGAGATGTCAATGAACCTAGTTTTTGTCAGTAACAGTGTTTGTGAAGGTTAACAAATGCTATGTTACTGTAAATGTCTTAAAAAAAGAAAAAAAAAAAACGTATCATTCTAAACATTTTGGAGTGGAATAAAAGTGTTCTTGGTATATAATCATGCTAATATGAACTTAAAAAAATATCATTTAAATGCCAAGGCCTCGGGGTAGCCTAATTCCCTAGAGGCCGCGTCCCCAGGTGGCGGATAGGGGAACGCCCTGTGGGTGGATAAATTGATGTTCATCCATAGGGTAGAGGTGAATCCTCCGCGGACCACAAGGCCGGAGAAGGTTAACTCCGTTATAAAAACCTAGGTTGGAGAGCCGAAATAAATACTCCTGGGAGTGGTATGTGAGCAGTGCTCTCAGTACTTGGCTGGGGACGATGAGGACGACGTGCGCCAAAAGGGCCCAGTTCAAGATAGTGGTTGGCGGGATTAACCGGCAGGCATTCTGCAAACTTAGTGGAGAGGAGAGAAGAAAGATGGAGGCAAGATTAAAAAACAAACTACCCCAGGAGGGTACCGGTATTTCCGGAGAATCCCTCCCCGAGCAATCCTCGGGCAGCCCCTCGTATTCTGGGGGGGGCAACATTTTGCCAACACCTTTGACTGAAAACTGCACAGGAACGGGTCACCAGGTTCCTGCGACAGCAAATGCTACTGGTAACAAGAAACTCGTGCAGCAGGCTTTCCATCCGAGCCTTTTTATTCAGAGACCATGCATAGTTGCTAACCAAAAAGATATGATGAACGATACTAACAGTAAGACCCTAACACAACAAATATTCCACAAAGGTATGTTTGAAACTAGATCCAGAACATTATCTCTTGGAGACTATCCAAACACGGATCCTAATCAAAGTTCGCAAATTATACTTACTGAACCAAGTGATGGAAGTGAACATGACAACTGGAAAGAAGTTACAAGAAAAAAGAGGCCAAACTCAAGTCCTGAAAACAATGGAGTCCAAAAGCAAACCAAATTAGACTCATATTGGCTATCTCATAGCCATCAAACACCTACAACAAACAGATTCTCCAGCTTAGAAGTTGATAACGAGCAGGCAGAAAATAATAATACTACTACTAATAAGACCAATAAACCACCACCAATATTTGTTGACAAAGTTGAAAATATTCAACCCCTTTTAAAGACCCTTAATGAACATGTGCACGATATGTTCACCCTAAAAGTTCTCACTAACAATCAAGTTAAAATACAACCCAAAGACTCTGAGACTTATAGAACTATTGTTCACCAATTAGAACTTAGAAATACAGAGTTTTTTACATACAAACCTAAGAACGAACGGGGTTTTAAAGTGGTACTTAAGAAGATGCATCCTTCAGCAGACCCAGAGGATATTAAAGAGGCTCTCGAAGACATAGGGCACACCAGCACAAACATATGGAATATCAAACAAAAAGGGACAAAGAAACCATTACCACTGTTCATAATTGAACTAAAAACTAAACCTAACAACAAGCACATATATGAAGTAAAAACCCTAATGAACTGCATCGTATCTTTTGAACCTCCGCGGCCGAAACGTGAGCTTCCTCAATGCGCAAAATGCCAACAATACGGACACACCAAAACCTACTGTCGCCGTAGCCCTAAATGTATTAAATGCGCTGGTGACCACCTATCCAGCGATTGTCTAAGGAAAACAAGATCAGACAGTGTCAAATGTGTCCTTTGTGATGGCAACCATCCAGCAAATTACAAAGGCTGTAAAATTTATCGTGAACTCCAAAACCTCAAGTTTCCTAAGACCGCAGAACGCAGGAAAACCTACTTATCTACAAAAGATTCGAATGCTACTAGAGGAAGTCACAACTCTTTAAATAAAGAAAAGCAAAATCACCCATATTCATACAAAGATGCTGTAACCAATAAACCACAACCGGTGAACTCAACAACAGAAGCTACACAACTAATTAATCAAAACGATATTCATGAAATAACGAGTCTGATGAAACAAATGATGCAACAACTTACTACACTGACAAACCTTATAATAGCCCTAACAACCAAGCTGTCACCTTCAACTGCTTGAAAATTGCCCTATGGAATGCCAATGGGCTGTCACAACATACCCTTGAGGTTAAGGCATATCTCGAGACACAAAAGATAGATATTTTATTGATCACAGAAACACACTTTACGAAGAAAAGTCATTTCAGCATCCCAAATTACAAAATATACCATACAATGCACCCTGACGGTACCGCACATGGAGGAAGTGCGGTGCTCATAAGACAAAATATTAAACACCATGAAACAATTCATTACTGCACTGAACAAATTCAAGCAACTAATGTCGTTATTGAAGATTGGGTTGGACCATTCATAATATCTGCAGTTTATAGTCCTCCAAAACATCAATTAAAATGTGAAGACTACGAAAAGTTCTTCTCCTCTTTTGATACAAGATTTATCGCTGGAGGCGACTATAATGCCAAGCATCACTTTTGGGGTTCGCGTACAATAACAACTAAAGGAAGACAACTATTAAGGGCTATAGATAAATTAAAACTCGGCGTTGTTTCAGCTGGTAAGCCAACCTACTGGCCTACGGATAGTAGTAAAATACCAGATCTGCTAGACTTTTATGTAATAAGAGGGTTATCACCTAAGTTTATAACCTGTAAAACAAGCACAGATTTATCCTCTGATCACTCTCCTGTGGAAATAACACTAAGAAGGTCAATAGCAGAAACACCGAAGCCATGCAGATTACACTCAAATAGAACTAATTGGGAACTGTTTAGGCAGCTCGTAGCAGAAAAGCTGGAATTGAATATTCATTTAAAATCTGAAGCTGACATAGTAGAAGCTGTTGAACACTTCAATAACTGTATCCAACAGTCTGCTTGGAACGCTACTCCATCTGTCGGAGAATCTTTTCGTAAAGAGACTTGCCCTAAATCTGTTCGAGAGTTATTGGCAGAAAAACGTAAAGCTCGGAAACGATGGCAAAGAACGGGTTTCCCTGTGGATAAAAAGCACTTGAATTACCTTCAAATGAAACTTAAAACACTTCTTCATAATATAGATAACCAAAACATCCAGACATTCCTAGAAAAAATGGACGCTACAGCAGAAACAAACTTTTCTCTATGGAAAGCCTCAAAGAAACTTAATCAGCCTGTTTCAAACAATCCCCCGATACGAAAAGGTAACACTGAATGGGCTTCTAGTGACGCACAAAAAGCGGATACATTCGCTGAACATCTGGAGCAAGTCTTCACACCCAATCCAGATATGGGCTCTTTAAAAACCCAAGAAGTCGCCCTATTATTAGATCAAAGTATCAAAGTTTCTAGTCCTCCCATGAAAAAGATAACTATAAATGAAGTTAGAACAGTCATCAAAAACCTAGATTCTAATAAAGCCCCAGGATACGATCTAATAACAGGAAAAATCCTTAAGGAACTTCCAAAGGAAGGCATCAAATTTCTAACATTCCTGTACAATGCTATCATACAAAGTAGTGCGTTTCCACCTCAATGGAAAGTAGCCCAAGTTATCATGATTGCCAAACCAGGAAAAAATCCCGTTGAGGCTCAATCGTATAGACCTATAAGCCTACTTCCTATACCATCAAAGATATTGGAAATTCTTATCCTTCGTAGATTGACCCCAATTATCTCTGAGAAGAAACTTCTGCCTGATCATCAGTTCGGATTTCGCCAAAGACATGGGACTATAGAGCAAGTACACCGATTAGTAGAACATATTAACGAAACCTACGAGAAAAAAAAGTACTGTACTGCTGCCTTCCTAGACATATCTCAAGCCTTTGACCGCGTGTGGCATGATGGATTACTATTTAAAGTAAAAAAAAATCTTTCTTCTAACTTCTACAGCCTCATAAAGTCATACTTAAGTGATAGATACTTTTTTGTAAAACAGGCGGAAGAAACAACGGAACTAAAAAGCATCCAAGCAGGAGTTCCACAAGGTAGTGTCATGGGTCCTACTCTTTACCTGCTATTTACTGCAGATCTCCCATCGATCGATGGAGCAATCACTGGAACATTTGCAGACGATACAGCAATCTTAGTGTCAGATAACTCACCAGCCGTTGCTTCACACAAGCTCCAATCCAGCCTCGACCAAATATCTCAATGGCTCAAAGACTGGCGTATTAGAGCAAACGAGTGTAAATCCGTTCAGGTAACTTTCACTTACAAAAAAGAGACTTGCCCACCTGTCACTCTTAACGGCACAGAACTTCCACAACACGACCACGTAAGGTATCTAGGAATATATCTAGACAGACGTCTAACGTGGAAGAAGCACATCTTCACGAAACGATTGGCAATGAGTCAAAAACTGCGCACATTGTTCTGGCTGCTAAACAGAAAATCGTCCCTTTCCATAGATAATAAATTGTTATTATACAAATGTATTATAAAGCCTATATGGACATATGGCCTGCAGCTGTGGGGTTCAGCAGCAAAATCTAATGTGGACATAGTTCAAAGATTTCAGTCAAAAATGCTAAGATTAGTAACAGGTGCACCTTGGTATGTGTCCAATGATAGATTGCACCACGACCTCTGCATAAACACGGTTAAGGAAGAAATATTTGAGAGAACAAAATTATATAAAGAGCGTATTATCCACCACCCAAACCAGCTGGCTGTAAACCTTATGAACACCCACACAACCACCAGGAGACTCAAAAGAAGGATACCCCAGGATTTGATATAAATAAAAAAAAAAAATAGTAAATAAATTAAACAAGATAATATAATAATACCAATAAACGGAGTAGTCACTGGACGACTTCCGTACAAAACAACCTTTAAATTCTTAAAATATCGCTGAATATCTGTAAAGTGATAGATTGCGATGATGAATAAATTAAAAAAAAAAAAAAAAAAAAAAAAATGCCAAAGCTAAACCTAACTAACTAAACTTATTTGTTGCATAAATAAGTGAGATAAAATGTAACGCTATTATCAATTTAATTAAGGTCAAGTTTTATGTAGAAGTTACAGTATAAAGTATTCATAAAAAATAATTAATGTAGGTCATTGAAGATAATATTGTTGATCAATATATTGTATAAGTAACTGGGTTAATTTAACTAGTAGTGCTTAAAGATATTAGGTGGGAAATTGATACAGATATTTAGTTCTGATTTAAAATTTTTCTTTAACAGTACATTTTTTATATATAATACTAGCGGTCCGCCCCGGCTTCGCCCGTGGTACATAATATGAAAAATTGATGTTGGCCGATTCTCAGACTTACCCGATATGCACAGAAAATTTCCTGAGAATCGGTCCACCCGTTTTGGAGGAGTATGCAGACTAACATTGTGACACGAGAATTTTATATATAAGATGTAAATATAAATAATGTTCTGGGTCAGTTTATCAAATAGGAGTCAGAATTGAAAACAGAACATTTTAAGAGTTATCTTCTGTTTTTTACTTTTTATGTAATTTGAATGTTCTGTAGGATCTAGGAATACCATCGTGGGCGACATGTGTGGAAGATTTTATAACGAAACACCGTGAGGCTTTGGAAAGCACTCATGTATCAGAAAATCTACATCATTGGATTGACATCACTTTCGGTTACAAGTAAGGCAATTTAAATCGTAAATTTATATAAATTCGTAATTACGAATTTAAAGACCGGTAATGAAAATGAATTGGACATTTTTATTAAATATGAATATAAAAAATATAATTGTACAAAAACTTTAATAATTTACAGGCTTTCCGGACAGGCGGCGGTTAAATCAAAGAACGTATGTCTGTCCCTAGTGGACGGGCACATGCGTACTCGGCGCGGCACCACGGTGCAGCTGCTGACGGCGCCGCATCCGCCGAGAAAGCTTAGGGCTCCGCCCCCCGCCCCGCCCAGGTTGAGGTGGACTGCTCCCAGAGATACCAGTGAGTTTACTGAAATCAAAATCATCAAAAAATCTTTATATTAAAATTTGATGTTATTATTTGATTGATATAATGATATTCATTGCAGAGAAATCCGTCCGAGATAGTTCAGATGACGTATCAGACGAAGACGACGAATCTAGCAGTTTACCACAGCATATATCCCGGCTGTCGGTGCCAACGCATCGAATGCGGCGCCAGAAAAGTAGTTCTAGAGCTCGATCGCTTACCAAAGGCCAAGAAGACGATGCCCCTTTTAACGAAACTCGAGCGTCTTCTCACTCGCGACACTATAAAGTGCAGCGTTCTGAATACGGTCAAGGGGTCATATATCTTCCTAAGGAATTTAATCCAGCAGCATCAATACAGGCCCTCGAGTCACTGGACAATTTTCGAACAAAATGTTTCTTCAGTAAATCTGAAAACAAACAAAAAAATAAAGATAATGTTGCTGCATTAAACCTGTGTCAAGTTAATAAAGAAAATGCGCATTTCCAATCGAATGATGGTACAGATGATACGGCTTTTACTAATCACATGTTTTTAGCATCTTATGACCAAGGATTCCTAAAAAGGGTCACTCAGGACACTCAAATAGATAGTGTTCTCAAGGAAAGAAAGAACAGAATGTTCAACACAAGATACACTACCGATGCGATGGTGTATAAGCAATTTGTTACAGAGAGTCGAAAGCAAGATATGCTCGTCATAGGGTGCCTTATAGTTGAAATATTTCTTCACAACCACATTCGTCCATTGAGATTAAATAATGACAATTTTATTGAAAGATATAATAGTTGTAGGACAGTTTTAAAATACAATTTTAATTCCATTCCTAAATGTGTCAGTTATATAGCTTCTCTATTGTTAAATGTTCAATCACCGCACCTTTCCTTTAAACAAGAATTGTTACCAAAACCGGACGAGTCTTTTAAAAAAGCTGTTGTGACCGATAAAGGTCTACCTCCGCCAACGGCGTCCCAGTTACTGCAACCCTTACTTATGCAACACCTTATACCTTTCCCCCAGAGTTTTATCACCTTATACAGCCTTTTGAACACCTTACATGAATATGAACTAACGAGTAATGAATTAAATATATTATACACATATGAATGTGATGGTATTCATTGTGAAAGCTATCAGAACATTGATAAAACGAAATTATATTTTGCTCAGAAAGTAGCAGAAGGAAAAATTCAAGCTTGTATTACACATCTAGGTACACTTCTGAATCAATTCACTGGTTATAATCAGTTTGACGCTTTAGATATATTTTTACAATATTATATACAGTTATTGGAAAATAAAGACACGTCTGTTTTAGCTGCTTGGCATTTATTCGATACAGTTAGCAAAGCTCTAGGTCCCGCTGAAACTAGAAATAAACTTCTAAAATACATATTGAATTTATATGAAGACGACGATTTCGTATTTGATAAACCAGAAAAGTACTCTGAAAACGATTCTACATCTTCAGCTATTTTGGCAAGCAAGCAGAAATTTATTAAACTTTATCACAACATATTCCTCCTTCAATTAATGGTCAGATTGGGCCTTCAGTGCTTCTTGGATAATTTCACTCAACATTTGGTCGAAGCTGTTGGCGGTTATAAAGACATAACATACCAAAGCGGATCTGGTGGCCACTCATGTCACAGTCGCTCAATGGCAAACAAAAAACCGAGATATTCTGATGATAACGTTAAAAATATTCTCACCACTAATGCTGATATATTTTCTCCTGATACATCTTGCGGTTCAGAACAAATTGTTACACCAAATATCGAAAAAGCTATGTCTGAAGTAAGCGAGGCTTTGAAAGAAAAAGAAGTCGATAATAGAAGTGAAAACGAGTTATTCCATTTTGAGAATGATAAAGAGAGGAATCACACTTGTAGCAGTAGAAGTAAATCTCCTACTGGTTCAGTTGACTCTAATGCTGCAGTGAAAGAAAATGTTTTAGAAACACCTTCACCATCTTCGGACTACATGCTGACAGGAAATTCTCGGTTTATTTCTTCTAATATTACTATCACAAAGAACGGCAATCACTATGTGGATGAAGCGAGGGATAGTTCTTCTGAAATGCATAAGGTAGTATCTCCAAATATAACTAAACCAAAATCGATGTTTACTAGTTATTTGAATTTAGGACAAAATGAAATTAGTTGTGAGAAGCCTGATAATGGCCTGATAACGCCTACATCGGAATATCAAGAAGAGCAAGAAGATCATTTCATTCCAGTTGTGAGAACTGTTAGCGATGATGAAAAGGATTACAAGGATTCGTATAAAATATCCGATATGAGTTCAGATAGTCTCATTTGGTTAGCACATAGACTTGGGCCGGTACTTACTTGTAGATATATAACTAGGAATCTTTTAAAAATGCTAACATTGTGCTATATTGGAAAAGAAAATTTGGTGTCATGTGACATCGATGAAAAAGATGAATTTGATGAAATATCAATAGTTAATAGTAGAGTTGTTGGGGACAAAAATGCTATGAAAGTGATAAAGTGCCTCACTTCGATAGTCGGTAAGTAAAATAAAATTTGCGACTATTCTGTACATTTTAGCCCTTATATACAGATATGTCTTATAAGCACTAAAATGAATATAAACGTGTATTTCCAGCAATGTACGGTGAACAGCTGATCATATTTCAATACTTGCCGCATATGGGCGAGCTGATCGCATCATGTAGGCGTCGTTTATCAACGCCACTAGAGGGTGGTGTGGTCGCCTGTCTGCAGCTTATAAAGTATCTGCTGCCTTTTATGTCTGATGTTAAAGTTATGGAGCAATTACAGGTCTGGTACTTATTTAAGAAAAATTGGATTTTCAGGCAATGAATTGTTCCGGTTATAAATAATTACAGATTTTATTTTTAACCTTTGAAATTCGTGGTTAAACTGACAGGATGAATATGTTTTAGGACACATTCCTTAAATCAATTTTACAACCGGCGTTAAGGCTTGCGTCTACAAGTCGCTGCTCGTACCCGAGTGGTGCGGCCGCTAGGGGTGCACTCACAAGGAAGTTACTAGATGCTCTATACGCTTTGGCTATTAGGATCGGCCCAGAGATGACTAGAAAGCATCTGTGCGTACCAGCTTTGCAAAGGTAACAATAATATAATGATTACAAGTACTTAATACAATTATTAAATTTCTAATTCACATTCGGTAAACTGTGATAATATTTTTTCCAGATTTTTCCTCGCATTTGATAAAGCATCCGGTAAAACGGATAACTGGCCCAAACAAGATGACGCTAGTCTAGAAAAGGTAGATACCACAAAGAAAATATTTTTATGATCAGTTTTCCTACTTCTGGATATGTAATTAACCCATATTTAGTTAAAATGACAATTAATGTTTGGCGGCCGGTATCGCCGCCGTGCGTCGATGCCCCGTAGCCTTAGGTGCTGCCTTTCGTGAGCGTTCGAGTGTCGAGTCGAGCGGACTTCTACATAAGTCGTCAAATGTAGACAAGACGAGTGTGATATTGACCTGTGCGCTCTATTGGTCTGCTCGACTTGGCCAAGTTTTCGAATTGGCTCTTAATTTGAATACAATCAGTAACATTTTTGAAGTGAAAACTTCTTTAGCGGCGTTGAGTACTTTTTCTGTACTGGGTATAAAATCTTAAACTCGCATCAGGACACGTGACCTGATCGAAAAAGCGTAAGACGGATGGATATCAAACATGCTCAACGTTAATAATCAAGTTTTCACTTCTGCCGGCACTCCCGGAGTGCAACCCGTCTTTTTTTATCAACAATCTTTATCTAAATACAATCTAATTTCCAATATTGTAGTCGTCCGAACAAGAGTCGTTGGACCCGAAGCTGGAGGGTTTCCTGGAGATCTGCCGCGACGGCAGCACGGCGGAGTGGGCGGTGCGCGACGGGCGGGTGGTGCGCGCCGACCTGCCCGAGCTCGCCTGCACGCCGCCCGAGCCCCACGCGCACGACGCTCACACGGTCACTGTGAGTCATCAATGACAAACTCAACACTAACAAACAACTAAACAACACAATTAAAAAAAAAAATTATTCGCACAAAACAACTACACTCATAATCACGCCCAAAACTCTGTTTTGTTGCGAAACTCTGCCTTATAGACACGTAGGCAGAGTTTTGCAACAAAATAAGGCATTAATTGACCTCGCCTCATGTATAAAGAGATGGAAGATAAAATTTAATACTTGCTAGATGCTTATACAAACTTTTAATGTTTCAGGCTCAGGAAGAACTGTTAATAGTATTCGAAGCAGAACTCGCATATTATGCCTATACCAGGTTTACAAAACTTGTCGGGACGGACGCTATCGAACGCAGTCTTAAAAATAGTGATACAATACGTGCCCTTTGCCAGGAATATCGACAAAAACACTGTATAAGGTTAGTTTATAATGCAATTCTTAATTATTAAGTTTGTTTTAATTGTTACATAACAACATTATGCAACATAACAATGTATCTTCAAAGTTGTTTTTTAATAAGATTTTTTTTCTTAATAGCTCCCCCTTGCACATATCTCGTCAAGACAAGCGCGTGCAGCCTTCCCTCAGCGACGAGCCACTCAACAAGCGAAACATCGATATAATTCAGAAGCCAGAACTTTCGGACCACATCTCCAGCTCGAATAGCTTTGGGTCCAATGTCACTTTAGTGGGAAATAGGATAGATGTTAGTGACACTTGTGAGAGTACAGCGCAAGTGGATGGGTTCGATGTCGTGGCGTGTAAGATGGATAGTGGCGTGCGGAGTGATCGGTATGTACTGTGTAAAAAAAGACGGGTTGCACTCCGGGAGTGCCGGCAGAAGTGAAAACTTGATTATTAACGTTCAGCATGTTTGATATTTTGGAAATGTATCCGTCTTACGCATGGAATATAAGGGCTAAAAAAAAAATCCGTCTTACGCTTTTTCGATCAGGCCACGTGTCCTGACGCGAGTTTAAGATTTTATACCCAACGCCGCTAAAGAAGTTTTCACTTCAATAATATTTTGTGTGTTTTAATTAGAGCAACAATAATGGAAATTTTCATTTGTATCTTTTGTTACTTTGGTACTTTTTACCTGTAGGAATTGTTGCTTCTGGAGTATGTGCTTAGCCAATTTGCGCTTTAAATTTCTACTGTTTCGGTTGTTTCTAATATAAAGCTAGTTATTTTAAAGTTAATGGCTATGATTTGCAATTTATTATTTATTGGTAGGCATCTTCGTGGCGATTGGTTAATCTACTGGGAGCATGAAATCGGTCGCGCAGACAAGGAAGCTCGGTTCAATCTTAAACAGATCAAGTTGCAGACGTTCGTTGGACACTCGCATTCAGTTAAATCCATACACTGTCTTGATAACGAGAACAGTTTTATGAGTGGTTCCAAGGATAAAACTGTGCGGTTGTGGTCCTTGAGAAATCAGGTATGTTTTGGCAATTATAGACTTTTTGTATATTGTAATTAATTCAGTTTTTGCCTGCATCGTGATATATGAAAAAGGATTGTTTTTTTTTTTAACTTAATTATTCTTCCTTTCCCAGGGTGATGGCAATGCAACAACGCAATGCAACTGGACGTACACGGGCCATAAAAAGGGCGTGTTGTCGCTGGCTTTCTTGGAGTCTCTACGGTTAGCTGTTTCTACAGACTCCGTCGTGCATATATGGGATCCTTTCATGGAAAGTGTGGTTTGTCAGGTAAATCATAGAAAAAAAAGTGATTATCGTCATATTTAGAGGATATATTTTATTTCACTCAACTCAATTGGTAGAGAGTAGGAAAAATTATTATCATGATTTTTTATATATTTTTAATTTAGGTAAATTTTAATTCTGTTTCCTAGCAAAAAAGTATTGACGCTGAGCTTTTTTTTTTAGCTGGACAACTTAAAGTCCCCAGTGAGCATAGTGCGCACTCTATCAGAGGCGAGCAGCGTGGTGGTAGCGGCCACTACGGACGCTACTCTGCGGCTTATAGACGCACGTGCGCCTGTTCATAATCACGAGCTTAAGGTAAACTTTGTAGATATAGTTATACATTTATGTACATACTAGAATACGTAGAACTGGCGTCAATGAGCCAACGACCGGGCTCAGTGGCGTGCATTAGGAGAGGCCTACATTCAGCAGTGAACATCGAAAGGCTGATGATGATGATGATGATATACAGGGTGTCCCACTTTCGGTATACTAAGCGCAAAGGGACTGGTAGTTTTGCATACGCTGAGTACGTAAAAAATAATTATAAAATTCCAGACGCATTTTTTTTAAAATAGAGGAATTCTTAAAATTCCATGTGTACACCCCCAACAAGCAAACCGCCCAACTTTGCCACCCGCATGTGAGCTATCGTTTAAGATTATGTTTTCATAGACAAAATACTCACATTAGCGAAGCGGTATATGCCGGCTGCGCGAAGCTAGAGACGAATACATGGATTTTAAGGAAAAATTTAGCAAAAAATTTTTCGCGTAATTTTGTTATTTAAGTATTTTTTTATGTGATCAGTGTATGCAAAACTACAAGTCCCTTCGCGCTTAGTATACCGAAAGCGGGACACCCTGTAGAATAACTTGGAGCTGATATGTTTGAAAAAAAAGTTCCTTTCCAAGCGACTCGCGATCTACGCCCTTTATTTTTTAATTTGGACAATAGGGAATCTTCAGGCAATTTTTATTTTATTTTATTCAATATTAACTTCATTTTGACATGGAAAAAAAAATATTTTTTTTCATCTGATAATAATTTGATAATTGAATGATTATTAATACTTTTATCCAATTGATTATTATTAGAATAAATAATTAACTTTATTAATTGATTTACTTTTATAATTTTACAGATAAATTGTGAGAGCTATCATAATTAGATTTGTACATATTTATCTACAACGCACCCATTTTACAATTCAAGTCTATACGTCGCATTTTGAATCAAAATCATTTATTTTTGAACATATGTACTGTATAGTGAAATTGCATAATTGTGAGTAATGTGAACGCGCCAGGTTACGTTAATCGGCTTATACGTATGCGGGTCATTTACAAGTCAGTCGTAATGAATGCATAATAAACATAAGTTGGTAACAAATTTATTTTATTATTTATTATTCTAAGTTCTATTTCCTCTTCCCATCCTCGCGTACCATTGTAATGAATGCACAATAAATATAAATGCTCGGTAACAAGTTGTATCATTATATAGCCCTGAATTCAGTCCTGATTAGATATGCATAAGGATTAGATATAAGCGATTGTACACACATAAGTGTGGTGTATGGCGAGCCGCGGGGGCCGCGCGCGGGGCGGGGAGCGTACACACGCCGTGTGCTTCGACGCTTAGTGATCGAGAAAAACCGTATCAACCGTAGCGCTAACACGCTGCGGCTCAAACACACCGGCGCTGCGACTCACGCAGTGCACGCTCTACGAATCTTTTACATTATACCACCATTGCATCACTATGTTCAGTCCTGACGAGATTGGCTTTCTTTGTAACTGTATCGAACCCTTTGTAGCTGGCAGCGACGGCGACGACGTTCATCCGCTGCATGTGCGTGGGCGGCGGCGGCGCGTGGGTCGCGGCGGGGCTGGCGGGCGGACACGTGGCCGTGCTCGAGCCGCGCACCGGCCGCACGCGCGCCACCTGGCGGGCGCACGACGGGGAGGTAACCGGGGGAACCGACACCAAACAGGGGGGAACCGACACCAAACACAAACTCAAACATTTATTGACGTGATAACGTTTTTAAATCGTTTTAGTTGGGTGACATGTTCAGAAACTTGTGTCACACCAAAACCTCACGAGCGCGATCGCAGGTATAACAAGAGAGAGACGAACCGATCTCCCGTCTCATCTCGAGCACTGCCACTGCATTATGTTATCACGTAAACATCTCGATCGTAAACCTACTTTACAAACAACCAATTTTTTTATTCAATTAGACTTCTTCTAAAGTCCGGTCGCGGAGCAGAAAGAATTTCGTACAATGACCTCTTTACCTACTGACAGTGGTCACAAACATTTTTGAATGAAGTGCAGTTTACATGAAATATTTGGAGGAGAAAATGTTTTTTACTAATTTATTAAATAAATGTCCTTTATTCATTTACAATACTTATTAGTTAGTTACATTTTAACTTTTTCAATAACCACGATATATTATATAAAAAAAAGTGTGCGTGTACACACATAAGAAATGAAACTTCTTTATGACCTTATTTTACAAAAAATAATTTACTATGTACAATATTACAGAAATACGTTAGTCTAACACGCGATTTCGACTTAGGCGGATTTTGATTGGACATAGTTTGAGGTTTATTCTTATAAATTTTGAATTCACAAAATCATAATTGAACACCTGACACCAATCAAGCAAACACAAACCTTACGCTCTCAGGTTAAAGGTTTACAATCCCTAAAGACGGCGGTCATTGCACCTGTGCGAGCAAGACACAATATTATTTTTACAAGGGAGTGACAGTGACAGGTAATAACAGGTTAATGTACGAAATTCTTCCTGCTCCGCGACCGGACTTTAGAAGCACTTTTGAAACGTCATTAACTACATATTTTAACATTTACCACCGATTCGGAAAGCAGTATCTAGGGAGAAGAACCGGCAAGAAACTCCATAGTTGCTCTTTTAAATCATGTCAGTTTTACAATTGAATTAAACAATATACATAATATATAACATCATAATATATTATAATAATAATATGCCAAAGAACTGTCCTGTGGTTTTTACGCGACCAACCCGCCATGGGTTTTTATCGTCCCAATCATACAATCTGGGACTGGGACACAAATTGGGACAGTTCGCACCTGGCGGACATCGGCGTAAAACAGTTGTCTGGAAATGCTACTGTGTAAACGATAAGTTACAGAGCCGGTTTTTATTGATTTCCTCGCAATTTCCAATCTTTTCCTTGATTCCCTTATCCCATTGAAAGCAGAAAATGCATTTTCAACCTCTGAAAATTTACCCTCACATACACCTCTCTGACATAAATAAAGCAGATGTGTGCATTATCTCAGTAACTACTAAATGAATAGTAATATCAATGATGGATTTTTAATATTTCTTATTTAAAACATTTAAAAGTGCACTTAAAGTGCTTTAAAAGTTCATCAAATAATAACATTAATATTGATGATAGGTACTCCGGCTAGCCGCTGTGGATGAGCACAGGTTGCTAACATCGGGGCTGGACCAGGTCACCGCGCTGTGGAGAATCGACGACGGAGAACTTATTGCGCATCTCAAGTGAGTTATCAATATTTCAAATAGTGTTGTTAATCTTAAATCTTAACAAACGTTTCTGATTCGTTACACTGTCATTTTTGGTAGATATTGACTAGAATACTCTTGCTAAGTTTTTAGGCTGTTGGCCGTAATATTCGAAAAAGTTTTTTCTATTTACGCTTAGGTGTGTCAACTTTTAAGATAAAAGTATCTGATATCTAAAGTGTTCTCTTATTCCAGGGGTAGTACAGAGCCAGTGCACTGTTTATCGGTATATTACAACGAGCTAATATCGGGCACGACGAACAATCGTATCGGAGTCCACACGTCGTTGGACCAAGAGGCGTCTTTCTCCAGCACTAAACTACGTTCCGATACGTTCAAAGGAGTGCTAACTTGTATGTCAGTGTTGCCACTTAACAGATTGCTGTTGTTGGGAAGCGATAATGGCACCATTAGTTTGCTTTGCTGATTTTGTTGGTTTAAACATTCCGATTTGTCTGATTCTGATCGTGTCGTAAATGTAAATGTTTTCATTTTCCAGTTGGTACTGCTTGTTTCGGAAATTTATTGAACTTTTTAATAATACATGCACGTTATACTTAAAAAATTCGCTATTTAAGTCCTCATTTTTTTGGTCATCAATTTTTCCATTTTGAATAGTTTGCAAGTCAAAGAGAACTAAACGAAACGTATTGTATTTCCTAATATTTTATAGTATGTAAAATTTGCTTAAACGGATTATGATTGAGTTTCCATATATGAATAAGTCAATTTAGGTTAAGTAGAAGACATTATTTTTAAGAGAAATTTCAATTGATTTGCATCGATCTGACTAGATTCAAAGTACGCGATTGAGTTAAGACTTTTAGGACATTTTTTTCTTCACATTTTCTTCCTTATTAGCTGTAAATAATGTAATGCGTGTCTTGCCTTTTCTTTAAACGATCGAGGCAGCTATATCTATCGAAACTTTTGTGGTCCCTTTAAAATTATGTGTGTGTTATGTGGCCACCACAATTTGAGGTTTTTTGATTCGTCTCAAATTAAAAGAAACATTTTTTTTTATCAATATGTCATAAAATTTTGTTATAACATTAAATTGATTCCTTTTTTTATTCCGTAATTTTTAATCGATTACTTCTAAAATTATCTTAATGCTACGGTACAACACATTTTAAACATTCCACTTTTTACAAATTTCAAAGTTCATTCCGTCACAATGTTTAGTGTAAAAAGAATCAATAAAAAAATTAATATTGTATAAGCATTTACAAATTATTTATTTATTTTTTGTTGAATATTAACATCGTGTGACTTAAAAACTTTTTTCTTATTTTACTAATACATCTTTTTTTCAAGAAATGGTTTATCATGACGATTGCAATTTGCAATCCTATTAGATATATATATTTTGAAAGTAGATTGTCGCTGTTCATACCTTGTTTCAAACACAGTATTTTTATAACATAAGTACAAAATGTTGGTTACCAAAGACATTTTTGTAACATATAAAGTCACGAATAGCTTTGTCATTGTGTGAAAAATTATGTTTCTGACTGATATTATTTTAAATTAAGTTTTTGCATAGAGATCTTTGGCAATATTGCCTGTTTAAATGTGGTGGCTTAAGTCATTTGTCCTAGGATATAATGAAGCTCAATGCAGTGTAATTTTTAAGTTATTTATTTACATTTTTTTTCCACAAATTTATATATTTATTCACTGTCTTAAACAAACACTTGTTATATATTTATTTATTTCATTTAACTATTTTAAAACATATTCTAATAGAATCTATCTATGTATCTATGAGAGTGATAATATCTAGATACCCATCTATTTTAATAATAAATTATATATTATGTATAACTTAATACGGTCACAATATTTTTTTGTGATATTACGAACAAATTTGTTTTAATTTAATGAATCGATTATTTACTTTCCATTTCTTTTTCAAGATAGAAGTGTTCTTCTTTGAAACGGTCGTAGTGCCAAAATAAAGTTTGGATAACTGATCGATAATATTCATGTCAACACCTTA
The DNA here is from genome assembly GCF_061535395.1 of Colias eurytheme. Classification (NCBI taxonomy): domain Eukaryota; kingdom Metazoa; phylum Arthropoda; class Insecta; order Lepidoptera; family Pieridae; genus Colias; species Colias eurytheme. The sequence continues at coordinate 2,788,342 of NC_142987.1, read as the reverse complement.
GTAATTGTAATGCAGTTGTTGATTGTAGGTGTGCTTTAGCCTTTGAAACGGTATTATGTTTAATCAGTATGAGGTTGCTTGTAATAAAAGTTTTCGTAAATAAAATATATAATTGAGTATAAAATGAAATTGTGTGTACTGTGTAGGCTTCGACGTTGTGTGCAATATGAGTTTGTTCGATTTTTTAAAGAGTGTACTAGTGTCCATTGGTCCACGGATAATTAATGTTTAGCTTTATTACGCCCTTGTTTGACTATACATCAAATAACACTAAATACTGTTGTAATTATGCACTGTCTATGTATTATATTGGAGGTATTTTTATGAATAAATATTTTTAGATTTTATTTGTGTTTTCTTATTTTTAAACTTACTGAAATCATTATTTATGAATTTAAGATGAATTATTATTCTATTAGAACTTTTTTAAACTTTATGCTGCCTTCAAATAAGCATTTAAGTTGACTGACAGAATTATTTAAGTCACTCAAATATCTGTTATTCTTTAATTTTAAGATAAAACGAAATTTAATATTTATTTGAAGAGCTGTGTTAGGTTATTACAATGCCACATCAATCTCATCGTCGATCAAGTACTTCTTTGGTAGGAGGCAGGCGACCGAGCCTCCAGCACGCGGGACCTGATGTCTCGGAACTCACGCTTCTTAAAGAGGAAACACATACCGGTGATCACTTCCTTACGCCGACCCAACTAGAAGTTGTTTACCGGACCAACGTCACAAATGGCCTCACCGAGAACTTCGCTAAAGAAATGCTAGAAACCTACGGACCAAACCAGTTGAAAGAACTAAAAGGAAACAGTTATTGGAAAATATTTCGACATAACCTTTTCGGATGGTTCCAATGCGTTCTCTGGTGTGGTGCAATTTTAAATTTTATCGGCTATTTCTTTTCAGGTTCTCTCGACTCCGGTGGTGAAGGTGGTCACACCGGTAAAGATTATTTGTATTTGGGATGTGTGATCACTGCCACTATAGTTGGTACTGGCCTTTTCGGGTTTTATCAAGAAGCTAAGAACATGGCAGTAATGAGTGGCTTTGAAAAATTGGTTCCACCGAACGCAGCCGTTATCAGAGAAGGTCAAAAGAGGATTATTCCAAATTGCGATGTCGTTATTGGTGATATCGTTGAAATGACAGGTGGCGAAGTGGTCCCGGCTGACGTCAGAATACTTACGTGCACCAATTTTAAAACTGATATGTCTTCACTGACTGGCGAGTCTGAACCTATTAAACATCGACCGGAGTGTACGAACGCTAACCCGTTGGAATCTAAGAATATGGCATACTTTGGATGCCCCATTACTGAAGGATCTGCAAAAGGGGTTGTTATTGCAACTGGTGAAATGACACAAATTGGAAAAATTGCTGGTTTGGTTACTGGTTTAGAAAAAGAAGAAACACCAATAGCTAAAGAAATAACACATTTTATTAAGCTTATATGTTGCGTAGCATTTACTTTCGGATTTTTATTCTTTGTAATGGTGTATTTAATTCAAAAGAGCTGGTTGTCAGCACTTCAATATATGTTAGGTATTATCCTAGCCAATGTCCCGGAAGGACTTATTGTAACGCTTACCGTTTGTATGACTCTGTCAGCTAAAAATTTAAAGAAGAAAAATTGCTTGGCGAAAACTCTTCAAGCCGTAGAGACTTTAGGATCAACATCGTGCATTTGTTCAGATAAAACTGGAACACTGACGGAAAATCAGATGAACGTGTCACATTTGTTCTGTAATTATACAATATTTGATAAAAACGATCATGAACATGTTTCGGATCATTCATATGCTACTTTAACTCTTGCTGCGTCATTAAACCTTAAGGCTACTTTTGCAGTCGACACTTTGAATCTTCCAATTGAAAAAAGAAAAATAATAGGCGATGCTTCTGAATCAGCGATATTAAGATACATGGAACTGAATCGATCTGCAACACAAATAAGAGAAAATAATCCTAGAGAAGCAGAAATTCCATTTAGTTCGGCGTACAAGTACCAAGTAACAATACACCGGATGCAAGCTACTCATAGTTATTATTTAATAATGAAAGGAGCTCCTGAAATCGTTGTAGAGTTTTGTACTAAAGTTATAACTGATGAAGACGACCAGCCTTTGACTCCACAAGCAAAGAAGGAATTAAAAGCTAGTTTTATTAAACTTGCAAATATGGGCGAACGTGTCATAGGATACTGTGATTATAATTTACCTTTAAGTGAATATCCGTTGGGGTACAAATTCGATACACAACAGCGAAATTTTCCAGTTGAAAATTTAAGATTCATTGGGGCTATATCAATGATAGATCCGCCTCGAAGAGATATAGAAAAATCTATTGGCTTGTGCCGACAGGCTGGCATTCGAGTGATAATGGTAACGGGAGACCACCCAGTAACTGCTTTAGCAATATCTAGACAATGTGGGACTATCACACAACCTACGGCCTATGATTATGCTTTTGAACATCACATTGATTTGTCCGACGTACCATCGCATATAAAAAATCAGTTCAAAGCGGCTGTAATTACGGGCGATGAATTGCGAAAAATGAGTGTTAATGATTTAAAAGCTGCACAAAAGAAATATGAAGAAATTACTTTTGCGAGAACAAGTCCTCAGCAGAAACTATTTATTGTAGAAACATATCAAGCGCTGGAGCATGTAGTCGCTGTTACTGGTGATGGAGTGAACGATTCGCCCGCTTTAAAAAGGGCCGATATTGGTATTGCCATGGGTATAACAGGGACAGAAGTTTCTAAACAAGCAGCCGATATGATCCTATTAGACGACAACTTCGCTTCCATTGTGCTTGGTATTCAGGAAGGTAGAAGAATTTTTGACAATTTAAAGAAAACAATAGCGTATACATTAACGTCGAATACTCCTGAAATGCTGCCATTTGTTTTGTATGCTTGTGTAGGAATGCCCTTACCGATGACTTTGATATTAATATTAGTCGTGAACGTTGGGACTGATCTTTTACCTGCAATGAGTCTAGCATATGAGACATCAGAACACGATATAATGTCTTTGCCTCCTAGGAAACCAACAGACCATCTCGTAAATCGCATGCTCATTTTCATGGCATATTTTCAAATAGGCATGATACAATTCTTTGCAGGAATGTATGCATATTTTATTGTATTTGCCCAAAGTGGTTTTTTTCCATCAAGTATATTATTTGTACGCCACGATTGGGAGTCACCTTCTACCATCGTTAAAGACACATTGGGTCGACAATGGTTTTATATTGATCGAAAGCGTGTCGAACGGCGGGCACAAACTGCTTACTTCGTTGCTATTTGTTGGACTCAGATATCCGATGTTATTATATGCAAAACGAGAAGAATTTCTTTGCTTGAAAAGGGAATGAAAAATCATGTACTGAATATAAGTATTATTGTTAATTTGATCGCAGCCATTGTTGTGACGTATCTTCCGCTCTGTCACGAAATTTTTGGTACTGAACCTATTTCATGGCATGATTTTTTCCTAGCCACGCCCTTTTTTGTACTTATGATTCTCGGGGATGAGCTTAGGCGATTTATAATTAGGCGTAATATTTCAAAATGGGTTGAGGAAGAAACCTATTATTAAATTCAATTTATTAAAGTATAATGTTTTGCATAAGAATTCATTTCATAAAAATAGAATGCATTAATTTAAGTTCTTAAGTAAAAAAGCCTATAAGTTTTCGTTGTTAATAAATATGTAAGACAATTATTGGACATTATCATTTTCTGCATTGATTGCAATTGCTTTGGTAGATATACTTATTTATGAAGAAACACTATATTTTATAAAGTTTATTTGACTCATTTTGTAATATAAAATAGCACTTTGTATGTAATAGATATGTGGATATTTTGTGTTCATGCAATTAAAGTCCTATTTAATAAGAAAGGCAGTTCGCACTCAAATTGCAATCACAAAACTTGTCGTTGCAACACGGATGTTAGGCGTGGTATCGACTTTACGATTTCAATTAACACGCTTCCAATGATATATGAATATCAGATAAAAAGTAATGCATTTCTCAATTAAGTATAAAAAAGTATTTAAAGGTAGTTTTGGCAACAAAAATATATAGTATAGGTTCGTATTATTTCTTAAGTATTCAATAGATACTCCTAAATTGTATTTTGTAGATTCTACTCAGCAACGTTTAAAATAACTTGACTCTAGGAATATCTAAAAAAACAGCGCGACTACATAGGCGGTCGGGCAATCGAGTAGTGAGTGCACAGCCTTAATTCGTTTATCAGTGAGTTATATGCGATATGTCTAACATACGATCGGGCGCGGCCCAACGATATGAATTTTAATCTAGATCGAACATGGGCACAGCGGCGTTCTACCTAAATAGTCTTAAGTCGCTATGTGACCTACAATGTCCCTAATGTGTATCAGGGCTTATATTTTCTCTTGTTTTGTTGTAATAATAGGATATGATTCGGATAGAGAAGAAAGTAATATATTTAATAAATACAATTTTGATAATCTATTAGGTTCCAACCTAAAACAAATGCTTTACATATGAAATTTAATTCATAAAATATAAAGACATCAAAAATATTAAGAAAAGCAAAAAATTATCTTGAGGCGTCACATTTATAAATTGAATTTATTAGTTCTGAAAAGCAAAGACAATATAGCAGAGCGGCACCTAATTACCATAATTTTGCCCAGATTTTCCATGATGTCTGAGTTGTGTCTGAGCAATTTATGCTGGTGTTATTTTAACTCTTGAATACATTGATTGTCTTTTATTTAACATACAATGACAGCATGTGAGAGCACTAATAATGATTTGCGAACGGTTGCTGAATTTAAACAGTCTTCATATTTGACTTGACCACATTATTCATAGGAATTGACTTGTTCAAAAAGGAAATTGAGGATAACAAATTGTATCCTTATAAAAAACTGTTATTTTTTAATGTTACTTATCCAGTGGATATTCGCTATATCGTTAAGACAAAGGTTTGAATGAGATTCTCAGTATAAATAATACCCACTTTAGATACTAAAACTTAAAAATGCGAACGGTGTGCCTACTTAGTTACTCATACAGTTAAAATTAGTACCTACCTAAGACATAATAATTATAATAATAGAATTACTTTAGAATTTAGACGCATAGGTATAGGTATTCGAAGGTATTATGGTATCAATATGCAAGTCAAGGGTATAGAACAGGGTTCGCATGAATTTTCAAGTATGTTTTACTGCGAATATGTCTGTATTTTTAGTGGTCTGTAGAACTAACTTTATCTACATAGAACCATCCAACCAGGTTAGACAATTCATTGTTTAAGTATTTTGCTGAAACTTTATCAAAATAAAGTAGTACCTACTTATAAACTTTTGCATTACCTACCTATATAGGTATAAATTGAATTGATAATTTAAAGTCTGCATTTAAGAATTTCCTTCACTAGCCTTAGAAAGATAACTTAATAATATTATAATTACTAAAAATGTGCTAAGCTATGCCTAAATCTGTGTATGGCAATCTAACGCATTTAAACGCAAATAGCATATAATTGCGATACATTAAAAAAGGCCCTTTTTCGGCAGCCACATTTACATAATTTAGGTATTAATTTCTCATCTTATTTATATCGAATTAAGTAAGTATAGTTAGAATTGAATAATTCAAAGAAATTGATCGGTGTGAAGATTTAAACTTAATATTGATGCTGTGCCAATCATGATACCGCGATCGATATCAAAATATAGCACTGCTAGCTCAGCGGTATAGATTCCATGTTTTAACGGTAACTTCATGCAGATATTTACTCGTGTTATTTAAAATTTTATACATGTTTTATACATGCATTTCATATATAGATAATAGATATGTAATTCAAACGAAACCTACACACAATATAGAGACACAATTCCACGAAGGTGTTCATATATAGAATTATAGAAAGACAAGTACTAAGACTAATTACTACGTTTTGTCGTAATAGTCCCATAACTTCAAAATATAATATGTATTATAATGATGATGCAATGTACAAACATTTCAGTTAATTTATGATAAAAGCGAAATAATAACTCGTTAGTGCGTATTCGTTTCCTTCTGTCCATAATCTTGACGTGTTCGCTTTCCAAGATATAGCTCACACCATTTATTCACGTCGAGATTTAAATTGGCATGATCTAGATAAAAGCAATTTAAATCAGATTTGGAATCGAAATATTAGTCCAATAATGTTAGCATATGAATTCAGTAAAAACACGCGTCAGATAGCAAGCAAAAACTATCTCGATTACTAAACATACCCCTAAATCCATACATTATACTCGTATCTAAGGTCCACGCGTTCGGCGGGACAAGTATCCTTGGTTTCGAAATTGTATCAAGTGTCTACACCGTGCCTTTATAAGCAATGCGTGTGCGTACAGCCACACATGTGCTCCTGTACACGCAACGACCGCACGCAATAGTCATGTACGCTAAGGTACGCTGATTTATTTGTACCTATTTTTATTTTATATTAAAAATATAATAAATAATATTTAAGATAGATACGAAATTCAAACATATATTTTTGTTTAAATTTTTGCTATTTTCAAAATCAGTATTTGAATTCAAAAATCAAACAATTGTTTAAAACAAAATTAAAGTTATCAGTTCTCGTTTTACTTATTTGTGTTGCAGTTCTTCATTGTTTGCTGCGTGTGCGCCGTGGCGTCGGCGGCTCCTGGTTACCTCGACACCATCGGCTACGCGGCGCCCGCCATCCATGCAGCACCCATCGCCCACACGATAGCAGCTCCTGCTGTTGCTCACGTATACATTTTATTTTAATAAATTGATTTCAGACTAATTGTCTTCACAAGGACGCGTTTTTAGAAAAGTATTATAGGTACACGAACAATTCAATTGTCAAAGAGGAAAAGCAATACTGTCACCAAATTTTGCTTCTACTTTCTTGTTAGAAAGTAATCGGTGCTGTTATCTAAATGCCCATGATGCTCACAAGTTACATTGTTACTAATTTGTGTCTCCCGCAGGTCGTTCGTGCAGAGCCTGTCGACCCCAACCCCGCCTACACGTACTCGTACGGTGTGAACGACCCCCACACCGGCGACCACAAGGACGCCCAGGAGACGCTGCAGAACGGCGTCGTCCACGGCTCCTACAGCCTGGTGGAACCCGACGGCCACTTGAGGAAGGTCACCTACACCGCTGACCACGTCAACGGCTTCAACGCGGTCGTTGAGAGGACAGGCAACGCACATCCTGTACGTAGTATAAATTAAAAAGCTAAATAGAGTAAAAAGTACGTGCTAAATAATAATAAAGCGTTGATCATTTGTATTAGAAGCATAGATAACCGGTTTTTTATAGGTGGCGTACATACCTAATACATTGATACTTATAACTTATCGCTTCTATTTTATTTAGTGAAAAAATGCAAATAATTTGTTGATTTGCGTATTTCCTTTTGTTAATTCACGAAAAATCTTTTTGCAGGCTCCCGCAGTAGCGGTGGCGCACGCGCCCGTGGCGGTCGCCCACGCGCCCATCGCAGTGGCCCACGCGCCCGTCGCGGTCTCGGCGCCCATCGGCCACCCCTGGCGCTAGTCACACACGAGCTAGCTCGCTGTATCGTTGATTGGAGGAACGACTGACCAAAGCTTCTCTTTTCCCTACGGATTTGGTATAGAAGGCAATGTAAGGCCCGCCCGCGGCACTCCCTCGCCCGAGGGATACCAGCGGCCAACGGAAGCAAGCGACGATGGAAGCTTTGTTCTTTTTCAATAGCTTGATTTCTCGCATGGAATGGATTGTTACAGTATTATAAGAAATCAGTGTAATTTTCTGTAATGCAGAATAGGCGCGTCTTATGTATGACTTATTTTTATTTATTTTTTGTTAACGTTTGTTTAGTTTGTTAGAGTTCCTCCAGTCACCAATAGAGTAGGGTCGATGACCTCGCGAGTGCGCCGCATGGAACCGTCCTATGTTAATTTATTTCGTACTACTTCTTGACTGTTGCCACGGACTTGATCTTGACGCGCTGTATCACTTACATGTAAATATAATGTATAGTTGATAAATAAAATGCAATTATTTGCGCCAATTAAATACCTTATTTTATTTATCCCACAAAGGCTTTAAACCTCTCTCCTAAAAAGGATTTTGCAAATACCTTGATAAATTAAAATAAACATATTCTTGTAGGTCTTTATTATTTGAAATACAATATACAATCAAACGAATGTATGCAAGAACCTACTTAAAAAATTGCATCACCTTATTTTTAGGACCAATTAAAATAAATTAACTATTAAAAAGATTTATCCTTATCCAGATTGAAATGGAATGCAAATAATGTTATTTAAAGTTGGATAGTGATAAAAAGTCTGATGATATGGATATGTGGATAAAAAAGCGGTATTAATTTAGTTCTATTGCCGTATTTGCTAACGCTATTTATATGTAGCAAGTTCGCGAACACCCTCATAAATTGTAAATGAACGCAACCCAATTTCATATTTGGTATGGACAAGCTAATTTGATCTAATCTAAAACGTTTACTCACACGTAGTGCAATTATCCACTGCGCGCTATGCTATGTTCACGCTGAAAATATTAATAAATTAAGCACCTATAAAATTGCACATAATATGAAGCATGAAATCTTCTTAATTCCATTTCGATGCGATGTTTTATCTTTTAAACTATCGTTTACAACTGTTTTGCGGTTCATTTCAATATTATAAAAAGGAAGGTTCTCGTATGAATGGTCTACTCAAACTTGTAAATAAATTTAGTTGTTCTCAACCACCTTTGTAAAAAAATATCTTTCTTGATATTGTCTCCTGTTAGAACAAAATTATTCCATCAAAAGCAGCATTGCAAATAATAATGTAAAGCTTGTCACGCAGTGTAGAGAGAGAATAATTTTCATTGAGCAATGCGCGCCAAGAAAACATGTATCAATCGGAACCCGGCGTCGGAATTCAATCATTTAGGAGAAACATGTCACAAGTTTTTCCCGCTACCGATGTAAGGACGTGCGGTTTCCGGCCCAAGGCGCTAAATACGTGAACGGTGCTGTGGACAGGTTCATTTCCCTTTTACTTCCATAACAACACAGCTAGCTATATTATATAAATACATATAATTATATAAATAGGAAGTCCTTATCATTTCACGTAAAATCACAGAACTTAGAAGTAAAATGTGAGTAAAATAAACAAAATTAAGAATTTTCTATAGTTAGTTGTGTCTGTGTCGCAAAAGGGCAAAAGTTTACAATACAAGCATAAAATATCTTTAATGAGATATTATACAATATTGAAACAAGGATTGACTTTTTTGTTGCTTTAAAATTTTATATTTTTAGAATAATTATTATCTATCATTTAATCAAACAGTCAGTGGTTGTAATATTAGACCGGGAGATACTGACACAAAATTTCGAGTCATTTGTAACAGGATGGCGGTTCTACAGGGTTCTTAGTACGCAATGACAAAAAGAAAAATGATGGTGTGAACGCTGGTACTGGCGGCTTAGTCGCGTGGGCGTTAGTCGAACTCGTCGGAAAATAGCGAAAGTCAAACGATTTGTAACAGTATGGCACTTATTTTTCCTGTAAGTTTGAGGATCAACGAATATAAATACAAAATTTCAAAGATCTAGGTGTTGGAAATCTTCACTTATATAAATTAATAATAAATTTATTTTTCAAGTATGACAGCACTTTTTCCCCCTACTAGAAGTATGGCAAATATAATAATGGTCACATTTTATCAAATACTCTCCAAAAAGCCAAATGCAATACTGGTACAAAAAGATAGGCGAAATAAAAAATTTTTGCAGATTTTCGGCGGTATGGCGACCATTTGGAATCGTCCGAAAAGTATGGCATGGCGATTTTCGTAAATGGCTGCACGACGATGGTTACCTGTGCAAAAGTTAGCTTGGTACAAATGGTTGAATAATTGTTTTTTTTAAATCAACACATTCGCGTCGGTATGGCGGGCTGTAAGTCATACCGGAAAAGTATGGCATGACACTACCGCCTACTTCTTTTTTATGGGCTATCGGTAAATTCTAAAATTTTTGTGTTACAAATCGTTTGACTTTCGCTATTTTTCCGACGAGTTCGACTAACGCCCACGCGACTAACCCACCGGTACCAGCGTTCACACCATCATTTTTCTTTTTGTCATTGCGTACTAAGACCCCTGTAGAACCGCCATCCTGTTACAAATGACTCGAAATTTTGTGTCAGTATCTCCCGGTCTATATGTATTTCGCAAACGCGGTTAAATTAGTTGCGGATATGTCGCCAATCTTAAACTGGTAATTTAATAGGGTTCTGGGTTGATAAGATAAAAATAAAAAAATAATTTATTTCTAAAGGAATATAAATAAATAAAACACCGCATGTATTTAAATATTTGTATTTGACGTAATCTTTAAATTACATACATAACATGACACTCCAGAGTCCAGACTAAGCTTTTATACATTAAGGTTGGGTCGCCTAAGATCGGACGCATATGCCGAAAATTTTATACGTACTGTATTTTTTATTTTATTTCTCATGATTCGATGTCGTTTTTCTGTTGCGGTCAACTGTAAATTGATGACAAGAAAATATTGTTTAACCCCTAATTTTTTGGTTTGCGTAGATGCTATCTATCTAAGCAAATTTAGAGCCTAAAAAGCAGACTTTTTTCGACTTACCATAGTGAAGAAAATAACAGTTCGGCCGAAGATCGGACTATGTAGTATCTTCACTTCTATGCGTTTAATAATAATGTTAACATTAGGAAAACATCCGGACTTACGTCCATACATTGAGCATCAATGATTGAGTCAGGAAATTCCTCAAAAAATTTGACAAAGAAGTTTTTTTTTTTATTGCGTTTTTTTAGTCCGGTCTTCCCTCCTCATCCTAATTAAGTTTCTCAAACTTTTATCCTCCGTGTTCTAGGACTAAATAATGAAAATGTCCCTAAGGTCTGATAGTCATAGCGTCATTGGATAGTTAAATATATTAAAAGTTAATAATTATTGCGCATTATTGCATAAGGCGCAGTCAAGAGCTAAACTTCGGTCCGATCTTCGGCATTGGGAGGGAAGATCGGATCTTGGGTTGTGAACGTCCTAGGCGTAATCAAAGTATACAGATGGAAAGAGGATTCGCTAATTCTGCCCCAAAATAATTAATTACATTATTTCAATGAAAGTACTCTCCACAATGAGCCATCAAAATTTTGTAGGTAAGATCGGATCGACGATTTTCGCCACAAAATACACCTTTTCTGCTGAATCACCTGTGTACACGTCCCATCTGGTCGCTGGCCGGCCGCAGAGTGAAGAGAGGGGCAGAACAAAATGGCGGATCTAGTAGTGTTGGTAGCAGTAGAGAATATTGCCTAGTTTGCGAGTTATTCCATGCATCCGATCTTATGTCACATCCGATCTTAGGCGACCCAACCTTATACAATAGTTTTTAAGCCGACTATATCCCACAATTACATCAACACAACACACTACTACTTTCTTCCTTCTCTACTCTTTTCCTTCTCTTTAATTTTTACACCCTATTTTTATTGGTCGTAAGTTTTTAATTTTTACACCCTATAACGTTTTTTTATTGGTTTTAAGTTGTTACCAATTTGCACAGCTCCTCAAAGCTTTCTACTTCATTTCTCTTTGAGCAAATTTATCTCGATCTCACATCTTCCATCTCCCTTCACTTCTCTTTTCATCCAATTATCTGTGGTTACACATTAAACAGCGATCCGATTCATCTGCGCCCACTTGGCAATAGGTCTCACAATGTGGTCAGCGCGCGGGTGAGCTCGCGGACCCCGCAACAACGCGAGCGCGTCACGCAGGTCCGCCGCCGCGTTGGTGCGGTCGGCGGCCGCGGCCTGCGCGCACCCGCACACCGCGCCGCGTAACCCCTCCCACATTTCGGGACCACCGTCTAATCTAGAAAGCAGTATTTATTAATACTGACGAAACTCGCAGACGAAAATAAAATAGAAAGTATAACACATATAATCTATTATGTTATTTTGACATCGAATTATGAAAATTGGACACCCCAGGGGCCAGATATTGCCCAGACACAATCTTAAGATAAGAAGAAATAACATAAAAAAGTATACGTAAGAAGGTTAAGCAGATCTAGAGAATAATAGGAATTCGTTTGAACAAAACTGTTGATATTAATTTATGGCCAAGTGTTAGTTTTGCAAAAAAATGTAAAATATATGAGTTAACAAAAAAAGGGCTAGATATACATGGCAAAGGGATGGAATACCTGTCGAGCATGTGGAACGCTTTAGCGGCAACGAGAAACTGCCCCATTCTATAACTGTCATTCGCTACCAGTTGTAACAAAGCGAAACTGTCCGGTGTGCCTGCCGACTGAAACACAATATCATTATATAAAAAAACAGTTAAAATTATTTAAATTAAATTGGTTTATATTTTCAATTTATAATAATTTGAAATACCTTTACACAAATTTCCCAAGCCAGGTGTGCCTCCTTATTCATAACGTGACACCGACACAGGCAGGCGAGGTACGTGAACGAGCTGCGAATGTTCTCGTCCTGAATTTGGAGCAAACATTCTTCTGCTTCGCGATAAAATCCCGTTCCAACTTTTGCCTAAGTAATTTATACATTTCGTTAATTATTTACTTAATTAGGCATAAGGTAAACGCAGGTATTAACGACCCCTCTAAGGCAATTTCAAAATCAACCATATTTTTTAAGTATACTGGTTCTGCTAAAGATTTATAGTTTAATTTTATATGCTAGTGTTATGTATAAAAAATGTTTTTATTGAAGCAAATACATTCTAATAAAGGATTATCTTGTAAAAAATAATTTACAATGTGACTTAGTCGATTGTTGCAATTACCGACCCATAAAAACGGCTGTGAAGCTATTAACGATTTTTATGCAGCTATTCCCGATCGTATATGTGAGAGGAGGCCTTTTTCCAGCAATGGAATGTGTAGAAGCTAGTGATGATGATGATTGCCGATCTTAATAAAATGAAATAAAAATGCAAATATATTCGTATTTTTTTATTATAGTTATTTTTAATAAAACAAATGAGTACTTCTTAGTAATGAACTAAATAATTATATAAACTTTAAAATTAATCAACATAATACAACATAATATATATATAGGTACATATTATATTAAATTAAGGATTTCAAACTCTAGGATATTTATTTCCTTATGCTATTTGATTAATTGCTTCGGCGAGTTGTGTTTTACTGTATACTTTTCGCCGCTTTTGTGGCTCCATATTTCTGGAAAAAAATATAATTAGTATATGTTTTATGTTAATTTAACCATGAAGAAGCATTTATTAATGGGCACATATTATGTCATAAAAGTAGTAAAAATATATTTGCACGCTCAACTACGAGCAGAATGTTTAAGGATCAATATTATCTATATCTACAAACATCCTTATTCTACATTCTGCAAATAAAGCAATTTGAATTTGAATTTGTAGATTAGAAACTAAACAATCTATATTTGATCGGTAATAGCTTCCTATAGTTGCTATTGCCGACCCACATGGGTCGGTAATAAAGTATGTAAGTATAAACCTAAATTGTATTACCGACCCATAAAAAAAATAGTTATTTTAATTCATTTGACCATCAGACTATAAAATAGATTATAATTGATTAATGTCATACAAAATATGAACAAATGCATATTGTTTAAACAAAAAAACAATGATTTACTACTGTAACTATTCGATACCGATCATCGAAAAATATCATAACTTTGTATAAATTGACAACGCTAAAAAATAAACACTAGACAAAAAAGTTTAGTCGCTAATACATTTTTATGAAGACTCATAGCTTAGATTTAAACTGGTCCATAAAACTACTTGTGTTAGTGTGATACAATAACATAAAAGAAATTTAAAACAAGAAGTTACGTTGCTGCCATTGCCGACTTATGGGTCGTTGATACCTGCCACGACTTAAACTGGTGAAGCTAACACCGTCCCATTTTTATTTGAAGTTTTATCGTTTCAAATTACTTTTTATTAATAAAATGTTGTAAGAAATGAAAAGTTGACACTTAAATGCATTGACATTTAGTAATATAAATTAAAGTATAGATGTCATTTGTTTGTAAATGTCTTAAAAAGATAAATCACAGTACTTACCCGAAGGAACAACGGAACAGTACGAAACGTCCTGCGTCCACGCTACCCCGCAGCAACTTACGTATTTTAACTCTTTTTTGCACAGTTATTCACACTAACGTAAAAGTATACGATGCTCAAGTAATACATTCGTGTATAACTTTGCCTACCGATAGCTAGAATAGTTCTGGAAACGTTTAAATTTCGAATTACTTTTATAGGTCGGTAATACCTTCAGATTTTCGATGGGTCGTTGATAGCTGCGTTTACCGAGTCAAAAAGTTTCTAATGTTCAGAAATGTTTTACAATTTAATAATTTACAACATAATAAAATTTTGGGCTAAACTGTACATTATAGGGCGTGGAGTTGAGAGTCGTAATTTTTTTTGTGGTTAGCTATTGTCCTATGGAACCTAAATCTGAAATTTCACAGCGCGAAAACTTTTCGTTTTTGAGTCACGAATTTTTGAAAATCGGAAAATTTTACTCCATTTTATCTTTGAAACGCGAACTTACTGTTATGACAGTGTCAAATTGACCTACAGCGATTGTCAAACGCGTTTCATTTCAGGTAAAACATTTCTATCTAACAAAAAAAATATTATAATTTAAATTTTATTTATGAAATTTGTATATTTTTTAACAACAACATTAAAAATAATTATTATTAAGTATAGTTTTTGTAAAATAGATTAAATAAAATAAAATTATTAATATTCGCAATTTATAATTTAACAAAAATATTAATCGAAGTGTCTAGTAGTCCGCTAAACGGATGAATAAAATAAATTAGTCGTCCGATTACCGGATGAATAAAATAATTTAATCGTCCGATTATTCGGATTACTAGATAACCTTTTAACACTAAAGCTAGTTGGGTTGGACTAAAGCAAAGGGGGCGCAGGACTTTTGATGGAGTTGGTGTCATTTTAACACCTATTTATTATTGTTTTATCGTAAAGATAACGCTAATATAAGCATGTTTTATAGGAACAACTTTTCTCTAAAATCAAAAATGGCGGAGATATTCACCCTCAATTCATTAGGTTAGGTTTAGGTTAGGTTAGCCTTTAGGTTAGGTTAGGTTAGGTTAGGTTAGGTTTCTTAAAAAAAAACTACACAGAAATAGGAGCCCCGCGAAGCGGGGCTCCGTCGACGCGCAAAAAAAAAATCAAGTTAGGTTAGGTTAGCCGTTAGGTTAGGTTAGGTTAGGTTTCTTAAAAAAAAAAACTACACAGAAATAGGAGCCCCACGAAGCGGGGCTCCGTCGACGCGCAAAAAAAAATCTAGTTTAGGTTAGGTTAGCCGTTAGGTTAGGTTAGGTTAGGTTTCTTTAAAAAAAAACTACACAGAAATAGGAGCCCCGCGAAGCGAGCCTCCGTCGACGCGCAAAAAAAAATCAAATACCTACGTGTGCCCTCCTCCCCCCACAAAAAACCTATAATACGTGCGGCAGTTCTCTAAAGAAACCCCGATAACCTAACTATATAGATAAATAGATGTTATCGGACGATTAAATTATTTTATTCATCCGGTAATCGGACGACTAATTTATTTTATTCATCCGTTTAGCGGACGACTAGCGCTGTCCAATATTAATTGTACGCTTTGTACCGTGGAACAAAACAATAACGACGTCATTTTCAGTTACCGTTCGTTTGCCACCTTTCAGTCGAGATCGTTTCGTGCGTACTCCTGTTAAGCCCTAAAACTGTACAAAACTAGTTATTAAACTTTTACTTTTAGCATACAAATAGGTAGCGAGGAGCGAAGCGACGAGCGTGTTAGGTTAACATTTGAACTGCCGCACGAGCCGAGCGAGCGAAGCGAGCGTGCCGCGGCAGCGGCCGGCGAGTGCCAGAAGCGACTTTAGGGCGATTCCCACTCAAACAAAAAAAAAAACTACAGGTCATACTAATGTCTATTACATTAAATCTGTCATATTTCAAATCAAAGAGCTAATGCAATATTACTAGTATTGAAAACTATTATTGTAAAGTAATAATTAATATTAATTGCTTCAGATCAATGTGGAACTGGAAAAAAATACCTAAAGCAAAGGGGGCGCAGGACTTAGAAAATTTTTGATGGAGTTGGTATCATTATAACACCTATTTATTATTGTTTTATCGTAAAGATTACGCTAATAAAAGCATGTAACTTTTCTCTAAACTTGATAATTACCAAGATACATGACGGATTGTAAAATGTAAATTTTTTCAATGATGGAATATTATGTATTCAATATTAAGCTGCGAAAGTCCGAATCTAGCTAAAAAACGTTACGCGAAAATAAGCATTGCATTATCATAAGACTTGCCACAGAACCGAAGCTGTCAACCCCGAATTCCACGTGGTCTTGTTTGCCCTACCCCTAGAGTGCATGTAAAAAGCCGGAGGCGCGGAGGGAGAGCAGCCCTCGCCCGCCGTGACAAAGCTCGGGAGCCGTGCGGAGCGGAGCGGCTGAGGCTGGTCGCCGAAGGCGACCAATAAGCTGAAGCTGCGAAGTGGAGTACGGGCGACCGTGCTTTGTCACGCAAGGGCGGAAGGGCTGCACTTCCCGTAGCGCCGGAGCTAAGACAGTGTCTGAGACAATATAAAAAAGACATGAGGAGATAGGGAAAGGGTTAGGTTAGGTTTTATCATCAATCTTTGAGGGCGAATATCTCGGCCATTTTTTATTTTAGAGAAAAAGTTTTTTTTTATAAAACATGCTTATTTTAGCGTTTTGAATAAAAATTATGTATTTTATGATTCCTATACAATTTTCACTTTAGATCAAAAATTTTCTAAGTCCTTACTTTGCGCCCCCTTTGCTTTAGGCGGACCAAAACTTAATTTGTAAATATCTCGAAAACTATTAATTTTCGCGCCCCCCCCTTTACAGGGGAAGTTCCTAGTACCCACCCCCCCTCTCTCCACCCCCCACTACCCCCAAATTCCACGCCCTATAATGTACAGTTTTACCAAATTTTGAAAGGTTTGTCACTTTTTAATATAGTTATAAATTGTAAAATCAGAAATCACCTGAGCATAGTTAAAGTTGAAAGTATCATCATTGACGAAGAAGCTCTTGATGGAGTTGAGATACACCAGCACCTCCTCAAACTGTCCCGCAAGGAAGTAGGAGGAGGCCATGCACTGGCGGCCCGGGATCGTGTCGCACTCAGAGACCGAGCTGCCTACTATGTGGAAACTTTGTTGAGCTAACTTCATTTGCTCCTCCTGGATTATTAATTGAAATTAATAAAAAAAAGTGCGTGTGTGCCGAGCACACGTGTCAGAAGTGAAACTTCTTTGGCCAGATGCAAAGATGCCTAAATCGTTGCCTCTCTCCACGACATGACGGTATTGCCATGACGGGACCTTGAAATTTTACACCCAACGAGCCTAAAGAAGTTTCACTTAAAAATGTTGTTTAGCAGTATGAATTTCTCAATAGAGATCACTAGGAATACCTTTAAATATGGTTTAGATCAGCAGTACCATTATGGTGCCACTTATAGATTATATTTTTATGGATGATATAACAAAGCATCTGCTGCACTGCCTGCACCTGTAAATTTACAGGTAATATAACTCACATCGCCAGTCTCATTGTACAGCCGCACGGCAACCACGCCGCGCAGTATGTAGTGCAGCGGCGAGGAGGGCTGCAGCGGCTCGAGCAGCGCGCGCGCCTCCAGCGGCTCGCGGTGCCGCAGCCGGTAGCCCGCCAGGTTCAGCCGCGCTTCGGGCACCACGTCCACCAGCTCGGGGAGTGTCTGACAATGTTTTAGGCGATTATCATTAATTTTATTATGATAAAGAACAAATTAAAATAAAGCGAAAGCTCAAACATAGGTTACGTTTTTATGTATTTTTTTCACTTGGGTATATTATTTAACAAATAAATCGCACACAATTAAATTTACTTGCATGCAACACGAGTGCTTCATTCATACATTCATATTCCGTAATTCGTCTATAGGTACCTTAAGTGCTCCTTCTCCGTTCCTAAATACAACTAAATTGTGTTTGACAAGATCTTGCCCAAACGTGTGCTGATCGGATGATATTTGTTTCAGCTCTGCTTCAGCGGACTTTCCATTGTATAATCTGAAAATTTTCATTTAATTTTACAACATTTACCATCTATCTTATTTACGCGTTGTATGAGATTATACTTTTGAATCAGGAAATTAGCAACTGAAATGAGAAGCCACAAGCTTATTATTAATCAAAATATGTGCTAAATCGGATAACCTGAACAAGTTGCAAGCTTTGAGGTTAGATGCGATAGTGGAAGTTGGATGCTGCGTTAGATACACTCCTAGAACCTCTTGAGAGACGTCGTAGTAGTCCAACTTATAATAGCATAACGCCACGTAAACATTTAACGCCATGTAATTACTGTAGAGTCAAACAACATTATTTATAGTCATTCGCACTTGATATATATTATGAAACAAATATTTTGCCAAATACGGAGTAGGTACTTGGCAAAAGATAGTTGGTAGGTACAGGCTACAGGTTAAATTTATTTGGAATCTATTTCGGAACTGTAATGATAAAAATATTGAGGAATTTTCAATAATAAAATGATAAGCTACTTTATATGAATCTGCTCTACATGGCAAAATACTTTTTTATCTTTACTCTAAGCCACAATTACCAAGAAATTTGTGGAAGAATCTTGACCCATTCCATATTGCCTTTTTCGTATCTTTTATAACTGAAAAAACGCAAAATAATAATCCCAATTTTAATTTCACCATTAACCATAAAAACAAAATTACTAATCAATTATACCGTCGATCCAAAAGTAGTTTTTTATAAACATCGATAGCCTCCTGGTAGTGCGCTCTCAGGTAGTGGACAGAGGCCAAGCTAAGCTGGTCTTCAGGAACATCACGTAGCGTGGCGTGTGCGCGCATGAGAGCTTCCTCGTCCCCTAGTTTGTGAGCCAAGTGGAATTCAAGACGGTTCTGAAATCGTTCCCAATATTTTGTATTGCGTGTTAATCTTATGTTAGAACAATTTGTGACAAATAGATATTTACCTTCAAAGCACATTTCGGCGCTTCTTTTACAGTTTCTTGTGACTCTTTATACATACCTGTAAAAAAATTTTTAACTTTTCTCATGCCATTTCCATGATTGAATTTTGATGTCGTAATTTGGGACCTATGTCATATACACATTCGCATGAATTATTCATTGCTCTACATTCTACAACACTATCTCGAACGTTGCCTTTCGAATCATTATTTTTATTTATATTGTAAATACCCAAGTAAAAGTAGCAAACAGCGATGTCCAATGCAATATTATCAGCTACGCGCGAGTCCAGATTCTCTCTATCCCGTATCTCCAAGTACTTGTCCAACGCGCGCCGGTACTCGCCCAGATGAAACCGGCACCACGCGATCCAGACTGGTACCCACACTTCTGTGTTGCCTTCATGCGCTAGAAACTGTGGGATACGTAGGTATTAATTTTAGAAAAATGGTTTAAAGTAGAAAAATAGACACATTAAATAAAAGCATACACATTTCGAAGGTTTACGTCGCAAACGTATCGATACTAAAATTATAACTTGAGTTATGAAAGTTGAAAAGCAAGTTGCGATATATCACTTAAACCTAACATAATATGTGATTTTGGTACTAGGTATATTCATCCGAAAATTTTATTTTCTTAACCGATTACGCAATAGGGTAATAGGATGTCCTAAATGAATCACACCTCGAGCATTGTGATAGCTCCACTGTAATCTCTCTTCATGAGAAAGTCTTCCAGTTCGGGAAAATGTTTTTTTGCAGAATCGCTTCTTCCCATTTTACCATCACTGGCAGGCTTTGCTCGGGATAAAATCTGTGGATTATTGGAATACTTGCCGTAGTTTACATAAAATTAAATTACTACATATTTCAAAATATTATAAATACAATTTACCATAATATTTTAGAGGAAGAGTACACTGGAGTAAATAGGAATAAGTTATTCCCATTAATTGTTTGTTTACGCGTTGCTGTTGCTATGGCAACTGCACAATTACCTCAGAGTAGGTTAATGCTACGGCGGGAAAAAAAAGTTTGAAATGATGTTGAAATGTAGGAATTTTTTATATAATTCAAGTTTATACCACTAATTTACATGATGCTATATGTATTTTTTTTAATTTAATAACAATTGATCTATAATTGAATAATTTTAATCCAAACATTTTTGGAACGATTTTCTGACTGATTTCCCATCATTTCCCATCCTCTTAGCAACATAACAATTGCATAGAAACCTTTGATTTTGTATCCATATTCTTCATACAAAGTGTACGAAATAGTAAAAAATATTTTATTTCCTCGCCAATAATGTCAGGTGAGGAGGAAAAGAAATGCCCTTGCACAGAGAGTCCTACTGAGAGCCAGGCATCTCTTCCCTTGTGTTTCTGCCCAAAGGATGAACACGATCTCGTCAAACATAATGAGCAATGCATATACTATAGAAATGAAACGCTTATATTTCCGCAGGTATGATGTAGGTAGTAGTAGCTTTAGTGTATTTAACTATATTTTTTTGATTGAGTTTGTTAAATTGCATTTCAATGTAGAGCCATAGCCACAGCTCATTACTTATTTCTCTCTGTGTTTTTGTGTACTATGTGTTATTGCAACTTTTATATCTTTATTTTTTGATACTTGACAACGATCTACTCAACATTTGATTTAACTAACCGTACTCTGAAATTCAAGCTCAAATCACTGGTCTTCATTTTCTCTCATTAATAAATAGCTCTAAATAACCATACGGCGAAAATATTTTTAGAACCCAATTTAAATAAACATTAACACTATCAATCAATTTGCATTCAACAGGAGACTGAAGGATGCCAGTGTGATTCCCCACCAGCCGAAGACGGTGAGTGCAGGTGCTGCCGCTGTCCCATCGATGAGTGCAAATGCAATAAAGCTGGGAGAGAAGTTTTTGACGAGTACGTGTATTAACTATACCTACTATATGCTGAGTGTAAATGGTTTAGTAAAGATCCTTTGGGCTTGTTAGGTTTAAAAAAAATAGAGTCTCTGTCTATTCTGTCCTAATTACATATTTCTAATGCACGATTTAACATTGTATTAAATCACAGGATCACAGAGACATTTTTTGGCAGTTTATTGATTCGTTGTTCAGAGAAAATATAAAAGTATTTTACTCTGATTTATATCGTTAACAGATGGCGCAGCAAACGTCCAATGGGTGCGATGCCAGCGGTACTCGAGTCTACTCATCCGTTGATGCAGCGCTTCCAACAAACCCTCAAGCAATTCTTGGAGAAAGAAAATGCTCTCGCCGAGGAGGAAATCTTAAATTTGGTATTACTTTCTAGAAAAGCAGATTTCTGTTTGTTAATTATGATACTAGTACTACAATATTAATTCATATAATTTATTTGTAGCGCGATGAGCTGAGACTGAGCAAACAAGGATATGAAAGGGATTTGGAAGCTATTTATCGAAGTGACCATGATACCAATGCGCAGAGAGTATGTATTTGTTTGTTAGCTTGTTTTGTTGGTAATCTATAATCTTTATGATGATTGCATATAAACGGTTGATAATAAAGCTCGAAAATAAAGTGCCAATATTCAGAACACAATAATTATTGCCTCTATTATACAGGTATTGATAGAAGAATATGAAACGACATTAGCCAAGAGCACGTCGGAGAGACAAGCCGCGGAGCAGCGCGCGCGGGACGCGAACGAGCAGTACCAGAAGGCTAAGGAGAAACTTGACCAAATGATTATGACTGGTAATTTATTTTGCTGGTAAAATGGATTATTTAAACTTGATTGAAATGTTGACTTGTAAATATGCTCGCAATGAATTTTTCTTTTAGCCTGGCGAATCTCTTGTAATCTTTTATAGAGTAACAATTAATAAGATACCTTTTTTATTCGTGTTTTTAATGGTTGTCTTACAAAAAGCTTTAATAACTATCAGAGCGTGAAGCAACAGAAGAATTGGAGGCGCTAACGAGCTTGTGTCGGCAGCTCGAAGCATGGCGCGAGGAGACCGAGTCCGATCTGACCGTGAGCCAGCGCATGTCGGACAAGATGCGCGCCGAGAAGCGGGCGCTCGCTGATGAGAAGCGGCAACTGGTACTGTGTTGTAGAGCCACTATATGCTAAATATTAGAAGTACTAACAAGAGGCATAGTGCGAGGAGACTACTGACTAAGACACCCACTTGAGTTTCTTGACAAAAACATCATGCTATATCGCAATTTTTTTAAAGTGAAACTTTTATTACATCGTCTCAAACTTTTTGGTCTGTGTAGCGCATGTCGCGTACGTATCGCGGCAGCCGACCGTCACGCGACATGCGCTACACAAAGCAGTGTTCGGAACCGTTCGAACAGTTTCACTTTTACCGTGGTTTCATAAAACCACACAACATTTTTTTTAAATATAGAAACGAAATTATATAGACTAGACTGATAAAGATTTGATGTACCGTAATATTTTAGTCAAATAAATTATTTTAATTCACAGGATATGATTATATACGGCTTGAGTAATGAAGTTTGGAAATTAGAATCAAAACTAGAAATGTTCCAAAAGCAACTGGAGGTGAAAAATAATGAAATGGAGAAAGTTAATGATAAGGTACGTCTTCACAATTTATACAAAGATCCTGTGCATCTTCCCGTTTTAGAAAATTATCACTTTGTAAAGAACATAGTTAATATTATTATCTTTATATCTTTATCCTAATTTGCTGTTTAATAAGAAGCAGCAGAAGATATAAAAATACCTACCTATAAAAGTAGTGTCAGGAAGTGTCAGGAAGATCTATTACACATTTTATTGCTATTATACGAATAGGTGACGGCATACTCAGCGGAGCTGGAAGATTTGGAATTGGACAAGAAGCGCCTCGTGAGCTTGTGGAATTCAGTACTGATCAACATTCAGCAGAGAGACAAGGTTTACGATTCCGTAAGAGACGATTACAGGTACGTGGCTTACAGCATACCTACTTATAAATAAAAAAAAAGAGAATTTTATGTATTTATTATTTATAACCTAAACCAAATTGAATATATTATAATCATCACATAAAATAACAGTGGCCAATACTTTACACGTTTATAGAGTCCTCCAAGAAAATTACCGCACGCTGTTAAACAATTTAGAGATAACTAAGAAAGTCACGATGGAAGAAATGAACAAAGGGAAGGAGCTTGCGATGAATAAAGATAAACTTGAGTATGATATTATGGGTGCCAAAAAACTTTGTAAGTATTTTTTCATTCATATACCTTTGAAATTGCTTTTGCTTTTGTTGTTTTTCCTGTATTTTCTTGATATTTTTTTAGACGAAACAGAAGAAACAAGGAGGGCTAATCTAGAAGCGCAAATTGCACAGCTTACTGAATCAATTGAGATGACACAACGAGATCAGGATATGATTAATTCGGTATGAATATTTCTTGTTTAGTTCGAGATACATTCAGAAAGATAAAATACATTCATAATAAAATTAAAATTTCAGGAAAATCAAACAATGAGAAACATTTTGAAAAGCACAGAGAAAGAGTACGATCATCGTATAGAACAAAAATTGAGATTAGAAAACGAAATACTGACCAACCTTCAAGAGTGTCTCTTAAACGACAAAGCTGTAGAGTCCATGGCCAATGGTATCAAGAAGATGAGGGAAATGTCTCGTAAACAGGTTACTTATCAATATATTAAAAAAGATAATAAGTAATAGGAAAAATGTTAAAATTTTCTGACCTGACTATTATCTAACTTTTTATTATTCTTTCGCCAAGCTTATTTTTGCCATTGTTTTTTAGGAGATAAACTTAATGGCCATGGAAAATAATCACGCAAAGATGATGCTCGACATTGAAGTGAATAGAAATAAGCAAGCCAAGAACAAGATAATTCTCGATGAAACGTTAGGTAAAGTGAGAGAGAGGGAGAAAGAAATCGAGCGTCTCCAAGAAAAGTACGATCAGAAATCGTTGGTCATTCTGAGGAAACAGCGAGAACTTGATATCATTGTGAAGAAGTATAATGCGCTTAAGGAAGTTTTTGATGTGAGTTTTGCACAAATAATCGAAATAAAATATGAAGTAATATCATGTGTATTGTGTGTGTTGTTATAAAGATATTGCGATTTTTTATCATTTTATTATTTTTATTTAAAATAACAAACACCAATGCAATGCAATGTTTGTACGTATCTTAAAAAAAATGATTTTCACTTTTTGTCTTGGTTTCCACCTAACTTTTAACATATTGTGTCAAATCAAATTCATAAACATGCTTGCAATTTAGTTGAAATCCCCGCAAGAGCGTCGCATCGAAGAGCTGGAGCAGCAGATCAAGACACTGCGGGAGCGCACCGAGAGCATGCAGCACGAGTGGCTGCGGCTGCAGGGCCACGTGGTCAAACTCACCTCGCAGCATCACAAGATTATATCGGATGTTAATCTTATTAATAAGCGTTAGTGGAACAATTTGTTATGTGTAAGAAGTGGTTTAGCACGTCAGTAAAAACGATTGTGTGAGCATTACGTTTAATAAAATAATTTATTTTTTATACCCTGTTTGATATGTTTAGAAGCTTTATTTATATACGTCAATCTAAATATATATCCATCAAAAAAAATAAAAATTTGGATTCTTTCCTATTATTCCCTATTTCTCTAAAATAGATAAATCTGTACATCCACAATACAACTGATGTATGAGAAATCTTCATTTACACAAAAAAATATTATATTTCCTGTTTTTCTCAACCACAAAACACATGCCAAGCAGAGATCCAAATCTGCGAGCAGAAAACAATGCGCATACAAGCGGAGTGCGAGCGCGTGGACGAGGAGCGGTCGCGCGTGGAGCGCACGCTGCGGGAGCTGCGCGGCCGGCTCGAGGTGCTCGAGCGCACGAGGAAGGACTCCACTGAGCGGAATGAGTACGCGCACAAGACGAACCTCGCTATTACACATGAGTACGCGGCTAGCTTGAAGGTGGGTTGGAGGAAAATGTTTCTGTGTCCAAGTATATTTAATTTGAATGTGAAATGTCACGTTAAAATACATAGCTGCAGTTACAATTGTTAGTGGCAAGCGACTATGTGTATTCCGCTAACCTATTCGATACATTTAATTTTCTAGTAGACCGTACGTAAAAAAGAGTTTGGTTTGGAAATACCAAATAAGTAATTTTAATTAAATATTATTTCGTCTTTTCTTTTGTTCTTTAGATTTTAAAGAAAATCCTATCCCGAAAACTGGAACTTCTGAATATTGTTGACTATGAAAGTCACGTTTAATACTTTCATAAATTTGAAACTCTCTAATAATATTTTTCTTAAGGATGCTGAAACGGAGATCATTCAACTGGAGGAGGATATTGAAGCAATGGAAAAAGAGAAGATCAATTTGACCCAAGATCTTGATCGGGTTCAAAGAGAGGCTCTAATATGGCAAAGAAAGGTAAGTACTGGTTGTAAAACATGATCGAAATAATAATACATGTTAAAATTAGTAAGCTCGATTTAATACTATATCTATTCTTTCAGGGTATTCTAGCCGTTGATCTTAAACGGAACATTCAAAACGCTAAATCAGCAGCCGGTGAAATTGGACAGATGAGAGCAGAGATACACCGTATGGAAGTGAGTGATGTAAAATAAATCATTGGAAGAATTGTTTCCTCCACGTTTTCAGATGTTACGTATAGTTTATTATAAGTATAGATACTTGAATTATTTACGACTATCATACTTCAACTAATAAATTACTTCCTAGAACAAAAGTTAAATTCCGACCCCTAAAAGTTTTGAATTTGTGTAATGCTAAGATCGAAGTGTGGTGCGATGCATGTTTGCAATATTATGTGTCAGGTGCGTCGCGAGCAGCTGCGCAAGACGAGCGAGAAGCTGGCAGAAGACCTGGCGCTGTACGTGACGCGGCGCGAGACGGTGATGGAAAAGAGCCGCGCGGCCGCCGCCGTGGAGCGCGCGCACGGCGCGGGGCACACCTCGCAGGCGGCCTACCACCACCGGCTGCGGCTCGTGCGTGCGGACGTGGCAAGGGTCACTAAGGTGAGCTTGAGATTGAGTAAACCCTGAATTTATATACCCCTGTACTGTATTACTAATGCCTTTAAATCCCGTACGTATGGAAACATTTTAATCAAATTAAACTTTCCGTTGGTGGAAACATTCACTGTATCTGTAATCCAGATCTGTAATTTCAAAATGTATATTTTTCTCATAATACTAATTTCTATTGATCGTAGTAGCATTTAATGTAAGATTGCCACTAGCGTTCTACGGTTAATTGCAAATTAGCTATACAAACAAAACCTCATTTGGCAAATCTATCGGCAACCCTATGGTTTCTTTTTTAGGTAGTTTAAACAATCAGTATACCTAGTCAGCTTTTTATAATAGTTATGCGTATTTAAGCTAAATAACATACAAAATCAATATCAAGACCTCTTTATCCACGTTTTGAATATAATCCTATTACCAGGATTTATCAGAAACAAAGCTGCGCTACGAATCGCTGCAGAACGAGCAGCTGCGGCTCGAGCGTGAGACGGCGGACACGAGCGCGCTCAACGCGCAGCTCGAGGAGCGCGTCGCCTCACTCATGCGGGACATACAGGAGGCGGAGCAGAATAAACAATGGGTGCGATATTACAATATCACATATTCTAAAACTTCTCGTTTGCGTACATTTTAGTTCCTATTTCTTACTAATTAAAAAAAAAATGCACTGCACAGACCGAATGCGTGCGTACGCATACGACGTATTTCGCTGTAATTCGGTGCTATTTGAAAGCTAAAAAACACTTCAATTCAAAATAATTTGTTATTACATTTTTTTTAAACTATTCATTTAATTCCATCTGTTGTTTTAATCTAACCTTTTGTTCATATTTGTTTGATCTACTATTGTAATAAAGCAATTTTTTTTCATTGACAGCTTCTAGAACGAGTGGTCCGCAGCCAGCGCTTGGGTTCCGAACTAGCTACGGCTATAAAGCGGCAATCGGTTCGTGTGAGGAAGCCTAGAGCAGTTGTCATTACAGAGTTCAACCAGGGACAAGCCCTGAACGATAAACTCAAACACATTGTTCGCACTTTGACTAACGAATATCCCTATTTGCAAGATAAACTGGATATGATTGCGAATACTTTGAATATACATTCTCCTAATGAGTCCCCGAGGTTGGTCGAAGATTGCACTTGTGAAGTAAAGGAGGAGGGCTTTGAAAATATAGCCGAAAAACCAGATGAGGAGTGATTTTAGATGATTTATTGTAATGTGTGAACTGTGTCATGTTTGCTTATATTATATGTACCTATACTGCCAGAGCAGTGCGACCGTACTCCGTAGAGTGAGAATGAGTGCAACTGAGTACTGTCTATGATCTTTTGGACTGAGTAATTTGTCTATGTTATTACATATTTATTGAAAAATATATTAATATTGGATAAAAATATCTCGTTTTATTTCATTGTTGGTTGTAGTGCTCTATCGTTTTTTTGTAATTATAGGTGAATAGAATAAAACACTCTGTACCATAACAAATATAATTTATTTTCAACATTTCTCAACATAATTCCTTACGTACTTATGTATAATTTTCAACCATGGTTCCCGTTTCATTTAGTTAAAAACAAGTTGTATGGACCGACTTAACTATCATTTCAGTTTCTTGGAAATAATAAAAAAAATAACTATATTAGAATCACGCGTCAGAAGTAAAATGTTTTTCATGGGCAGTCTTTTCGTGTCTCGCGCGATGGTCGGATCTGCCGAACCTCACTCCGCAGTACTTGCACGGGTATTTCTTCTCTTTCGTGTGAACCACCATGTGCTTATAGATGTATCTGAAATTAAGATAACATATTAGAAAAAAAATTTAAACTTTACAATAATGATCAGTTTATAAAGACTTTTGGTATATTATTTTCGATTTTGATACTATCGTAAAAACAAAAGTATGTGGGTTGGGATTTATAACCCCTGTTTATTATTACCTGAAATAATTAAGAACCGGTTCACTTATTCAGAAAAAAAAAACATTTTTACTTAGGTACATGAAATGTAATGAATGAAATGAAATGAAATTTTTATATCAACTTTTGCTCCAATAATCAATAAAAAAGGAGAAGAGACATAAATGTAATTCGTATGATATTGGCCAGTATACTCACTTAGCATTAGCGAATGTCATATCACAGTACTTGCAGCTAAACTTCTTTTCATTCTCATGTAAAAGCAGATGGTTCTTGAGTACAGTACTACAGGAGTACCATTTGCCGCATTTCTTGCATTCGTACGGCTTCTCTTTGGAGTGACTCCTGTTTGATAAGAATTCAGTTTGATGATAGTAACCAATGATCAATGATATAGAGACACATAGAACGTGCCGATTAGTATTGATAAATAAATTAAAAAAATCATATTAGTAGGGGATTATAGCGCAACGGAATTGGCACGTAGAAATGTGGGCTAATTGGCTAAATTTACTTCAATTGTCTCTTTTTCGCTCACGACAGTTGCATCACACCCTCACACTTTGATGTCTAATCGTGTGTACGTCAGTGCCGTTTACAAAGATCGAATATTGTGTTGGTAATCTATGTACACCTTTTTTCTTATAATATAATTGGTAGGGACAAAATATTACAATTGGTAAAATTTCTATAGGCACTTTAATCTAGGTTTAGTTGATTTTTTTGGAGAAACAATGGAAATTAAACCTAATGTTAAGATTAATTGAAAACATACATATATTAATAGTTAGAAATAGAAATTATATACAATACCTTAAATGTCTTTGTAATGCATACTTCTTGAAAAAGCTCTTAGAGCAGAACTGACACAGATGATGTTTTTCCTTATCATGAACTTGTCGCCTGTAAAAATTATTGCATGATTAGTCCAAAACTACTGAAGGGCACGTAAGCTTTCCTTATTGTAGTGGTGAGTTGAAACTACACACTTGCTGACAAGATCGGATTTTGAGAACTTCGTTAAAAGTCACAAGAAGTTATTGTGATTTTTGAAATTTGCAATCTATGAATATCAACTTATTGCAAGCCTTTCAGCACAGCTAAGCTCCAAGACAATGTAAAAACAACTTACGTATGAATCATCAAAAGGGGTTTATTCTGGAATCTCTTATTGCACACATCACACTTGAAGGGTTTCTCCTTGGTGTGTGTGAGCATGTGTTCCTTCAGCCTGGACGGCGATATGAAGCGGCGACTACAAACATTACACTCAAATGGCAAGCTGCTTGTGTCATGCGTGTTAAGTATATGGGTCTTTAGACTTACTACTTCTGGAAGTTTCAAAGTTTAGTATTTTTAAAGAAATAAGTGTAAAATTCTAATTCAAATCAAAACAAAAAGGCATATTTATGAAAAGAAGAGACAATAACACAATTTAAGAACAGCTATAAAGATATTAATGATCTTTGGTATCACAGATTTGCTTAGATTTCTTGAATTAAATAAAATCAATATATTAATAAACTTTGTCTATACCAGGTTATTTTCTTTCAAATATTATTAATTTAAATTATTAATTTCTCTTTTGAATAAAATCACCTACTCTTATTACATAAATAACAGTGGTCCTTGACACCAAAATGTTTTATTTTTATATGTTTGTAGCGTGCCCCATAACTTCTAAATTCTTTATCACAGTATTCACATTGGTACTTCTTTTGTGCACTCTTTGGTTGATGCAGAGCCATATGAGCCTTGATATTTCTAACACTTTTCCCACACTCTTCACATATTTGAGTCTCTCTGATTTTTTTCTTTATTATTCTCTTGCGTCCTGTTTTCTTTTTATCTTGTGTTGTTGGTACTGTTGAAGTATGAATTAATTTGTTAAGATTTAAATGTTACAATATTGGATGGTTGTTATGTTTAATGTTTATGGGAGCCAGTAAATCTACAGTTAAACAAATTATGTAAATGGCTCAATATGTTTGCCAGATTGTTTTCATTAATGACTTATATCAATATGCTACCGTCAGCAATAGTTATATTACATTTATACATGCTAAATACTTACAATTTTCCTTAACGTCTTCAGTCACATAAGCATATTTGATATTCTTAATAGTACTAAGAAGTTCATCATCAGATTCGAAATCTCTAGATTCAGTTTCTTCTTTTACATCTACTTCGTTTTTTACCTCAATTTGTGGGCCTTCGTATATAAAATTATCATCATTATCTTTAAAATCGTCATCAAATTGTTTGAAAGAGTTATCGCCTTCAAATGGACATTTTTTTATGTCAATACTAATAACAGACTGTGTTTGTAAATATTCATTATTCTTTATTGCCTGCTCTTTGAACTTGTATATGTCAACAATCTTTTGAAAACATGTTTCACAAAGGTTTGTACTAACCTTTTGGTCCGGTACTATCTAGAAAAGTGTAATAATTAACAAGTTATTTTATGTAATTCATAACTAATCGTTAATGTATAATTTAACTGCGTTTACTTGCCTCAATGTCTACACAAAACTGCATTATTTCAGTATGAGATTTTGATTCTTCTTGAATCCCTTTTGGCAAGTCATGGATATTTTTTGTAGATTCTGGAGCTAGACAAGTTCTACAAATATTCATATTGTTTAAGCTCAATGAATTACAAACAGTTCATGTGGTATTTTAGCTAAAAAATTAAATATTGTTGATGTTTATAAAATTGACGTCGAAGCAAAACTTATGAAGTGACGTTGACATTTGAATTTTGATTTAGGTGCGTTCAATAATGTTAGTTTTCAAAGTAACAATAACATTATTTCTTTCTATCTATACATACCTTAGATCATTAAGTAATGGATGGAGCACGCTGGCAAATGTTCTAACTAAACTTTCTGCCGGTTTTGGTGCGGGGAGGGTAACTCACACTTTGAAACACAATCACACATTCACAAAAATAATTTGTGTCTTTACAAACTCAAACTATTACAAAATGGACAGACTAGCATGTTTTTGCACACATACATCGATTACACAGAAAAATCTCTATACTTAAACGTAATAATACAATCGCTCTAAAGGGATGTAACCATATCGATATTACAAAAATAATAATTTTGTTGAAATTAGAAATAACATTAATATTATATTCATAAAAAATACTACACAGGTCATTTGTAACGTTTTCATCATTATTATATGCATACGAAAAAACAATAAAACGCAATTTTATTTGTATTTGAATATGTATTTATTCAACACATCACATATTATATTCAATAAAATAAATATCGGTCCAGAAATTTTTATTATTTCTGTACCGAGGTGTCCATTCTGATTTTCTCCCACAGCATTCAATCCACCTTAGCCTTAAAGCAGGATTTTTTGTAAATCTGAAATATACGCAATATTCGTACATACATATAAATAAAGTAGCTGCTCCGCGCGGTTTCACCCCCGTGGCTCTACTCCTGTTGGTCGTAGCGTGATGATATATACCTTCCTCGATAAATGGGCTATCTAACACCGAAAGAATTTTTCAAATCGGACCAGTAGTTCCCGAGAATAGCGCGTTCAAACAAACAAACAAACTCTTCAGCTTTATAATATTAGTATGGATTACATAATAGAAAGGTTACAAGATTAAAATTACAAAAAAAACGGCTAAATGCGAGTCGGACTCGCGCACGAAGGGTTCCGTACCATTAAAATGTTCTGCCAGTTAAAAGTAACCGAGCGTAAATTTTAATAAATATATACAAGACTTACAAAATAAACATTATACTCCTTTTTATGCAGTTGTGTAAAATTTTAATATAATAAAGATTAATTCTCATCTCATTTCAAATTATACTTAGAAAAATATTTTTTTATCGACGTTCAAGTTAAAAGCAGTCCGTCACTAAGAAAGTCGTAAAAATTAACGACCTTTTAAGCGACGAGTTTTTAAATTCAACTCTATCACTAAGTTCATAAAGATTAAATTTGAATTTCTCTTCAAGATAGTCTCGCTACATCACTTTATAGTCTCGTGGGGAGTGCGGTTCAATATCGCGTTCTAAATTCAACTTTATCGCTTAGTTCATAAAGATTAAATTTGTATATTTTCTCTTCAAGATAGTCTCGCTACATCACTTTATAGTCTCGTGGGGAGTGCGGTTCAATATCGCGTTCTAAATTCAACTTTATCGCTTAGTTCATAAAGATTAAATTTGTATATTTTCTTTCCATGATAGTCTCGTGAGGCCGCATCAATGATCGAGTACACACATGACTCGATTATTTGTCTTGATCATATCGCTAAACGATACATCGACGATTATTAGAAATTGCATTTAATTAGAAATGTACGTTAAAAAAATAAAAAAATATACACAAATGAAAGGTTATTCCATCTTTTTTAATATTCGACATGTTTTAATTGCTTCTGCAAGACTTGACAGTGCAAAACGGCATTTTTAGCGGAGCACTCGCAGACGTCCTTTCGATGTTTTACGAATACGCAGAGTGTTCGTTATCGATTACGCAAGTAGTTTTTATGAAAGCATAAGATTTTTCGATTCGAATAATCTAATACCTCGGCAAAAGGGGAAACGCCTGCGTGTGTAATCCATTACTTAATGATCTAAGATACATACATAAATAAAAAACCTACTGTAAAAATCTAAGGTAAAAATAATAATATCCCTACGAGTACGGGTTACGTAGTAACTAATACTTAATCTGTGAGTACGAGTACTTAGTACATGTAAAAGAAGCCATAAAAAATATTGTTTTACTTGTTCGGTTTTAATACAAAAACTACTGGACGGATTTTGATGAAACTTTTACAGCTTACTTAGTCTTTCGTAACGTATAGGCTTAGATCATTATGTCGTATAGGCCTACAACATAATTATTTTGAATAATTTAATTTGAATTAATTTATGCGCATACCCTACTATAATATTATAAATGCGAAAGTTTGTGAGGATGGATGTATGTGTATGTTTGTTACACCTTCACGCAAATACTACTGAACCGATTACAATGAAATTTAGCACACATATGGGTGGTAACTTGGATTAACAAATAGGATAGGTTTCATCCCGAAAATCCCACGGGAACGGGAACTAAACCTGGTTTTTCTTTGAAAACGACACCAAGGCCTAAATGATGCTATATTGTATCACGTATATTTAATTACTATTACTAGTAGGTACATAGTTAATTAAACCGCCAAAACACTTTTTTATAATGGTCCTTTGTTAATGACAGTAAGCAGAATGTAGCATTGTAGGGGCTAATACTGCAGACAGAAAATTTTACTCAAAGAAAAAACAACTGAAAACTGCATTAAATGCACATTAATGCATTCCTGTACATATATGAAACTGAAGGTTTTATAATATTATTGAGAAGTAATTTACAGAAAGTGATTTATTTAGCTCGGGTTCTCAAATTATTCCTGTGATAAAGTTTAATAAGGTGGCTCAATTTTTAAGGAATCATAAATAAAACAGATATTCTTTTTCTCAGCGTTTATTCTTGTGTTGGATACAAATAGCAAGGTTCGTATCAAATTTAAAAATAATATATAATAGCACAAAGATAATTGTACAATAATAAAAACAGAAGCAATCTGGACGTGAGACGCCCTTGTATTTTAAAGGCGTCATAGAAATAGGCAGGCACATACAACTTACATCTAAAATAAAATATAAAACCTAAAAACAAAATTCAATCCCATCTATCACAACATTGTGATGTTAAAATGCAAATATTAATTGTTGCCATAATTATTAAATACTGTTAAAATTATATACAACTGTCATTTTGAAAAGTGGCGCGCTTAAATGTAACAGCTGCCATGTTGCTAATACTATTTAAAATTAGAATAAAATAAAAGTGTGGATAAACGGCATCACACCTCAGCAATGAAAAACAATTGCGTTACTTGTAAAAACGTGTCATAGTTTGTCAGTGTTTATATTTATTAACTTACAGGGAAAAAATAAAAATCTATAGTCAGGTTGCTTGACAACTATTCGCTTAATTTAATTAATCGTATCAAATTATACACCCAACGTACAAGTGCTATGGCCATTTCGTTTTGTACTAATATTAATTACTTAATGGTAAAAACAATATTAAAAATTAAAATTTCGTACACCTTAAGTACTCAAGCAAAAAATAGTTTTATATAACTTAAAAATGCTAGCCAATAGATTTTATAATGCTAAGTAATTGACAGGGCAAAAGATAAATCTATCGTTTATATAAAATGCAATAATTACTTACAAATTACGCTTACAATAAAGATAAAATTTACAAAATACAATAAATTATTCCTATTCGATACATTAAATTAGTACAAATTGGAAAAAATCGCGGCTAACGTGTAAAATTGTTTAAAATGTAAGTATAATAATATAATAACATCGTAATACTCTATATAGTTTTTGTCATATTTAATACAATGTTCTTGTACTATGACAGCACTTTTATAAAAAAATTACTCTAGCATACAAGAAAGTTCTTAAATGATTTTATTATTTACTTTTGTTCTATGTAATTGTACTGACATTCGTATTGAAAGAACAAGGTTCATACATTTCTCACGTACGGTAAGCTCAAAGTGTTCTACATTTCCTGGCAGTATAAAAAGTCGTGTGCCACCCTCTTTACTAAACATTACATATCCCAGAGCAAGTTGGACAGAAGAACGAAACATTGTACCCATTTATTCAAGTCCGCATATACTACAGTATTCGTTTGACACATTCGGTATTTGACAAGCAAATCTAGTTGGTCGGCTTTGACGTTGAAGGCGACATCTAGCGGCGGGATTGCGTGGTGTATGTATATTAGGAGTCTGCGGCGGGCGGCACGGGCACGGCGAGCGGCGAGCGTTGCCGGTCAAACATTTCGAGGATCAGCTTCGGGTCGGTGCCGGCCGGGACCGTCACGGTGCCCGTCTGTCACACGCGCATCATGAGTACCACGTCACGCTCTTCTCGACGCGTGGCGCCCGCGAGTGCTCGCTATGCACTGACAAAACATTCCCATTTCGAACATTGAGATATACATATGGAGACGACACCGCCTACATCACTTATGTTCCGCTCAACATACGCCATATGGCGTAACTGTACGCTCATTTTTTATTTGTTTTAAAGTGAAAAGTCTGCCTTCGTGTGTGTTACGGTATTGCACAAATAATACAGAAAAGTGCAAAGGAATAACTTTCATCGGTAAGTACCTAACTAGATAATAATTTTTAAAACTTAGTTAGAGCAAAAAAATGGCGCACAGATATTGTTCGTGGTGTCTCCTCCATACTAGTATATTATCTCAATGATGATTCCATTTATATGGAATTATTTTTTTGGTGGAATGGTACATGAGTCGACGTTGGACACTAGCGGACGCCACATTACGGATAGAGCACATGAGTTAGTTGTAAATTGAATGTTATTGTTATATAGTTGGTTAAGATAGAGAACTAAATAAAACTCCATGCGAGGGCTTCTAGCTTACGGTGACAGAGTATACCCAAAATAGTAAGTCATAAAAAGTATACACATTATTTATTACTTAAAAAAAATTAAATGTATTAAATAAGAAATAGAAAAGAATAGTCAATTGCATACTCCATATTAAAAAGTTAGTCGAATATAGTTTGCATAAATTAAAGCTTAAGTCAGGTTAATACACAAAGCGAAGGGTATACAATGACGCCAGTGTTAAGTCTAATATAATATAGCATATTAAAGCAAAAGGTGGGATACCTCAATGCGGGTGATGACTCCTTCCTCACGACTGTGCTCTAGGACTACAAACAAAAACACAAAGCGCCCGTCAGACTTACAA
This sequence comes from Colias eurytheme, assembly GCF_061535395.1. Classification (NCBI taxonomy): domain Eukaryota; kingdom Metazoa; phylum Arthropoda; class Insecta; order Lepidoptera; family Pieridae; genus Colias; species Colias eurytheme. The sequence goes on along the minus strand of NC_142987.1, from coordinate 2,752,256 downwards.
ACAGACGGCTTAACATAAACATATAATAATGGTATATGAAGCGATAAAATTATATTTAAATACAATTTATATTATATAGGTTTCAAATTGGGCACAAATGTTACCAAAGAATAATGCACACAACATATTATATTGCGTTTTTACTTTCGTAAAATCAATTTATTTACTAATATTAAACATTCGTAAGTACGAGAAGTTTCGAGTTACTTTTGTGATGCATTATTCTTTGCAATATTAGCCTATGTGTGGTGTTTCCGAATAATAATAATCTAGCGGAATATTTCTTTGAATATTAAACTAATTCAACAAAGGCTATCATGCAATAGGAATTGCTCAATTTAAATCAAACTAAAATATGGATGAAATACTTGAAATACTAGCTTTACAGATACAAACATATTCGAGACTGGGTAATGCTTATACATTTGTCATTAAAAAAGAGGAATGGAGAATAAAAAGTTATGAATCGTGAAAATATGACATTAAACATTATTTCTAAAATTCAATTAAGTTTTGCAGTTCAATTTATTACGATTTTTAATTTTAGTAATTCATTTCTTTAATATAAGGTGCATAAATCAATTAATATATAAGTGTAACGAATTTAGACATTAATTTATCAATAGATATTTAATAATAAATAAACAAAATAAATAAGTAATATCATAGTATAAGCTAAGCACATTAAAAACATAAAATAAATAAATATAATTTTTAATTGTGTTTGGATTGAAACCTATTTACTATTCATCTGTGGTTCAAATTGAAAATATTGATATAATTTTTCGTATAACTTGTGAACTTTTTAATTTTAGAGTAAACGATATGTTTACTCTTTTCACGACTGTTATAAAAAAAAATATTTCTGGCCAGTGCATTCTGAGTCCTCAAAAAAATTTTTTTTTAAACTTTAAAGAATCTGATAGAAGAACTGGCCAGTAATTCTCAAAAAAAAGGAAACATTTTTTTTAAATTCCATTTTAAAAACCACATCACTCACTGTTCTCGCTTGTCGAGTTGCTGGTGGTGGTCGTCGTCGTGGTGGTGGCGGCTCCGTCCGCGTTGTTCTCGTTCACCGTCGTGCGTGTCGTCGTCTTCACCACCATCGAGCTGGTGTTCACTTGCGAGTTCTGGTTATTTCGATTGTATGTACATTAATTAGTGCATTTATTTTGGTATGTGTAATTTTTTCGATGTCCTCGATAAATAATACTAGATAGTTTATATTCTATTGAAATTATGTGAGTAAAATATTTAAAGTTTGAAAATTGTGATTTGCAAGACGGAAGTTGGATTATAAAATATTATATTCAATCAAAAAATAAGAGACAATTATAATAGCAATTATACATGGCTGATGATTTATTAGAATTAGTGTATGTTTCAATTCGCCCGATATGTATAATTGGAAAATTCACATTAGTATTTTACTACGATTACACTAACTTTTATGTTTAAACCAATACAATTATCCAAGTTACATACAGCTTTTTTCACTCATACTCACTTTTTTCCCTTTTATTTATTAAACCATACCTGCAAATTAATATTAAGTTCGTTGGGCACTTCCGAGGTGGGCTGTTGCGTGTGATCCCGCACCGAGTCGACCGTGATGTCCGCTGACGCGGCGGTCACGTCGTGCACTGTGTCTGCGCTTTCTTCCTGTAAATCGAGTTATTTTGTATGAAAAATTTTGTAAAACTAATAGTTGTAATATTTTTACACGAATTTTTCGAAATAATGAAATATCATGCCATGTAAAATATTAAATAATTATTTTTTGTTACATAGTTTTTCGATTAAAGTGTACATATTTGACGCAACTGCGTATGCCGTAACGTGTACATTACATGCGTTTAGAATCGTTTGAAAATGAGGGTAGTTTTAAATACTGTTAAATTTTTCCTCTGGTGATCATGTGCTGAACTAACTCGACAAGATTAAGATAATATTTACGGTTTATACCTTATGTTCTCCATTTGTTAGCGGCGCTTCTTCTGCAGCGCTTTTTAGTGCGACTGCCCACGGGGATAACAGAACATGACACTGCGCTCTCGTTACCTAAATAATAAAAACAATTAATTGAATACAAATAATTGAGAAAAACAAATATACAAATAATAACAGATAAGAATTTAATTACCTTTGTTGCTGATAACGTTATTCTTTGTAATTCTGATGATGAATGTAAGTAGAGAGCTTCACCCCGTTTCGAGAAGCATAAGCTGGATATGCCACTGTAAATAAATTATTTTAGTTTATTTCATGTATTGGAATAACACGTTATTTAGGATGTTAACAGACTTTTCTTATGATTTCGTATGCAAATTTAAAGACTTGGAACGGGGACACTCTTTTTACCTATATGTAAAACTATACGCAATTCAGTGATCGTTGACGTGTTAGAGCGGCCGTACACGGACGGCTTCAAGCAGTTGAGACCGATTGCTTGAAGCCGCGACCACGCGGTGAACTATAGACATTCATTCACTGCCGTACACATGACTGCTCGAGCAGTCACGACCGCTTCAAGCCGTCAACTGGGCGGTTGGTAGCGACAGCTCGACAGTCCGTGTTCGGCCGCCTTTAGGTCTTGTTGTATGACTTGAAAAGCTGGTTATTTTATATTATTACTAGCGGTCCGCCCCGGCTTCGCCCGTGGTACCTACATGTTTAAACTATCCTATCTCTCAAGTTGGATCGAACTGCACATGGTGTGCGAATTTTATTATAATCGGTTAAGTGGTTAAGGAGTCCATTGAGGACAAACATTGTGACACGAGATTTATATATATTAAGATTATAGGAGACGGTGGGAAGGGGGAAAGGGGGGAAGGCACATATGGTTTTTGGGATGATGATAATAATAAGTACTAACTTGATGTCCTCCTTGCGCACGGCGGCCGCGTTGAGCTGGCGGCGCAGGTCGGCGGCGAGCAGCAGGCAGTCGCCGAGGTTGGTGAGGCACAGCAGGCACCACTCGCGGTGCCGCGACCCCGACCCGCACTCGAACCACGCGAACGCCGTGCGACGCACCTGAACACCACACGTATAGTATTATTGACGCAGATTACAAGGGTAGAATTTTTTTTTATTAAATCATAAATAAACATTGCACTAACAGACTGACTCACACTCTCTCTCACTCTCTCACATGCACAATTTCATTGAAACATGTCGAAAGTGGAAATAATAATAAAACATAAATAAACATTACACAAACCATAAAAATGTAAATAACAAGACACTATAGAAGTGCTAAAATGTCATAATTAGTATGAAAACCACTGTCGCCAAAATCAACACATTTAAACCGATAGCTAAACAGTACACACAAGTAGACTATGCCTTTTACTGGACAGCTTCATTTTAGTGAAAACTAACTTTAAAAAATAAATACAGCATTTTATTAAGTACCCTAACGCACGGTTTTACGGTTTATTTTCGAATAATATCCGAATATTTAGCTCAGAAAAATAAAAATTCGAAAAAATTCGGCTTTTCTACAACAGAGGACGTTAATTTTCATTAGATATAACTTTGGAACTAAACGCATAGAAATAAGGTTGAAATTTGTGTGAAACGTGATAATAAGAACGGTCGACTGTGTCATTCATTGTTATTTAGATTACTATGATAACATTCGTATTACTTGTAAATATTCTTTAATTTTAAGGAAAAGCGGCATTATTTCTAAAAAAAATAATCACCGATGAAATGTAAAAGTGTCAACAGACGTTTGATTATAGGGATATTATGAAAAAACTACTAAATGCATCTGTGCAAAATAAAATTATTTGTATTTTTGAACTTTTATAATTGCAAACTGCTACCATACAGCCAGCGTCTATCTCTATATACATATAATATACACTGTATACACGTTATTAATTAGTAATTTCAACTTACCCTAGCTCCCTCATGGGCGGTTAACTTGTACTTGTTGTGTGGCTTCAGCGAGGGCAGAGTGAACACCTTGAATTGTTCCTCTGATACGATCAACACGCGGTGGGTGCCGCTCTCCGGTAAGGGGGCTACGCCTCGTTCCACCTAGGAATTAATCAATTATTATTTTCTGCTATTATAAATACTAAAAATTTACAAGTTAATAGCAATGAATGCACATAAATTTTTTAAAGAATACCTATTGGAATTTAAAAACTTTTTTGAAGATATACCCAGCGTCTAGCCAGAAAAAAAGACTTGAAAAAAGTAATTTTCTTCTCCGTAGAAGCGATATAAAGAATCGGTAAAGTTTAAATACATTTTTTTTAATCAATTTCGCTCTGCAGCTCTGAAATTCAACAAATACTATTCTTGGAGTTTTCAGTATAAAACATTAACAAAAAATATTGCATAGAAATATTATAAAATAGTACCTCTAAAGGATCCGGCAATGGTACTGACGCTCCGTCGAGTACTGTGATACTTATTACAGGCGCCCTGTGCTTCAACTGTATTTCTTTCGCTAGTTGGCAGGTGAGCTATAAAAATAATTTTATTGTAATTAGCGGAAGACTGCAATAATATTGCTTTTAAATTATTAAACGCCGGAGAATATTGCTTATTTCAAACTGCTTCAAAAGAGTAAAGAAATAGAAATTTACAATTTTTTTGGTTATATTAAATGCATTGATGAAGTTTTACTTTTATTGTAATTAGCGGAAGACTGCAATAATATTGCTTTTAAATTATTAAACGCCGGAGAATATTGCTTATTTCAAACTGCTTCAAAAGAGTAAAGAAATAGAAATTTACAATTTTTTTGGTTATATTAAATGCATTGATGAAGTTTTACTTTTACACACACATTTTTTTATCTAACTCGGATCAATAAGGCTCCTGAAAATGACCTTACATTGTCTAAGCCTGAAAGGCAAGATAATCTAAATATGATTGATTTTATTGGTATTATTTAAAGATACTCACGGGTTCGTCTTTCCGTTTGTTAGCGCTGGGAACGTTGATTGTGAACGCGTACACTGTACCGTTGTTCGTGCCCGCCCACAGCGTCGGGACGGAATGTTGTGCTGGAATAGAAAAATACCATTTTAAGTGGTTCCTTCGCTATAATCTATCAATTATCGATAGATAACGAGGTAGAAAAAAATGTGTGCGTGTACTAGGGTACACACGTTAGAAGTGAAACTTCTTTATGACCTTATTTTTCAAAAAATAATTTACTATATGCAACTTTACAAAAATACGTCGAATCACGCGTGGTAGGGATAAGAAAAAGATGGCGCGTAACGAAAATATGTTACACTAAATTTTTTCCCAACCCCGATAAAGAAGATTCACTTCAAAAATCTCAAACATTATAAGCTAATTAACTCTGTTTTCTTCCCATACACTGAATACCTTAACATCATAGCGTCACTTACTTAGTTTAATTTTTCAAGTGCCAACATTTTTTCCAAAACAAATTTTATGTAATTCAAATTGTCACACAACGCAATCTTTCAGAACAACTACATCAGTAAAATGTTCATGTCAAAACTACCCACTAAATTTATGACCAATTCAGAATAGTTGTAAACGTTATAAGTTGACCTCTTACTACAAAATAATAACAATAATATCCGAGTTACAAATACTCACTGCTAATAAGGAAGGTTCTAGCGAAGTACAGACAGCGCACCATAGACCCGAACGCGTCGTCGTTGGAGCGTGCCTCCACCGCGCGCTCTATCGGCTTTACTACTTCGGCGTCGTTTTCCGCTATCTTTTCCGCTACTTTCTTGGCGGGCTGTTGAAGATTTTACAGATTAAATTTCGTTCGAAATGTATCAAGCGTCATATAGAAATAATAGAATACGATAATCGTTGACAAATAAATAAATATATGCATATATAATGCCAGAAACTCTTTTGGGAGTTCGCTCGCGCGCGTCTTATAGCCCGGTTGTGATCTATGTCACTCCTATAAAATAATTGATTTACAGTTAAAAATAGTAGTTTACTGGTGTTGAATGTTCATTATAAGTTTTAATATGGACCACAAAGAATAAAACATTTAACTTTTTAACTCAATAGTGTATAATTATAAAATAAAAACATTTACTAAACTCAAAGTGGTGTTCGTGTGTTAATGCTCGATGTAGGTGATTTGAACATAAAAGTATTCACTGTACCGACAATCATCGCTTCGCAACTAATACTCTCCCATCTGTTCGTATAATTCACCTTTAAGCGTAGGCTCACAATTAGCGCTTACTGAGTAGTGCGGACTGCACGTTCGGAGAACCCAAGTTCGATCCGCATCAAGCACAAATAATATATTTTTATTTTTTCTTTTGTTTTATTTTGCCAATCATGATGCAATGTGGTGCATGTCTGCAAAGTATGAGAGAGAGTAAAAATAAAATTTTAAGTTGCTCCAAATGTCTTGAAACTTTCCACGCTCTTTGTGTATTTCAAAAAATGGAAGAATTTAACAAATTATCTGCTGAATTTAAATCTAATTGGATATGTACGGGGTGCAACGTCAAGCAAAAGAGGAGTGGGAATAATTCTGAAACTCCTATCCGATCGCCGCTTTCTACACCTACTACAAGCTACGTTACTCAGCGCGCGAAGCCTAGCTCAAACGCGAACCTTTTAGCATCTGCCTCATCGCCAGAATCCGCGAATATATCAACCGATGCTCTCAGGATTCTAATTCGTGAAGAGCTTAAGTATGTTCTGCATAATTATATAGAAGAAAAATTAGGTAACCAATTAAGTGAAATCAGAAAGGATATAGAGGAGTTTAGAACCTCACTTTCATTCATAAATCAGCAGTATGAAGATATAAAGACGGAATATCAGACAAAATTTAACACATTAGAAAGTTTGGTTGCAGCTAACACTTCACTTCGCTCCTCTATCCAAGATATGAGTTCCCGTCTAAACCAATTTGACCAGCTTAGTCGGGCCAGCAATCTAGAAATTCAATGTGTTCCTGAATTTAAAAATGAAAATATTCCAAACATGATTTCGCAACTTGCTCGCACAGTCCAATATTCGCTAGATGATAATGATATCCATTACTGTGCCCGTATTGCTAAGATGCATAAGGAAAGCCAACGTCCTCGATCCATACTTGTTAAACTAAACAGTCCTCGTACGCGCGACAACTTTCTCCGCTCAATCTTTAAATACAACAGGGAATCGAAAATAAAACTACAAAGCAGGGACCTTGGCATCGGCAGCGACCAATCCTCACCGATATATGTAACGGAGCACCTTTCTCATGAAAATAAACTTCTTCATGCCGAAGCAAGAAAGAAGGCTAAGCAACTTGACTATAAGTACGTTTGGATTAGAGGTGGTAAGATTTTCATGAGAAAGGCTCCTAATTCAAACGCCATATTAGTTAAGGATATTCACGTTCTTAAAAATCTTAACGAATAATTAATGTTTCATAAAAAAGTTCATATTAACTTGGCGTGTTGTACAACCCAACCACTTTTAGTTATAATTCTTATTTCTTTTTTTATCTTTACCAATTTTACCAATTGTTTCTAGTAATCTTGACAAATTGTTGCAAGATCTTACTTTTATTATTATGTAAAACTTCCATATTTATTTGTTATTGTTTATTCATAATAATCACATTCATCTGGTCTGCGTTTTCGTTAATTGTCTGTGAATCAATTATTTTTAGTGATAGAATTACCTGTGCTTGTGATGTAAATGAAATTGTCAGTCTTCTTACACATTTTACTGTTGAATATATATCTGTATTGATGGCGTTGATTTTGCATTTAATTATTTATTATCTTCAATCGATTACCCTACACACTACACAACTTATACAAAAAACTTTATCATGATTGACATGTCTCTGATTCGTGATATAGATGGTCCAGATTTATCAAGTTGCTACTATACTGACACACCCGAGGAATGCCAAAAACATATCACTAAAGCACACAATATTAAAATCGTTACTTTTAATATTCGCAGTTTACAACGTAATTTTAACAGCTTTTTAATAACCTTATCTCGTTTTAACATAGAATTTGATGTCATTATCCTTACGGAATGTTGGTTGAACGAAAATTCTGTTATTTATCCAATCGATGGGTACATCTCGTATAAGACAACAAAATATATTAACCAATCGTGTGGTGTAGTCCTATATATAAAAAGAACCCTGAATCACGAAGTTTCGGAACCAACACTACACGACGCGAATTGCCTTTTGGCCAAAGTGGACAACTTATTTAATCTCATCGGAATATACCGTTCACCTTCATTTAGAAACTGCACAAATTTTTTACAATCCTTAGAAAGTCTTCTACAAAATATTAACTTGATTTCTTCTTATACAATTCTGGCGGGTGATATAAATATTAATACGTTGATGTCTAATATAAACAACGACTGTAACGAATACCTTTGCTTAATCGCAGAGCAAGGACTAAGTCCAACAATTAATATTCCCACCCGAGAAACAGCGTGTTTAGATCATATTATGGTGTCCGCCAATACTCGCGTGAACACTGTGGTTTGTAGGACTACTATAACAGATCATTACATCGTTATGGCTGGTATAAACACAACAAATAAACCCAATCGCTTAAGGGTTGACAAGTTTATGACCAAGTTGGATTTCCCTGCCATTGTTGAGGAAGTTAAAAACACTGATTGGACTAACTTGCTAATGAATGTAGACGTAAATGCAGCAGTTGATGATTTTTCCAATATGCTGTCTAATATTATCACAAGCAATTCACAACGCTTAAGAATAAATCGCTCTAAAACCATTCTGAAACCTTGGATGTCCCCCGGTCTCGTTAGATGTTCAATGGTAAGAGATATGCTACATCTAGAAGCTAAACGTAACCCTAATAGCGAAATAGCTCAATTTACATTTAAACGCTATAGGAATTTTTATCATAATCTAATTAAGAGATTGCGAGATAGTTACAATGAGAAAATGCTCACAGAAAATCAAAATAACCCAAGTAAGCTTTGGAATACTATAAAAGATATCGCATACTTACAGTCCCCTAAAGAGAACCCATCCATATCTGCTATTAAAGGTAATATCCAGGATTCTTTGAATTACTTCAATAATCACTTTTGCGCAATAGGTCAAAACTTGGCTAATGATATTCTAACCGGTATTGGAGAAACTCAAGAATCTCTGGCTTCCAACGTTTCCATTGAGAACTTTCCAGACTCATTCTTCATAGTACCTACGGACAAAACTGAAATCGAGAAAATAATTACTGATCTCAAAACAAATAGTGCAACGGGTATAGATGGTATTTCCAACCGCCTATTAAAATACATTAAACCGTACATCTCAGCTCCTCTTGCTTATATTTGTAATTTAAGTATATCACATGGTGTATTTCCGGATAGGTGGAAGGTAGCTGCCGTATCTCCTATACATAAAAGCGGTGATAAAAAAGTTTTAAATAATTATAGACCTATCTCTCTTCTCAGTGCAATCTCGAAAGTCTTAGAAAAAATTATGAATAGCAGAATGGTTGATTTCCTGGAAAAAAACAATATCTTAACAAATCGTCAATATGGATTTCGTGCAGGTAGATCTACCGTTGATGCCGTATCTGAACTTATTCATATTGTGTCCTCTTCTCTAGATAAGGGCTTGGCCTGTGTCGGAGTATTTTTGGATTTAGCCAAGGCCTTTGACACAGTGTCAATACCAATTCTTTTGAAGAAACTGGAGAGGTATGGCATCAGAGGTATAGCTTTGGAGTGGTTCAGAAGTTATCTTTCGAACAGAAAGCAATGTACCAAATATCGCGATACTTTTAGCTCTCTTTCACCAGTAATTTTCGGCGTGCCACAGGGGAGTATTTTAGGTCCTACCCTCTTCTTAGTATATCTTAATAATATCGCCAACGTTGGGTTGAGAAATGCTGATATTATCTGCTACGCGGATGACACAGCTATTATTTTTCAAGATACTTCTTGGGACAAAGTCTTTGACGTAACAAAAGAAGGAATGTCAAAGATTGCTTACTGGTTAAACAACAATTTACTTACTCTCAATGCCGCTAAAACAAAATATCTATGTTTTCACAAAACTGCAGCCTCACAACCTTCATCACTTCCGGATCTGTCTTTTCATTCGTGCAATATTTCCTCCTTGTCTCATCCAGTTCCTCCATGCCATTGTAAAAACACAATCAGTAACGCGCATTCCATTAAATATCTGGGCGTAATATTGGATGATAAGTTAAACTTTGAAGGCCACATACATGCAACAACTGCAAGAGTTCGTAAACTAATATACCCCATGAAATACCTACGCTCTGTCGCTAAGTACGAGTTACTCAGGAGAATATATATAGCTTTATGTGAACCTATAATTAGTTATTGTATCTGTATTTGGGGTGGTTGTGGATCCTCCAAATTATTGGTTCTGGAAAGAGCACAAAGAGCCGTGTTAAAGGTTATGCTGCATCTCCCTATCCGCTACCCAACTGACTTGCTTTATAAGGAGATTGGATTGTTGAGCGTCAGAAAATTATTTATTCTCAATGTAACATTACTAACCCATAAAAATATTCTCTCTTCAAGTGATCACGCTAACTTACTCAACAATAGAATATATAAAATTCCTTTACCTCAGGTTAATACCTCCTTTGCCAAACGATTTAGTCAATTCCTACACCCGCTTATATATAACCGCGTCAACCAGGCATTGCATTCTATTAGGCAGAGTGGTGTCGCAAAGGCCAAGAAAATTATTAAAAAATGGTTACTCTCTTTGTCTTTTCAACAAACGGAAAATTTGATTAGGTCTTTAATCTAACGCTCTTACTCACAAGTTTTACCCCATGCATCTCTTATTCAGCACACACACATATAAAAAGTATCTATTTATTTATATTTTATTTTGATATTTATTTATTATTTTTTGTTCATTTAAGTTTTATCTAATGAAATAAGGCATAAGGAATAAAATATGAATTGCAATTTATTCTTAAAACATTAATAAATCGACATTTCATTTACATCCTTGTCTAGTTTTGTTTGTTTCTTTATATTTTTTACTGATGCCCACAATACAGGCCACGAGTCTAGTGTGGGCATCTTGGTTCAAATGATGTATAGAGTATACTACATATTTACTGTGTTAACAGCCTTATTGTAATAAGTTCAACGAGATTGTATGCTTGATTTTTTGAATAAATATTTTTTACTTTTACTTTAAACCTTCTCCATTTGTAGAAATAAATAATGTTATAAAAGCAGCACAAAATAACTTGCTATGAAGTCAAAAATTTACAAACACCGGTTAAAAATCCCCCAAAATACAATTAATGAATAATACAAATTTCTCTTAAAAAGAAATCTATTTTATTTTTTAAATCAAAAAATATTTTGCTATAATTAATTTATCAAACAATCAATACCTGTGTGGGTGAGGTGGGACTGGCGGCCGTGGTCTGTCTTCTTTGTGAGCGACCTTTCCTGAGCCGCCTGAAGGATTCCCTCAGTGACTTCTTGAACGATTTCCTCCTCGAAATCGGCGTGTCACCGGCTCCAGAGTGATCTAGAGGAGATAAAAAGTGATTATTTATCATAAATAATGCAGCATTGAAGATAACAAAACGACCGTGAAACAAAACGCAACTACGCACGCAAATGCGTAAAAACACGCAGAACTGTACGCAAGTGCGCGCGTGGGTGCGACGACACGCAACATGCACGATGCGTGGCAGTGTAAAATAGGTACGATTAAAAAAAATATATTACGTTACTTGCCTGTTCTTCTGTGTAAAAACTGCGTTCAAAATAGGCGGGTATGGATTTGATGATACTTCTGCCATGAAAATGTCGAATTTTTTATTTTACTTTATTGTGCGATAGGGAAGCTTTTGAGCACGATCTCGTTTGATTTTTATCCGAGATGTGGCCTAAAATGGAGCGCACTGCCCTAAGAGGTACCTGTTCACCTGTCCTGGTGTGTTGTTTGAATTGACTGGCCGGTCGAGGTGTGCACTGACCGTGCGGGTTGAGCGTGCACTTGTGCAGCAAAAAGTATTTATTTATATTTTGTCGAGGTGTGCACTGACCGTGCGGGTTGAGCGTGCACTTGTGCAGCAAAAAGTATTTATTTATATTTTGTCGAGGTGTGCACTGACCGGGCGGGTTGAGCGTGCACTTGTGCAGCAAAAAGTATTTATTTATATTTTGTCGAGGTGTGCACTGACCGTGCGGGTTGAGCGTGCACTTGTGCAGCAAAAAGTATTTATTTATATTTTGTCGAGGTGTGCACTGACCGTGCGGGTTGAGCGTGCACTTGTGCAGCAGCGCGGTGTGCGCGAGCGCGTCGAGCAGCGCCAGCCCGTGCGCCGTGCCCGCGCACACCACGCCCCACTCCCAGTGCGCGGCCAGCGCGGTGATCGCGGCCGGCGGGGACACTTGCGCTACTGCACTCGCCTGACAACGACAAATAAATTAATATTATTTGGTCAAATCGACGATTGCAGCTATCTGGGCCGGCAACAATATACTTTATAGTGGCCCAATTAAATACAGTAACTATAAAGTGACTGAGAAAACAGCCGTTAAACATGGACAAACATAATAAAATATCACGATCATTTTTGGGATTGAAAAAAATAATAAAAATTAAAAGACTTTACTTACTTTACTACACTCTAGACAAAATAAAATCACTATATGATTTAAGGATACAATATTATTTTGTACTACAAACATTAAGATGAAAAAAAATTACATCTCACCTGATAACCTTGTGGGAAGGATAGTGCTCCAGAGCGGAGAGTCAACTGGTCATGACCCTTCCACACGAAGCCGTCGCGATCCGACACTATGTTTACTGATATTGACTGTGAAATTAGAAATATTCAATATTATTTCATGATTATACACATAAAAATAAAATTTAAACTTCTTTTAATTCATTACTATTAAAATCACTTAAATTTCTATTTGGGTGTTAGCGTTGCCCTGTAACACAAAGGGCTCATAGAAAAAATAGTGTCAATCACTTTGAGAAAATAAAAATAAAGGTATTATACCTTAACTTCAGCAGTAGTGGGGGAGTTTTTCAAGCTAGCAATAACGATGTGTCCAGCCGCGCCTCCGATAGTCAGCATCCCCGATAGCGGACAAAGAATTACCTGTAAACGAAAATAATATATCAGATTTCTCAAAAAGGAAGATAAATAAATTGTAACAATGATGGAGCTTTTACACAAATAATGTGTGAGGATGTGTAGTAGCCAGGAATGTGTTTGTAAATAACCAATAGTATCGCTTTAAACGTTAAACGCTTCAAAATTCAAACTAAATGAAGCGATATGATTGGTTCAAAAACACATACCTCGCACATTATTGGCGGAAATGCACCCTAAAGGAGGATTCTTAAATCATGTATGAATAAAAAATATATCTTACTCGCTTCACAGCTAGTCGTGGGTCGTCACTGTACGGATCGAATGTACCAACTCTTCTAAAGGGCGGCCATTCTTCTTCCTCATTCTGACTATCGTTGTTCTCGCCAATTTCTTCGCCACTATACATTACATATTAAATTAAACACATCATATAAGGTGTTTTAATCTTTTTATTACTATAATTCGATATTCTTTTTGCGGGTTAGACAGTGAATACAATTAGAGTTATTATTTAATTCGAGGCATTATTTCACTACTAAAATGTAGTAACAAATAAAACCAAGCATTGTGAAAAGCGAATTATAAGCTGGTGACATGTTTTAGGAACGATTATACAATTTAGTATAAATTATTGCAGCTAAACACATTTTTTTACCTTGCAGTCGATCTTTTCAGTCCACTTGAAGCAAGCGATAAAAAGCATAATAATGTTAGCTGATATTAGTATAAGAATTCAACAAGCAATATCAATATGTATATGTAATGAGTGCAAATAATTGTACCTAGCGAGTAAATATTATGTTTTATGATGGCTACAATAATCGTGTAGGCGGCAAGACACCTAATAGGACCGAAATCAAAACAAATATAAAGATAATATTTTTATAATAATAAAATAAAATTAAAAGATCTTTCTCCCCATTTTCTACTATTTCGTCAATATTTAAGTAAATGTAATGAAATGCGAATATATTTATTTAATGAATGAATAGATTTATCATGAGTACCAAATAATGTAAGTGAACCATGCACCTTTTTTTTTGTAAGTGGGGAAATCTTGCAACCCACGGCCTCCGGGGAAGAGGCCATGGGTTATGACGGATTTCTACCGACCAAAACCCCACTGTGTTCCGTCAACCCGCATCAACGACAGGGCCACGGGTATAGGTAGAATTCGTTCGTGACCCCAAAGTGAACCATGCACCTAAATGTTATGAACTACCCAATTACTAAAATAAAAAAGCTAGTTTTGATTGTTGGAAGTGTTATGTTGTTACAGAATGATATCAGTCACTATTTGAATATGAATTCAATTGGAACATATTTGAATGTAAGGAATGTTCGTATTAGTCAAAGTTAATAAAATACAGCACAAGTTACTAGAAATTCGCTTAACATTTATAGTGTCTACTTATACAATCATAAATGAATTAAAGAAGCTTATTCTAAACACCAAAATATATTCAAGCTTATATTCAATCTTAATCTTAAATACTATTTATAAAGGCGAAAGTTTGTAAGTATGGATGTATGGATGTTTGTTACTCTTTCACGTAAAAACTACTGAACCGATTACAATGAAATTTAGCACACATATAGAGGGTAACTTGGATTAACACATAGGATAGGTTTTATCCCGGAAATCCCACGGGAACGGGAACTATGCGGGTTTTCCTTTGAAAACGCGGGCGAAGCCGCGGACGGAAATCTAGTACTAACCTAAAAAGATGCGAAGTGGTGTACTTATACAGCGGTGTCATCACAACGCCGCTCACATCCCAGAACCGTATGGATCCGTCCTCATGCCCTGTGAGTAGTATCTGCCGCTCGGCTGCGTCTGTTGATTCTATCTCACCGCCCGATATCGGCCACGGACTGTCTGAATAGACGTCCTCTATTTGTTTTTCACCTGAAATTTATCATTTGTGAATATTTTGGATCAATAAAAACAATGCGATGTAAGTACATAATTATGACACGGCATAATTAATTGTTTGTTTTATATGTAAGTATAATTCACTAAATTTCACAAAAATTCAATAATTAAATAAGCAAATTTTAATTAAAAAAAAAAATTGTCATGAATATAAAAACTAAAAATAATCTATAATAATTTCAAAATTCTACGATTTATGACTCATTTGCAACAAAATCGTGTATTCGATTGATCAATAACAATATCAACCAATGTAATGCAACACAAAATTTAGTACTTTAAGTGTTACTTTCCTAATAATAGAGATCTTATATAGAAATAAAAAACATTAAAAATCTCACCAGCAGCAACAATATTATCATATACTGTGTCAGCGACATTATCCACTAGATACGCAGTGGTGATTGCGCTCGCGTGTATAGACACCAAGTAGGGTAGTTTGAGCGGCCGCCATTTTGCGTCGCACAGGTCTATTACCACTAACTCTTCTTCTACTAGGACCACCTGGAAAATATCATGTGAATTTATTAAATCCTCATTATTTTTACATGTTTTATAGTATTTTGTGTAGAATTTTTTTATAACATGATCTCACGCATTTGTAATTTCTATTAAACGTTTTTTTAATAACAACGTTAGGAAATTACACCAATAAAGTAAATAAACAATGTACATTTTCACTTCAATTCAAGCAGCTAGAGCTAATCCAATTACAATGTTTTATAATGTTTATTGTTTATTTTGGTCCTGTTTGACTCATATTTTGGTATGTAAGTATGTTTTTTATGACAAAAGTGGGTGTTGTCGTTGGACGCTTTGCAGTAGTAGCGCAGCGGGAGTCAGCAGCCGCTCCCGTGCAGTGGCGTTTTTTTTGTTATGGCAAGAAGATATAACTATTCGCCAGTATCAAGTATGTTAAAAGATATAGAAACTCTGACTACGAAAAGAAAATTTAAAAAAAGCAACAGTGGCCTTGTCTACACCAAACTCAATGCGCATGTCTATATCTATGAATATGTCATTGTCTATGCCCTTACCAGTGCGGCGGCAACTTGATTGACGCTCTGTAACTGCAGCGCGGCGGGCGTGGGCGGTCGCTCCTCTTGTAGCGGCGCGCCGTCCGGCGGCACCGGTGTTGTTGTGAAGAAATCTATCACCTGGGCGCGAAAAAAAATGTTTTATCATTCATTTTTATAAAAAAAGCCATTAATTTTTAATGATCGCGACGAATAAAAAAAGCGTTGGTGAGCTGGGATCTCATAAAATATAAAGTATAAAAAGTGGAAGGTATTAAAAATTTACTAACACAAACAAGCGATTATTTTGAAGAAACGTAATATATTATACTCACTCGACTTGTGAAATCGAAGGCGACATGCTTTTCACCCTGTTGTACTGTTACGGTGTATTTGTCCGAATACGACGCTCGCGGCATGCCACCTGTAAAAGAAATAAGATACATAATTATTATAAACATTAAAAAAATATCAAATTCTTCTAAACTTACTGAATCAAAATAACATTTAAATCTAATCTAATTCAGTGTACTTGGTTCTAAATTAGGTGAACATCAAAAACAATTTTTATGCTTTCATTCCTTCTTTGCATTGAGCATTGGAACCGCCGTTGTGAGAGGAAGTTTTATCTCTATTAAAAACTTAAAATAGCTAAGCCAATAATAAAGCTTACCTGCATATATAGTGACCTCCTCGCCGTCGACACTAGTCCTGTTCAGTATCTTAGTGATCGCTTTACACGGGTACGGCCCGTATGGAGTGACGGGTTCTTTTAGAGGTCTGTCTGACGATGCACCGGCCACTTCCCATGTTACGAAGGAACCGTCGTTATGAGATGAGGTGAAGTGTTCGCCTGCAATGTGAAGATGGGTTTTATATAAAAGGTGTAAGGCACATAGTGTTTGTAAATAATTAAAATGTCCTCTTTTACAAAGATAACTTTGCACGGTAATAATTGGAAATTTATTCAGTTATATTTACGGCGTCAGGTATCTGAATTTCCCGATGAATTTGATCCAGAGGTAGTTTATAATTTCAATTTACTATTTTTAATAAATACTTGGTTCAGTTTTTTTGTTTGCTTTATCATCTGAAAAATAAGTCGAAATCTAACCAAATCAACAAGAAGCTGCTCCTACTTTTCCAATTTTATTTACTTCATACACTAGCGTTGCACGACATAAAATAGGACCGAAAACAATACCTTCATCGTTCCAACAAAGGCTCTCCAGTTGCTGATTGGACACAAACGTGTGCGTGGGCGTGGTCGTCTGTCTGTCCCATAGAACTACGAGCCCACGGTTATATCCTATCAGGATCCGAGTGGGGACTTTTGGGTGTTCGCATATCGATTCCACCGCACCGGGATTCACTTTGAAATCTTCTGGGCAGCTGGAAATTTGATGTATGAAATTAGAGAAATGGAACAATTAAGTTGAAATTATTAGTTACGTCTATAGTGGACAGTTAAATTGCAATTGTCATAATTATCATTGAACTACTTTAGTTAATTTCAAAGGGACAAGTCAATCTTTGCCATCCATTTATTGGTGCTTTTTTGCAACAGTTTTACCATCTCTAAAAAAACTATGTATTTACATATTATTATAATAATTAAAAACTCACTTTTGCATAACAACATCCTGATATATGACATCCTCGCTCATTGTGAATGTGTTGGCGTCCAATGTGTAAATGTTTCCCCCCTCTGTACCGAGCAGGAGGTTCTTTCCAGATGATTCCATACATAGTGCTGAAATCTTTTTGTTCTTGCCTTCGAACGCGTGGTTCTTGAGTTCTACCAGTGATTTTTCCGTGATCTCCCATAAATGGAGACTATTGTCGTCACATAGTGATATTAAACGGCCAGTGCCTGTAAATATGTTGAATTTAGCTTAAACTATTGCTACTAAAAATAAACTTATGACAAGTCAACATTTTAGCATTAAATCGTGCCAAAAATTTACATAGAATTTACACATTTACCATAAATTATTTTGTTCTTTTTCTGGGAGTTTGTGTACTGACCGTACGGCCTGATCAACTCTCCATTTTATTATGAATTTTGTAGATCTTACCGGGTATAAAATGTATCTGCGTGACCGCCGCATCTGGGTTTGTGTGCTGACCGTACAGCTCGACACCTGGCCGGCCGTACACTTTGATCGCGCCCGTCGCCGTACCGATAGCGGATAGCCTGAGGAGAGGGTCCCAGGCGAGCGCTGACGCTCTGTGTGGAAAGCCATGTTGTACTGTCTGCAAAGAAAATTAAATAATAAATAAAATATCATAAAATATATTTCATAATAATATGATATCGCTTGGATGGAAGATTATGTAAAGCTTATCAGAGCCAGTACATGAATTACTGTAGAAGATAACTTTAACGTACTATAACTACATCGTAAAGGTTATTTAGAGCAGTACCTACTTATTAACATATTTTTTGTATGCCTATTGAACAAGTAAAATATCTGTGAAAAAAATTCATTCCGAATTTAGAATAACAAAATAAGAATTCCCAATACATGAATCATAAAAAACCACACCTTAAAATATCTGATAACATTGGCTCATACTACGTTTCGCAACTAGAAAATTAATATAACACAAATAAATAAAGTACTTATAGTACAATACTAACTGATAATGAATAGTAATATTGGCGTAATTGAATGATAAATGTTGAGGATTGTTGCTAATTTGATACTTGTAAAGCAATACACGATGTTTATAACCACCTATAGTAGGTATATACCTATGACTCAAGCATATCTTACGCTGTACCACATGAGAATAATAATCAAATCCTGTATATGGGTATAACACTTTTTGACCATTGTTGTCTGCAGTATATTCACGTAATTACGGCTTGTGAATAATATCGTGCTTTTTTGTGAGCTGTACGTAACTGATCCCAATACCTAAATTGTAAAGTAGTATCTACTGCTATCACTGGGGCAATAACAAAGTTTTAAAACAAGGTTAGGATATACTTATGGTACCTACCTAGGTACAATACAATGCACAAATAGGTAACAATCAAAGCATTGTTTAGTTTACCTATATTTGCTTAAATTATAATCACGAGTGTTTGTAACGTTCAAGGATTTAGAAGCTTTTAATTTAATTTGATGTATGGCATTATATAGCTACAAACCGGTTCCTACAACTTATCACTAAATGATTGAATGAGTTACTATGAAAGCGATAATTTGTCTGACAGTTACAAATGAGTAATAAAACAAAACGTCATCGTTTCAAGACATCCATTAGCACACACAATGTAAATAGAGTGTTAACAAAGTCAGCGGCGGAAGAGTTTTTGTAAACATTTACCGCTATTCATTATTACTGTTATTGTTTTAATAATAAGCATTTCTGTGTGAAGAGTGTGCTGCGGATGTAGGTTAAGCCTTTATCCTTCGGACAAGAGAATTCAATTATAATTTCTTTTTTTTGACAGTATTTTTTTTCTTTTAGTATTTTTTTTTTAACTTCATTTAGGGCTGATTTTTCAATCCTTAGTTAAAACTTATTCGTCGAATAATGTATAAAACTACCATTTTAAAAACGTATTCTAATTGCCCGTATTTGACAGTTACGTGACATTTTAATATTATCGTGTAATACTTTATTGGACGGATAAGTTTTATCCAAGCATTGAAAAATCGGCCCTTATTTATGCCTTTTTATGCAGAAACAACGATTTCATTAAACATGGTTTAAAATTAGAACTATAATAGAGAAATAGGATTGAAAACAAACACATTAAAATGTAATCTAGACACCTAATTGTCGCGGCGCGGGCGTCGAGCGCGAGTTATTCTGCAGACAAATTCAATTACCAACATTACTAACCACTTGGACAATCGCCAGGGATTACGGATTTTCGTAATAAATGCACTTTCGCTTTCGCCCGTGAATGCAGTTTTAAACCGACCGTTTAAATTCCAGTTTCCTGGAAGCCTTACAATATTTATTTTGGCCAAAATATTAGTTGGCACTTTTAGATAATAAAATTTAAATTTATCAGAGTCGTAGCAAATAAATCAACATTTCTCGAGAACAACTGTCTGCAGTACCTACGTAATTCAGTTTAGTCAGTATCAACTGAATCAGTGCTTTGCTTGTAAATACATTCGTATTTACTTCGAGCATAATTAGTCTATCTATGTCGAGCATAACAACAAAACGTCCTTCGCAACATCAGCAAAAACAGCTCGTCAATACTACAATACAATGAAAGTGTTATGTCATCCCATAGCTAAGTGGAACGAACACAACCTCCGTGGGAATGCATGTATGTGCTCTTTTGTGTGACGTTACGTGACGTCTCCGAGGCATTCCGGGAATCTAATGTACCCGCTTGCATGTAATACACGGTTGAGTTTGGCGGTTTTTGTACGAAGAATCGAGACGAGACGAGACAGGACGCGATCTTTCTTTCAATATATTTAATTGATTCTTCATCCACAGGACGTAAAGCGATGTACTGGCTAAACTATAGCTCTTTAAAAGTGGTATTTAACATTAATTGGAGACCGCAGTTCCTGAGATTAACACGTTGAACCAGGTGGACAAATATTTCATATTTTAGATTGTAGATAATAGTTTCAAATGAATGTTAAACGGAAGCACAAACTTGCAACAAAGACGCCCAGTCTCAACAGACAACAATGGCATATTTAACGGCCCCTAAGATAATATTTATGGAAGAAAAGCAAAACAAAAACGATCTTCGAATATAATTCAATAACAACTAATACCGATAGGTTTATCTTAATTCTAAATTCCCGCAATACTAGGCCGCACGTGAACCCATGTGTACAATAAATGAATGTTAACGAGCTTTCTTTATCATAATTTGAGATGACCACACTGAACCTTTCCAACTTAATTACCTCATTCGGTACCATTTATTTCTTCAAAGCATACCTATTACGAAATAATTCTATATTTAATCATTTTATTTGATCTATCTGTTAAACTAAAACACGGAGTCCGAAAGATAAATTAACATACCTACTGCTTTTTATTTCCAAATTATGCACAAAACAATTGTCTAGGTATATATTACAGTATGATCTTTCTTAAATCAGAGAAAATCTTGATCCACACAACGATATAAGTGTATTTTGATTGCGATGAACCTTAATAACATATGTTTAGTCGGTTCTATCGTGAAAGTAGTTTTGGTATGTAACAATGGATTACAAAAGAATAAATTAGAAGCTAATAGCGGCCCACTGTGCCGATGTATGTCATGTAACCATACAACTACCATATAGGTAGGTATCAATTTCTTATTTCTAACTGTACTTGAAACAATAGTCGATTTATCAGCTGTCAAAAGCGCTGGAAACCAAAAGTACAGAAAAGTATGTCACAAATTGTTACATAAAAATAAATAATAATAAATAAGTTCCATATAGGTAGGTATCTTTTTTCTTATTTCTAACTTGAAACTATAGAGTCGATTTATTAGTCGTCAAAAGCGCAGGAAACCAAAAGTACTTACAGAAAAGTATGTCACAAATGGTTACCTACCTATTTAAGTTATTCTAAAGGCTAGACATTAGTCGCTAAATTGCTATGCTTATCACAATTCACCGTGTACATATATCAATTTAATCATGCATACGGAACTGAAACGAATTCCACGAGATAAATAAAAACAATTCACAAGAAAGAAATCTATACTAATATTATAAAGCTGAAGAGTTTGTTTGTTTGTTTGTTTGAACGCGCTAATCTCGGGAACTACTGGTCCGATTTGAAAAATTCTTTCGGTGTTAGATAGCCCATTTATCGAGGAAGGCTATATATCATCACGCTACGACCAACAGGGGTGGAGCCACGGGGGTGAAACCGCGCGGAGCAGCTAGTACCTTATAAAGGTGATAATTAGATATTTGAATTCACTATTTTTAATTGGATTTAATTCACTTTTTTACAAATTCTTTAAAATATACCAGCTATAATAAATTAATAATTCAAGTACATATGTATGTATTATAAGAAACGTACAACTTATTCAATAACAACTATCACCAATTGAGTATTTGAATAAAAAAAATTTATTGATTTTTTTTACGTATTTTGAAACTTTATTATTAATAATATTGATATTTAATGCAAATAACTTCAAAAAAATTTTTTTCCGTTAATTATAAGCAATTAAAAATTGATGAAATTTAAGTTAGAATCACGTGACTACAAACGCGCCATGACTGGTCACCACAGTTGTGACGTCATAATGTTATAGCTATTAACTGCAGTACATAGCGTTTACGGCTATTACACGTGACTAGACATTAGACAATAATATTGAAAGTTTAGCAATAAAGTACGATTTGTTAGTTGGTTCCGAATTAGTTAGTTAGTTACGAATAATATTCTTGATGTTGATATATTTATGATCACCGATTATTGTTAGGAGTTGCCTTTGTAGTATTCGTACATAATGGTACAAAACGATAACTTTTGAGGTTCGCCATTTTTAATATAAATTTAAATAATATAATTAACAATTAATATAATTAACTAGCGGTCCGCCCCGGCTTCGCCCGTGGTACATGTTTACGTTTTCTCTACATAAGAACTATCCTCGTACTTCAAGGAATATAATAAAAAAAGAATTATCGAAATCGGTTCAGTCGTTCTCGAGTTATGCGCTTACCAACACATTTTGCGATTCATTTTTATATAATTAATATGTAATTTAATAATGACAACAAAATTAAATAGATCAAAACACTGTATTTATTATTAACACGCTTTTATTAGCTTCACCTGTATGTTTGTATGGAACCGACTCCTTTCGAAGTTTCGACTCTATTTTGACCCACTTAAAACCGATGGATTTTGTTAAAATTTTGAACACTTATCAAGGTCCGATGACAATACAATAATATCATAAATTTATCCTGATAAGGATCGCCAGGATCAGCTTAAAACATATGTTTGTATGTAACCAATTCTCCTTTCGATTCGATTTAGACCCACTATAAACCGACGGATTTAATTTAAATTTTGTATACTTATAACAACCCGGTAACAATACAATAATTTCATGAATTTATCTTATTATTCCGTTAAGTTTTTCAAACTATATTTATTTTTCTATCAACTGCAATGAGTGAAAACTAACATTATGACGTCACACGCGCTCGGGTGACGCTTCGGGAGTTATCGGCGTGTCTTCGGTACTGGATTCAAAGACTAATTTTTATTTTGAAATAACTTTTGAATTATTGCAAAAAAAATAAAAATAAAAACAGTTTTGTTATAAAACTAATATATAATCTTTCCATTTATCACAAAAAAAAATTTAATTCAAATACTCAATTCCATAAACATTCTGTAAAGAAAGATCTCCACAAAACGTACCGGTACCGTTATTTCATCCAAAGAAACGTGCAAACGATTTCGATACCAATACAAACAATGATTTCATGAACTCAGGGGTCAAATTCGCTTGCACTTGCATAAACTATTTTAGATGAATGAAGAATACAAAACTACCGCTCTACTCAGTGTTGATCGTAAAATCGACTGTAAAAATAATTAATTACCTTACCAAACAACTTAAACAGCAACATACAGTAAATCAAAAAGTTCTGTGCAAAACGCAAACATACAAATCTCATTCCTTTAATACGAATCTAACGAACCTATTTTACATGCTGGGAATAATTATCGCATACAGTAAATGTCATTTAATTGTTATAACAGTAAGAAAATACAAAAATCACAAAACACAAAAAACACTTTGCCACACATCGTCACTAAGATCACAGTCACATCCAATGAAACAGTTCCAATTCCCTACAACGGTACACAAAAAACTTCTTACCATATTATTGAAACTTCTAAAAACGACCATAATATTGAAATACAGAAATTTCTACAAAACTGAGTTACATCTTAGTGGTCTAGTAACAAACGAGGTCTATAAAGAACTGGCTCGGTAACTTTTTTCGGTCTACTTCGGACACCTTTATTATGATGGACTTATAATTAAAACATATACTTTGATGATTTAGATTAGCGTGCGAGTTTCACCTGGTTATTAACGTAAAACATTTTTGTGACCGGAAAAGCTGACTCTAAACATAGATAAAAAAACACGAAACAGCGAATTTAATATGTTGAATCGTTTTTATGAATTGTAGAGTTCCTATATTTATTTTACTGATATGACCGTTTTATGAATATGTACATATTGGAAAGTTTTTTTCAAGTTTCTATAAATTTAACTAGTCTGCCTAAAACTTGAAATACTGAGGCTATTTACCTAATCACATTAAATTGAACCTAGCCCAATAAATAACATTGGGGTAGGTATCCAACCAGGTTTTACAACCCACAATATTACAGTGGGCAAATAAAATACGCTACAATCTGTCATTTACTTCCACCATCACGTAAACAAATTCACACGAGCCCCGCTAACATATAACATAATGAGATAAATGCAAATAATCACGTTCATTCATATTCATATAGAATTTAATCAATGTTGCTGACCGTCAATTATATTTACGAAGTATTTACGCGTCATCCGGTCACTATTAGCATTAGCCAGTGATTTAATTATGAACAATGTGTCATGTTTAGCGTGAATAAGTGCAATAACCGTGGCAGTGGTTATTTTGTAGTGTGCTAATGTTAATCCCGAATACAGAATAAATTCGCATCAATTCATTATTGTGTCATTATGATAATGAAGTGTGAGTGCATGCAGTGCGTACCTACTGCGTGCGAACTAGGTGTGATTTAAATTATGATAGATGTTTTTTCATATTTTATTTGAAAACATTTATTTTTACTCTATCTGAATGAGTTTAACATTGATTTGGATTTTGTATTATTTTTAAGAAAATTCTCATCAATATCAAAATTTTTAAATAACATCATTGCCATTTCGCAATAACACCATAACTATCAACTATTCTTGAAAATAACAGTAATTCCTGAACTATCCACATTACAAACGCGTGTAACATTTCCCTAAGGGCGAACAAAATTCGATAGCATCGCTGTGGCCTGTGACGTCACTAGCCACAAATACGCCCAGCGACGGACAGCAGAAGCAGTTCACCTATCACGATTACATCATTTAATAGTGCCCATTATAATAGCGAATTCTCGTAAATTGCACCGCTCCGTCGCCCACGGCGCGTGATGTCACTGCTACAAGCAGCTATATCACAAGTCACAACTATACTTTCCTTGCCAGATGACATCACTATATTATGCTAACAATTGTCCGGTTACTGCGAGGAATTACTCTTGTTTAATTTGTTTATTGCTCGATGTGTAGGCTATTCAAGGTCTCGCGGAGGCTATTTGTGGTGGACGTTCCGAATATCGTTTGCCTTCATTTAGATTTCTTAGGAAACTGGACATGTTATGCGACATGCTAAAGTGATGAATCAATACGTAATATTTACTTTAAAGCAAAAATACCTTCTATAAAAGGGATATCAAACCAAATTTTGTAACATCATAACATTAAAAGGGGATGTTAAGAAAAACGACGTGAAAAATAAAAGTAAACAAGGATTGCTTTTATTTTGTCGGCTCGTTTTCCTCCCTACATTTTATACGAAATACGAGCCCAATTAGGGGACTTATGAGGCTTCAGAGGGAACACTCGTTACATTTTTTGTTTGGCATTTGGTACTTACTAAAAATTTAATAAAAGTACTGAATATTGAGAATTTTTTGTGACATGGCGAATCTTTAAAGTACAAATTGTCTGCTTGTAATTTTTAAAATTCTTGAAGACTCGTACTCTTCTGTTCGAGTTCTGCCCAGGCCAAACTAGCTAAAAAGCAAAGAATCTACCAGCTAAAAATCTACCATTCCATATAATTTTACGTATAACCCACTCATATGGCCATTCGCAGTCATCACGCGCGAGGTGTGACAGGGCTTCCTGCGCGACTTCCGGCCACCAGCCTATTGTGATGGCTGCGCACAGCACAGCGCATCGGACGTGATATACCGTCAATGCTATGCTGATTCGAGATTAGACGTATTATTGAGTGTACAAACTGCGAATGTATTGCTAATCCATGTGTATGTGTGCCATGTGTGATGACTGATGATTAAAAAAAATCGTCTTATAAAGTCCTTTTTGTTCAGTTGATTTGAAACTTTGGGAACATTAATTACATTTTATTAAGAACAATTAAAATTTTCCTGCTTTTTACTATCTTGAACAAAAAACTAAAAAATTACACAGATTGGTGGCTTTATTAATAATTTATTATATTATGTAGTTACACTTGAGTACACTTGGTTAGCACATGCAAAGTAAATGCTTTTTGATATGATTTTGGTTGCATGTTTGGTTAAAATATAGCAATCACGTCCGCAATGTTCTCATCGTGTTTCTTATTAGATAAATACATTTTTATTCTAACACCTCTTTAAATAATCCCACGGTAACTATCATTGGCGCTAGCACTTATCCTCTAATGTCAGATAAACCAGCACATACACAATCCAAGCCATATACGGGGACCAATCGCAGCAATTTCCTCTTGGTTATTGACACAACGATTGTACCCACTATTCATAGTACATTGCGGGCGCTGAGTCACTCATAACTGGCCATTACATAAAAACGGCAATGTAAGCAATAAATCAAACTAGGTAGAAAATTACACTGCATTTGCATTAGGTATAGCCAATCTGGCGCCAGTTAGGTATTCGTAATTGTGTGAAGGCATTGATTGAGATATTCTTTTGCTGCGGAAAAATCAAGATGACATATAATGATGGGGAAATCGTTGTGAACCGTGGATAAATAATACTGTAAAAAATAGTTTGATGTGATTATTGCATTTTTTTACAGTTATGTTTTCTGTTATTTAATCAATTGAATTAGATATTATGCTAAAACATTTATCCAATAGTTAAAAAACTTTAGATAGAAAAAAAAAATTATTCTCCAGCACAAAAACAAAATGAGAAAGCAATTTTTAAATTGTTTCAACTAAGTAAATTTTTCTAAGGATGCATTTTTACATAGATAAATCAGAAAAGATGTCCCTTTACGTATACTACGAATGTTTATAAATGTTGATGTTGTCTATAACGACCTAGCACCAATTAAGTAAACGATTTAACGTGGTATAAAAACTAATAAACCGGTAATATCACCGTGAGAACATTGCTGAGGGACACTATTATGGTTACGATGTTGGATATCAACACTATTTATATAATAAAACTAGCTTTAAACCCGCGACTTGGCTGCGCGTAATTCCGCCATAAAAAGTTGCATCTGTCAATCATCTACTTATAGTAAGCAGCGTGGCGCAGCTACTTTTGAGAAAATCACATTAATCTGATCATCGTAGTTACGTGGTTAAAGAAAATGTCACTGACAACACACATTAGCTTTCATAGTAAAGTTTACAAAGCTATAGAGGAAAGTTAATTTTTGGTAGGCAAATTTTCAGTAATTAAATGACGTAACTCAAATTGTTTAAAAGTTTGATTTTGATAACAATATCCTAAAAAAGCGAATTGCTATAACGGTGATAAAAATTTAACAAAGAGAAGTTCTTTGAATCTAGTAATTGCAGACGCTCTTCTAGTTATGGAGAAATTTGTGATCTTAGCAGAGATCTCTAAATGTCAACTGAAAGTCATGCAACAAATTAACCTTTACTAGTAACTGGAAGTTCGATTTATCATTCCACAGTCCACTTTATCCGAACAATTATTGTGTCCTCCATCTTCATTTTTCTCACAACGAAACACGAATTAATGCATTGTAAGCAGTAAGACCAATATTGTTTTTCGTCCATTTTTGACCTCGTTATTGAGCTTTTGATATCAATTTCTTCTTTGAAATCTATTTTATTTTACTTTATTTACTTTTGAAGGTCTTATCTAAAACCATTATAATTATAAAACCATTCTATCGAAATCTTGATGCTATCATATTAACCTAATCCCTAGAACATGATAGAATTTTCAGAAAAACTTTTCAATGGCAAATAAAGAACAAGGCAATTGGACACACATAACTGCGAATAGTCTCCGTGTCGATCAACACGTACCATTCAGTCACTTATCGCATAATCATTTCACTTTACTTACTCTGATTCATACTTTAGATAGCTTACGAATTACGATACATCCAGAATACTGTAAGATTAATCATATCGTAAAAACTGCTATAGCTCGAGGTTTATCGAGATTCTGCAAACTTCACTGCCAATAAACGTTAAGAAGCTCATTAATCATAAATCAGGTTCGTGATTCATTCACTTGAAATAATTAGCATTATTTACACCACGATTTAATAAGATATCCATATTGATTATACATTGACGGGTCGACAGGGAAAATATACGAGATGTTCGTTTGTTTATTTAAAATTGTCAATGTAAGGCTTAGTAATAAACGTCATAGATATGTTCGTAAATAGTGCGAGGCACGCGCCCGATTGTGAAGGCATGCGCATGAGTCACAATGCCGGTTAAATACCAATTTGGCATGTTCTTTTCGTATAATGAACTTGACAGACAGTTTCCCTTAATTGCAAGAAAATTACTATAGCTATCAGACAGTAAGTATATTTTTGAATATGCATTTAAATGTGATATGGTTTGTCGTGACTAATAAGGGCATTTCTAAGCCAGGAAAATAATTTTAGAAGTATTCCTTCCAAAAATCATTTCATATGTATAATGAGGTGATGGAATTTAAGGTTGATAATTGCATATTTATAACTACCTACTAATAAAAATCTATGCTTGATAAATAATATCCAAAAACATCATTATTATCAAAATTAAACAATAACAAGCAAACACAAAAACTGTAAACACGTACAAAGCCAAGCATTCATTGAAGCGTCGAAACAATGGAATGTTTGAGGCCGTCGCCAGCAGCCGGAGTACCGTTGGATCAAACCTCCATCTCATTATACCGAACGCATCGTGAACCCTTTGACGAGACAACCTTTACTTTTAGACCGCGTTTCGCATCTCACGTACCTACGATGTGAAGTGCCGTTCACATTCCTGTGCGGATAAAAATCTGTATATGTACACATTTGTTAATGTAGTAGTAGATTGTAAAAGGTTTAATTTAATGTTTTATGCATTTGTTGGTGATTCGTGTTTTGTGGGGAATCAAATAATTTTTCATATTATGATCAGGAGTATACAATGATGTCTTAAAGCAGTCTTATTTCCAGTGTAGAAAATAGTCAATCTGTATAGGTTATCTAGCGCCATCACTTTAATACGCTGGAAATAACACTTCTTTAGCCTTTAAAACTACCATGATGCAATGAACAATCAAATCTGAATTTTAACGTTACAAAGCTTTATTCATTGTGTTAAAACCTAAATCCAACAAAGCAGTTGCTATCAACCTTATTTGATCATCTCGTTCACTGGTTCGTGTTAACATACCAACCAGTAATTCAGTGTTCATTCCTCACTTTAGACCATTGTCAATTGTGTTAGAAACAAATATCAAAGGATTTCATATTATGAGAGGTATGAAACATGTAGACGATATAATGTTTTCTTTAAATATAGCTTAGAAAATCGATGAGAGACTATCGCCTGACCTGGCGCTTTGCATGTTTGCTGTAATGACGATATACGATAGTCAAACCAGTTTTAAACTGTACTTAAATTCAGCTTTGATTATGCATTCGACATACGTGGATATTGTATACTTAAGCATTCATTGTTGAGAAGTAAGAAGTCTTGAGCCATCTCTTTTCTTTCACATTAACAAATAAATTAAGAATGTGAATTAAATGTACAGCATGATCTCGTATAATGTACCACGAAAGATTAGACAGCTGAAATAAACCTATATATTTAAAGTACATAATACTATATAATTTATGTAACTGAAATACTACACCAAAGTTTATCTATATGAATTACGACATAATATGAGTATTGAGTATATCTACAGCACTATTCCAAGATTTGCATTATGTCGAATTAATAATGCGACGGAATAATGTAAACGATTCTGTCTTCACGGACATACCTAATAGTCCATTGAATGAATCCCTCCAAGGGGGGTCTAGAGTGCGTGAGTTAGTAACGTAAGATGTTTCTTCGGAAACATGTCAAGAGTCCCTAGGTAATAAACATACTAAAACCCCGGGCCACTAGGAGGACCCCGGAGTGGGGGGAGGGGGGAAATGGGTCCATTTTTTCATTTTTCGCTTAAATCTCAAAAACGGTACATGTTAGAGAAAAACTTTCAAGGAAAAGTTGAAAGGCCATATAATTATCTACAAGTTGTACCTGAATCATTTTTTCCTATATCCTACCGTTTCTGAGTTATACGCAGTAAAACATGATTTTGGCTCAAACAATTTCCACATCAATCGATCAAAAAATATTTCTTTCTTCCAAAAAACTCAAATGTGCAACTTGTGACCGGTACTGATAGATTGCTCTTAATTAGGTCTATACTTGGTAAAATAAACACATTCCTCCATGGAAGCCTTTAGGAGGAATCGATTGTCAAAATACTATATTAGGGCAGTTTGAGTTACTGAACTTGATCTTTTTATTTTTTTCTTCCATAAAACTCAAAAGTGCAACTTGTGACCGGTACAGATAGATTGCTCATAATTAGGTCTATCATTGCTAAAAATACCAGATTCCACCACGGAGGCGTTTACGGGGAATTGAATTTTATCAGGGTTGTTACGATACATGAACTTTTTATTTTATTTCTTCCAAAAAGCTCAAAAGTGCAACTTGTGACCGGTACAGATAGATTGCTCATAATTAGGTCTATCATTGATAAAAATACCAGCTTCCACCATGGAGGCGTTTACGGGGAATTGAATTTTGTTAGGGTAGTTAGTTAAAAAGTTCATGTATCGTAACCACCCTAATAAAATTCAATACCTCCTAAACGCCTCCATGGTGGAATCTGGTTTTTTTATCAATGATAGACCTAATTATGAGCAATCTATCGGTACTGGTCACAAGTTGCACTTTTGAGTTTTTTTGGAAGAAAAAAAATAAAAAGTTCAAGTATCGTATCTACCCTAATAAAATTCAATTCCCCGTAAACGCCTCCGTGATGGAATCTAGTATTTTTATCAATGATAGACCTTCTTATGAGCAATCTATCTGTACCGGTCACAAGTTGCACGTTTGAGTTTTTTGGAAGAAAAAAATAAAAAGATCAAGTTCAGTAACTCAAACTACCCTAATATAGTATTTTGACAATCGATTCCTCCTAAAGGCTTCCATGGAGGAATGTGTTTATTTTACCAATTATAGACCTAATTAAGAGCAATCTAACAGTACCGGTCACAAGTTGCACTTTTGAGTTTTTTGGGAGAAAAAAATAAAAAGATCTAGTTCAGTAACTCAAACTACCCTAATATAGTATTTTGACAATCGATTCCTCCTAAAGGCTTCCATGGAGGAATGTGTTTATTTTACCAATTATAGACCTAATTAAGAGCAATCTATCAGTATCGGTCACAAGTTGCACTTTTGAGTTTTTTTGGAGAAAAAAAATAAAAAGTTCAAGTATCGTAACTACCCTAATAAAATTCAATTCCGCGTAAACGCCTCCGTGATGGAATCTAGTATTTTTATCAATGATAGACCTTCTTATGAGCAATCTATCTGTACCGGTCACAAGTTGCACGTTTGAGTTTTTTGGAAGAAAAAAATAAAAAGATCAAGTTCAGTAACTCAAACTACCCTAATATAGTATTTTGACAATCGATTCCTCCTAAAGGCTTCCATGGAGGAATGTGTTTATTTTACCAATTATAGACCTAATTAAGAGCAATCTAACAGTACCGGTCACAAGTTGCACTTTTGAGTTTTTTGGGAGAAAAAAATAAAAAGATCTAGTTCAGTAACTCAAACTACCCTAATATAGTATTTTGACAATCGATTCCTCCTAAAGGCTTCCATGGAGGAATGTGTTTATTTTACCAATTATAGACCTAATTAAGAGCAATCTATCAGTATCGGTCACAAGTTGCACTTTTGAGTTTTTTTGGAGAAAAAAAATAAAAAGTTCAAGTATCGTAACTACCCTAATAAAATTCAATTCCGCGTAAACGCCTCCGTGGTGGAATCTGGTATTTTTATCAATGATAGACCCAATTATAAGCAATTTATCTGTACCGGTCACAAGTTGCACTTTTGAGTTTTTTGGAAGAAAAAAATAAAAAGATCAAGTTCAGTAACTCAAACTACCATAATATAATATTTTGACAATCGATTCCTCCTAAAGGCTTCCATGGAGAAATGTGTTTATTTTACCAATTATAGACCTAATTAAGAGCAATCTATCAGTACCGGTCACAAGTTGCACATTTGAGTTTTTTGGAAGAAAGAAATATTTTTTGATCGATTGATGTGGAAATTGTTTGAGCCAAAATCATGTTTTACTACGTATAACTCAGAAACGGTAGGATATAGGAAAAAATGATTCAGGTACAACTTGTAGATAATTTTATGGCCTTTCAACTTTTCCTTGAAAGTTTTTCTCTAACATGTACCGTTATTGAGATTTAAGCGAAAAATGAAAAAATGGACCCATTTTCCCCCTCCCCCCACTCCGAGGCTCCTCCTAGTGGCCCGGGGTTTTAGTATGTTTATTACCTAGGGACTCTTGACATGTTTCCGAAGAAACATCTTACGTTACTAACTCACGCACTCTAGAACTTTTTATTCAATGGACTATAAGTATATTGGTACAATAAATTTTTGTATCGATTGATACGAAAATAACTTTCCTTTAGAACTCTGATTTATATTAAGTGTACGATTGAAGTCCAATACTTCCACAACACTCGCTATAAAAGTGAAAATCGATTGTGCATAATCAAGTGATTTATGTAAATCACATTACTCTTATTAAAAGACACCAGAGTACCTAATAAAGATGTCTCATATTAAAACATCACTCGATACAAAAGTGAAAATCGATTTTGAATAAGCAATCGATTTATGCAATGCAGGAAACGGAGCACAGCGAGCGGCGTATTCTCGACACCGGGCGGCGGAACGACACGCGGTTGTCATTGAGAATCCGTAGCTTGGCTTGTGGTTTCTGTTACCGCAAGTATGTATTCTGTTTTAGATAAAAAACCAAGTCGCAATTCATAATGAACGGACTATGCATGCGGAGTAGATGGCGAACGCGTTACGACGCGCTTGGCTAGAAGTCGTACAAACATTTCTGCGCGTCTCAAATTATGCAATGCTTGTAATTTCGAAAGGGAACATTCTGTTAATATTTTAAGGAAATGTGCATCGACAGTATCTTGTAAATGCGAAAAGTTAAAGATTTCAGAATTATAATTATAACTCTGAGTCATAAATGCCAATAATAAAGATACCGGGGAATATGGTTGAAAATTGAAATTTCAAAGTTTATGTAAGTAGGTAGATACATACTTACTTCGTACTCGTTAAATTAAAAATGTAAATGAGTCTTTCATTCATATTTAATGATTCCTACGTCATCTACAATTTATCAATTGTAGTGAATATGGAAAGAATTTTTGTACAGTAGCTTCTACGACCAAAAATATTGACTCATGAGTCATGTCTCAATCTATTGAGGTATCTTAAAAATCTACAAGACCACGGAATACTACTAGCCTAGTAGCTCTTTACCAAATACAAGTATACTTGGCTCAAGCGTAATTAACCAATGAATAGTCTACAGTTCCCCAGACAGAAGCGGCCACTAACATAATGAGTTCAGGATACAGGCGGCCGCATACAAGATACCTGCTTGTCCTGTACGACCTTTGGAATCGGGACGAACCTCAGACATTCCTGCTCAGGTGAAATACCTCACAATTTATGAATAAATAATACTTTATACAATATGCAACGCTTTTGAAGCTGATCACGAAGTGATCCCATCCTGCGAAGAAACTTTTAGCGATTTGCAACTTTTTTCAAACAAAAACTTTTGCAAGCAGAAATTTGATTAAAAGTATAAATTGAACCCAAATTCTTCGAAAACTTCTAGTAAATTATATTCCCTTTTCTTTTGAAATAGAATATTTACATATACAGAAAGGTGGAGTTTGATCGTATCATATTTTAAAATAACCATGACTTATTTTATAAAAATCCATGAATAGTTTTTCCAAGTATGTATACCCTAAAAACGATTTGAGGGCCGATAACGGTATCGCTATCGGAAAATTTATCATGAGTAAACAAGTGTGATAAGGGCTGCCATCGTATAATATAAAATTAATATTGTAAGTACCTTTTTAATAATAAATTTTTTCGTGTTTAGATTACTGATTGGGTGGCTTTTGTTATAATATGAAACTCAATCCGATAGTGGCAATTGGCTTTACTTTTCAATACCTACACAGTTTGCGATGGTAGTTTAAAAACATGGGTATTTGTTTCTTGTACAGTACATTGCATTGCCTTCTTAAAACCTAAGATGAAAGATTTAGAATAGCATCAGGTGCGAGATATTGAAAATTCCCTTGCAATTTGACAATCTCAACGAATCTTTATATTTACCAAAAGAAGCAAAAGCAATAGCAATTTACCTCACCTCATAGAACTTTATGGGCACAATTTGGATGATTGATTCGCTAACATCGTAAACATTGGATTTACACCGTCGTAGCTCCTCACCTAGTGTCCATAAACGATTTAACGAGCCTTGTACGACCTTAGACAGTATGTACACCTTCCGTAAATAAACAGAAAATGTACAATACTTTACCAATAGATGCCGAAATCTGATATCACGATGCTTCATCATTGTATTAAGTCACTTGTAATTTGGTAAGACTTTTATTATTTCAATACAATTATGTTTAATTAGTCAACAGTTATTTAAACTCAAGAAACATTAATTACAGTTAGTGTTAGTTATAGTGACGAAATCTCAAAGTAGTTTTATATTTCAGGTGTTTTGCTCAAGCTCTATAATTTTAATTTAAGCACAGGACTTGGTCTGATAATTATAACTTGCAAATTAGTGACTATGGAATCATATTTATGCATAATTACAGCAATAGTAAACTCAACGCATGAGGTTTCTAAGCCGTGAATGACAGTTGGATTCCATTATAACATAGGCTTCTTGGATTAAAACTGCAGCGACGATTCATCCATACATAACAATTATGTACAAAGCATGAAATAATAATAAGCGAAATGTGAATTATAATTTAAGTAGAGGTACTTAAGTTATAATTCATATTTCGCTTTGTTGATGCAACTTGCACTATCTATAGTTTATTAAAAGGTTTATTTAATTTTCTTCAATGTAATATTATATGGGATTATGGGAACGTATATTAGGATGAAACAGTTTCGTCTATTTTTATAGAATACGATGACATCTCACATCAGGGTACTATGAAATTCGACCTGCCATAAAATTCTTGTTTTCTTTTTTTATGTTCTACTAGCAGTCCGCCCCGGCTTCGCCCGTGGTACATATTTACGGTTTCTCTACTACGTAAGAACCATCCTCGTACTTCAAGGAATATAATAAAAAAAGAATTAACGAAATCGGTTCAGCCGTTCTCAAGTTATGCGCTTACCAACACATTTTGGGATTCATTTTTATATTATAGATATAGTCAGTCAGGTACATTTATACCACATCCAAATGAGTGAACTCTTAAATTAATTAATTTATGTAACTAATCCGCTAACTTCGTGTGTTAATTATTGTAAAAATATAATTTTTTCTTTCATAGATTTCGAAACAAGATTCAAGTGTGAACATTGAAAATGTAGCTACATCCTATAAGCTCTACAAAAGCGACCTTGGTAAGGTTATCGGCCGCACACAAAAGCCCAGCTATCTATCGATTATGGCCATGTACCTACGTCCACTTCGATTCCTACTATAATATACATAGGTACAGCGTAAAAAAGGCAATTACGATTAAAATTGGTAGCGGTAAAAAATTGTTATAAATAAATGTTTGAGAATTTTTACGCCTTCACACGGGTTATGTAACCGAAAATGATATACAACGAGCTACCAAATGACCAAATGAATCAGACATTTTTTCCAATTTGGTTCAAGTTTATTCCCTAGTAGACTAGAGAAGATAATTTTTGAAACAAAAAAAAATCGCAGTCGGATGAAACCCATTAGAAAAGGAGGGGAATATGATAAAAATGTAAGGAAAAATAAATTACGGTCAATCCGAGTTCGGGAAGCGGGAGGGGGGAGCTTTTAAGAGAAAAAAATGGTTTCTCTCGATTTCCGACAAAACTACAAGTCCTATAGAAAAAAGTTCAATGGCAAAGTTGTAGGTAATTAAAAGTTCTACAACTTTTGTATTCACAATTTTTTCACATAACCTAAAAATTTAGGTGAAAAATTCAAAAAACCAAGTTTTTGGTCTTTTATTTCTATCTACTTCAAAATTTATTTTTTTTCTACGAAATTTGGTGGAAACTTACTTTATTATGTCCCAAATACACTGTAATTTATTTGATTGAAAATATTTATTTATTCGCCTTATTTTGAATTAATACCAAAAAAACAACCTAATTTTCAATCGAAAAGTCACCCGTCAAAATATCAGCTTTTTTCAAAAACTTGGGGTGCCTTTTATTCATTGAAATCTCTACTTTCATATGGTGTAAAAAAAATAAACACCACCATAGTAAATGTTCTCAGGAAATGCATACAAACAGTCTGAAAATTAGCTTTTACTAAATCAGGCACACTTCTCGAACTACCTGAAATGTTTTTATCGACATCACTTTGCTTTTGAATATGCTGTAAAATATTAAACTTAGAACAGATAATTATTTTTCTTTTGAAATATTACCGAAAAGCCGATACAAGAGAAGATATAGAGTTCAAGAAGTGTGCCTGATTTAGTAAAAGCTCATTATCACACTGTTTGTATGCATTTCCTGAGAACATTTACTATTGTGGTGTT
This sequence comes from Colias eurytheme, assembly GCF_061535395.1. Classification (NCBI taxonomy): domain Eukaryota; kingdom Metazoa; phylum Arthropoda; class Insecta; order Lepidoptera; family Pieridae; genus Colias; species Colias eurytheme. The sequence goes on along the minus strand of NC_142987.1, from coordinate 2,715,230 downwards.
TATTTTTTTTTACACCATATGAAAGTAGAGATTTCAATGAATAAAAGGCACCCCAAGTTTTTGAAAAAAGCTGATATTTTGACAGGTGACTTTTCGATTGAAAATTAGGTTGTTTTTTTGGTATTAATTCAAAATAAGGCGAATAAATAAATATTTTCAATCAAATAAATTACAGTGTATTTGGGACATAATAAAGTAAGTTTCCACCAAATTTCGTAGAAAAAAAATAAATTTTGAAGTAGATAGAAATAAAAGACCAAAAACTTGGTTTTTTGAATTTTTCACCTAAATTTTTAGGTTATGTGAAAAAATTGTGAATACAAAAGTTGTAGAACTTTTAATTACCTACAACTTTGCCATTGAACTTTTTTCTATAGGACTTGTAGTTTTGTCGGAAATCGAGAGAAACCATTTTTTTCTCTTAAAAGCTCCCCCCTCCCGCTTCCCGAACTCGGATTGACCGTAATTTATTTTTCCTTACATTTTTATCATATTCCCCTCCTTTTCTAATGGGTTTCATCCGACTGCGATTTTTTTTATCTTTTCATTATTTTCAAAGGCTTCTACCCCAGTCTATAGGCTTTTGTTTTCGTAGAAATATAAATTATGTTTATAAATAAATAATGATTCGAGGATAAAATCCTATGAATGCTTAAATAGCAAAAAACTGATGAGTGATATTCAAATAAGCAAACGAAACCCACTGGTATTCTTATCACGCCTCGTTATATCGTCCTTGTCGGTTCTTTCAAAGGGTTCAGTCAATTATATTACAAAGTATTCACCAAAACACAGATTATACAGATGGTTCTGTGAAATGATAAACAACAGGAACGTGATCGCGCATTCATCCCTGGCATTAGTGATAAATGACCACGTTAACAAGGGTGCAGTTGTAATTGAAATCGTCATATTATTTTGTATGGCCCTTGTCTAAATAGAGGAATGACTTGGCCGAATTGGGCTAGGTTCTATTGTTTAAAGCACGATTTCACCATCCTTTAGAGCTGAGATTTCCGAGGATAAGATGACAGTCATTAAGTATACCTAGATATGAAATAAAGAAACCAAGTTTACTGTAATTTTTAGGTCACGTAATATAAGAGTTTAATTTTTACACCGCTAAACAGTTACAACATAAAATACGTTAATATATTTTAAAATCTGCCAAGCGTCATAAATTTCTTTGCACTTAAAACGAATCACGTCCACAATCCACATACCAATAAACGTAAATATTTTTTACAATTTCCTGTTTTCGAATATGATAATACGCGACCGTTAAAAATCGTCACAACACGAGCTTGCCCTAAGCAAATATTGTCTGAGATATCTCGCCAAAGCAAGGTACGGAGTACGGAGCCGGCAGGTCAGAGTGAATGAACCTTAAACCGGTGCTTATCGCGCCGTCTGTCTAGAACATCGCGGAAATATAATTTAGATTAATGCAATTTATCGAAATAGATATAGCCGTATGGAATAAGGTGCCCGTTTATTATCAATAGATTAAAACTATTCAGATAAATAAAGCGGTGCTTGGCCGTTATGGAAATGTGTTTAGATCACGTTTGTAATATAGAATTGTCGATCTAGTTTTTCGTTAGATATGAAAATGAAGTAATATTTGATTGCTAATGGGTATATTAAATTATTTCTAATGGACAATCACAACATTAGATTACCCGATTTTTAACATCTGACATCTCTACAGCCTATACGCTCTACTTTGAACTTAGTGGGTACATTAAGTACAGCACAATCTTAAAGCATTAAATAGGGAAGTCGTGGGCGTAATGTAGTTCGCAGTGATGATGAAATGAAACCACGCAATAGCTGTAACATCTGCGAACAGCGGTGAAACAGAGCAGGCATCTATGTTTGATTGCTTACGCCGGTTGAATTGGTGGTAATAAAATGTGAACACGTGGTAACGCCGGCTGAATCGATTAACGAGCTTTTAATAGAACAGAAATTTACAATTTCATTGTGGATAGTTTTGACTGATAGTTTTACGAGTACACATTGCAACATCCGAATGGAATTCGGGAGGAGCTTTCGTTTCACCGTAGCGTTAAACAACAAATTGTAGCAACTTGTTCTATAATTATAGTTCCCCATAGTAAACTGTGTCGATAACAAACAATCAATGAATAGGCAATGAGGCACTAGGGAGTGTAGGTACATTTAAAATGTTATAACTCCATGAAACGTGACCAATCACCTCCCATGATTTTCGATCAACACTTTAATAATCTACAAACTCATCCAATTTGTATGGCATAGTTGCGTCAAACAAGGCGCGAGCTTCATTACTTGAGGGCAAACATCTTAACCTCCATTAGACCTCATTGCCTGAACGAAGTATCTCCCACGGTTTCCTTCTCCGCGCAATTTAGGCACTCTTATGAGTGAAACATTTGGAGCCAATTCATGAGGGTGTTATTTCCTATTGTCCGTCCTATTTTCTCTTAAATGACCACCCACGAGTTATGTTTTGTTCTACATATGAATCTACGCATCTAAATAGCGTGATACGCGTTCAATTGAGAGGCACTGTTATGGCAGCTCCTAATAGAGACAATAGAACAAATGTACAATTTGATACAATGTAAATTGACCAAAACGAATGAGCAGTATTAAATAGCTCAAATTCTTTACTGCCACTGAACTTAGACGAAAAAAAAACGTAATCTCGAACTTTTACACAACATTCTAATGGGTAGATATTCTAAGCACATTTTTTAAACCATAGCCTTTACAAAAAGTAGTACAATTAATACACAGACATGTTCATTACAACAAAACGTTGATCAAGTTACAATTACGAACCAATTTATATTATGATGATGCATGTATCAGTAATAAGCCTCAATTCATCATACAGACACACAAAAAGAGCAAGAGTCGTGGAGCGTGTTGTATTGGTGAGGAATGTGGTCGCGTCAGTATAATAAGCATAGGCCAGGGTTTTAGATCTGTCATTGTTGGCCTGCCGTTTAGAACAGTTGGTCGTGACGAGGTTCCTTTATGATTTTGTCCTTTGAACCGTGGTCTGGTCGTAGGATTCAAAATTTTAGAATGTCATAATTTATTACGATACATTGTTTGAAAACAAAATATACTATTTTAGATAATAGGCTATCCTAGTTTCGATCTGAACTCAAGTCTGTCTTATTTCTCAAATTACGCGTGTAAAAGCGAGAGAAAATATGTATGTAAAATTTAAGTTCAAAGGGACTGCGAGGTCGTATTATTCGAAGGTTATATGCCCGTTGGCAGAACTTGTCCGAAGGTATACTTTCTCAATAGTTAGGTAAATTGCTTCACTTTAGCACTATGTTAGCAAAGTGACACCAAATTGCGTCACCCATAAAACAAATAGCACTGCACCCTTGTTGCCAGGCGGGTGTGGCTGAACGTGACGGATTTATACAACCTGCACTCAAACAGAATTACCGTGACATAGATTGATAGGGAATCATGTGAATGTAGCTTAAATTGAGCTTAAGAAAAACTGATACACACGTACACTCTACAGGCGAGAATCAACTGGTTTATAATAGCCCTAGACTTAACAAATTAGAGCCTTGCGTGATAAACACCGCAGGAAAAGTAGATAATGGTTATAAATCCTAATCATAGTGCAATTTGATACGAACCCTAAGAACGTTACCCTACACCGCGAGCTAACCACAATAAGAAAGTAGAAAGGTGCAAAACAAGATCACGAGCGCTGTGTATTGTATTCAAATATGTACTTATTCAAGAAGTGGTCATAGTATTTTATGTAGTGGTTAAGGAATAAAGTGCTCTCAATTTTTACCTTAACTTGTAGTTCTATTATGAATAATATTATACAACATAGCTAAATATGTGGCACCTCTTCAACACAAACTAAGTTGTGATAACAACTATTCATTGTGTTTAATCAGGCTGTCTATCCGTCGTTAGCAATGTTTCATACAAAATTCGATTAGTCGAGTATGTATGGTGTATTTTCACATTTACAATATAAGTGGGATAGTTTTACATAATAAATTGTATACTGAAACAGGTGAAAGCGCAACTTCTGAAGGGATTACAATGTTACTGTTAGTCTGGACTCTAGCACATCGCTGGAAAAGATTTTAAGGCGATTAAAATTTGAGAAGCATGACTGTTGAAAAGATACATCAGTGCTTCTGGGTACTGCCATGAGATGATGTTTAAATCTTGTTTTTTAATGACCATAGTTTATACACGCGATTGAGTGACATAAGTAGTAGGCAGTACCTATGTCATTATTGAAACTGGTTCTGTTCAATGGATTACACTGCGTGATTACATTTTAACGAGTATATCATGTTTACGAGATACACAATAAAATAGCTGATTTGTATGTTTGCAGAGCGATTATTGGGGCACGGTGAGACTTCGCGTTTATTGCAAAAAAGTTAATAATGAATTTAAACACTCGAACAGCGTGAAAACGAACATCATGTATAAGATCATGTATGAAATACTGCATATTTTTATTAGATTCTTTTAAAAAATATATCGTCTACACGTGAGCAGTCTATACACCTAATGGCATTATTTAAAACTGTGTTACTCAAATGTTGACATAACAATGCCTCCATTGAAGCAAACCGTGACAAATTTTCGTGGATGATAGTAATTAACTCTCTTGTTTGAGACAAGTGGATTATCTATAAGCTCCGTTTTTGTAACGGAGTTTAATCTTGAGTTCATAAGTCCATTAAAAATATCAATATCCTCTTTATGTTTTGTGATTAAACTGTAATCACAAGTTTAAATACAATTTGAACAATGATTAACAGTTGATAAAACGTTTCATAAATAGCCTTGGAAGTGGGCCATACAGGTTTACGAAACAACAAATTAATTATTAATTAGATAGTTTTATTTGGAGCAGTTTATATCAGATACAATTAAAATTTGTACTGCATTTTAATAATTGATAATTTTAATAGATCTAGAAGGTAGAATTTTCTTTGTAATACCTAACTTCACAAGGAAATAAAACGGATCAGATTGCCGAAAAATAAGATTTGTAATAGTAATTTAATTTACCTCTGCTAAAGGTTTGTTTTTTCAACTCTAGGTGTAACTAAATTCTACAAACGTGATGATTCACAATCACACCATTTCTCGGTACTTGTGTGACAATATAAACGATAAGATATATTTTTCCTTGAAGCCCGTTAAGTGCAGGTCGGATAAACACAGGCCGAGACAGCCGATGTGACTATTCTTTTAACACATTTCTTCGTATATTTACGTAATTGTCATAATCTGCTGTCGGTGTCCTACAAAACTAGAAGATAATAGATATGCCCTTAATTAAAATAATGAATGAAAGCAGAAACGACAGCGACTTAAAATTTGTAGTAAAAATAAAAAGGAGTGCAATAGAGTTATCAAACACGTACAAAGGTTGCCACAAAATTTTAGTTCTGTGAATACTTATACTTTTGATATAGTCAAATGTTTGTTTTTTTATTAAAGTATTAGAAGGTATGATAAATACATTTTCATTCAAGTTTTCCAATAAGGAGAGTAACAGTCTCATAGCCATTAAATAGGTTCGCAAGATAAAACCATAATATAGTCAAACTCATCTCGAACTTAACAATGGATACAGGCAAACTTTAGTACACCAATTCTAAGGGACCATATAGTTGTTATCAGTCAGATATATGGGATTCGAATGGCGGGAAACTTTCTTGTGATAAGATTTATCTTACTTTTTATGTATTGCGATAATTTGCAAATTCTTGGAACCCAATTCGAAGTTACTGAGGCATTTGATGGCTGACATTTGATTGGCCTAAAAATGGACTTTTCTGATACTATATGCACGAAAATTTCGTTGAAATTACATATCAGTACAATTTACATGTTAGGGACGGTACACAAGGGTCTCATATTTTGTAGAATTACCAGCTTTATTTATTCATCTGTTTAAACAAAAACACCATTTGGACCTCAATTTAAATAGTGTAGTACCTATGGGTATTTACACACATACACATACAACATACTACAAGCACAGTCCTTAGTACTTATCAATGTTTTATTATATCGATTTATAGATATTAATTACGGCACGGGCGAGGTTAGGTGCGCCGGTTTACGACTACATACTTATAGATAACTTGGATAACAGGTAATTATTTGAAGAAAACAAGCATAGACTAAACATTATGTTGTAGCACTAGCTGCGGGACCTGGCTCCGCTCGGGATGAACCGCGATAAGAAAGAAATAATGTCGGTTTCTATAGTTAACATTTCTCTTTTAGAGTTTTTGAAGATAGTTTTTCAAAATTTTATTTTTAAAGAAACAGCAAATAAGGTTGTACTTGTAACCTTATTTAGCTAGACTAAATTTATTGTAATCGCTGATAAAGTATTAACATTAAAAGTGTTGCCAATTTAAAATTTAGAACTAGTTAGTTACATTGTTTTTTTTCACATAAATTATTATTAACAATTAAAACAACACAGTATTAATTACTAACAAAATGTAAATTGACGCAACAATATTTCATTCTCTATCCAAAAAGAAGAAGAAAGAATGAAATTACTGTCATATCTACAAAAATGGCGGGGTTAAAAATGTTCGTTCAACCACAGATAGCACAAAAAGGTATCGATTATGTATCGTTATCATTGCTTATCGGATGGCGTCCGATAACCGGCGTCCTCAATGTTTGCACTCGGCTCTACGGTTAATCAGAGACAATATTTGTTGTTGCTACAAAATATTTCGTGTAAAGCCGTGTTATTCATGTTCAAAGTTTGTCAATCGATCATTTGAAACTCGGTTAAAAAAAAACAAATTGTTTTGCTATTACATATTTTTGAGAACCTAATTTTTTTTAAATAAATAGATGTTTCTAGTTTAATATATTGTAATAATAACTAAAAATTCTTTAGTATCCTAGTTATTATTCTGGATTCATTTTATTTAAAAAAAATGCTAACATCCAGCTCTCAGCATAACTACAAAAAAAAGTCTTTAAAAATGTTCCTTTTAAAGAATATATTTTATAAAATTACTACGGTAGTGGTGAGAAAGGCTAATAATTTTCTTATATTAAGATCGCTATAAAATTTATCGATTTTTAATATTTAAATGTATTCATAGTATAAATACATTTTAATATTAAAAATCGATTGTTGATATGAGCTGATTCGCTCTAATAAATAATAGACAAATTGATACAATTACAGCCTTGATACCAATCTAATGTGATGAGTCTCAAGGTCAGCATGATTTCACAGTTTCAGATGGACAATTGCGATGGAGTCATACTTTTGATTTAATAATAGTCCGTTAAATAATTGGGCAATATGAAAAGAAGAATAGTCATGCATATAATATATGTCACTTGACAAATATTTATTATAGTCAAATAATATTTGGAGCAAGTTTTACAGTGCGTGACAACATAACAATTAAATTTAAGCAGGTGAATTTAATATTTAAAATAAGTAATTTGCAGTAATGGTGTCCTGACGATGAACTGTAGGTTACACTGCAATTTTCACATTATTATCGAAACACGGAATAAACTTAAAATCATAAAATTTCAGCCGAACCTTGGAAGACCTAAACATATATTTAAACTCTATAAAACAGTAATCAGTCATAAAATCCACACTAGATAAAACATTGCACAAGCCCTACGTCTGGCCATGGCCTGATTTGCCGACAAAAAAATACATCTTATCTTGATTCAAACACCATAACGTCTCTGATAAGAGTTAAACAGAAATTGTAATAAGGTTAATTTATATGACTTATTTACAGTACTTATTTTGCAACTAAGTTCTTCTTTAATTTTATGCAAGCAATAAGTCACCTTGATATATTAACCCATTGAGCCCCAAACGGCCAGATCCGGACGCGACACAATATATTTTCTATTGTGTCTGTGATTCCGGGGCCTGATGGATTAATACTGGTAGATCTAACTTATACTGGTTGATCTATGAAACTTTATTCTGGAAAGTAAATCATAAAAATAGTTCTCTTATCTGTTGTCAGATTTACCGAATATGCATTAAAATAATTGTTCAAGCCGTTTCAAGAGCTTAGTTATAAATACTCAGACATGAGCATATTATAAATATAGATTTAATAATGACTGACGGCATGTACTTGGCCTTTTATATTTTCTATATTTGTATGGATAAAAAGCCCTCTGTGTTGTGTTGTGAAAGCTAATGTTAGTTTACATTGTTGGATATTTTTAGAGATTGTAGCATAGTATTAATGTATTCAAAAGTACTAGAAATTATAAAGGGTAAAGATTATTTATAATCAGTCTATAAGTTCGAAAATATATTTGAATAGCTTGGTTTATTGTATAAATTTTATCAAATTCGTTAAATTCTATGAATCATTTCAATTAAAATAATATTGTTTAATTCTTGTCCTGTTTTTAAGCATTTTACATTACTGTATGTACAAGTCAATGAAAAAATCCAATAAGTTCATGTGTTTTTTTGTAAAAACTAGTAAGTAGTATACAATAGAATGCTCTTATATTTTGTAATTATTTTACTTGTGAACATGTACCTAATAATGGGTACATAAATTACATGAAGACTCAGTATGCACTTATGATATAAAATAATAAAATGTGTCACTGAAGCCTTACACGAATATAAACAATTATCGTTCATCATCTCTATTTGTAAATAGTAAGTACTCACCTTGCGGAAAGCGAACAGTTCATTTTGAAGCTTCTGTCTTTCAGCAGAGGGCTGCTGCCCCTTGCCGCGTATAAACTTTAGCATCCTGCCAGCCTGCAACAAGACAATCACTTAGCGCACTTCACAAACACTGCTAAACATACATACAAACACGACCCTACCATTTTTCATACTAAACTCACGACCACAAACACGAGTAAACCGACCGGCAGCGAAAAGCCGACTGAGTTCAGTACTGAGTACGCTCAAATAGCAATGACTTCGTGTTGCCACCGCCTAGCCCCGCAACCAGATAACATTCTTTAAATCACCAGATAACCGACACAAAGATAACTTATAAAGTAATGTATTAACATCGTTTATAAAGTAAACTAAATTATTCTATTAAAATCACTATCCCGATTCCAGATCTTGGCCAACGCCTGTCAAACAGGTTACACGTCTAGTATACGGATTTTTGTTAAAATGATAACAGAACTACGTTTGTTATTAGCAGGATATCATACTTTACGTACCTAATTGCGACTGTTTGCTGAGTTTTAGTTATAAAATCCAATTTTAAGGAAATGTCAGACAACTCACAACGGCGTTAGAAATACATACAAACACCACAAAGCAACGCAGTACGCACGCACGCATAAGTTGCACACCCACACTATAACAAAATGTGACGTGACTGGTTTCACAGATTGCCAGTTTATAACATTGTTTCTCCCACTTGAAAGTATGATGACGTATTGCACCGATAACAATTAAACTTGAAAAATTTTTGACTTAGTAAATTCCAATAAAAATAAACAAATTATAAAATACCGACTAGGAAAAATGTTATGCGAGTTTAGTAATTAGTTCCACAATTAATTTTCTCTTTTGGTTATATGATGTCAAAATAAGGGTATTTTTATAAAATGGCAACTCTATATTTTCCGTTCAGAAATTTCATAAAATATTTCAGAAATTTAAAAAGATAATAAATTTATATTTCATGAAAAATAAAAATAAAATATTTTTTTAGATTTGTAATTTTCTTTTATGTTCTAATAAATTTTATAACGGATATCAAATGTAAGACAAAGAATATATAAAATGAAAGAGTAGGTTTTTCGCCGGTAGCGCTGCACACGGTAGCTATGACCAGTGCAAACTTAGCACCCCATCTATGGAATTTTGGGTCGAAAATGACCTTGATCGTTAGGTCCCCGTTAGGTCCTTTAAGGTCCACCAATTTTTTCGTTAGGTCCCCTTTAGTTTTTTTTTAAATAATTTTTTAAATTTTAGGTATAAAAAAATTACACTTTAGCACCCCATCCATAGAATTTTGGGTCAAAAATGACCTTAATCTATAGGTCTTCGTTAGGTCCTATAAGGTCCCACAATTTTTTCGTTAGGTCCCCTTTAGTTTTTTTTTAAATATTTTTTTTTTAATTTTGGGTATAAAAAAATTACACTTTAGCACCTCATCCATATCAAAATTGGCGAATTTTATCAAAATCGTATTCTTTACCGTTAGGTCCGTATAGGTCCATCATTGAAATTGTTAAATTATTTATTTTATTAAAATCTATATATTTATAAGAAAGTCGTGTTAGTTACTCCACTTATAACTCAAGAACGGCTGAACCGATTTAGCTGAAAATTGGCAGGGAGGTAGTTTAGAGCCAGGAGAAGGATATAGGATACTAAATATGTACCACGGGCGAAGCCGGGGCACTAGTTATAAAATAATTGAAACCTGCGCATGCGCCTTAGAGCATTAAGACATGCGCACATCATACATAAACAGCGCGAAATTTAAATTGGTATCGTTTCATTTATTAAATCAATAAATAAATCTATACTAGTCACGTCTGGTTCGAAAGATGAGACTGGCTTTTTATTTCGAAAATTTATTTGGCAACACTTAACAGTTAACTGTCATTAAAACCTGAGTTGTTGATGTGTCAAAGCTTGTCAAAGTGATTTTATTTTCTGCGATTTTAGCTTAGGATTTTAGTGATTTCTAATAATTGAAAACTGAGTTGAAAACATGACGAAAACTTTAAACTATGATTAATAAATTTAAAAAGAAACAATTTGAAAGAGATGTAGTTTTCAAGGAAAAACACACAGTGTGACTTGATATTTTGATACTTTTCATCTTGATTGCATTGCACATTATATGGGCGTATTCAGAAAGAAAGCTTGAAACTTATAAGCGCTTATCGGCGCTTGTCATGTTCATATATTTTCCTGCGCGGGTTGACAGCACTGACAGGAAAATATATGAACATGACAAGCGCCGATAAGCGCTTATAAGTTTCAAGCTTTCTTTCTGAATACGCCCTATGATTTGTTTAATATTATTATTATTATTTTGCATGGATGATACCAGTAATCCAGTTATAAACTATTAAAGCAACAATATAAAATTGAACGATCTGTCCGTTCAAAATGTTTAAAGACACAAAATCAGTATCTCAACGAGATTTCTTCTATGACCGAACCATGTTATTCATGTTGAAGAGCAGTACAAAAAAAACAAGATGGAATAACTGCAGAAATGGAAGAGTTAATGATGTCAGAGATAATGATAGTGATTCTTATTCTTTATTCGCGGCTGAACGCGGCTTTTAGATTTAATATGATTATATTGATTAAACAAAATTTAATTGTATTTTATTATGTTTTTTATTACTTTCACTAGCTGTTCTTTTTTTTATCTGTATCAGATAACTGTACCAGATTACATATATATAATATTATATAGATGAAGAGTTTGTAGAGGTTGTTAATCTCTCAAAAAAACAAAGCTCGTAATAATAAATTAAAGTATCAAAACTTTATTTCCAACTATAACCTAAGTTACCATTAGGTTACCTTAATATGATGATTTTTTGAATTTGCCGCCTTTTCCAGTCTTATCTTTCGTTAGCCGGACTATCACCACAGTATCACCATATTTCCTACAGTATGGCGACGAATGTACTTGTGCAGAGAAACGGAGGGGAACTGGCGGGGGGTCGGGCGACGCGGGCCGCTTAATGCAATCACGCTGAGTTTGCATTAACTATCGCGAAAGGACGACGCAGTCGTATTTTTTGTGTAATAATTTTATTATACATAGGTACTTACATATTCTATTATGGCGCGCAAAAACTGTTCCGTTTACGGATGTAAATCTACATTGAAATCCCAGAAGGAAACAATATTTCAGAAAGATTGTATTAATAATTGTATCTGTTGAATTAAAATCAAAGCTATGTATATGTTGTCCTCATTATTTTCTAATCAGATTGTACATCCCAATGCGAATGCATTACTTCTTAAATGGTATAATATACAATTAAGAACATCCAAAAATAAAGTGTCCACGTAAATAATATTTAGCAGTGCAATATCTGTAATTATATATTTATGAACAAATGATTACATCAGATTTAATAATCGCAATTATTTTGAATGTACATATGAATAAATGATTTCATCATAATATTAATAATCACAATTGTTTTATTTCCCATTTGTTGCAACCCTAGCGTATTTTCGTGTGGCAGCGTAAGTACCTACGCTGGCGGCGGCATCGCGCGACATCAAAGGCGTTTCCTTACTGTAGGAAATAATATTGTAATACTGTGCTATCACTATCATTATTATATTATACATAGTATAAAACAAAGTCGCTTTCTCTGTCCCTATGTCCCTTTGTACGCTTAAATCTTTGAAACTACGCAACGGATTTTGATGCAGTTTCTTTTAATAGATAGAGTGATTCAAGAGGAAGGTTTATATGTATAATAACATCCATTAAATAGTGGAGAAGTACTGCTATTTTTGAGGTTTCTAATGTGATGTCGTAAAAAATTACCAGCCTTACTTATAAAAACTGACTGATCTGTTGCATAAACACCTCTCAGTTAAATAACTCTCAACTCCTTAAACAATGATTAAAATAATCTTAGGTACCTACTTATAAACCTCTCAGCAGTCTCTCAACTAAGTTACGTCAATATATGTATTTTTTTCTAGTAACATTATCGAAATAAAACCCGCTATTCACGTAAAACTTGACTAAAAATGTACTTTTTGACAAATATGAATGGTAGACTTTATTTTGTATGACGTTTAACTGACAGGATATTGATAACTTTCAAATTTCAAACATTTGTATAGATTTGAGATTTTTGATAAATTCAAATTCAGTTTTAATTTAAAATGAGTTCAATGATCAATAAACGTTCTCGTTCGACGAATTGGAGTGAGGAGGATAAGGTACGTAATGTACACAAGAAATCTAATAGAATGTACTTATTTCCTTACATGTTTTAATGCTTATTAATAAATATATATTGCTCTTTAGAAAGTGCTTCGAAAATAATTAGTGCTCGAGCGAGCACATATTATATTAGAGAATAAGGATACGTCGACTAATACAAATACAGCAAAAAAACTTGCATGGGAAGATGTTTTGTCTTGGTTATTTTAGTTTTACTTATTCTAACAGTTTCTTGTATTTAATAAATTGTTACAGTGTAATAACATTATTATTGTATTTATATTTCAGTTATAATATCATTTCACTCCATAAAAGGGACTTAAGCCAAATACAAAATCAGTGGAGGAATTTGAAGAAAGCTAAGGCTTCGGAACACAAATTTAGAACGGCAAGAAACATGACAGGCGGGGGACCTCCGCCACCAAGTCCTCCGCCTGAAGATCAAGAGCTTATAGCAGCTCTTCCTAATGAGTTTGTGGTTGATAACAATCCTTTCGATAGCGATGCAACACATGGCCAACAGGTTTATATTTTTTACATTTTCTACTGCTATTATTCCTTAATTTGGAATATCCATTAAGGGATAATAGCGCTATGCATATATAGTTTTTTATTGTGAGATTGAGTAATTATATTTTATATATTTATAGGAAGTTACTAAGGAGTCTGCTGATGATACATTGAAATTGAATGAAAATGATGAAAGCACTGCACATGCATAGGTAATCATATTATATAATAATTTGTATAATATTTTTATCAGTTATGTTATACAAAAATATCAGTATTATAAATAAAATTTATATTATTTTAAAATAATTATTATTTTTTTATTTTTAGCCTGAATTGCCAAATTTCTCCACTGAATTGCCACGTATAAATCCTACACATCATATTTTCAAAGCTAAACCAAAAAAAACGTAAGTATGTAATGTTGAAAATAGAATTTCATGAAATTTCCTGTGCTTATTGTTCAGCTGTGATTTATGTGAAATAATGTTTAATGTTTATGTTATTTTTACAGTGGGAAATCAAATTCCAATTACGAGCATCAATTATTCCTCCTTGCAAAAAAAAGCAGGGAGGAATTAATGAAGCAACAACAAGAGTTGCATCTATTAAGAATAGAGCAAGAGAGGGAGCTTCACCTATTAAGAATAGAACAAGAGAGGGAGCTTCACGAGAAGCTTTCATAGCATTATGTCCTATGGAATTCTACTGTGGGGCAGGGCTGCAGATATAGAAACTATATTTATCTTACAGAAAAGAGCCATTCGCTCTATATATAATTTACGTGCTCGGGACTCACTAAGAGATCATTTTAAGAATACTGGTATCCTTACTGTACCATCACAGTATATATTTAATAATATTTTGCATGTACACAAAAGCTCTGACTTACACACAAGAGTAGGAGATAGACACGATTATGGCACAAGGAACAAGAATAGAATTGAAATGCCATTTTTCCGATTAGCTAAAGTTAAAAATTCATTTATGGGTCAAGGTATACGCTTATACAATAGAATTCCTCACAATATTAAAGAGTTTAGTAGCTGTTCTAAATTTAAAACTTACATAAAAAATGTACTAGTTCAGAGAGCGTACTACAGTATTCAGGAATATATGGACGATAAAGACCCATGGAGGGTTGTCGCGTAAACACCACAGGACAGTTCTTTGGCATATTATGTAGTTAGGTAGATATAAGTTACATATTATGTAAATTTATTGACATTATTTAAAAGAGCAACTATGGAGTTTCTTGCCGATTCTTCTCCATAGATACTGCTTTCCGAATCGGTGGTAAATGTTAAAAATACTATGTAATGACGATTCGAAAGTGCTACTAAATAGTAGTCTAATTGAATAAATGAATGTTTGAGTTTGAGTTTGAGTTTGAAGCTCCAAATACTTGCATTAGAGGAGGAATATTTAAAAAAAATAAATTTTGAAAAATAATAAAATATGGTTTTTATTGATTAAAATAAGTTTCAATATAAATGGCCCTGTTTATATTTTCGTCTTCATCTTCTATATTATCAGGGATAGTTGGATCGATTAATAATTGATTTTCAAGGCCTGAAGGATCTAGAAAAATACAAAATAAAGAATTAAAATATGCTTATTTTTTATGTATTGGCATTATTAAATATACTTTGTTTACATATTAGTTTGCACAAATACCTTGATTTAAAATAGACTCATTAAAGAGTATTGCTAAATTGTGCAAAACTGCACAAGCAACAATAGTGGTCTTGATCACTTGCAGAGACCCTCGCATTGTTTCGTTGAGTATGCGGAATCTTTGCTTCCACACCCCAGAGCAACGCTCTACAGTATTCCTCGTTCGTATGTGACTCAGGTTGTACCTTTCTTCTGCCTGTGTCCTTGGTCTTAATATTGGTGTTAGAAGATGCGAAGTACAAGGATACCCGCTATCTCCAATCAGCTTCCCATGAAATTCATTCTCCTCAAACCTCCGCTTTATTGAGCTTTCTCTATATATGCGGGAATCATGTGTACTTCCTCTCCAGTGACACACAATATCGCAGATTTTAAGGTCAGAGTCACATACTACCTGTAATTATTGTCATCAATATTATTATAAATTAGAAACACATAATAGCACACATAACAATGAAAATTTATTACTTTAAATACACTATGATCAAACTAAAATGTTATTGTACAATGTTCATACTTGAGTGTTAATGGAGTAATGTCCCTTCCTATTAACATAGTACTGTCCAGCCTCTCCACTCACTTTGCGTATCTTAATATGAGTGCAATCTATTGCACCAATGATACGCTTCATCCCGCATATTATGGCCTCAAATTTCCTAATTGCTTTGGCTTCCTCGGTTGAGTTCGACGGCATATTAATATAACGCGAACTTTTAGAAGCTAACGCAATAGCAACATTTCGGGACAAACGGGAAAGTGTCTGTTGACTCATTCTGTGAATGTCAGCACAATCTTCTTGGATCTGTAATGTAATAGATCGTTATACAGGCTTTTCTATTGTATATATCCAAAACTAGAGCACAAGTCACATCTACCTCATGCCGGCCCCAATATCGAATAACTGCCATCACTTGCAGTTCCACTGGAATACCGCCCCCTCGAGTGTCCACGCGAAGGTCATCCCGAATCAAATTAATGATTTGTTGCATGTTATTCTTTCCGAATCTATACCTCGACCGTAGTGTGGCCCTGTGGCCGCTACAAAAAATATATTGACACCATAGATTGACACTAATACCAGGTTATTTTAATTCTAGGTTGAAAAGTAGGTTTTTAATAAATAAGCACTCTCAGAACAATAGATTTATTTAATAAATGAAACGATACCATTTTAAATTTCGCGCTGTTTATGTATGATGTGCGCATGCCTTAATGCTCTAAGGCGCATGCGCAGGTTTTTATTATTTTATAATTTTAATAAAATAAATAATTCAACAATTTCAATGATGAGCCCATACGGACCTAACGGTAAAGAATACGATTTTGATAAAATTTGCCAATTTTGCTATGGATGGGGTGCTAAAGTGTAACTTTTTTATACCTAAAATTAAAAAAAAATTATTTAAAAAAAAACTAAAGGGGACCTAACGAAAAAACTGTGGGACCTTATAGGACCTAACGGAGACCTATCGATTGAGGTCATTTTTGACCCAAAATTCTATGGATGGGGTGCTAAAGTGCATTTTTTTTATACCTAAAATTTAAAAAATTATTTAAAAAAAAACTAAAGGGGACCTAACGAAAAAATTGTGGGACCTTAAAGGACCTAACGGGGACCTAACGATCAAGGTCATTTTCGACCCAAAATTCCATTGATGGGGTGCTAAGTTTGCACTGGTGTAGCTATGGGAACTAATTGGATAAGCAGTTGGAATAATTTTTAAATTTCAAAATATGTAAGTATATTGTATGTTGAGTTCTCACTTCTCACATAATGATTATTATCTTCACATTATTTTGTTTTAGTAATTTAGTTATTTGTAGGCAAGATGATTAATTTTTCATCGCCGTTGTGAGCTGTGGTGAGTACCTAATCCTAACTTCATCTTAAAATGTAGTTATAAAATAATTAATGCGAAAGTAACTTTAGGTATCTGCCTAACAACAACAACACAGAACCTTCACAGAACCCATTTGGATGAAATTTGGGGAACTTACAGATATAATTTGAAACCTTAATTTTTTTTAAATAGGTACCTATATATGTTTGTAAAGAAGTGAAATAATAGTAACTGTTTCTTTGTCTGTTACGATAAAACTCAAAAACAGCTCGACTGATTTTGAAATCCTTTATCCCGTATCAACCTGAACGAAACCGGAACAAGTGGCTAGTATGACTAGAAGTACGACTACTTAAGTTAGAAGAACTTTTGGATTCAAATATCATGGTCCGATAATAGCGAGAAGAACGCAAAGAATCTTATCTATGTCATCTCATGAACATTTAATTAAATTTCGTTAAGATTTTGGCATAACCGTAGAAAGGCAATGACCATACTCAAAGAATGTAAGTAGGTATCTAAAAACCGAGTGAATAAACAATGAGCGGAAATAAAAAGGATTATTTTTACATATTTATGGGATCCTTGTAAAGGATTGTTCGCTAACCGCACCCGGATTACTTAACCTACAAATGGGATGTCGTTCGTATCCCTTTGTGATGAATGATTTTCCTTGCAATGTGAAATTTGAGTGGCGTATTTTGTTCCCCAAAAATTTATGAAGTAAAATATCTTAATGAAATGTATTGCTTTGCCGACCGACCTAGTAGGCTATGTAGAAATTGAAATCTGATATTTTAGGTTGAACACCCACCTAATTCTCCAATGATATATTTTTTCCAAAATTCATAAATATTGGGCCCAAGTGGTTATATGGAAAACATATACATAAACAGACTGAGTTAGTGCGTAATTAGATGTTTTTAATATTCGTAGTTCCTACATTCTGATCTATCAGATAAATTTCATTTATAAACTACTGTTATATATAGGCTTTATAAAGGCATATTATTTGTAACGGCACCCGGGTAATTTGTTATACATAACCCATAAGTAGATAGGCAACATTGTTAGCGGTATGTGTCGAGCGAGGCATAACCGCGAAACTACATTATCCTGTTAGGAATCGAGAGAAGACGGTGGAGCGTTTGTGGGTATATTGTGTTCTGCGAGCCGACTTATAGCACCCGTGACGTCTACGACACGATTTTTATTTGAGTTTTATAGAGTGAGAGTTTGAGTGCGTTGTTCGTTAGTAGAGGATTACTGGGTTGAGAATCTTCGTATTACTGTTCGATACAGAATCCTTTGTTATCCTGAATAAAATTTTAGATTATTGTTATTAACATATTAATTTTTAGAAGCTTCGATATTGAAATAAATGCCTCGAATAATTTTAATAAAGAAAGATTTATATGTTCTTGTAGTTACAAAAATATAAATATGCATTAAAATCTTAAATAATCGCAGCTTGTAAGAGAGGATATAGCTGATAGTCAGACGGAAAACTCAACTTCCGTAGGAAAGGTTTTATAAAGAATTTACTCTTAAAATAAATTGCTTTCAATTTATTAAAAAAGAGATATAAATATCAAGTTGATTACTTAAATTTTTCTTCAGGAATACTTATTTTACACTAGCTGAGCCTTACGGTTTAAGCCGAAATGCTCCGCTCCTATTGCTTATACAGATAGAAGATACAACTAACTGAATGAGTTATCTATTGCAGAAATATTTTTTTTTAAATTGGATCAGCTGTTGTTCCCTAGATAGCGCGTACCTACAAACAAGTAAACAAAATTCAGTTTTATCATGAACCAAATTTTAACAAATGAATCTGCATTACAAAAAATCTGACTACATCAAGATCCCATTTCCAGTTACTAATTTCATAATATCAAGGGAAATATTTCAAGAAAAACCCAGTCGTTTCTCGTAATCGTTAGATATAAAGGGGCGCTTCACGGGCGGCGACGTTACCATGGCTACATCGATTGCTGTCGAGCGCATCTTGCATCTGCACAACACCAACCTAATAAACGGTGTTCTGAGAAGTAACTTTACCACTCGCAGACAGCTTTATGAAATTGTTTGACAAATTGTACGAGCATGTCTGGCTTTAATATTGATTTTAATTACCGATGTTTGTGTTATGCTCAAGAAGCTTTTAACTAATGTTATTCTTTTAACTTTTAAAGAAGGTTTTTGTACGTGTTTTATAAAAGATCCCATAAAGAATTTGTGGTCACAGGGATTTCGATTTTTGCTCTTCATTTTGCATATGATGTTTGTTCTACTAGCATACTGGTTTTCAATTTTCAAACGGTTTTATCAGGTTTTATCGCACAATGTTTGCACAAAAAACGGAATGCGTTTTTAGTCACGTTTCAGAATATAACGCATTTTTGCTGCAGGATCATTTTTCAAATCATTTCCTGCCGTTATCCGAAGTATGTATGGACTTTAAACGAGAATACGCATAATACGTGTGTAGAAAGGTAGAAATGTGTCTATTTTTTATTGCCGATGTATGTATGTACCTAGATTTGATGTCCAATATTTTTGTGTAGGTAATTCCTGTTTTTAAGTTGTCTTCTTGCTGTAACTTAAGTGAACACATCTAGTCATTGACGTGGCTTCAATACTTCGCCAAATAACCTGTTAAGGGTAACAATACATAGAACTTAGTAAATTAATCAGTAAAAGGAAACACTGTTACATCCTTCGTGTAGTTTAATTTTGTTTATCTCAGGAAATTTAATTAAAACAAGCGGGAACTTTCAGGATCACATTATAAATCACATTATTCTCTGTGGGTTAGTTTGCCCGCCTTATCTGATCATCCTCTTTGTGAAGCAAATACTAGATTACTTGGGAATTTAATTTTAATTGGGTAGGTACCTTAAATATTGGTTAATTCTTAGTCACGTATTGTTTGTGAATTGTGTTATAGGTTTTCAGGTGCTGTTTGTATTGTCTTCAGATTAATGTTAGCCATTGTTGAACCTTACTCACAGAATATATAATAGTAGCTAAACGCTACCTTAGTGGTAAAAAAATAAAAATAATCATCTATATAAGATTGTTTCGTTTTTCTACTGATGTAGTCTGAGAGAATTGTAAAATTAGCGGAAATAATTCGTGTAGTTTAGAAAATCGCTACAGTTACATAAGTAAGTCTTGAAAATTGTAAGTAATCTTTTATCGCAAGTCTATCTGAAATCTTTTATCTTTTTCTAAATGTCGATATGAATATTTTTCTGAATGTGATTTATCCGGATTTTAATTTCATGAACGTACCTACTTATATCATTAACATAACTAATTTGCGTTTTACCTCTGAAACTCCAGTAGGACTGAATAATCCGCTTACTACCGGTATTATTTCCATGTCCTTAAAAGGGATATGCTGCATAATTAATTAGTGTCCATTCGTTTTCCCAAAACATCTCGAAATTTATTGTCGTGTCTAAAGTAGGTGGTACATATTATGTGCATAGACCATCCATTATAAAAATTAAAACTTCAGTGTAAAAATAATAATAAATCGATGCTTTATCTAAACAAACAAAAAAATCGTCTCTCGATAATACAACATTTTTTATTCATTCGAAGGTATTTTACCTTCGAGAAATAGGTTAGGCTTGTAGGAATTCATTTCGGAATATCTTTATAATAATTTTATTCGTGAACAACGGGATTTATTCAAAACGTCACCAAGATCAGAAGCCGACCAAATTAAATTCCATGCTTTCTTCGGGACGTCAGAAAATATATAATTAAATCAAATATTTGCGTATAAATGAGCTTTTTTGGAGATTTTCTGAGATGAAATCGTTTCTTGGAACGCGGTGATGAATTGCTTTGATGCTTACGATTTAAGGTTACATTTGATATCTCTTTCGTTATTTCGAGGCGTTTTCCAAATGATATTCTTGTGTTCACAAGCGGCTGCTGAAGGCTTTGTAACATACTCGTTTGTTATATGGACTATTTCTTTTCATGAAATTGGGTTTCATCTTTTATAAATAAATATCAATATATCAGTAGTTATACAAGTCCATATGATATGGACTTTTATAAATTACTAGCTTTCCACCCGCAGCTTCGCCCGCGCAGTCAAAGAAAAACCCGTATAGTTCCCGTTCCCGTGGGATTTCCGGGATGAAACCTATCCTATTTCCAGGGATAAAAAGTAGCCTAAGTCCTTGCTCGGGTATCAAAATATCTCTATACCAAATTTCATGCAAATTGGTTCAGTAGTTAAGGCGTGATTGAGTAACAGACAGAGTTACTTTCGCATTTATAATATTATTATAGTATGGATTGTACATAACATGAAGTATTATATATCCTTCTGGCTCTATAAATTCACAGAATCTCATCAATATGTTGATGTTAAATTTAATGGTATAAATATAATATTGTTCAATACTATTATGCATACCAAATCAACTTTAATAATCATGACCTTACACATTCCGAAGCAAAAGCAAATAACAAAATGAAAAAGCATTTCTATGACTACAAAATAAACTAGAATTATTTTATTAGTCATTTTACAGTGAGCTATTTAATTATGTAAGCCGGTAAGCCTTCGCATAATTACGCGACCTTAACCTAGCTACTGACTCATTGTTTGTGATTTGTATAAAACATACAGAAATTGCCATGAACTCTGAGTAATGCGTCCTTGTGATGTGGGGTTGTTGTGAAATTATCAATATAATCAATACATTATTCCTCTGAGTCATTTCCATTTACTGTTGGTTGGAAGTAGGTAGGTATAAAAAAGGTATAAGGTATACACTTACGTATGAGAACTGTAATCAAAAGGTCTGGAATAATAATAATAATATAAGAGCCCGCGACGGCCAGACTTTCCTTTCTTTCGGAAAGTTGAAAGTTAAACTGTATATGTCTCCTATACAGATAAGAACGACCAGCGACTATCAAGTTTGGGTTGTGGTTACTTTGGCAGGAAACAGGTAGTGAAGGTGTATAAAATAGTACCTAACTTTCATTATAGTTTAAAAGCTAAATTTTATATATGTTACTTGGGGACCTATAAAAAGACATTACCTTAAGAGCCAGACAGTTTTCATGGTTCTTACATCTAGCCAGACACATTTAAAAAATAACTAACATATCATCAAATTCACATAACTACCTAAAAGCGTAACAAATATGAAATAACCCACTAAAACATTAGTTAACTATAATTATTAAAAAAATAAAAGTATAATATATAAGTAATAAAGTTATTACTTATCTTTTACTTAGACTTATGTTGATGGAATTTCACGTATCCCGATGACTTTTTTATTGTGTCATCGAGATACGTGAAATTTCATCAACATAAACCCACGTAAAAGATAAGTAATGACTTTATTACTTATATATTATACTTTTATTTTTTTAATAATTATAGTTAACTAATGTTTTAGTGGGTTATTTCATATTTGTTACGCTTTTAGGTAGTTATGTGAATTTGATGATATGTTAGTTATTTTTTAAATGTGTCTGGCTAGATGTAAGAACCATGAAAACTGTCTGGCTCTTAAGGTAATGTCTTTTTATAGGTCCCCAAGTAACATATATAAAATTTAGCTTTTAAACTATAATGAAAGTTAGGTACTATTTTATACACCTTCACTACCTGTTTCCTGCCAAAGTAACCACAACCCAAACTTGATAGTCGCTGGTCGTTCTTATCTGTATAGGAGACATATACAGTTTAACTTTCAACTTTCCGAAAGAAAGGAAAGTCTGGCCGTCGTGGGCTCTTGATCTATAAGCAATAATAAAAAAAGACTCTTGCAATAAGACGTATAAAAAAGATTGATCATTTTCCTGTCTAAAAACAACAACAACATGTTCGAAAGTACTTGTACAATTTTTTTGTTGGTACGAAAAGTTTTTACATGGATGGATTTCAATTTTCAGCATACTTTTTTATTCTTTTAGAAAACAAACTATAAACCGTAAACTTGTTCACACGAAGCACCGGTCCAAGCTTTTTATTAAGCTTTAAAGTATGTAAAATCATAAATAATGTATTATTAAATCCATTTTAACGTTTTGTGTTTCCAATGAGAACTTTTAATAAAGTTGGCATTGCGGTTCAACGTTTTTCAGGTCAAGTTAAAATTATAAATGCGTAAGTTTCAGCAAGCATGAATTGGGTCACAGTCGAACTACTTCATATTAAAATCTTAAAGCATGTTTATATACAGTAAAAGTTCCTTATTCGCGGGTAATAGGTTCCGTAAATGTGCCGCGAATAGAGAAACCGTGAATCCGTGAAAATGGTAATTTGTATGGGGTTATAGGGAATACGTTCTTAGGTGACGAAATAAAAAAGCAAATACATAATGAAACCAGTTTAATTTAAGTTTTTGACCAAACATATTTTTTTAGTTTTCTTCAGGTTTAGGCAATGGCTTGTCACTTTTTGCTCGTTTTTCATTTTTTTTAGTCGACATTATAAATTCGTAGTTGTACAGTAAAAGTTCCTTATTCGCTATCTACTATACTACTATCATCTATTATAGAATATTTAAAACAGAACATCGGTTTTCTATAAAACGGACTCGTTTTTCAGTAAAACGTTTATTCCTTTTCGCAAAACCATTTTGGTGAAAACTCTCCAATCCCTCGAATTTGTAAGCTTTACAAACTCTACAGTACAGATTTGCACATTTTCAATTTGTCACAGTAGGTACAGTCCTCGCAATCCATACTATCCATACTAATATTATAAATGCGAAAGTAACTCTGTCTGTCTGTCTGTTACTCAATCACGCCTTAACTACTGAACCAATTTGCATGAAATTTGGTATAGAGATATTTTGATACCCGAGAAAGGACATGGGATAGGTTTTATCCCGGAAATCCTACGGGATCGGGTTTTTCTTTGAAAACGCGGGCGAAGCCGCGGGCGGAAAGCTAGTTCGCTATAAAAATTTACATAACTATATAGCTTAAATTTTATTATACCTACATGTTACCTCCTTAATAATAGGCATGTTTGTTATGGAATGTAACTGAGCATCATAATCCATTATCGTTATTCTTATTCTTCTTATATATAAAAATGAATCGCAAAATGTGTTGGTAAGCGCATAACTCGAGAACGGCTGAACCGATTTCGATAATTCTTTTTTTATTATATTCCTTGAAGTACGAGGATGGTTTTTATGTAGAGAAAACGTAAATATGTACCACGGGCGAAGCCGGGGCGGACCGCTAGTTTTTAATATTAATGTTAAATACGTAGAGTTATCACTTAATTTATCTACATTTAAAACAAAAATGTGTAAAATCATATATTTTTTTAATATAAGTTGTTAAATATTATAATTACTGAAAATTGTATTGTAGTGATATATATTATTTTTAGTAATAGGTACTAACCAGAGGTAGGTAAACTTGTTAAGATTCAAAACAATATTACCTAATCACAGAATTCGTGCCTCTGTTTGACATGTCAAAATTATAATAAAATTTCATCGCAGTATGCCTTTGATTCGAATTTATAAAGTTCATGAATATTAACCTACTGAGTCACGATGTTAACTGAATAATATGATCAACTTGTTCCAATTATTTCGGGGAAATACGGAAATGTATGGGACTTATCTATAATTTCTACGTGAGCTCATACTTCGTAATGAAATTGTGACTTATGTTCATTTTGCTACGCTTTTCGAAGAAAACTGTATTTGGGAAATGTTTGTTAACATTCGTATTTTTAAGGCAGTATATAATAAAAAAGCAATTTTTCACACCAAGCAGAGCAGCATTAAATAAAAAACAATATCACCGCTTTTACTTTCTAGAACTATTCTTTCAGTGTATTATTTTCAGTCCCGATAGCGAAAACAATAGTTTCCGAAACACTGCATTTTGTCCAAGTTAGAGCGATAGAAACCGAGTCTGGATATCATGCCAAAAGTTGCAAGTGAAATTTATGTTCCTAACTGAACTGGCAAGACGTTCTTTATAATGTTGTCCTGTAAAAAGACTTTCATACTTTTTACGTTTGTATGTTCATTCACATTCACATTTTCTCGCAAATTCAGTGTATCAATTTAAGTGCCCTGTATACCTCGGAGGTATGACCCTCTTGTTTTAATGTGTAATATCATCGTGAGTCGTGACGCCCTGCTTTCAGCAGACATGTTTCATACCACCTTTTCAATTGCACCACAGATTTCAAAGTAGTGATGTTGTGTTGGATAGGGTAGGATTTATGATGATCCAACCGAAGTCAATTTTATATGCATAATCCATTTCAGCTATAACATAGTTAAAATTTAAAGTCCGATTTCAGCTATATTTGCACCTAATAGTTAAAAAAAATATTTCTGACTATCGATACTTCTGTGGGGGTGTAGTAACTCTACTCGTATAACTCTAGTATTAAGGCAAACTCCTATTTATTAAGAAAGTAATAAAACATACTTTGCAAGAAAAATATTATGAATCCAAAAGTTTTAATGCGCATTGCTCACACCCTAAATCCAGATGACTAATCAAATAAATCACATCTGCTTGACAGTGATTGCTTTTATACATGGAGTATATTTTCAGTTTCTTTCTTTGGAATTTCGAACCTCCCGCAATTATTGTTCCACGAACCATATTATACCAACAAAGTAATCTGGAAGCTGTTATGTACTATAGAATGTGTTATAAGTATGTTAGCAAATGTCTCAACGAAGTCATTTTACTTAGAAACTTTCTGAGAGCCGGAGGCGCACATAACACAGCTCGGAAAATATTCTCACACCCAGACTAGAGTGAAACTACGAGTAAAGACAATTGAAGCGTTTTTGACGCCTATTCCTTTATCTTATACGATGTAGATATGTATTATCCAAGGCTACTTACTCTTACTTCTTATATGAAACATGAATTGGATAGCATTTTATAAGTGCATGTTCCACTCTATAATATAGTGTGATTTCTAGTTCCATAAAACATGTTATAGAAAAATTTAATAAAGAATATTTGAGTTTTCTAAACATAAAACAATGAGTATTGTTTTCTAGAACTTTCTTATTGATTTTCCAATGAGATATTCCTCATTTAATAAATTTTCCAGCAAGACCATGGTATTTTCAGGTAGATCTAAAACAGTAAGTACAATGGCTTTGCATGCTATTTATTCTGTCAGTGCCCACAAATTCCCTCCGGAGTTACGTCAAAAGAGCTATTCCCGGTAAAATGTTTTTTAAAGGCAATCACAATCGTGGCGCAACTACGATTTCTCACTTTCTTCGCCTTGAACGAGAAGACACACTTTCTAACGAAAATACCATAACACACAGAAGGAGAGAGAATAAAACTGAATGCGTATTTTGTCTGCTTAAAATATCAACATTAATTAAATTGTATATATCTATATTTCACATACAGTTTGAAAAAAAGGTGACCATTAAATAAAACAATTATCATTAATCATCTGTATGGGTTAGAACAAAGATTAAAATAAATACATGGTGGTTTTTTTTTCAACAACTGTAATATCTTTTGTTTCATTGGTATACAACCTAATTCTGCGTAAATCCTGCATAAATTATGTTGAATTTAGTAATTTAAATTATGTGTAAGACTCATGTGTTGAAAGTTTACATTATATGTAGTTTTCATACTTTTGATAACATTGAAGTTACTGAAAAAGTACCTAGCTTTAACTTATATTTAAATATATATTTTAGTTTTCGAGGTATCCCTAATGTAGACCGGGAGATACTGACACAAAATTTCGAGTCATTTGTATCAGGATGGCGGTTCTACAGGGGTCTTAGTACGCAATGATAAAAAGAAAAATGATGGTGTGATCGCTGGTATCGGTGGTTTAGTCGCGTGGGCGTTAGCCGAACTCGTCGGAAAAATAGCGAAAGTCAAACGATTTGTAACACAAAAATTTTAGTATTTACCGATAGCCCATAAAAAAGAAGTAGGCGGTAGTGTCATGCCATACTTTTCCGGTGTGACTTACAGCCCGCCATACCGACGCGAATATGTTGATTTAAATAAAACAATTATTCAACCATTTGTACCAGGCCAACTTTTGCACAGGTAACCATCGTCGTGCAGCCATTTACGAAAATCGCCATGCCATACTTTTCGGACGATTCCAAATGGTCGCCATACCGCCGAAAATCTGCAAAAAAAATTTATTTCGCCAAACTTTTTGTACCAGTATTGCATTTGGATTTTTGGAGAGTATTTGATAAAATGTGACCATTATTATATTTGCCATACTTCTAGTAGGGGGAAAAAGTGCTGTCATACTTGAAAAATTAATTTAGTATTAATTTATATAAGTGAAGATTTCCAACACCTAGATCTTTGAAATTTTGTATTTATATTCTTTGATCCTCAAACTTCCAGGAAAAATAAGTGCCATACTGTTACAAATCGTTTGACTTTCGCTGTTTTCCGACGAGTTCGACTAACGCCCACGCGACTAAGCCGCCGGTACCAGCGTTCACACCATCATTTTTCTTTTTGTCATTGCGTACTAAGAACCCTGTAGAACCGCCATCCTGTTACAAATGACTCGAAATTTTGTGTCAGTATCTCCCGGTCTATATTGTCAGCTACGAGAAAATTTCTGTACAGTGTTTTTTTTTTTTCATTTTTCATATCAGAGTCGACATATGGATGAGAACTTATAGTAACCTAACAAAATGCAATAGCTCCAGTATGCATCCAATTTCACTGGCTGACTGTGAAAGGATCTTGGATGAAAAACTAGACAAAAAAGTAATCGCAATGTTCATGGAATGGGGAAATTTCTCGATAGCTCCGCCATTTGATTAACAGCGAATCTTTTGTTCCCTCCAACTAAATCGACTTTTGTTTCCGATGAAATTAAACTACGCTAAAGATTTGGATTTGTACAAGTCTATTATGAAAAAACTAGGTTCACTCTTATCAACTTATCATGTACCAAACTTAGTACCAAATATCAGACTTTTGTATAATGCGTAAATTTAGAGAAGTAATATATATATAAATATACTACACTATATAAATAATAGCATAAATTTATTTCACTGCAACCTACCAGGGGACAGGTTGTTATTTACAAGGCTTACAGATGGCTTACAGTGATTGATAATACCAGTTACATGTTTGTTCCTATCTTCTATTTTACAGCAATGTATATTTCATTATTCTAAAGTCAATGAAGCGGCTATTTAGTTCTAAAACAATAAACGCAATCTTCTTTTACCACATTTTACAACTTACTATACAGAAGAATCCGAAATGTTGGGCGTGTGTCGGTGACTCGGTCGCAGCGTCTCCTCATAATTTATAGATGTAGAGATGCATTTCAGTTAATCTATTCCAAATACATTGATCTCAACACCGCAGTACCTGTTCTAAATGTACATATTCCATCAACATCCCTACATGTTTAATAAAGCCAAAGTCAAACTGTTACGGCTTCAGAATATCGATCACGTAACACAGGTGGCTTGAGCACGCTTCACAGCTCTCACACTTGCCTCGTTAAAACTGGAGCACTCTTGTGAATTTTACACTAGGAAAGAAAAGGGGTTTAGGGCTGGATGTTAAATAAGTATTGTATGAAATGAAAGCATTAATATCCTAAATATAACCTTTGCATCTAGGATTGAATGTAAGTATATAATGTCTACAAGTAGGGTCAACTCATCTAATTCTGTGACAAAACAGAATATGAAAAAAAAAACAGGTAAAACTTTATAAATTTTATTTTTATTTTTAATAGGAACATTAATCAATCTTCTATTTATCAAATGGAGCAAGTGTAATCTTAACACATATGAATTAACTCAGCGTAAAATGAGCTTAATCAAACCGCGATGACTTGTCTAATTCTGTGACAATCACCATAATTCGGTGATAGTACTTCTCTAATTCTGTTATAACCGAATTAAGTGAGTATTAATTATTTTTTAACACAAAAGTAAAAAAAAATACAATTTATAAAAAATATAAACATATTGAAAGTAATAATAATGTATTTATTTATCAATGAGAAATTATCAAAAGAGGGGAACCATGAAAAATTAATATTGGACTTTATAATTGTTTGTGTGAACAGTGTACAGACTCATTTTTGACTGCAGAATATTTTGAATTGCGGATGTCAGCGTTGTTTCATTATATTTTCTATTTTTATTTTTGTCTTCCTCCATGCTGTCTAAAATAAAAAAAATAACTCACTTAATTATGTGATAAAAAAAATAACGGACTTTTTTAAAATGCTTGAAAGCGATCCTACTTTTAAACCTGAGTAAAAATAAATATTTTCTGACTTAAACGACTAACGTATACGCACTAAAAACAATTATTTATACACGAATTGAAAATAATAAAAATTTGCTTGGTTAATTCGGTGACACTGTTTTGAGTTGCAATCTTGAAAATCGTTAACTTTTTGAACCCAGGAAATAAGGTATTATGCAAAAACAAATGAAAAATTACTAAAACCTTTATCGGTATCAACAAGAATATGTTTTTAACAATTAATTGTCAAAGTATCATGAACTTACACTCACCTTTTCTATTTAAAATTAATTAAATAATGCAGCACAGTTGCACGCTACCGGTGAAACGTCAAACATGGCGGGCGCAGTGACAAATCCCGCGATTGTTACTATCTCACCCGCACGATTTTAACAAAAATTTGTACACGAAAAGAAGCTTTATTACCATACCATAGGGTTAATTTTAATGTATTGGATTTTACTCCTATAACGCTGTAAAAGAGTCCAAACGTTGTATCTCCGAATTAAGTGAGTCACATAATTAGGTGAGTTTACCATAGGTACTTATAACAAGATTAGTTCTAACTTCAAATAACTAAAACGAATAGTAAATTAGTAATGTATAAATTATTTTTATAATCTTCTCACTGCAAAAATTATACAAATCACTCTTGAGAGAATTTTATTTACCCACTATAAACGTTCGATTTACATTATGTACCTAATTATGTAAATCGAACGTTTTCGATGCAATAAAACATAATTGGTATCGGATATCCTTATTTCAAGTAAGTTACTTATGCTTTGTATATTTTTGAATATAATATGGTTTTCGAACAAACTTTTAATTGGATTATATCACATAAAGAGTTAAAAGGAAGTGTGCCGTAGAGCTTTCGTACTGAAATAATAAACCACCAATTAAGCCCAAAAAATGGAAGTAATTGAAGTTTTGGATATTGTTTGAAGTTAACAAGTGACTATAACTATCTAGGTACTGATCTCGTAATGAAGTATTCTTCTTCTTCTCGAGTATATATTCACAAACCGAAGTTGACTAATTATTATAATTTCTATAATTATCTGTTTACTACAATATTCTATGTTTAAAATGTGAATATTAAATCTTCTTATTAAAATTGGTATATTTAATCGACCTACAATCTACAAACGTAGCCGTAGGTTATTAAGGTAAGTATTTTATTAAATCATCTTGATTCAAGCATAAATAATTATATAATCTAAACCACATGTAGCCAAAATATATTAAATATTTCGTTCCCAAATCTCGGAAATCTTCGTAAATTTTGCCGGTTAATATTTATTATTATCTCATCTTTACCATGAGGCTTAAGCAAGACCGTGAGTCCTGAGTCCCCTTCCGGAATATTGATTGACGTAACGTCTTAAAATAAGTCGTTGTGATTGGTCCAGCGTTTATATTACCCAGCTCCCACTGTTATGAGAGAAAATGAGTACCCTCGATAAATCGTTGAAAACATTTTGGGTGTAATGAAGTAAGAATTCATTTAAGGCCGCTCCAATTTTAAAGCAGTGTTATTGGTATTTTTAGTGTAGCGTGTGGTTATTGCTCTTGTGTATAACTTTTGCTGTTTGCATTATATACAGTTTTGTACAATTTTGATTAGCGTATAATCTTGAAAGAAAATTCAGTATTCATTGGTTTAGTAAACTTTTCTGTTTCTCAGTTCTTTCTAATCTTTTTTTTACTATTTACAACATGTAATCCAGTACCAATACAAACTGTAAAGAAATTGAAAACATCAAAATTCATTTAAAATTCATTTCCCGAAATCTTAAACACTACGCCTTAATTTGCGGGCCTCGGTGACACATTGCTTACATATATTGGTAAAACATGGGTAAAACCCATATTACTACAGAGATCATATTATGAATGCAAGAGATACAATTGAAAAACGTTAAAAATGTTTTTAAACATACCAAGAAGTTGAACGGACATGCATTGTTCCTGTACAATATTACCCGCTTCCCGTCCGCGGAGTTAGATTAATGTGTTTGTGAAATATAGCCTTTCCTGTAATATTTCTTCCTTCGTTATCAACTTTAGAACCATTTTTCTATAATAATATTGCGGTAAGAGCGGAGTTTATGTCGAGTGTAGGTAACTGAATCTATGTAGTTACTACTAGATAGGTACAGGTAGAGCTCGTTATTACAATTTGCTTTTGAAGGTTCAATCATAATATTATCTTTTGTCTTTATAGAGGTAGTTTTTATTAATATATTTTGAAACAGGTAACCTAAGACAGCAATAAGATTCACACTCATAAGACTATTTAAAAAGTAGTTTTCTATTCAACATATCGTAGCTGCGTAGCACCAAAGCATAAAAATATTTCTATTAGACGTTTCAAGCATTTATCCAATATCACCTTACAATTTACAAAACTAAGTATATATAAATAAAAGATTAATTACGTGCCGTTTCCTCTAGATGCAGTAATGGAATCAAAGGCGGATCGAGCAGAGCTATCGCTTACGTGGTCAGTCGTAAGGTTTCGATCAACACAATGCGGAATATACGAGATTCACGAGGGCTTTCACTGGCTACATGTCTGAGATTGCAATGAACAGGAAATCGTGTTCCTACCTATATATAAATAGAAGTATATGTATAAGTATATGTGTAAGTTCCTTTAAATGAGATTAGGTTTAAAAATAGATTCGTTTGAATCTACCGTTTGTTTATATGAAAACATTATGTATTTTATATTATTGTTATAAATATTTAGTTATATTGTTTTTTTTTCGATTATTTCACTATATTAGATAAGTACTTGAAATATGCTTTTATGTACACTCTATGTATTTTTGATAATATTTTAACCTTTTTTACAACTCGGATTAATAAAACTGAACCCCTTTATTAGTAATTATTTCATCAGATTACAGAGCCCTGCATAATGCTAATGTCGGGTGTAATATGCAGCCAGTTGTTACCTACGGTAAATTATCACTGTCATTGATGGAATTTATCATTAAACGAATTAACTTGACTATCGCCATTTTGAAATGTAATACTATCTAAGGATAATTATTAACAATGATACTAAAACTTTAAATGAATTAACGGTACATACATTTTACTGAAAATAATACATCAGTTTTCTACATTATTTGTCTAGCATGAATTTCTTAGGAATTACTCTCTCCAAATATATGAAATATTGAGAGAAACTACGTGTAGGCTTTATGAATATTTGATATTAATTTTGTCAATACGACATGTACATTGTACAATACCGATAATTTTAGTGTTAGTTCTAAAGAACCTTATCTATATTCACATTAAAAAGTCGGAAGACAAGAAAATGTAGACAAAATACGCCTAGTTTTTATAAAAATCATCTCCTTAATATTTAATTTGTATTATTATTAATTTCAAATCTCTTTGTGATTTTCATCTTTCAGTATTTAAGTTTAACATTCCACACTGTCTTTATGTTCGCACAATTTTATAGTTTGGTATACAACAAATTAATCTGAAATATTTTTAATCTAAGTTTTAGACAGCGAGTTTCAACTTGTGAACAGCATCATAATGAAACCGAGAATCGGTCCTAATCGTGAAATGATCAAAATCGTCGACGTTAGGCAAAACAGAGGTCTGAAAAGGGCGAGCGGTTTCCGGATGAAGCGCGCAGTATCGAATCCAACCCACCCCTAGAGACAAAGAATAAACAAGCAGCAGACGCGCAAATAGTTATAAAATAAATGTACTATGTAATACATAATAGATAGTTTAGTGATAAGTACACGTAAATCTCTCTGACTATTTACCTGTTTTTTTACAGAAGAACATTTCAAACAAAGCAAAAATATATGTTTCGGTTTTACGTCAATGGAAAAATATATTAAAAACGAAGAAATAAATTGTATAATTTGCGATGTTCAAAATACACCATTTAAAGTCCCTAAATATCATACAAAACAATACCGCACAATTTCCAAAAATACGTAATGTCGCTCGTAGCAAGCGTGCTCTACAAAACCGTAGAGCCTAAGACAAGCAACAACAAAGAGTACTCAGTATACAACGCTTGAATATACACAAAACATTACTAATTTACGTACAAATTATACAATAATACAAGGTACAAAGTTCAGATTTAGCACACCTGTTCGTTTCAGGCTGTATTCTTTGCAAGGGCGACGCGGGGAACTGAGTGGTCAGTGCTCTGCGCGTCGCGGTAGCACCCACACGTACTGCTCGAATATAATATAATATATTGTTTAGTTGTGCGTTTGTGTTAATCGAATTATGTACGCTACAAGCTAGGTCGTTCAGCACAAATATATCAGGTACGTGACAGAGAAATTTATTTTTTGCACACGGTAAAGTGTCGTCCATTGTTTGTAAATAAATATTTTATTCGGCCTAACGTGATTTGTTTGTATCGTTTCATGGTCAATTTATATGAATATACGTAGAAAAATTACTGTAGCGTGAAGATGTACCTTTTATAAATGTACTTCGAATTTAATTGCTTAATTTTCTATACATATATCATACAATTAAAGCACATGTATAGGTACCTATTGCAACCCTTTTGTTGCCTTGCCATAAGATATTTTACCGTCGTGTTGCGGAGTCAAACAAAAACATCCATTAATTTTGCCACTCAAGGTATTTTCCAGTATCGTTCGTTAAAATATTATACGAATATCGAGTTTCCTTTGAAACATTGAATGATGAAAGATAACAAACCTTACCGAGAGGCAGTCTATTTATATACGGATCGATTCTGCGTGTCCCAGAGGGGTATACTTGCATCCTTTTGTACAGTGAATGGAATATTTATACATTAATAGATTTTACTTTTAAATTTTATTATAAATTTCAATGTGCTTCAATATTGCCTCTACAACTTAATTAAGTCCTGTGGCTTTACTAATCGTATATAATTTTATAATTATATACCGTCCTAAATTTTAGTGCTTATATGAAAAAAAAACATATGACATTGAGCTTCCT
Organism: Colias eurytheme; assembly: GCF_061535395.1. NCBI lineage: Eukaryota > Metazoa > Arthropoda > Insecta > Lepidoptera > Pieridae > Colias > Colias eurytheme. The sequence goes on along the minus strand of NC_142987.1, from coordinate 2,680,930 downwards.
AAAATCTTATTTTTCGTTATAACAGGCCTCACATTTTTGAACCCCATAATCTTATTTCTTTGACCGTGTCGTAATCGGGTAATAACTCTACCATTGGTAGAGTTAATCACCCGAAACCTAAAAATGACTTGCTAACGTATTTAAAAGGTAGATAATATATAGTATCGAAATTTTATCGCGAATTGTAACTGATTTTTATGTCTTTTTCATGGATTATGTAGTTTCTGCGCCGACGGTTTCGTGAGCAATTTAAAATATGATCCAAACACTTATTTCTCTTCCTTAAATATGTATATATTAAACTTCTTCCACATTAAAATATACACTCTTAATTAACCACAAGTCATTAAACAGCAATGATTTGTGTTAAACAGTCCGTTTTCTGGAGAATGAAAAACGTTTCAGCATTGGTTCATTAAGCGCGATTCGATTATAACGCCTCTTCAGGCTTTGCCAATTATTTGCTTTCCTTCTTAACGAGTGTACAAGTTATTCGATTAAGGCATCTGGATGTAGATTACACTTTCGTTAATAGATTTTTGAATGATTCATCTAAAATTGCGTCCTAAAACCGGAGATTCGAGTATTTAAATTATTATTACTTTTGAGTAGCTATTATCTACTCTACCAAAATTTAAATCTCTTTGTCATATTATAACGGCATACGGACAATCTTTATTATAATGAGAATTCAATGTAACTTGGAACATTCATGTTTTCTATTAGCGATTACCAAATAAAACATCCATTGCATTTCTGGTTTTCAATATAAATCGGATTTGATTGGTAGTATTCAAAGCAACGACGTAATATCACTTCTCAGTAAATTCGACTACACGCCATGGATGTTATTTCATTTCGCTAGGCTCATAACTAAAAACATAAAATTCTTATCGGCCGTCGGAAATAATGCAGTTTTTATGTTCTATTCCGTAAAATCTGGGGTGTTATGGGAACCATGCGATTTATGTCTTTACATCATTTAAAATTATTGCTTTTTTGGCAGTGGTTTCATATTATAGTCTTCCTCTAAATGTTTTACTCTGGGTCTACTTATGAAATGGGAAACCTAATCTATACTAATAGATATTATAAAGCTGGAGAGTTTGTTTGAACGCATTAATCTCAAGAACTACTGGTCCGATTTGAAAAATTCTTTCGGTGTTGGATAGCCCAACCGAAGAAGGCTACAGGCTATATAATATCATCACGCTAAGACCAACAGAATCGGATCCACACGGGTGAAACCGCGGTGCGCAGCTAAAGAATAAGCTGATATTGTAAAAAGCTTTAACTGTACAAAAGAGAGACATTAAAATAATTTGTATAAAGTTTTAGTTTCCATTCCATTCATGAAAAAAAAAATGAAAAATGAAAATGAAAATTTTTTTTATTTCAGCAAAAATACAGTAGGTAACAAAACAAATTTAACGATACATAAAAGAAGTTGCTGTTGCTTATATATAATAATTAACTATAGCTCCCACACTAAGAGAACTTGTGTCGTGGGAGCTGGAAATTCAGATTTCAAACCTTTACTTTTTATATAAGTTTCCCCGCTATTCATGGTCGACTTATAAGATACTGTTTCTAGAACGATTTTGCTTTTATTTCCACGGTTCCTGACTTTTTGTATTCCTTTACCGGCTTCAACGAAGTAAAGTTCTTGTAAATTGTAATGCTATTTTTCTTTATTATGTTCTAGTAGAAATACATTTTTCATAAAAGTGCGATACAGTGTATTGAAATGGAAAAATAGAAAACAAAAACCTATTACCATTGCGTAAAATTCTAATACTCAATGAATATTCACTAAAACAACCTCCTTCAGCTTTCATTAATTATTTATTATTTATTTTAATTCCTACCTACCTATTTTAGGAAAAGTTGTGTTAATTATTAATTCGGATATCAGCTATATCTCAGTTATGTAAAAATCCGTCCAGTATATATAGTATATACAAAACTGAAACAACTAGTCAAATACTTTAATAATTATTGTTTTGTGACTCTACATAAAAATAGCTAAACATAATATTATTATGGTATAAATAAAATGCTTAAATTCACATCACAAATAAACATTTCAATTATAAATCCATTTACATAGTTATTTGAAAGCCTTAACTACAGGTAAATAAACATTAAATTGGAAAATGATTGCCATAGTTTTCAGGCGACACATAACACGTGGAGTCATTACGTAGCCCTGTGTCAAACCTATTAGTCAAACTGAATTAGTGATGGTAGAACCGCTCCATTGGGGCTATTAGCTTACATGTTGTTAAAAGCTGACAAACTAATAACATTTTATAAACAATTTACCTTAAAAGGGAACAACGTAAAACGAAAAAAGGAGAAAATAATTCACTCAACGTTTTTTGTTATCGAAATATGCGAGCTAAAAAATAAAATTGATGTTTGATGTTTACGTGGTATTTGCAAAAAACTAAAGTTTTCCAAATGTTTTCTGATTTTTGTATGGAGACATTGTGTTGTAGTCTTTTTCGAAGTAGTAGTGAGAATCATTTCCGCCTGTCTGTGACATTGCACTGAAACAAAGAATCAATAGAATACAGTTACAATACAGTTCATTCAAAGGAAAGTTTTTCAATCGATACGATTTGTTTATTTTACTTTAGAAATATTTGATGGAAAAAGTAAAGAAATATTTTATAGAAAAAATTAAATACATATAAGGTTGTCGTCTTGGAACTATCAAAATCTCAGTCCATGTTTTGATTAAGGTGTAAATTTTCTGCATTTTCTATGCAAGCGCTTGTGGCTTTAGCATTTACATACTTCTGTAAACGACCTCATATACTAAGATGCAATCAAAATAATTAAGTTTTGCTGATTGAAACGAATGAAATATATGCAAGTTTACAATTGCAGTGAATGTTGTTAAGGGCAGATTTTTCAATGCTTGGATAAAACTTATCCGTCCAATAAAGTATTACACGATAATATTTAAATGTCACGTAAACTGTCAAATACGGGCAATTAGAATACGTTTTTAAAATGGCAGTTTTATACATTATTCGACGAATAAGTTTTATTCAAGCATTGAAAAATCGGCCCTTAAAGTTCTTAATTTATTCAGTGGTTTTTATTCGGCCACACATAAAGCTCGATCTGTTTTAAATGCTCTTTAGCATAGTTTACTGTTTTGTATTTATCAATCCGTCGTTTATTTACATATCTATAGTAATGGTAATAATATTATAAAGCTGAAGAGTTTGTTTGTTTGAACGCGCTAATCTCAGGTACTACTGGTCCAATTTGAAAGATTCTTTCGATGTTAGATAGCCCATTTATCGAGGAAGGCTTTAAGCTATATATCATCACGCTAGGACCAACAGGAGCAATGCGGGTAAAACCGCGGGGCACAGCTAGTTCCTTTTAATACTTAATTGGGGTCAGTTTTTACCTAAAAATTTAGTGAAAATTAAAATTGTTTAGTAATTTAATCGATAAAACAAATAGACGTCGCTATAGACATAAAGCATCAGGACAAAAAAGCGAAAATATTGGTACAGTTTTTCATTCAGAAATTAAAACAATTTTACATTCATGCCATAAATGTTTATTAAAATAAAAGGAGGATTCAGTATGTAACCTTAATACGAAATATAAATAGCAGCAAATAAAAACAACAGAAAATAAGTAAACCACAGGTAATCGTCATCTAGCGGTGTAATGGTCGACCTGGAGTAACCGCTCATTACGCGCGACCAGCCGCCATTGTGAATAGGGTTGCTATAATATAACCGTCGTTTGGCCTACTTGTTGGAATTAAACCTTTTGTTCTTCGGGATTATTGTTGCCAGTGTAATAAACAATGTTACATGTAGAATAGTGGCTTGATCAGAATAGTGAAAGAACTTTTCAGTTACCTACAGTCTGGTTACAAGGTTTTATGTCTTTAAATATTACGAAATGGAAAATAATATATATTATATCAGCAATGAACATATTATAAATATGTATTTTTAAGCATTTTATGCAAAATTGAGTTATGTTTTTACTTCGATTTTATTCTTTATAGCGTCCTATTTCTTGAAGAATATTTTCAAGCACATTGTATCAAGCTTTCTTACAAAAGGAGTCGATCAATAGTGATCAACCCACGTCTTCTATTTAAAGAACCTCAATGCAGACAGGATTTACAGGTTTATTCTTTAGGTTTTGTTTCTAATAAACCTTTATGCTTAAAGGTCTAGTAGACATAAGGGACTTAGGGCTTCTTTCACTTACTGATTGTGTCCCTGATACCCTATTTAATACTTTTCCGCCTACTACTTTCATACATAATTTACCATATAATCTGACAGATAAGCTAAAAAAACATACCAGTGAGTTGCGCTTATTCTTTATATTTTACGTAGGTGTAAGTAGGCTTAAAGGATGGTCGTTTGTATAAAACTGGAAATCAACAAAACATCATTATATACGAGTGTCCCTCGTTGATGCGAGTGCGGGAGGGCCCTCCAGTAAAGAGGTGCCATTCCCCGCCTACTCCACGTCACCACCAAATTAAAACTAAAACCTTTGTAATTGGAAACCTACTATTGTTTTTGCCGGAAACGCTCGATTGTTTAATGAAATGCTTAATTATTTTACGGTAATTTTAATAATTTTGCTTTGTGCTGTAATTGAGGACTTTTTTTAAGGCATTTATCAACCAATTTAATATTGGTGTGTATAGAAATATAACATTATTAACATTTTTAAACAACGGCAATTGATAATTAATTTATTACTTTCTTCAATTTAAAAACATACTTCTTTGTTATTTTTATTTTTGCTTTTCTATTTCTGCTTTCCGCAGATGCGAGTTCATCAACTAATAATGCTCAACATTCAAAGAAAATTCATTTATGAAAAGATTTCCCACAAATTTTCCAAGTTTCCCGCTTCGAAAGGAATTGAAAGCGAATGACAGAAACAGTTAATCGGGAAAAGCATCTCTTTATATAAATTACTAATATCACTGATTAAAATAAAATCTTGAAGCATTTTCTTTAATGAACCTTCATTACTACTAATTAAAGCACAAATCAAAAAAGCTCTTGAAAAATTATTTCTACAATTTTAGATGTTCAAGGACAGAAATGTAATAGATGTATATAAACATGCAAAACATTTATAGTCAAAATTGTAATACTTTTTACTCGATTCACGATAAAAATTAATCTGTATTCTTCTGTACTTCAAAAAACATCTTAATTCAAAAGCTAACGATCGCATAAGTTAAATTATGGTTGAACTCGATGAAAAAAACAAAACTTAACTTTACATTTTTCAGCGTTTCGACAAAAGAAGCGGCGAAAAAGCTAGCCCGTCCACATAATTGAATTATGGCGGACATGCAATTTTTTAGTCCTTTTATGTTTTCCGTGCTAAATGGGGCGACTATTAAAAACTTCTTTTAAACCTTTCCCACAGTTTTGGGTATTTTGTTTTACTAACCAGAAGCCACTACGATTTTGTCTTTTAAGTACAATTTAGGATAAACAAGGCTTTGATTTAGAATTTCAAGAAATAACATTCTGCACTGTTGAAGCCAACAAAGGAATATCTAGCTTTTTTAGATGACAACTCTTTATTCAATTTACATCAGCAAGAAAAATAACTGTCTTTGATATTGCATCGCATTAACCCGAAGAGCACTTATAAAAGAAAAGCAGACAGTAGTTAAAAATTCTTTGAAAATTTCTCTCGAACAGTTTTATTACCACGTTTTTACTGGAAGCAATAAAATTCTCTTGAAGTAAGAAATTGAATTTTTAATTTTATGGACACTTTTATCACAAACGTTACGAGGGATAGGCATAATTTTAATCTAACTTTTAATTTCGTTCTATAAATTTAATGGTACTTGAAGCCTGAAGGTATTACTTACTGAAAAATAAAAATTATACTATTTCATTCGTTTTTAAAAACTCAACGATAGATCTAGGAATTTTTATTTATTCCACACACAACGAAAGTACCTATAAGATTCATAGAACAAACAACATTTACAAATTGTTTCGATGAAGTATATTAATCATGATTAACTTGCTATACCTACCTAAAGTCGACTGAACATTATTCATTTTTGTCCATACCACCTAAACAAGTAAATTCACATGATGCAACCTAATCCTCAAACCAACTAGCTGCATAATAAATAAGCAACTAAACCGTACTCATGCTAATAATTTTGCTGAAAGGAAGAAGTGAATAATGCACAGTTCAGGTATTCACAATATAATTCAACATAACAATGAGTCGAGTGTGCTCGTTGTGACCGCCATTTTAGCTGAACGCCGAATAAAACTGGCAAAATATGGACGACATTTTAAACAAAATTTCTCTCTACAATCATATTTTAATGGATTTTAAACGTCCGTATTGAAAAGAGAGAAATGTGATGTCTTTGTCCGTAGATTTACATTTTTCTTGGTAAATTCATTCAATATTTTATGCTCATACCAATTTCGAAAAGGTATATAATATATAATGCATATCTAATATTATTTTTCGAGATTCAAATTAAATTGAATGAGTTAAAATTATTAATAATGTATTTAAAATATTTATTTTAATTGTTTAAAGACAAAGGTTCTTTTAAATTAACCATATTTTCAGAAATAATAAGTTGTACCAAGAAATAAAGTTGATTATCCATTATCATCATTCAAAAAAGCCATTTTCGAGGGAAAACCAAAATGAGTATAATTACATTTCTTGTTTAATATTCGGAATTGTGGATTTCTAGAATGACTTTAGTATTGTTAATTTAGACCATTGTTTGGGAGTTTATCTATTTCGCAGAATTCTAAACTTCCACGGAAAATTATTCTCGTGCGGCAAGTTAAGCGCACATTATGTATAAATTGAAAGTTTCAGTTGTAAATTGTATGGGAATAGCGTTGGAGGTATTTATGTAAAACAATAGACAATTTGGTACAGCATGCAAGGTAGCTATTTAGTTATTTTTACAAGAAGAGAATTTTATAACATTTATAACATATTTCAGGATAATCTGTGATCGTAAAATAAAATTTCATCCTATTTTAAATGTAGATATTGGAACCCATTTACAATATATAGGTATGTATGTATGTTTTATCGAGTAAAACTATGACAAATTAAAATCTTGTGTAAAGCGAAACTGACAGGTCTCATCCGATTTTCATGACTATTTGAAAACATTTCCGAACGAAATTCCCATCACTAAGCAATTATATAACTATTCTATGAGTCAATACCGTAAAAGTACAAGCGCCGTAAGCAATTTAGTACAGCAAATAAGTGTACAGACGAGTTCAAAAGCAGACAGAAGTACAGTCGTAAACACCATCAGTCAGCGAGACAAGTTGGTTGGCGTGTTAGGGTTTAATCTGTTTGCCTTCTTTCTCATGGACGGCGAACATGTTAGCTTTACCACTACCATTGGAGACAGATTTTTGAATGAGTGTAAGTCGTAATCGACATCTATGTGAGTCGAGTAAAAAGTAAAGAAGTAATCGAAGGAAGTTATTTTCGATTGAAAATTTTGATTTAGAAATGATGAATTTACACATGACTTACTACTACTATTACTACTGAGTAATAAAATAGAATATAGTAGAACATACATTATGTACTATTTTATATAATATGTATTATTTTACAAAATATATTTTTATGAAAGTGTCAAAACGGTGGAGCATCTCAAGATAGCTACGAACGCTACGAAGTATGTAATGTCGTAGCAGAGTTATAAGCGTAGCGCTTCCGCTACGTAAAAATCGCGTAGCAAAGACATTGAAAGTGGAACAATGTGCTGCTAATCTAGGTTATTAGTTTATCAATGCATCGTTTTCAAACTTTTATATCACGTTCGAGAATACATAGTACAGTTCTGTGACAATGGCTCTTTTAACCGCTGTACGGGAATGTTTATAATTCTCGTTTACAATGGCTCGTTAAACTGATAACAAGACACTTGGCGTTGCTGCACTTTTAGTTCCCTACTATACATTTGAGACCACTCCTTAGGGAACTAGACACGCACACTCACAGCCATCAATAAAATATGAGTCACGCACACTATGTAAGTCAAACTCTATGAAACAGATTATATTTTAAATTAACATAATGATTTAATCCTTTTAAACATTCATCGCTTAATTTATATATTATTATAGGTTAAACAAACTTAAAACAATAAAGCTTATTCATATTTATGAAAAACTTCGTAAGCAGATTCAATTTTAATAACTGAAATAATAACACAAAATGGTTTAAAATAAACAAAGAGATATCTGAATGAAAGGTGTTAAAGTTATTAAAGTTAAACTCGACGAGGTCGATGGTAATATGATGTTAAATGTTAAATTATGTTTATGTACAGTACAGACTATATATTGAAATTCGATTTTCGTGTAAATGGAGTATTACATTGATTATTGAAATCCTGCATAATACAAATGAGATTGGCGTTACTCCAATAGAATGGGATCATTGTGATGTGTTTGTTAAGCACAATAAGAACGGAAATACATACAAAGGAATTATATATATGTACTTCAATACTATATATACGTAATGTATCTATGGAATTAGGTATAAAGATATGTATGTATTTTTTACTCTATTACATGTACATGAAGGATTATTGTCTGTTGTGATTTTAAGCTACTATTTTGAGTAAATTATTTTTAGTGCATTTAAAAAATATACGTAATATATAGAAAGAAAACCTTAATATTTGGTGCGTCATAAAGAAATAGTACACAATAATTTCATAAGTTTTTAAGTCATTAATTGGGATTTCATCATGAAGGGGTATCATGAAGAACACACAATAGGTAAGCATTTCTATTCTCATCACATATTTATTGGCAAATACATAAAAAGCTAATTAGTATGACCATTTAGTATACATACAACACATCAGCATAACCTGGCCGAGTATCGATTACCAGCATACAAGGCATATGAATATGTATCAACGTTCAATGAACCCACGCCGTGCCAAATATGCCACTGGGCAATAAGCCTGCAATATTCGAAGCTTCGAAACAAATTTCGACAATTTTGCTTTAGATTAACGCTATTGTTTTTATTTTATCGAAAGCGAATAAAACGTGTGGCAACATTTAAATAAAATTTGTTTTATCGCGTTGTTTTTTCCATGTTGTATTGCTATAAAAATATATTGTGTTTTAATCAGTGATTGCTTTTCCTTATCCAATTTCAGGTGATTTTGAAACTATAGCTATTGTTTTATTGTTTGATTTGTATATAATATGTAGATACTTAGGTATAAACAGAAGTACAAATTTGGAATTTTAACCATAATAAGGAAAACGAAGCGGTTTATTTACTAAAATGTTTACGTATTTAACAAATATGGTTTAATTACACTACTTATAATAGTTCTTATGGTAATTTTTCCGTATAACCATTTTGTATATTAAATAGAATAAATATAAAAACTACAACAAAAAATCAGAGACCAATATTATAAGACAGGAAAATTCAGCTGTGATATTATAAAAGATATCTGTTATCCCAGCAAGCAAAAATATATATACGAGCTTTCTAAGCTTCACTAGTAATACCAAATGTATCTAATACTCAACCACAAAACTCAATACTATCTTCGTCAATATTTTCGCCCTACAATTTCTTCCGAAATTAAGTTCGCAAATCACCATTGATTCTCAAACCCCATAAAGGCAAAAGCCCTTCAAGCTCGTGAAGCTTTCAATGGAGCGGATGTTTCGCCAACAGTAAGAGGAATCGAGTGCTATTCAAGCCCTGTGTTCATTATTCCTTGACGACTTAGCTTGTAGGAAAGTGCCGTAATTATTTACGTTAGATGCAGGTCAATACAGGGGACAGAAGTTTTGTTAATGAGAAAAATATAACATAAATTACAAACAAATGCTATTATAGAACTAACAGAGTTATAATATAAGATAATAATTATTGTTAAAAAATTTAAATTGTCTTACAAAAGTATTGACTGAACATTTTCTAAATCATGATTAATGTGAGCCATTTCTAAGTAACCCTTTCTTATGAGATAAGCTAGTTTTGAATTGAAACAATGTATCTACTGAATAAAATAATAATATACAAAACTCATCTCATATTTCAATATAATCACGAATAAATTGCAACACTTAATTCAGTACATTTGATATGCAATAACTCGAAATGACCTACCTCAAACAACGCATTTGAGTATCCGATTCCATCGATATTACTATATCATCGATAACGCCGTATCCGCTGCATTTTTATATTACATTTTCTTTACGAGTATCCGATTGGTTTCATGTGGAAATGCAATTTGTTTTTAAATTTAGAACTGTCGTATGTGAAGTATTTTATAATAAATTGGTTTTATTGAAATATGCATGAATTTGTGTTTCTATTCTACCTTAAATAATTTCTACGTGTACACAGTTTAAACAACGAATTCATTATCACCTTTTGCTAATTCAAGGCCTGTAATAAAATGATCCAATAAACAAAAAAAACGTAATATTTCCACGTCTACGTGTTCATAACTCATAACTCAGAATTTCCATATAACAACAAACATAATCAGGACACCACACACGTGACAATTTAGCGAAATACAGAGGTCTATTAATTACGCTGTTAAGCCTCCCCCCTCACCTCCCGATGGGAGAAATTTAATTAAAAGCAAACACTGTCACCGCTGTCCTCGCTGAGTTTGTACTAAGCATATACAAATTTTTATTCTTTGTGACTCCACCTTTTAACCTAGCTTGCTTCGTTGAACTTAAAACAATGCAAGTCTTGAAACAACGAAGAATCTTGTTTTTATTACAGTTTGTTTGTAATTTGAATAAAAACCATTTACCCCGGGGAAACGAATGTAAAAGATGTTTAGATGCAATCTCTGTTCTAACAAAAAGCGTATTGTTAAATCTGTTTAAAAAACAGAGCATCGTAATTTTCAATTAAAATAAGAATTATTGTTTGTGTATGTTATTGCTATTGAACTTATACACAAATTAAAGAATTACATATCACAAAATATGTATATCACAAAAACATGGCCGTCTTTTCACAACTAACAAGTAAAATCATTGCTCTATAAAACGAAGGTAAGGCACGTTAGCTTAAAAAGAGCTTTTTCAATACACGAGTATTGTTTTGCCTTTATTGTGCACTCAAATAGAGCAGCTATCGCGTAGCAATACTCGTCAAGTGACAGTATTGGATGCCCCTCCAAAATTTCCAATATCCGCCTCGTCTCTGAGCGAAATTTTCAGCCAACTAGCCATGTCGCTGCGTTATAGCTAGAACGCCTTTTCACTTTGGTATAACGTTGTTGTGCAATAAAGCTACAGATTTTTATATACTTTATTGTAACTATTAATGTTATTGAAACGAATTTGAATGGTTTTCCTTAAAAAGCTTTGACTAAGAGCAACAAATTTTTTCATAGAGCTGTGCTATGTTAATATTTTTTTAGAAATACTACTATTTTTTAGAATAACGTTGATGACTGTATTTCATGCCACATTCGCACATTTCTCGTGTATCATTTTCTCCCGTCAGCAATATACAATAACCTCATATTGTGTAACTAAAGTTATTAATGATGGATTCACATTACATGCGGTATATTGTCACGTTGACGTCACCTATACAATCAAACTATGCTAATATAAGTTAGGGATAGTTCATGCGTGAACACTATCCAATCTTAGTGGGGATTTGGTTAATGGTAGTTTAATTAAACTTGCTCCGGTTTGAAACCGTGCCAAATGATTTCATGTAATTTACGGACGCTAATAGCTTCCATGTGCCAGGTTTAATGTTGTCAATTTTAACTTTTTGAACTTCTAATGATTGTACCTGACACTAACTGTTGGACTTTAGTACAAACGACGCAAACCTTGAAATTTGAACGAGCATTTAATCTAATGTATAGAATATTGATTTTCCTGGAATATTTCTAGGTTATTGCATGCAAAACGGCGATCGATTTTCGATTGTGGAAAGGAAATAGCTTCTAGACTGGATGGGGACAGTGGACTTTTAAAAGGGTGAAATGAGTACGCGATAACAGCTGTTAGAAACCAAACTATGTAATTGGTAATCGCTAGTTTTTCAAATAGTTTTGACTACATTTTTATGGGTTTCACTGTTTAACTATCATTAATTGTCAAATAAATCCCCTTACTATCATCTCCTTCATGTTTGTTTCATCAGAAACACTTTCAAAACAAACTTCTATTATATGTGAAAACTTATAAGAAACGGGTTCTTACAAGCTTTCACTTATTAGAAATACTAAAAGAATAAATGATTAGGAATTATGATGGGATAGAACCGTACGTAAGATAAAATTATATAATTGAGAAAAATAGTGACTTCTGCAGGCGGTTGTCTTGTGGATACTTTTAGAGTACACGTAGCCTTTGTCCTAGGGGAAATAGAAAATAATACAGTAGCCACAAAATAGGTTATTGCTTTTTGCCGATCTCATAGAGCAGCAGTATTCCCCAGCCAAAACCGACGACCCAAATGTACACTGTAAAATGCTAGAAATATTACACAGAAAGAGAATACTAAATTTAATATGGTAGAGCTAGAAAGGTAGAGAAATCAAAAAGCATGTTGCTAATAATTAGCAGTTGACTATTAATTTTAAGAGTTAACAATATTTAATGCTAAATATTTCTAAAATCTAAATATACATATACAGGGTGTCCCACTGTTGGTATACTAAGCTCAAAGGAGGTTATAGTTTTGCATACGCTGAGTACGTAAAAAATAATTAAAAAATTCCAGACGCATTTTTTTTTCAAATAGATGAATTCTTAAAACTCTATGTGTACACCCATAACAAGCGAGCCGCCCAACTTTGCCACCAGCACGTGAGCTATCGTTTAAGATTATGTTTTCATAGATAAAATGCTCATATTAGAGAAGCGGTATATATGCCGGCTGCGCGAAGCTAGAGAAGAAAACATGGATTTTCAGGAAAAATTTAGCAAAAAATTTTGGACGTAATTTTTTTTTAAAGTATTTTTTACGTGATCAGTGTATGCAAAACTACAAGTTCCTTCGCGCTTAGTATACCAATAGCGGGACACCCTGTATATAGCAAATTTTCTACAAATCGCGAAGCTTTTCTCATTTCTGTTGTTCATATTATACAATAGCTGTAAAAAATCCAAAACATTCTTAATATCCCATTTAAAATGACAATTAAAATCTCAACGCTCTCAAATTACACATTACATTTTACACCGCCATCATAAATGTCGACAAAATATGTAAATAAGTACGAAATTGCTGATACACAGCTACTGGAAGCAAAATTGTGACATTATACACCATTGTCTACATCTCCGCAAAATGTGTCCATAAACTTTTATAGTTTTAAGAACTAGTTCCGCGCAATTTACTTTTACGTGCAACGCTATCTGCCGCCATTAATAGTTATGTGCACAGTTTGCAAGTTTCGTTGTCTGTGGTGCATGCGTTAATTTTTTTTCTTTTTTGGATTTTTAACCGCTATCGAGTGTGTAATGGTCCGGGAGCCAGCAGCAGATTTTATGACCAAGTTCCTCTCAAGCGGTAATTAGTAAAATGCATCAAAGTATAGTATTATGAAGCCTCGTGAACGTCAGCTGGAGCTCGGTTGGGGGGAAGAGTGGTTGTAGCCTCCCGTATCAGCTGACGGTTTTTCCACCAAGATACAGCCAGCTGACATATATATTTATCCACAGTTACATATTTAAGCTATCATCAGGTACATTTTTGTTTGAGAGGAAATAACGGAAAATAAATTTTTCTTTAAATTTAACTTTCATGTTCGAGACACCAGCTGACGTATAATACACCATGTTGTAACCAGCTGACTATTTTTTTTCGTTGAGATATTGGGTTAGCTACAATTTGACAAATTTTTAGCTGAGAGGAAATGAATGAATGAATGTATTTTTTTTCCTATGTGCGTGGGAGGCTACAACCGCTCACCCCCCCCCAACCGAGCGCCAGCTGACGTTCACGAGGCTTTATAATACTATACTCTCATGCGTCTGACGAATTATCTCTTGAGAGGAAATAGTTAACCAAATTTGCACCTGGCTCCCTAACCATAATCTGTATCGCGGATTGCAACGTATATTGGGATAACGAGGACTTCACTTTTTTATTTTGTATCGTTTTTATCTGCGACTTTTTACTTCAATTATGGCCATATAAAGTTTTTTTGTTGCATTTTATGATATTTTAAGGATGATAAATTTATCTATTATATTTTAAGATGTTTTCTTTAATTTGACAAAAGAGATTTCATGTATTCGCAAACTATTACCACAGTACTGTACCGTAGTAGTATTTTTTTGATTTAATCTACTTCTGAAAGACTACAATCTACTAACATATACGTTTTTCTTGTAATAAACACGTATAGTACACATATTCACTAATTATTTCACATCACACGCTTTAGTGGGCAAAATAAACAAGCGCTAATGGTCATAAGTTGGAATGACCTCATTCTGTCTCCGAAAAGATATAACACGTCGATAAGGCTCGACGTCTGAACTCTGAACCTTGTGTGATGTAGGGACTCTATAGAATAGGAAATGTTATTAAATAAGTTTTCACTTGACATGGGGATGCTTGATTCAATATATGTATGAATTTTTCATTATAGCCTTCTGCTTTTGTATAGTAAAAAAAATATTGATTCAGTAGAAAAGTCGTTAGAAATTTAGTGTAACATAGATTTCAAATTAATTTTAATTAGTAAATAAAATTGAAATTATAGCATTAGATGATTTTAATATATTATATTATGTGCTTATTGAAAATAGGTATAATATTTTATCAATGGAAACCAATAAAGCCCTTTTAAGATATAAATTTTTCCTTATGTAGAGCGCTAATACGCGCGTAATACGTTTTTATATTTCCAACTGGCTATTACAACAGAATATTGTATAAAAAAATGTGTGCGTGTACTAGTGTACACACGTAAGAAGTGAAACTTCTTTCTGACCTTATTTTACAAAAAAAATTACTATAGGTATACAACTTTACAGAAATACGTCGAATCACGTGTGGTAGGGATAAGAAAAAGATGGCGCGTAACGGAAAAATGTCACGCGTAACGAAAAAATGTTACACAAAATTTTTTCAACCCCGATAAAGAAGTTTCACTTCAATAAACCTGTAAACGCTGACCCATACAAACCTATAACTCACTTATGACAAATACCCGAAACGAGACAAATGTTTACAAATGGGGAGGCTTAAATATCCCGTCTAGAAACAATTTCCACACGTGGCGACTGGCGACTCAGACCCTCAGGATAATGAGGTCGTTGGCCCCGACTCGTACTCGTTATGAAAATAAGACAAACGATCCTCACTGGATTTTCATATGTCTCACCGCATCATTTTTCCAAACAAATAGGTAACCTGCAACTCCCATTTTGTATGTAGGTAATGACTCGTTAAATAAAACGTTTTTTAAATGCCAGCGTGCGAGAGAAATTTTTATTGTATGTAAGTACGGAAATATGAAATTTTTCAGACTTTATGTTTGACTAGCTTTCCGCCCGCGGCTTCGCCCGCGTTTTCAAAGAAAAACCCGTTCCCGTAGGATTTCCGGGATAAAACCTATCCTTTGTCCTTTCTCGGATATCAAAATATCTCTATACCAAATTTCATGCAAATTGGTTCAGTAGTTAAGGCGTGATTGAGTAACAGACAGACAGACAGAGTTACTTTCGCATTTATAATATTAGTATGGATTTACCGGTTTTTACATCTTGTACTTTATAGAATTATAAAAGCTTTCTGATTTAAAGTATTTCTTCAAATTTTACACAACTCTAAATTGAAAAGTAAATTAAACTCGGTATGCCTATATAGAAAATAAAATATTGTTTGAAAAAAAGTATGATCATTTTATAACAAGTTATCTTCTATAAATAAAAACTATTTCAAAACGCGGAAAGCGAAAGCAGATTAAACAGAATTAACAAGATAAAACTAAAATATAAACTCTCGCAAGTTAACCAGTGATGCGAAACACCTCATTAAATTCTTTCACCTAAGAACATAAGTAACAAACCAGTTACCAAGGCTCAAAAACTGCAAACTGCAGTTAACTTTTATAATAACCTCTCCAGCCCGGAAAACTAATTTCATGCTTTACGCGCTGAAAAGCATCTGGTAACCTTGTTACGTAACTGTAAATCACCGGAATTTTATCATATGGAAATTCAGTTGCGCGCGAGCGACGGCATAAGACGCACGTCAGTTGCCCAGTTTCGTATTTCGTGAGCGTTAGCGGCGTTTTATTTTAATTCTACCCTCATGTCAATTTTTATTTTGACTTTGGATTATGGCTAGTTTCAATCGATCTATGAGTGTTGGCTCTGAAAAATCAGAAGGGATGAATGAAGAGAAACAGAAAGAAAAGGAAGTGATAATTGACATGCCCATGGGTCCAGAAAAAAGACACAGGTCAGATAGCGAGGAAGAGATTATAAATGATGATGAGGGATTTATAGCCGTTAAAAGAAAGCCCAAAAGATTATTGCGCAGTTCGTCCGATCAAAATGATGAAACAACAAATATGAAAACAAGAGATGATGAAGCTATTGAAGGTGTTCGGGTCCGTTTATCCTCTATGGAATTGTTACCTAAACAATTTGGTTTGGCAAAGCTCTTAAGCGTGGAAAATATTGGAAATATAATATCAATTAAGTATAGAAGTCCGTATAAAGTAATAATTACATTCAAAAACAAGGAAGATGCGAGCAAACTGTTGAAGTGCAAGAGATTTAATGAGAATAATTATCGGTGTCAAAATATGGATGAAGTGAATATTTCTTATGGTATTGTGAGAGATATAGATTTAGATATTGAAGAGAAGGAAATACTTCAAGAGTCCGCATGTGAATATGAGATTGTCTCAATGAGAAGGTTAAAGCGCTTGACAAGCGACGGCCAGTGGGTAGACAGTACCGTGGTCCGTCTTGGTTTTAAAAGTTCGTCCTTACCCTCGTACGTACATGTTTACGGGTGTCCGTTTAAGGTTGAACGTTACATCTTTCCTGTCACACAATGTGCAGGTTGTTGGAAATTTGGTCATGCAAAAAAGTTTTGTCCAAGTAGAAAGATCATTTGTCCAAAATGTGGCCAAAGGCACGAAAATTGTGAAACTAAAAGGTTTTGGTGCATAAATTGCAAAGGGGAACATATGGCTCTGGACAAAAATTGTCCAGTTTTTATTAAGGAAAAGCGAATCAAAAGAATTATGAGTGAAAATAACTGCACCTACAGCAAGGGCTTATCTCTTTACCTTGAAAGCAATATTCAATCTAGGCTCGACAACAACAACGACTCATCAACTTATATAGATTCACGAGAAAATAATGATGCTAAGGTTGGCACCCCTTCTTATAGAGACATAGTCATCCAGGGTAAGAACAGGACTACAAGTGAAGTAATGGAAGATGAAGATTTAGAAAACAACATAGATAATGAAATGACCTCAGAAATTAGTGGCATGACATCATTTCGGAAAAAAAGAAACAAATCAAAAGGAAAAATATTTACAGAAGACATAATAGAAAGGGACGAAGTACTCGAGTGTAACGATGGAAGAGAACCGGTATCAGAAGGTAAAGGAAAGAGAAAAGAGAGAACATTCACAGCATTTTTGAATAAGATAAAGCAAATAATACTGTCCAGAAAGGATTTTAATGAAAAAATTTATCTGTGCATACGGTTGGTTGTCGACGAGCTTACTTCTTTCTTGTGTGATATACAGTGTAAACTCTATATAACGTCACTTAAGGGACCGTGCATTTTTCGACGTTATAGAGAGTGGTCGTTAAATGGAGAGAAAGGGAAAATTACATGATTGGTCCAGAGATAGGAATATTATTTTGACATTGCCTATGAAACCATGTTATCATCGCTTGATCAAGGTCTTCATATTGAGGTTTCTTCAATTTTTTGGCAGATCGTCCATCTTCTTCGGCATGCAGAATTTTTTCTTTATTTTTCTACGACTGCATTTCTGAGAATCTTCGGTATGTCAGTAAAAAAGAATGTAAACAACTACATTTTCATTGATTTCGGCAACTTAGTCAGTACTTTCTAGTCCTAGTTCCTAGTTGTAATGTCTTATTGTGGTCGTTAATTAGAGTGAGCGTGATGCTATATGGAGTGTATTATTGTATAGACAACAATATAAACCAACCAAAGTCGAGAAATCTTGACGTTATATGGAGTTTGACGTTAAATGGAGTGTCGTTATATAGAGTTTACACTGTATTTAAGGAAGGGAATTTATTACAATTATTTTTTAACAACATAAGTAATGGCTAATAGTTATAGTTTTAAGTTAAACGTTCTTCAGTGGAATGCTCAGAGCCTGGAACCAAAATTGTTAAATTTTGAAGCGCTTCTTAACAGAGAGAAAACTCATATAGCAGTTATTAGTGAGACGTGGCTTAATTCGGAATCAGTTTTAAATCTATCAGGTTATAGTATTTTCCGAGAAGATAGGTCGGATGGTTATGGAGGCGTTGCAATCATTTGCCACAAGTCGCTGAAAGCTTCAAGATCTTCTATTCAACTGCGTAATGCTGGCATTGAGATTGTAGGTATCAACATATTAAATTGTAAGTATTTGCAGCATGTTATTTCCATATACTGTCCATCATCTGTGCGAACGTCCCAAGTAGATTGGGATGATGTCTTTTCTCTTTTCTCTAGGAAAACTTTGATACTAGGAGATTTTAATGGTCACCATAGTAACTGGTCAAATAGGATCGATCCTCGGGGTAGCCAACTTTTTGATAGCTCTCTTGAGTTTGGCTTCATTTCACTTAACAATGGTGACCCTACAAGAGTGAAGCTTGTTAATGGTAGTATCCAGGAAACTTCACCAGATATATCCTTCTGTTCTACTGATATTGCGGTAAATGCCGAATGGAATGTGACCAATGAGAACCTTGGAAGCGATCACTTAATTGTTAGGATTTGTGCTAAATATCAGGAAAGCCTAAAATTTATAGCGAAAAGAAATTTAAAACTGGCTGATTGGACAGAATACTCAAACATGGCAGATAGGTTATTCTCACAAATTAGCAGAAATTTTAACCACGTTCAAGATATGTATGACCATTTTTTAAATATAATTAACGATATAGCAGACAAAAGTATTCCTTACAAAAAAAAGTGTATCAATTCTAACCGTATATTCGTACCTAAAGTATATTGGAATCAAGAACTCTCTAAGGTAATAGCTGAACGACGTCTTGCGCTTAAATGCTTTAGAAGGAATCCCACTCCACAGAATCTGTCAAAACTTAACTTAAAAATAGCAGAGGGTCAACGGTTAATAAGGCAAGCTAAATCTCAAAGCTTTCGTAGTTTCTGTAGTAGTATAGACGAAAATACAAGTCTCTCAGACATGTGGCGTAAAATGAGGTGGATTAAAGGTTTTAGTCAAGCGAAATCTTATGCCTCCGACAAAGCCAAAGAAGAATTATTGTCCACTTTAACACCTGACTTCGTATCTGAACCTCCACCTACTTTTGGTACATCTAGCACCAAACTTGATGACCATTTTGCTATGCATGAGATGGTAAACTGCTTAAAAAAGCAAGATACTTCTCCTGGTTTGGATGGTATTTATTATAGTATGATATATAATCTTCCAGAAAGCGGTAAACGTTTCTTACTAAATCTTTATAATTTAATTTATACCTATGGCTGTGTTCCTGCTCAATGGAGAAATATAAATATATTGCCCATTCCAAAAAATAGTTCCAACGGACATTCAAAACTTCGTCCGATTGCCCTTATGTCATGTTTGTGTAAGACCTTTCATTTAATGTTATGTAGACGACTCGAATGGTATGTCGAACATCACAACATATTATCTCGTAATACAGTCGGATTTAGGAGAGGTCAATCTAGCTTGGATTGTCTAGTCCGCCTTGTCTCAAGCATTCAAATAGGCTTTACCTACAATACTCCAACACTTGCATGTTTCTTAGACATTGAAGGTGCTTATAACAATGTACTGGTTTCTAGAGTAATTAGTATTTTGGATGAACTAAAGGTGGGCATAAGGTTATGCACATATTTATGGGAGTTTTTGCGGTTAAGACACCTTCAAATCCAGTGTGATGATGAGGATAAATTTTTGATACGGTCGACAAATAAAGGTATCCCTCAAGGTGACCCTTTATCGCCTTTATTATTTAATATTGTAACTACTAGTGTTTGTCAGCATATCAATCAAGTATTTATATGTCAATACGCTGATGATTTCGTAATTTTTGAAAAGCAAAGGAAACTTGAAGTTAGTGTTTTAAACATGCAAGAAGCACTTAATAGTTTTGTTAGATTGGTGGAACAACTGGGTTTGGAATTATCTGGTACAAAGTCTAGGTACTGTGTGTTTAGTAGAGCCCGTAGAATGCAACAGGTCCAAATTTATATTAATAATTCTTTATTAAGCCCCGTTGATTGTTTTAAATACTTAGGTTTTTGGTTAGACAGATCTCTTAGGTGGGGAAAACACATAAATGAGTGTTGTGCAAAAGCTTTGAAGTTTTTGAATTGTTTCAAAGTATTAGCTGGGTCCAATTGGGGTCTACATCCCATTCACCTACGTAGGATTTATTTTGCGATTATAAGAAGCCGTTTAGATTATGGCAGCTACATATACGATAATGCAGCCAATTGTCACCTATCTAAGATTGATAGACTGCAAAACCAGGCACTGAGAATTATTGGTGGCTTTTTAAAGACCACTCCTATTCATGTTATGGAATGCGAGCTGAGCATTCCACCGATGAGTGTAAGAAGATTGTATTTAGCTTATAAGTTCTGTTTAAAAACACACTCTTGGAATAGCAATATTAATAATGCACTATTAAGTGAACTGTATAATCTATGTGATAGAAGCTATTGGAATCATAAAAAGAAACCACTGCTTGCAACCTGCTATAAGGATACTCGTGAAGACCCAGTCTCAACATCTGATTTACTCCATACGTTTACTCTAGACACATGGGTGTCCAATATTAATTTACAAAATAACATTTTTACTAACTTAGATTGTATAAATGGTCCAAAGTCTCAATATCTTGATCAACAGATAAAACTAGATATTTTGAATGAACTCCACAATAAATTCATCGGTTACAATTGTATTTATTCTGATGGATCTAAAACTGTAAATGGCCTTGGTTTTGCTTTTTGGGACCCCAATAGAAAATACTCCTATAAATATAAAATTAATAATAGTTACATTTCCATAATGTCAGCGGAATTACTTGCAGTGTCTAAGGCTTTAATCTATGCCGCTGATATAAATGCCCAAAGAATAGTTATTCTCACAGACAGTCAAAGTGCCCTTCATCATCTTAAACGTTGTGTGTCCGGTAAGAGAGGTTTCCCGATAGCATACAAAATAATAGAACAAATTAATAATTTTAATAACTCCAATGTTACTTTGGCACTGCAATGGATTCCTTCCCATATCGGTCTGAGTGGTAACGAAGAGGTTGACAGGCTAGCAAAAACGGCTATTTTAGATGGAGAAGAAATCGATTACTTACCAAATTATTCGGAAGTTCTAACAAAATTCAAATTTAAGTGTTTAAATAGGTTCAAAGAGTATTTTAATGAAAGGTCAAGACTAAAGGGCATTTGGTACAAGAGCATACAATGTGAGCCTCTTCACATACCATGGTTTTATAGCAATAAGTTTAATAGATGCGAAACTGTAACCGCTTTTCGACTTCGTTCCGGACACGTACCGTGCGGAAGTTTTGCTTATCTCCTGAAAAAAGCTGACTCGCCCAACTGCGAATTTTGTCATAAATATGACGATATCCAACACTTCCTCATGGAGTGTGTCCGGAATGATGTCAAAAGAAAAGACTTATTGACAAATTTTAAAATAAATGTTTTGAATGTCGGTGCATATCATAGCATCCTAGCTGCACCACACTCTGATGCAGCTAGAATGCTATTCAAATTTAAATTTAAAATATAGGTAAGATAGTTTCTGAAGTGTTAAATATTTGTATATAAGGTACGATGGGATTGGCATCGTCCTTTAGGACTAAAATCCCTTAATAAAAAAGATTAAAAAAAAAAAAAAAAATATGGAAATTCGTATTTTTTCTTAGAACTCACATAGCATGAATGTATCTGAAACAAGATAGTAAATGTTAAATTTTCAAACCTTATTAAGAATGTAATTTTAGTCTCGCAGTAAATAGCAGCGGATTTGAGAAGTGAACGTGACTCAAATGAATTAATAGGTATCATCATACGTTATGCATGTGTTAAATTCGTATCAAAAGCGCCTTGATGAGCTTATTCAGAAATGTGAATTTGTTTTCCTCATAAATTAAAGAGAATATTAAGCTTAATTTTAAGGTTAAACTAGTACTATTAGGTATTCTCTGGTTATACATAGAATAAATCCTGTAGAGATATAAAATCTCAAAGATTATGCCATATTGAAATAGGTTGCTGGTTATTTATGTGAGGATAATACTGTCTCAAGCTGTCTCATCTATTTGGCAGCGTACATCGAAATGTAAGTTCTTTGACTTACTAGTCACGTCCAACATCACACAGCTGGTATTGTAGAATTTGGGAATACTCGTGCAGTATATAATCATAAAATACATAATATGTTGCGTGATTTTGTGATGTGATGTGATATTGTGATGATACTTATTTTGTAACGCACACACAATTTTAAATAGATGTAATTGCTCAACATTGTATAATACATGTAATACATCGTATAATACGTCATGTAATACATATAATAAACTAGCGGTCCGCCCAGGCTTCGCCCGTGGTACCTATATATTAAAATTATCCTATCTCTCAAGTTGGATCGAACTGCACACGGTGTGCGAATTTTATTATAATCGGTTAAGTGGTTTAGGAGTCCATTGAGGACAAACATTGTGACACGAGATTAATGTAATATATTAAGATAAGATTGTACAACTATGTGCAAAATTAACAGATGGTGCAGAAAATATGACATTTAGTAAAACTGGCGAATTCACATCATTCTTTCGATCTTACAATTCTGGACTTCGCCCAGATTCTGTTTGACTTTCTTACTTACTTCCTCTATTTGATACTATGAAAGTCTATCGAGTACTAATAAAAAAAACTTTGCTTTGGAATATGATTCAAAGGTAACGCATCTACCATATAATGTCAGGACCTCTATTTTAAACATTGATAAACACACCTAAATTTAGTTATAAAGTCCTTTGATCATTTCCCGCTCAAAGGCATATGAATGTTTAAAACCATAGTATGTACTCGACAGCTTTGAACTTTATTGGTAAAGGGAACTTAGTCCCGAGAGAAGTTTCGAATGACCCACTTCGCCTTTGCACACAGTATTTCTTAAGCCTTTGTACACACGCCTTAACAATGTGACTTCTGTGAAGAAAATAGTAGGTTATCTTACATTATCTGTCTAAATATTGTAGTTTTAAAACCGTTATTTTGCACTTTCTGAACGTTCATTGTTAAGACGATCTTGTTGGAAAGTTTCTCGTTATTCAGATAATGCTATGTAATCATTTGACTTGAAAAGTTATTTTTGCTGAAATTAAGCGTTATTTCATTACCACCTCGTCCTTAATTCGTCTGCACTGTACTAATAAAAATATTACACGAAATAAACCATACATTAAAGATAAAAATCCATTACAGATTTTATTAACTTTAAGGTTTTCAAGTGTTTTTACAATGAGAATTTGATCCAAGCAAGGATCCAAGCATTAGAAACGAGGAAATAACGCGCACATGTGACACATTTTCCCATTTGTAAAATGCGGAAGAATATTGAATATTACAAGACATTCGTCTTGAGACATTGCTTGCTAATATACAGCCAATATACAGCTAAGTCGTATTATGCGGAAAATCAGGCTTGTTTCCGAATAAAACACAAATTGCTTCAAAGACATTTAATTGGCGAGACGATCTTCGCATTAAAATGAAAATAGATTTCCAAATCACAATTGTATTTATAACTTTTTAACCATTATTTTAAAGGAATGAATATACATATTGGTCGCGCCAATATAAAAATATACGTAAATATATTCTCGATATGAAAGTGGACTGTATTTTGATCTACGTGGTGTTAGCAAAGAGGGATAGACAGGATCATACGGCACATACCTCGTCGGAGGGAGTAGCGTCCAGAACACACGCGCCGCCACGCGGTCAGGGTCCTCCAGCTCGCGGCGGGCAAGAACGGCGTCCAGTCCCACACTCCACACAAACACACACGCGGCGGTGAGCGCGACCAAGGGCCGGGGCACGGGATACCCCGGTGATGTTACAAGGGCACAATGCCTGATGATCTAGAGAGCCTCGTGGAAGCTCTCCGGCGGTGGCCGAGTCCCGAACCTCGCGAAGGAACGGAGCGAACCCGACTGACTCCAGCGACACGAACGTCGCGTTCACGTCTTATTGGACGTGTCACGTGGTTAGAGACCACGCGATGATTGGTTGTGCTCGTATGTAGGGAAGGATGAAGGAACACACCACAAACAATAAACGTTTAATTTCTACATTTACTATTTTAATTATATTGGCGTTACCATATCCACCCGCCCTAAATGGGTCACCATTTAAAACCAATCATAAGATACAGCGAAAAACTATGACTCTAGGATCGCATAATGCGCGCGGGTTAATAAAAATTCCTAAAAGTCACGGCGGAAATATAACTAACTAATTCTATGACTCTAGGATCGCGTAATGCGAGCGGGGTACAAAAAATTCCTAAAGTCACGGCGGTATTACAACTAAGAAATTATAAACGAAAGCGGTGCAAAACTTAAAATTAAACTTAACTAACTGCGGTAATATACTAATGCGATATAACTATTGTCTTGGAAGCGGACATAAACGAACGACCGGGCGAAGGTAAGTTCCCTTGGCGGTTCTAACTGTACAAACGCGCGCGACGTCGTCCTTTGAAGGATGTACTTTCTCTACGACGGCTAAAGGCCAGGTTAGGGGCGGTGCATTATCATTTATTACAACCACGACCGTTCCAGGAGTAATAGGTGTCGAAGGCGTATTCCATTTCTGCCTAACCTGCAAACCGTGTAAGTATTCCATTCTCCAACGTTTCCAAAACGACTGAACTAACTTGTCCAGTAGCGAATGCCTATCAAGCAAACTGACGTGATCAGATTTGACTTGCGGCGCGGGTAATGATAATAAAGGCGCGGTATTCAAAAAATGACTCGGTGTTAAAGCCGAGGGTTCTGCGGGGTCAGAACTCAGTACTGTCAGCGGTCGCGAGTTAAGTAAACACTCAATTTGAGTGAGAACAGTACAGAGTTCTTCATACGATAATATTTGTTGACCGATAACTCGAAACAAATGCGTTTTAATTACTTTCACCATACTTTCCCAAGCACCTCCAAAATGTGGAGAGTTGGGACAAATAAACTTCCAATTTATACGACTCTCAGCGAACTCATGCTCCAGGTTCGAACGATATTCGTTATTAAGAAATTTATATAAATCGCGGAGATAGGAATCGGCTCCTTTGTAATTAGTACCGTTGTCCGTATACATAGTATCAACGGGTCCTCGACGCGAGAGAAACCTTTTGAGCGCGGCAAGAAAACTAGGAGTGCTGAGGTCGGTCGCAACTTCGATATGCACTGCACGCGTAGTGAGGCACGTAAAAATACACAGGTATGCTTTCTCGCTGTGAACACCACGGCGGCGCACAGGAGTGTAAGCGATAGGCCCTGCGTAATCCGAAGCTGTTACACTGAATGCTTTAACGGCTTGGCGTGTACGACATTCAGGTAAATCAGCCATCAGCGGGTAAGTTGGACGCGGTTTCATGCGGAAGCAAGTATTACATGAGTGAATTCTTTGTCTAACAATACGGCGTGCGGAAAGAATCCAATACTTTTGGCGAAGCAACGACATTAAAAGTTCCGGTCCGGCGTGCATATATTTAATATGATAATAATCAATGATCATGTTAACGATATGATCATTGCGCGGTAATATCACTGGATGCTTATGTGCATATTCCAGGGCGGAATTACTCAGACGTCCTCCAACGAGGATAAGTCCGTTGCGAATAAAAGGCCTCAAGCGATTAAAAGCCTGCGAACAAGATTTATTATTGAGTATATTAGAATACTCCTCTGCAAAATATTTATTTTGCAGGGCGGCGAGAATTTTATTCTCAGAGAAATTAAGGTCCTCTGCGGTCATCATAACACCGCGGCGGGGTAACAATTTAAGGAACCTATAAATATAAACAACAACGCGTAAAAGCCTACTCCATGAGGATACGCGAAGGGCGGTATCATATAAAGCGCAATGCTTTATAGGCGAGCACACAGTGTGCGTTAATAATTTTCGTTCGGGAATGTCTGCAATAGACTCACCATCGAGACTCCTAAGAGGCCAATCAGATGGGTCCGAACGAGCCCACTGGGGTCCTTGGAACCACAGAGGGTGCGAGACGAGATTTTGTGGCATAATGCCACGCGAAAGAACATCAGCGGGATTTTCAATACCAGAAACATGGTAGAAATTATCTGATGGGATGTTATCTGTGATTTTCACAACGCGGTTTGCGACAAACGTCTGCCACTGGTGCGGCGAACCTTTGATCCAATAGAGCGCGACTTTAGAGTCGGTAAATGCGTATGCATTAATTTTGTAGTGTTGTGAATAACTGTCAAGGACAGTGCGAAGCAGCTTTGACATTAGGAGTGCACCACAAAGTTCTAAGCGAGCGATTGTTAGCGGTTTAGATGGAGCGACTTTAGATTTAGAACAAATAAGACGAATGACGTTACCAGAGACAGTGCTGACATGAGCGTACACGACTGCCCCGTAGGCAAGTTCACTAGCGTCAGAGAAGGCCAGAAGAGTGAGAATACAATCACAAGTAAAACCTATATAACGTGGTATGCGAATATCATTGAGAGCTGGTAATTCATCACAGAACTGTTTCCACATTTTAATAATGTGTGGAGGCGGAGAATCATCCCAATCAAGATTAAGTTGCCAAAGTTGTTTTATTAACAGTTTGGCATACACGACTGTGGGAGCAACGAAGCCCATTATGTCCCACAGACGGGCGATAGTTGACAAGATGGAGCGCTTAGTGCACATCACATCGGCGGGTGCGGTTATTTTAAAATAAAAACAATCATCAACAGTAGACCAATGCAGACCAAGTAATTTATGTTGCACGGTCTTATCAAACTCCACCGTGGAGGGTAAAAGTTTGTGCGAAGCAGGAAGATTATCTAACACATTTTTGCTATTACTATTCCATTTAATAAGATCCCACTGAGCTCCCTTAAACAAATCGATGAGCTGCTGCGACGCGGAAACTGCTTCACATTCCGTGGGAATAGAGAAGGCTATATCATCCATATACAACGAGGAAGACGCAATGCCACTCGCTAGCGGATATTTCGCGCCGTCATCTTCTACGAGCTGTCTTACCGTGCGCAGTGCATGATAAGGACTAGACTTGATGCCGAAGCAAACTCGATTAAATTGATAAAGAAGTAGCGGATCCTGCGGGCTGAAACGATATAAAAAACATTGAAAACGACGATCAAACTCACGCACGAATATCTGCAGAAACTGTTGGCGGCAATCGGCGGTCATGGCAATCGCGTGGAGACGAAAACCTAAAATTATTGTAAACAAATTGCCTTGTAAATTCGGCCCAACATGCAGAAGGTCATTCAATGAACGCTGGCTTCCAGAAGTTGGCATGCTAGCATCTAAAACCATGCGCAGCTTAGTCGACGATTTATCCTCGCGCAGAACAGCGTGATGCGGTATAATATAAATAGGTGTAGGGTCACGCGGATCATACGGAGGCGCGGGTGAAATATAATTTTTCGTTAGATAATCTTTTATGACGTCATCATATGCCAACCTTAATTTAGGTGAAGCCTGTAGCTTTCTTTCGAGGCACATGAAACGCTTGCGGGCAATATTAAATGAGTCACCGAGAGTGTAGAAATCGTCCTTAAATGGAAGCGAAACAATATATCTACCACTCACGGGATCGCGGGTTGTAGTTAATTTATAATATTCTTCACATTCAACATCATCGGGATGTTGAACGGGCGGTGCGGTAGGAAGCTTCTCGAGCTCCCAGAAACGCCTGACTAATGAGTCAATAGCGGCGGTCTCTTGAACGTGACAACACATCAAGGGCGGTTTATGTATGTTAGGTATGGTGGGTACTGAACCCATTATTACATAGCCTAACACCGTGCGCAATGCAGCGGGCGCCGACGAGTCACGAGATGCATGAACTACGTCGGGGAGAAGCAGATGAGGGAACAGAGAAGCACCGATTAATAAATCGATTTTATTTGGCGTACCAAAACTCTCATCTGCGAGCGGTAAATGCGAAATATGCGATAAGACAGAAGTGTCTATAACAGCGGTAGGTAATAAATCCGTAACATGATCAACAACTAGCGGTGAAATATTAAAAGATATGTTGTTGTCAAGACGCGAATAAAATTTTATATTTACTGAATTACTATTTATAATTTTTTCTGAACCACCGAACCCCTTAATAATAGTACGTTCGGTTTTCTGCGGTTTAATACCTAAACGTTCACAACATTCATTCGTAATGAAGTGACTTTGCGAAGCGGAATCTAAAAGCGCGCGAATAACAAGCCGTTCGCCTTTACAATTATAAGCTACGACTTCAGCGGTTGATAATAAAATAGTATGTTGTTTATTCGCGGGCGCGTTGCATTGAAATGCGTTATCAGTATCAGCTGTATAGCTAGCGGTATATAGCGCAATTACGTCAGGGCGGCATTCGCCCGACGGCGGTGACGGCGCAGGCAACGGCGGTGTGCTGCGCGGCGGGGGGTGAGACGCAGGCGCGGGAATGGACGATTCGCGTTTCAAATGTAACATCGTATGATGTTTTAATTTACAAATGCGGCAATTAAAATTAGACGAACAACTAGAAACTCGATGTTTTATACTGAGACAATTTATACACGCGTTTCTATCCTTTACGTATTTCAAACGTTCCTGCGGACTCATTTTATGAAAACTTGAACATTTAAATAAATGTTGATGCGTAATATTTTTACAAAGACAACTATAAGCGGAATCAGCGGTTGTTACGTAAGACTGATACGTCTTAGGCGGTGCGGAAGAAATATTATTTGAACTGCGGTCATAATTATTATACTTTCGAGGCGGTTTATTTATTCCCGAATTTGTGGAAGGATGAATGCGTTCTAATACCTTCGCACGAGTTTGAATAAATTGAACTAAGTTATCAAAAGTAGGCATTTCACTACCAAACTTAGTCTCGAAAGCGCGAACAGTATCTGAATCTAACTTCTTCAACGCGATATGAACAATCATTAAATCTGTAATATTATCTAACTTTATATTCTGTAAGGCGCGCACTGCGCTAATAAAGTTATCAGTAAATAAATCAAAGTTTGTTGCGGACGGAGAAAGCAAAGGTTTAAAATCAAACATTTGATTTAAATACGCGGAAACCAACATACGTTTATCATCATATTTATCTTTTAAAGTTTGTAAAATTAAATTATAATTTTCAGCGGAGGGGGTTATACCAGCTATAACAGTTGTGGCCTTCCCCGTTAATTTACCTAGTAAATAATATAAACGCTCGGCATCTGTAAGGCCGGGATTGTTATGAACAATTGATTCAAAATTCGAAAGAAACAGCGGAAATGAGCGAATATCACCCGAAAATGGTACTAATTCGATAGGCGGTAATTTAGGCCTATTTTCATGCAAATTATTAATATCTCCGTGTGACGGACTTGGTTGCGAATATTGCGATTTAATTCTTATAACTCTGCTATATAAAGACTCGAATGCAACGAGGCTTTTATAATCAGGTTTCGCGGTAGGTGTTAATAATAATAAGCGAGTATTGTATTCGTCTAAACATTTTTCAAATCTTTCACGTAATGATTCTATCTGCGCGGACTCGTCAAGGAAACTTTCCATAAGCGAGGCGTTGTTATGAACGTTTAAAGACAAATCATACATTTGTTGCACCATCTATACATATAATAAAATCGTAGGAAAGTCAAAACTGTACATTGAATATTTTTTTAAAAGAATACATAATCCATGATCTATAATCGATATAGAAGCCAAAAATATAGTTTTTAGAATTTTTGTCTGTTTGTCTGTTTGTCTGTTTGTCTGTTTGTCTGTTTGTCTGTATGTTTGTCCGAGCTAATCTCGAAAAGTACTGCATAGATTGACTTCAAATTTTGCATGAATATTACTAACAGGTCGTGTGAGGTTTTTTTAAACATATTATCATGCTATCACCTCCGGGGGAGGAGCTGTGAACCTTTACTTTTCTTACGTATTCCGTGTACTACGACAGCGTACAATCTAAAGACTCATGTTTAAATGTTGTTTTTGAGTAAGCCATGCTATTATCTAGCTTTACACTATAAAAACTACGTCATTTACGTAATTTGGGCAGAGAAACTGTTTAATGAATCTTAGTACTATAAAGACAAATTTGATTCAGCGCCATCTATGAGATTTCGTAAAAATCAAATCAATTTACATGTTAACACTACTGAACACAATGTTAAAAATTAATAATTTAAATATAATTATGTTATTTATTTATTTAACTCTTTAACCCATAATAAATCTTCCCTTCCCTATAAGGTGCGCTTATATAATTCGTGTGAATATACTACATTTTTAAAAGTGAGGGTAGATGTATATTATTTTAAGTCAAACTAGACACCATTACAGTTAATCTAATATTGATTGTGTTCATTGGTTACATTTTTAAAAATCTTCGTGTTTTAATAATTCGATCACGAGGCGGGACTCTAATACAAAAAGGTTAGTTCGTTGATAATTATTATTCCTTCATCATTTACATGTTGTTAGTAAAAATATACTTTGACTGTTAATACTTTTGTTCAGTATTTATCTGTATGATTATTGCTTGGTAATTAATATATTTTCATGTCGTATACCTAATTATAAACATAAGTGTGATGTGAAACTAGCTGGATTTATTTTTACACACTCACAGTCTTATATTTTGTGTTAATGTTAAAATAGTATTAATAGTGTAAATCATAATATTTTTTCAAAGTTAAAAATATTTCCTTTTTTCTGATGGTGTTGCCATCGAATTAAACCGCGCTGTCGTTTCGTTCACAAAAAGTCATGTTATTAGGACCGAATATGTAGCCGCCTCAACTTACGGAAACGAGAGTAACCTGCGTTGTCTGTTAGTTATTATATAGTCGAATTTAACGTTACATGGAAATTGGAATCTAAATATATGTATACCTACTTATATTAAATCTGTAGAGGTCAATTCTGCACATGAAATATATTTCCTAAATAACTATCACGAGGTGATTAGAGATCGACATCGACGTCAAAAATGTTTGTCCGTCTGTCTGTCTGTATAACCGTTATAGAAACAAAAACTACTCGACGGATTTAAACGAAACTTCGTACAATTATTTTTCATATTCGTGAGCAGAGCAGCAACTCCATTTTTAAGCTTTCGTCGCGTGTGCGTTCTTAATGCGTGTATCTTAATGGTTAAAGCTACACAGAAATCAAGTATGAAAGAAATGTTCTCCATATTATATAAAAAATATCTCCCGACATCATAAATGTCTATCTTTTATGGTTGAGCTTAGGAGTTCAAAGCTTTCTGATTATATTTGTCTACTAGCTGTCCCCGCGACTTCGTTCGCGTGGAATAGTGACTATGGGACCTATGACCATGGGCTCAGGGTGGGGCAACAATAAAAAATCATTTTTATTTTCATGCTCCCACTCCCGCGCCCACTCGCACTCCCACGCCATATGCCACGTTCAGTCCCAATCCCACGCCCACGCCCACTCCCCTTCACAATTAGTACCTACCAGATCAAAGCCAGGGTAAGCGCCCCACCCAGCCCCACCGTGGCTACGCCCATGCTGAATTACTACTTAACATACAATTATTGAGTAAATACGTACAACCATACTGTACTGTTGTACTACCATAAATAATTAAAAGAATTGTTATTAAAATTTCTTACTAAACTGAGCTAAAAAACTTACGTACCAAATTATTAAAGAAAATCAAGAAATGAAATGCCTAACCTATACCAAATAGTTACTACATATTGTAATTAAAAATTATGATTAGTATATAATATCGAAAATCAAAAAAGAAATGCCTAACTAATTCTACGTAAAATTTCTTTTAAATTATGTCATATTATTTTTTAGGAACCAGGGGGGGGGGGGGAGAGGAGCAAATTCTATTTCCTTCCATTCTTAAACGGATGTTTTTAATAATCTATGGTGTAGCCAGTAGCCACTGATCAGCTTAATCGATACTCAGTTTTTATCAAATCCAGAAACAAATCCAAATTAGATCTTTCCTGTCTCACGCACGTAACTAAAGGCTGAAGAGAGAGAGAGCACGTAACTAAACCGTTTAGACGAAGAAAAGTGTATAGAAAAAGGAATAAATAATTTCATAAACTTCCTGACGATCTTTAAAAATAAATTATAACTTTCATTTTTTTCATTCCCACTTTTACCCCTATGTAGGTATAATAAGTGGATGAACCAATTTTGATACACTTTATCTAAGAACCAGCGTCGGAAAATATTCTGCCTAACAAAAAAAAACGCATCTAATTAGGTTTACCTGTTAGCCAGCTACGGTGCCATAGACAGACACACACACACACACAGAAATACATAGCGGTCAAACACATAACACCAGTCTTTTTGCGTCGGGGGTTAAAAATATAATACGACATAATTTAAAGGACATTTTATGTGGAAAATTTACCTATACACCAGGGTAGATAATTTTTGAAACAAAAAAAAATCGCAGTAGGATGAAACCCATTAGAAAAGGATATGATAAAAATGTAAGGAAAAATAAATTACGGTCAATCGGAGTTCGGGAAGTGGGAGGGGGGGAGCTTTTAAGAGAAATAAATGGTTTCTCTCGATTTCTCGATAATAATATAACACCTGCTAATTTTTTTCTACATATTTTAATTGTACAGACATCACTTTTCCACAATTTTATTATATGTATTGATGATGATGATTGAGATTATAACACTCTTAGTCCGTTTTAATTTTTATTCACCCGCATCAGTGCCACCTAAAAAATCTTTATATATCGAAATTCGAGCAAAGTTAAGAAAATGAGAAATAAGAGTTCTCAAGGATCGTTAGAGATAAGAGGCTTACTATTGACCGAAAACAACATGTGTTATGCCGAACCTGAAACCGCTTCACAACGAGAATTGCGGCTCACAGCTGACCGCGAACGGCATGTACTATCCTGTGAGACCGAAACCTTCACTGAGGGTATATATAACGTCTCACAGCTGATCGCAAATGGCATATTGTACTATCCCGTGAGACCGAAACCCTCACTGAGAGGGAATTACGTCTCACAGCTGATCACGATCGTCATATTTTATCTCGAGAATTCTGAAACTTTTACTCAATATGAAGACCGTTTGACAAATAATAGGGTGCACCATAATATTATTCGATCTCTCGAAGATGAACATGAGCATAAGCAATGACTAGAGTAGGGACGCGAATATTACCATTATTTGAGACAAGAACGATTAATAAGTTTGTTTAATGAAAGATTAAGAATTGAAACTATTGGTCTCTTTAAACGGACGAATAGCGAGAGGCCCGTCTTATTGCAGACAGATTTCGACATAGTCTTAATGACTTAGAGGTAAACATAGAAGATCAATCTACAAATTCGGTGGTGTGGTCCGACAAAATAATATAAAAGTGGGTTTGCTTATAACCTCACAATTGATTACAGATCATCTTCTGTATAGGCGATATTAACGTAGTATGTTCTTTTTGTAATGCTTTAAAGTGGAGTAAGGAGTCGGCTTTCGTTTGAAGATACGCCGGAACCTTTGAAATCACTACTTTTAAGGTTTAGAGGAACATGTGCAATCTAAACAGTTCTTAGACAATATTAGCTCTTATAGTATTGCGTTTTAAATGATCCTTTGGTGCTCAACAATTATCAGATGCTCCTTTCATTCTTACTTTTAAGATACAAGGTCAAGTTTATCATTTGATAGGATCCCTTTTGCCTGAAGGCCAACCTAAGTTTCTTTAAATATATTTTGTATTCGACTACGACGAATAATCGAATACAAGAAATCAATATTTCTCGAATTTAAAACTGAACTCATTTCACAATTTTAGAACATGTTAATTCATCAGGTTAATCCGTATATATGCGTTTTAAATCGACATTAGAAGCTTTTCCTCAAGATGGTGATATTAATATAAAATTGGTATAAATGCCGATAGACGGAAGTCTATCAGCACTCAGGAATTCCCTGAGCGTGTTATAACGCCCAGGCCGCAGTATTACAATTTTCCCTACAGTAGGGCGACGAATGTATTTTCGCATAGCAACGGAGGGGAACTCGTGGGGGGTAAAGTGACGCGGGCCACGTACCACAAACATGTTTAGTTTGTGGTACCGAGCGCGAAAGAAAGTCATCGTGTTTTTAGTAAAGTTACTATGTAAACTAACGTAATTTATTACTTAGGTACATATTCTATAATGGTGCGCTCAAACTGTTAATCTACATTTAATTTAGATTATTATTTTAATTACTAAGAAATGTAGAATTTAAATCACATTCATTCATGTTTTCCTCAGATATTCGATGTCTATGATTTTCGATGATTTTAAGATTTTCTTATCAGAGTATTCAATTTTAATGTAGTTAAATTTTATAAGAGACAATTAAGAACATTCAAAAATAAAGTGTCACGTATTTTTTTTAAACGACGAATGACGAAAAACGACCGAATCGCGGACGAAGTCGCGGGCAACAGCTAGTTTCGAATATAATTTCGCGTTTAGCTAATAACATGGATAATTGCGAATCATTTATATCTTCCGAATCATTAACATCCGAAGCGTCACTATCAGGTAACTTAGTCATTTTCTTAGGCGGCATTTTTAATAACAAAAGTATATATTCAAACAGAGAATGTTACAATACAAGTTACAATAACAAGTAATACGACTAAATAAAGTAGGTCAGCGACGCAAGCGTAATATGAACCGAGTATGAATTTTCAATATGGTCGGATTATAACAGCGGATCGCGGAATGACCTAGATAACGTTATAAATTTCGAGCGCGGGTAGCGGGTAAATAAATATGATGAAATATGTTCGATTTATAATGATTTTAGCGTTATAACTGCGGATAAACGATATGAATATAGTTTTAATTAACTATTTTAATAATAATATACGCGTAACTTAATGTTACGGGCGGAATAAAATATATTTTAAGCAAAAAATAATAGATGACGCAATGTCGATCTATGCGGTATATTATAGTTATTTCACAATGAATGTACTATTAAATCGCTTATTAGGGCCTACAATGAGTATCCTAATAAGGGCGGGTTTAAAATATATTTTATATGAATAGTAGAAGACGCATTGTCGTTCTATTATATGCGGTATATTAAATAGTATTTCGCATTGAAGATACTACTAATCGCTTATTAGGTCCTACACAATGAGTATCCTAACAAGGGCGGTGGAATCATCAGGTAATGGTTACTATCCGGGTCGAAGGTACCACTCAATGGTCGCGCCAATATAAAAATATACGTAAATATATTCTCGATATGAAAGTGGACTGTATTTTGATCTACGTGGTGTTAGCAAAGAGGGATAGACAGGATCATACGGCACATACCTCGTCGGAGGGAGTAGCGTCCAGAACACACGCGCCGCCACGCGGTCAGGGTCCTCCAGCTCGCGGCGGGCAAGAACGGCGTCCAGTCCCACACTCCACACAAACACACACGCGGCGGTGAGCGCGACCAAGGGCCGGGGCACGGGATACCCCGGTGATGTTACAAGGGCACAATGCCTGATGATCTAGAGAGCCTCGTGGAAGCTCTCCGGCGGTGGCCGAGTCCCGAACCTCGCGAAGGAACGGAGCGAACCCGACTGACTCCAGCGACACGAACGTCGCGTTCACGTCTTATTGGACGTGTCACGTGGTTAGAGACCACGCGATGATTGGTTGTGCTCGTATGTAGGGAAGGATGAAGGAACACACCACAAACAATAAACGTTTAATTTCTACATTTACTATTTTAATTATATTGGCGTTACCACATATATTTACAAAAAATAAGACACAAAAATTAAGTTTTCAGATAAGTATTCAGAATAGATTTTTGAGCTAGCGTTGAATTAAAACTTTACAGGTTTAATGTACCTAAACGTGGCTTTATATTATTATTATCAACTACTTAAACATATCTATACAATTCGGTTAGTATTACGTTACGTAACAACTGCAACTGGCACTGTAAATCTCGTTGTGACGGTTAAATGTTTAATACGTCGCATGCACTCTGCCTCCACAAAGAATAGAATAATTGCCTTCTATTCTTCTCCGTGCACTGAGCTTGAGATTGGATTTTTAATATTACATACAAGACCTAGATACAAAAGACTGCTTTTTTATTTATCCGTATTACCATTCTAAAATAATGCAAAGAACGATAGGTACGCTTTGTCCGGAGTGTGTGTACATAATATGTATGTGTGTGTGAGTGTGTATAAAATTATTAATGAACTGAGTGGGTTTATGGAAAGTTTTTAAGCCGCTTATATTGGAAACGCTTCGTAGAACCAATTTCATTTTGCCTGAAAGCTGGTGATGGTATATGTAATTGTACATTTCAATATATATCTGACTTCCAAATTGGGATGCAAAATAATCTTTAAAATGCTTTTTACTTTTATAACTCGTACATGTAACTTAAAAAAACCGCATTCAGTTTAACTGTCTTTTTTCTTATGTTGGTAATATAATTGTTATACATATTTGTGAGCACAATACGAGAACGATTGGGTTTAAAGCCATAGTAAGAATTCCGTTTTGTAAAGCTACAAACAAACTCCTTTACGACTCATAAAATCAAAGAAAACATTCAAAGACCAAAAATTTGTTCACAGCAGGATGGCGGGTCGGCTGTGGGTGGTCCTCGTTGTTATAGCAACGGTTGCTGCCGATGAAGCCTCCGATCCTCAAGGACTACTCGAAGCAGCTTCTGGTAAGTAGGTTACGCAAACATCTAAGTGTTATCTATAAATTTAAAGCCATTAACTTTTAGGGAACTAAAATTTGTTGGTTAAGGCCAGTGAGATTAAAATGTAAGAGTTAACTAGGTTCTAACATTTATTTTTATCTCAGTTTATAATTTTTTTTTTCAACTGAATAATGTTAAAGCTTTATTTAATAAAGATTCTTAGCTTTTTTCTTTGAGTAAAAAGTAAAAATAATAGTCATGAAGTAAATAACATACAGAAAGGAATGGCGTGCACATGAAGAGGCCTATACGGCCTATACCCAACTTTGGGTTAAAACGGGCTGAGAAGAAGAAGAAGAAATAACATATGAACTCTATGGTAGAGTTGGAATTTTCCCATAATTTGCACTAGTTTTATAAATATCACTTCCCAAACTTTGAACAAACAACAAAAACACATTTAAGTATTTAAAAAAGTTAAAAAAACTACCCACCTAACAAATAAAAGCGTACGTAAACACGTAAATTTATTTAACACAAAAATTTTAATAAAAGTCCATCCATCATAAGCTGGATTTATGTTAAAATAATGAGATTTGAATTTATCCGCTCTCAATTATTATTGAGCCGCTTCATTTTTGAGATAATTAAAAATCGTTTGACGAGAAACGTAATCTTCATATTTTGGAGCGATAAAACCTAATAACTTGAGCTGTGTGGAATCAAAACAAACTTTGAGAGCAGGAAAATTCGTCAGCTTGTTACAGAAATAATCTCTTCAAAAGGCAAAAAAATTGGTAAAGAAATAGATGCTTTGGATGCTATTTTATTTACTCTATTGTCAAAATAATATTAAAATTATATATGTATATTCGATTGATCTTTATATCATTAGTGAATATTTATTATACTTATATTGAAAAAAAAATCTAAACTTAATGCCAATTAATATGCACTTATATTTGAATAAAATGCTTCTTTTCATTTATAGTAAAGTATACAGTATATCTATAGTCTATAGTACAGTATTATATTATCTGTGCCTCTATATTATAGAAGGTATGATACGACTTCGATATTAAAATGATGAAAAATTCTTTGAGTATAAAATATCTATCCGAGCTTGGCTGCATCGCTTCGTTCTTTAATTAAGATTTTAATTACTCACTGAGCTTATTGCTTCTTACACTTTATTAGTCTGAAGCTATTTTCAGTTATTGTTTACTGGAAAAGTAATAAGGAATGAATTATTGAAGGCTTATTTGTTGGTTAACGATTTTTACTTTATATTAAATATTTATCATAGTATAAACATTTTCAGTGTAGTTATTAAAATGCATAGATGAGTGTAAGTAGAAATACTTTACTCTGACTCTACGTTTCGAAATTAAAGATTTTAACGGATTTTAAACGCGATTTATTCATTATATGCCGACGTTTCGTTTTCGTTATATTATATTACTAGCTGTGCCGCGAGGTTTCACCCGTGTGGCTCCGCTCCTGTTGGTCTTAGCGTGATTATATATAGCCTATAGCCTTCCTCGATAAATGGGCTATCTACCACCGAAAGAATTTTTCAAATCGGACCAGTAGTTCCCGAGATTAGCGCGTTCAAACAAACAAACAAACAAACAAACTCTTCAGCTTTATAATATTAGTATAGATAATCCCGACATTTCGCACACATTGCAGCGAGCTTGATCACGGGCAGACTAATGTCTAAATGTTATTGTTATATTCTGTGTATTTAAACCTTTGTTTGTTTGAAGCAACCATTTAAAGTGTATAGATATTCCACCTATAGGTTAATAACTATCTAGTAATCTGTGCTATATGTTCGCTCTGTTAGGTCGAAACTCAATGGGATTAGATCTAAAACCAGGATCTAGCCATTCTAATAGCGTTACTAACTAGTGTAGTAAATTGACATGATTGAAATAATTGATTCTCTAATAGATTATGGTGATTGACATATTTGTGTGAATTACTTAATTATTGTTTTTGATTAAAAAGCGTTACAAAATTATATTTAATTATTTAATACTGAAGTAGGACATAATTAATTAAATGAAAATAATTATTGTATAATACAAATAATTACAATGTGAAATTTGTGATATTTTACCTAAAAATACGACCTCTATTAAAGGCAGTGTGAAGAGTCATAGGAGAAATGTTTCTATAGCAAACAAGGAAGGACTGAGGAAATTCAATGTATTATAGAGATTGCGAGACAAAATCGGTCAAAGCGCGTCACTCCAATTTATCGGAGACACGGGTTCAAATCACTATCTAATATTTTTTCCATCTTTTGCTCTTAAAAGGTCTATTATTACTTCTGACATATATTTACGTATAATCATAATACAATTTATTTCTACGTGACATGAAAAATTCTTATCAAAATAAAGCACTCTGTATAAAATTACGTATATCACTTAAAACGTCAAGAAAGTAACAGAAATATGTGGTTGGAATAATAAATGAGCTTGCCACCCTTTGCATATTAATAGTGACCTAATTTATTGTAGGTTTTTGCTAAAAAGGCAATTATAATTCCAGTATGCATCTAGGGCAATTGTCTTCGTTAACTGATAAAAGCACAAAAAGTGTTGAAATTTGAAAGATATTATGCGAATGTTATTTTATAAATATAAAAGCCCAAACGGTTATATTTCCAGAAAACTTGGCAATTTTAATGCACCTTTTAAATTTAAATTTATAGAATTGTACATACATTTCGTTTACATAAATACCAATACTAATTCAAACAAAACAACCGTAGCATGAGTTTATTTTAAGTACCTCTACTTTAATCATAACATGTTAACCCCCCCCCCCCCGCATTTGCCAGTAATTTAGACAGACAGACAGCATTATAGAATCAGTGGTATTACATACAGTTCACACAAAATGACATCCAAATTATGAAGCGTGAATTTGAAACGATTCACGTCAGAAACCCTTGATACGAGGGTGGATGCGTTACCAACCCCCTTTAATGAATTCCTCTCAAGTTTCACCCTGTCTCGTGTTTGTCATCGCGATATTATATTACCGTTCAGATTATATACGGGAATTTAAATAACATTACCGGTATCGGTTATATTACCATGTTTAACATATACGATGTCACAGGCTGTTTGCATATACATGTACATGAAGATCTTATATGTGGATATTTGACACACATGTGTGACACACACACTAATAATAGTGCTAGACACATGGCTAGACACGCTGTGAGCGTGTAAACGCCTGCACTAGGTGCACGCGCTTTTGCCTAAAATTCCATGAATAAGTATTATTTTCATGATCTTGAACTGAAATCATGTTAATTCAGAAACATTTAAAAATGACCCTATCTACTACTACATAGTAACAATTTTTAAATAGAATGAGTATTTATGACACCAACAATACCCGAACGAGCCTGGGTACTTTTCCTATTTATTTTCGATCATGATGGATACACACGGTAACAGATATGGACTTCTGAATAAAAAAAAAATACAAAACATAATATTTTTAATTCTTATTTATTATTTTTAAATAATCAGTAGGCACACTAAGCACGCTACGTTTATTGGTTAAGCTCTTCTGCATTTTGTCAAAATCTTTTATATTAAACTAAAACTAAACAAAATTGAAAATAAGCAACTCATATAAACATAAAAAAAACACTACGCCCCTTTTTATACAGTCGGGTAATAAAGTACGCGTTGTGTACAAAATGCACGCCTGTGTGTTGCGATAAGCGCTACGAAGGGAGTTAATATTTTATTTGCTACGAAGAAAATCTCGTCATACATTAGCATGTTAGAGACGATAACAATAATATATAAATACGTGGTTATTTTATATTGGATTTATATTTATTGTCATTTTTAATGGATATTTAGTATTGTGAAATCTTATTGGTAATATAGAAATTGCAGTCTTTCGGTTTGTAACTTGCAACTCTAAGCTTGCAACGCTTACGGTTTCTGCAGTATTAGAAACGTTAACTTTTTGACACAATCACCATATTATTTCTATTACATACATTGTATAATCCACATAACTATATTGGTATAATCTGTACAACAATATACCCACAATAGTATTATGTAATATGCCACAGGAATCTTCATTCACTGCAATGTACAATCCTGCCAATTACATAAGGTTCGCAAAACCACACGCAATTAACTGTTGTATTCTCTTTGTTTCTACTAAAATACAACAATATGAAATACACAATCCAATACAAGATCTCGATTTACAATTCAGTTTATTATTAAGTATTAAGATTTATTCAATATTCAAAAGGCTAGAGTCTAGAGTCTAGACTTTAAAGAACATAATAAAAGCACATTGTACAAACCTACTACTTCTTCTTGGTTCCAACTTCAGCAGATTTTCATACATTTTTAATGGAAAGGTGTCCAAGAACATCGAAGGTGAGGAGGGAATAATCAGCTTACACGGATCGGATTATGTGAACAGCGCGGTCGAAGTGTACCTATATGAGGTTAAAAGGATCAGTTTATTTGTGAAAACAACACTACCCACTTGTAGCAAATTGTACAAAAATATCCTGTGCAAAAACTGTTATATCGCACCATATTTATGTGGTTCTATATCAAATTTAAAATGTAGAGCAATGAAATAATATGAATTGGTATTGATGTTTAATTAATCAATTCACTTATTTATTTTTGTGTAATTTTAATTCGCAGTCATAGTTATGTGCATATTTTTAATAATAAAAAAATAATAAATCTGTTCTAGAATTCACTGTATTGTCAATTTATTCAAAGTTAAATAGTTAAATACAGTAATTCACGATTACAATTACTAAAAAGCGAAATAATCTAATTTTAACTGTACTCCAAAACCTAACAATGCTATTCTATGCTTTTACATACCTACTTTTGAATTGGACCATCATTTTTGACGACCTTTACAAATTTCGGTTTGAAACTGTGCCAAATAGGTTGTATTTTTATAACAAGTTTTGAGGTTACAGCGCTGTCCGCTTGAGGCTTTATAGGAGCCGAGGTAATGAAACGGTAACCGCTGTTCGCAAAATACTTCAAGTATTGTAAGCACATTTTCTTGAATAGTTTGTGACTTTAAATGTAAGTTGGATAATCACAATGCTCTTGGTTACAAAGACAAAATTTCGTATTAAAAATACATGTGATACACGACCATAAATACAGTTTATTAATATTTGTCAAAATGATCGCCTCTATCATATAGGTATTCCAATTTTAAATCCACGTGTTTTGTTGAAAAAAATAACACTATAAGAAAAATCTGTGAGTAAAAACATCATATAATTGAGAACTGAACTGTACAAAAAATTTGGATATATTTTTCAACTCCATTCCACTCCAAAAAATCTGGAATCCATGCATGCGTATGTTTATGTTAGACACATGCATAACTTCGAAATATTTTGCCTTTTGTGTCGAATCATTCTTCACATACCGCTTTTTCAAAACCTTTCTCTACATTTTTTTGTTATTCTGTCATTTAGTTCAACCGAAGCTTATTTAAAGAAGTAAGAATGTATTTATTTGAGTGATATCACATCATTCGTCGTAACATTAACATTTAACAAACTCGTCAATAGTGGTAAAGATAAAATAGGTAGATAAAAGGAAATCAATATTTCTGGCTAGGTTTATGTTTTTGCCTCAACAAAAATACTCCTTATTTTTCTGCTATACTCTTAATTAGCCTTCCTAGAGTTTATGTTAACCGTACATTATTACTAAAACCTTTAAACAGTTAACGAACATTATTCGAGACTAAACGATTTCCGATAAAGCAAATTAGCTACCGAATATATAGAAAATCCCGGTCCCGTTTACAAAACACGGAAAATTGATTCCATTAGTGTGCATTAGGGGCGCTTCTAACAGCCTGGCAACAGAGATACATAACAGGGAGCAAAATGATGCTAGCGAAATTAGCTTCTATCACGATGTGATAAGTGCTAAAACATTATGAGGATAATTGTCGCTGTAACGAGTTTGGAGCTAGCTTGGAGGGCTGTTTGTGAGACACATTTGCTGTTTAGTACTTAGTGGAAGTGGTTAGGTACATGTTTAGTTTTATACATTATAGCTCTGTGAACGTTAAAATAAATTAGTTCACGTCTTGGTGTATGTTTGCACGATTGTGAAAGGTATCTTATATCAAAGGAGCTTCTTGAAGAACCTACTTTAATTACCTATTCAGACTTTCGCGTTGTAAACATAAGATGTCAGGAAATCGTAAATCGTTTAGGTGGACGTTGATTGCCTTTATTATTATTCTAATTATGGATACCTACTTAATAATTAAATTTTATTATAACAAAAGCTTTTAGTATGATCGACTAGTATGATAACTTTTTACTCATAGATAAGTGCTAAAGAATCTGAGATGGAATGCAACGCTATGCTACATAGCATGCAAATGTACATATATTGATCATACCTTATTAGAGTACTAGCGGTCCGCCCCGGCTTCGCCCGTGGTACCTACATGTTTAAACTATCCTATCTCACACACCTTGGCCACGGACACCGGCGGCGCGACCGACGGCGCGACCGGCGGCGCGGCAAGTCGCGCGGCGCGGTAAGCATGCCACGGGCAGTGGCGTTCGCCGCCGCGACCAGTGTAGACGAGGAGACGAGATAGCTTTGTCAAAGTTAGCTCGACGTTGTTTG
Source organism: Colias eurytheme (assembly GCF_061535395.1). Classification (NCBI taxonomy): domain Eukaryota; kingdom Metazoa; phylum Arthropoda; class Insecta; order Lepidoptera; family Pieridae; genus Colias; species Colias eurytheme. The sequence goes on along the minus strand of NC_142987.1, from coordinate 2,636,961 downwards.
GAGAGTAGCAGCTTTTTTGCTCAAGATTTAATGTTTGGAAGATATAGTGGAGTACACGAATTAAATAGAAATCGTGTTACAGACGGAGAATTCCACCAAAAATATGAAAAATATAGGCATGATGAAAAATTATGTTGCGGGTGGCTAGACTTCCAAATAGCTGGTCTAGCTAGAATTTCTGCAATAAAAGCTTCCGTCTCCATTTTCGCGAAAAAAAAAACAAACTATTTTAAATTAAGTTCGCTCCGGGAGTAGTCGCCGCGTCTGCCGCTCGACTCCGTGGCCTGCACCGTAATAACTCATACATTTGTTTCGATCGCTAGTCGTGCCGCGCGATTCGCTCGGGGAAATTCGCCGGTCGTCTCGCTGGTCGCCGCTGCGCGTGGCATGCCCAGTACATTTCCATACATTTGATTCATTCGCAAGACGCGCCGCCAGTCGCGCCGCGCGAATTTTCGCTATAGCGAATTGTCCGTGGCCAGCACGTCAAGTTGGATCGAACTGCACATGGTGTGCGAATTTTATTATAATCGGTTAAGTGGTTTAGGAGTCCATTGAGGACAAACATTGTGACACGAGATTTATATATATTAAGATATAGGTATGTATATATATTATGCAAAAATATTACACACAATTGTTTACCCAACATATTCTGAATAAATAGTCAAGGAAATAAACACGTATTTACTACAAAACTGCAAACATATCGCAGACGATCTGCCGCTGACAGCCAATATAAAAGGTTTATGTAGATACATAAATGGATTGCCCGACAGAATTCCTGTTATCCGTTCATTCGATATAGGAATTATTGTAGCGATGTTAAATTCGCTTTATGCTTTTGTTAAATAAACCGAATCGTTTGAATGATCGAGCTTTTAAATGAATTTCAGGTGCGTTTTATTATGTGTGAAAAATGATGAAAACTTTTAATGTAGCAAGAGTGTAGACTGTAGAGTTCAGATGCAAGAATAATTTTATTATTCATTTTGATAGTACATAGTTAATAAATGTTTTTCTATTTACATCAATATTTTCCCTCCAATTCAAAACAGCCCATCGAAAATACAGATTAAAAATAAACTAGCGATACTTTTTTTTGTTCTCTATAGAGGCGAAGGATCAGTATCACTTTATTATACTGGCAATAGTCGCCCGTCCCTCCGATCCCATTTATTACGATAAAAAATAAGCTCGAGATTGGGACGGTGATCGTATCTATATGAACAATGAAATTTCAAGGAAATTTCTTGTAAATGCGTATTACAAGACATAAATCGGCTTCCCATGAAAAATATTATTCATTGAATAAGAGTGTAGGCTGAAAACATTTTATTTTATTTTTACGTGGTGAGTAAAATTTTATTTGATGTTTTTGACGTTTTTGCGCGTAATTCCGAGTGTTGTTTAATAGAGCAGGCTCCAAGGAGATGTTCGTTTGCAAAAATAGCGGACCTAAATCTGACTTCTGATATATATTGTATAGATCCCAGACATCCTATAGACAGATGTTGCCAACCAGTTTTGTGGTCCCTCTTCTCCCACCCCGGTAATTAAATATGGCATACAAAGAAAAAAATAAAAATTTCCAAAACATGCCGTGTGGGGTATCAAATGAAAGAACTTATTGAGTAGATCACGAATATATAGCATACTATAACATTTCTTACACTTTCTCTAAGATTTTTTAGAAAATTTACGAAAATGCTCCATTTTTGAGTTAACTTTAAACCACTATAGATTGAAAACTCATGAATATATTTTTTAAATTATTATTTTAAATAATTAACAATAGTCCATTGTTTACGATTCAATAGTTCGTAATAAGTCAGCTATATGTATGTGGTGGATTTGATGACCCCACAAAATGTTTTAAATTGCAAGGCGCAACTTTCACTGAAGTTACTTATTTGAAATCTAATCACACAGAGGCTGATTCAAGAATGTTCTGCCATATTGCAGAGATAATTTTTCTAAGCCCTGACACCGATATTTTTGTATTAGGCCTTTATATCTGGCATAAACTTGAAAATATACTCGCCATCTTTGAATGCTCCCCCCACTCCCCCATGCAACTATTTCACTGTACGAACTATTGAATCGTAAACAATGGACTATTGTTAATTATTTAAAATAATAATTTAAAAAATATATTCATGAGTTTTCAATCTATAGTGGTTTAAAGTAAACTCAAAAATGGAGCATTTTCGTAAATTTTCTAAAAAATCTTAGAGAAAGTGTAAGAAATGTTATAGTATGCTATATATTCGTGATCTACTCAATAAGTTCTTTCATTTGATACCCCAAACGGCATGTTTTGGAAATTTTTATTTTTTTCGTTGTATGCCATATTTAATTACCGGGGTGGGGAGAGGGGGACCACAAAACTGGTTGGCAACATCTGTCTATAGGATGTCTGGGATCTATACAATATATATCAGAAGTCAGATTTAGGTCCGCTATTTTTGCAAACGAAACTCCACTGAGAGTCCGGTCTATAACAACCGAAGCTTATGATAATTTATCTTTGTAACATAGTATATGCTTGAATCAAAAACGAATATCCTATTAATATTATAAATGTGAAAGTTTGTATGGATGTTTGTTACTCTTTCACGCAAAAACTACTGAACCGATTACAATGAATTTTAGCACACATATAGAGGGTAACTTGGATTAACACATAGGATAGGTTTTATCCCGGAAATCCCACGGGAACGGGTTTTTCTTTGAAAACGCGGGCGAAGCCGCGGGCGGAAAGCTAGTAGGTAAATAAATTAAAATTGTACCAGGAACCAGGATCTTCATCAATATTGTAGCTAGCTAAATATTAAGATGGAGTTTACATGGACTCTGACTGGTTAGAGAAGACTTTCCACCAATCTGCCCACTAAACAGGACATCAATCAATATTACAGACAATGGAACCCTTTAGCTTTGCTATTGCCCTCAGCTAAGAAATAAAGAGCTTCGCAGTTTTATCTCCCATTTTTGTCAAATTTGGGCAATTACCCGATTCTGGAATAATATATAACAAATAGTGAAATATCAGTGAACATATATTACATATGTTCACTGATTTTAGATTTTCTAAATATAAGTACACACACCTTCACCAGATGTGAAAATTATACTCATTTTCGCGTTTTCTTTGACTCCTACACATTCACCAAATCATCTGTTTATTGCCTTTCTAAAACACACGTTTTCCAAGCGTTTTCCTATGATTGAAAGTCAACAACATATTCTGATGTACAAGGCAGGCTTCTCCCTAGCGCCTTGCATAATAATCGATCGTCGGCTTTTATAGCCCCGAGGGAGTTTACGCAACAAATCATTCCATCTTCGGTCTAACGGTTTTCAAATACATACTAGCTCATGACCGTGACACCGACCGTATTTTAACGTGAATATGAAGATAAAAGGTACAATTTCCTTGTGTACAATATTTAAAAAATCTGTGAAGTTGGTTCGATGTGGTTCTAAAACAAGTTTAAGTACCTATACGGGTAAACTTGTTTAATAATAATTTTCTTTCTTCCTCACACTGTATAGACGTATGTACAGATAAGGTTAAAAAAATATTGTCATGAAACTTTTATGGATTTATAAATAAATTACACAATATTCTACTTTATATTTTATTCTTATATTACAACCAAAAAATTTGTGCATATAGATCACAGAAATAAACAAACACAATAGTAAAAAATCCCATTTATTTTTACAATAATTCCCTAAAGGCAAGGCTAATTATGGACTAAGAGTGTTGATAATATATTACATAATATTATTACAGTGTGCCCTTAATTAGTTGATTCTGAACCCCACTTGTATTCAATGAAGTAGAGTTTACAAGCGCGAACTTCAAAGCAAATCTCGAAAGCCCTTATAAGTAATCGCCTTTACAAATTATGGTTCATGAAAATCTATGTATGTATATAATTATTGTATAATAGTTCATTTCATTATACTGATAAATCTTATTATAAATGAAAGATTAATAAGCTACATAATGTCTATTTAACGGTTTCGACGAACTTCGTGTGAAAGTAATATCTATTCAGGCTTATTATAGTAACTATTTCAATAAATCAAAGATAAAATAATATCAAGCCAGTCGTTTTACAGTAATAGGTAAAGTAAGCTGTATGTAATAATGAGCGAAAAATTCTTTCAAACGATAAATATTTTTAGATAAACTAGCAGAAAATGTTCGTCGCCTACAAAAGCATCAATGTGTCAAAGGATACTAAAAGCTTTTTACTAGAAATATCTCCACAGACGACTTATTACGATGTCGGTCTCTTTCGACCTAGTCTGATCTGGATTTGTAATACAGAGGTTTTTATGTGCTCAAATATTTTATCATCATCATTATGTACCTTTGCAAATGGAATATTTTTCTTATGATAACATTTTTTTCCTACACATAGTTTAGTTTATCCTGCTTGTACTGGGATGACATTAGCGTTAACAAAATTACCTTTCAGCTTAATATTATCAACTAAAAATATTCATACGAAACCCATTTGTGTCCAAACTTGAAAGTAAAAGACCTAAATGTTAAAAACCAAATAGCATTCAACGTTTCTTGCTTTCCTCCAGCCACAACAAAATTACAAGTCTCTCTTTACATCAAATCATTAGTTTGCCAGACGCTTTTCATGTATGCTATAACTACAGTTTCTCTTTGAAAGTCCGTAATCCCTCATTTCCTCCACGTTTGTAAAAAATGATACGGCGTCATGGCGTTCACTCGTTGTGAATTTTTAACAACGTTCGAACTTCAACAGGCAAAGTTTCAGGAACACGTCGGGAATTGCCCAGAAGTTCTTACTTGCGAGACATGAACTTAGTCAAGGCATAATGAGGTCTAATATTCCAATGGTAGTAAAAATAAAGTAAGGAAATGTATTATTCAGGTTTGATTTCAAGAGTTGCGCTATGAATTCTTTTGGGGAATCTGCCATTGCCTATTAGGACTTTGATAATAAGGAGTAATGAATAGAATGTAAGAAATAATTGAAAATAACACGCACAAAACCGCAGCCTGGAAGTGCTTCACATTTATAATATTTATTTCTTATACTTAATAGATAAAGTTTTTAATTCTAACTCAAATTCAATCAGGTATTTTTCCATTCCAATAACATTAAATGTAGTATGTCTAGACGGTGAAACCTTTGTATTGAAAATATTATCGTTATTTAAACGTCTTTGTTTCGAGAGGAGACCAGACGACAAAGACGTGTTTTAGATTTTTAATGATACAATCTATAAGAGATCTTAAAGTCTAAACAGTGAGCTTAAGTTTCCATTACTGTTTTTTATAAGACGTCCAGACAAAGAGAGGTCAAAACAAAAGAAAAATATAAACATTAATTTAAAAAATGTTGTGTGACTTCCTCGCCTGCTCATGCATACATTACAAAGTACAAAATATAAATAAGTATCTATTAAGTAGGTACATACATAGACTTTTAGTTCCAATCCCCGGAAAATCCAGGGCAAGCGGCTAGTCACATACAAGAATATTGCTATAAGCCTACTCTGGTCTGATTACTTTATAAAACGAAGCACGTAGCACAATTGCTTACCATCTATTGTGTGAGCGTAGAACTTTATCATGTCTTTCGAGATTTATGAACATAAGCCCCTTTGTGAAGTAGAACAATGATTCTACCTAGTTACTTCTGTGTAAAAGGCAATATTTAATATTACACGTTACTGCTGAAGTCACTTTAACTTTTACGAACACCAGTTTGGGAGAATTCATAATGTTGACGTGAGTCGAGGTTGAGATATTATAGTCTTCACAGTTTTATGAAATAGCATCATGTTTTATTTTATTCAAAAAGAAAACTGTTTTATTTATGATGTTAGTATTCGTTTCTATTTAAACAATCTTTATGAACATAATCTACAAAATAAAACACTTATACGTGGTACATATTTTAATTTAAAATTAGAAACTCCTCTATAAAATTGGAATTCGATATCTAATAACGGCACTCAACTGAAAAATGAAATAAATTATGAAAAGGTGCAGACAGCAGCAACAGACCTCAATATCCAGTGTTACGGAGGGCAAACGTAATTGCTCATTAAAGATAATGGTCCATCCGCGGACAATCATTAGGAAAATTTCATTAATTACTGAAGCAGAGAGAACTCTAAGCTTGAATAATTTATCAATTGAAACCTCGCAGCCGTTATTACATCAGCTATTCTTTTGTTTCTATGCCAGAAGTGCATACAATTGTTGCCAAGCAAATACTATTGTTCTTAAAGCAAATAAATACAAATATATCTACATTTATGTACGCACGAACTTGGTATCACAGTATAAGTATAGAACATTATGAAGATTTCATCACTAAGTATAAATCATAGTCGCTTTCTCTTCCCTATGTCCCTATGTATGTTTAAATCCTTAAAACTACGCAACGGATTTTGATGTGTTTTTTTTTCAAGAAAGAGTGATTATAGAGGAAGGTTTTAGTATATAATTTATTAGGTTTTAGACAAAGCGGGCGAAGCCGCGGGCGGAATATAAATATGTTCTATAACTGGCTATTCACACACACTAGTCTCTTATCTTTCGTAGCAGCAGATTACGGTATTTCTGCAAAAAAAGATTTATATTCGTTATTCTTTGAATAGTTAATGCATTCAGTGACATTTTTCCTCCGTCTCCTCTCCGGGTCACTCGGAAAAATAGCAACAATAAAATACGAGAATGTAGGTTAAGTTAATTTAATCGCTGTGACAATTTACATGCTATTATTTTCAATTTGAATCGTTTTAGATGATGAGAAAAAACAACATTTGTCTTTATAAAAGGGAGATTTATTTTAACTCATTTTATAAGCGCTTTCTTATATGCTCTAGCTCTCTGATATATATTTAGTTGCTGACATTGTCTACGGTTTGTTTGCTTTTTATACGTTACTGGATAAACACAAAATTTGCCAACATCCATCTTGGCTTTCATTCAGAGCTTTAACTGGAACAAAATTTATAGACAGAAACAAGTTTACCTTCATTTTAAAGGAATTAGCTAAAATATATGTAAACCAACTCATATACATAAGCCTTTATTTTATAATTTCAAACCAATATTAGGCTTATTAAATACTTACGTAAAAACGTTACTATTTTCCACTAATAACACGTCTTTCCGTTAACAATCCTAAAATCTTTAGGTGATAAAAAATATCTATTTAAACATAGATACTAAACCAACAAACACGTTTTTATTAAACAGTTGAAAGGTTCGTAATTATTACTTTAAGCCCCAAGAACACTTAAATTCCGAAAAAGAAAAACCATACAAGAAATCTCGAAGGAGTCGTAAAGGTCGAAACGTGAGACTAACAATGGAAGATAAATCTCGTTTTTCACAAAAACTATTCAAGTTTCCCGTTCTTACAATCAATATTTCATACTATCTTTGAAGGGTTTCCTATCGTTTGAAACGACTCTTTATATTTTTTTATTCACTCTTCAATCTAGATTATTATCGAAGCCTTTTGTATTCTTAGATATGTATACCATACTTGTCTCTACTAGATATTACACGTTTGCTATTATGTATTACTTAATGTATTATTTAATTGAAAGTTTCTATAGGTTTGATAAAATTTTATTAATTAGACCATTCAAATGTTTGTAAAACACATCTTCTCACACAAACATCATGCCCAATTATTATGATGTATCAGCAAGGTTACATATTTGACTTTCGCAATATTTGAACATAATTTAGAAGATATTTCAATCAGAAGACGTATCATGTAATCATTCATATCTCATTAATCTAAATAAATTGAGGTTACAAAAAACGTGTAATATCGCATTTCTTTTCCGTATATATTTAAGGTAAATGCGGTGAAAAGTTCCCTGGAATATAATTCCAGTTTGATATGTATATAGCTAATATCGTTGAAGCCTAGAAAGTTCGCGGGTATTAACTTCGCGAGAATTGGAAAAGTTTCGCGTCAGAATTCTTAGAAGACAGCTCTTTGAAAGTTATTTACGTATGCTATCAATAATGTCGGGAATATATCTTTCTACCTTATTCTCCGTCATTTATTCACTATTCCAGTAAAGATGTTTTTGTTACAGCATTCCGGGAAATATAATTATAAAAGATACATAACAATGGCTTTTGAAAGATTGTCTTTTTTGTCAGGAGATAATATATTATGGATTTCCTTTATTCGATAAACATTAAACTTAATGAAACGGTTAGAGTGATGTTATTATATAGGTACAAAAAGAGTATTTCAATCACGCACGATAACAAATTATGAATGTGAATACTTCCTACAACTGAATTAAATTCACTTAAATAAAATTCATATCTTATAAAAAAATCATAATATGTATTCATATCGCTATTACGCAGCTCTATATTATATAAAACGTGAATCATTATAATTTTAAGAATTTACGTGTCACTCTTACTTTATTCCTGCTACCCAAGTTATTTGTAACAAGATCGACGTTAAAAACGTAGAGCAATCAACAGTAACAATTCAACCAAATAAAACCTAGTAAAACCTTTTATTTCTAAATCTTCCCAGCACCCAAGGGCTACGCTCTAGTTCCAAGCACTCGACCTTCCAACCACGAATCGTGCTCATCATTCCACCCTTGGCCTGATTTGACACTCGCGGTACGAACTTAAGGGCTGTCACTAAACATGAACAACTGGCATAACAAGCTTCATTTGTTTACACAATTAGAGATTAGCTTTTCCGTTGGTATTTAGTACATTTAAATAAAAGCTTTCCATGCATATTGGAATCTGAACAAGGAATATAAATTAATGATAATATTAGGTACACTTATGTTAGAAAACAAAAGTCAAACGCTGTAAAGTTTTAATTTTATTATTTTAGGTGCATATTGATCCTTCTGTCTTAAATATTAATCATTATTATCGTAAATAAAGTATTCTTAGTTATAATTGAAGGTAACAAATTTTTCAACAAGTAAGAATGAAAATAAAACAAACCAAATTGACGAATGAACATATTTCCACATAAAATTTTTAAGTATTTCATTATTTGAAAATAATGTAGTCTCACTCAGAATTCAGTCACAATTTTCAATGATGAAGCCAACCATACAAATCTAATATCAATTTGAAATGCATTATACCTTGTATAGGCGCTGATTGAATCGCGGTCTCGGGTCAACCGCGTCACAACCACAACCGAATTGTAATTTTCAATAGAGCTTTCAGCTTGAATTTTGGTTAAAATTGCATTCTAAACTTTTTAGTTTAGGCCAGAATAGCAGCTTTTACAACTAAATAGCGAATAATTTATCACGAATTGGACTACAACTATTAAATACAATAATAATATTATATTTTAGACTTTGTAGTGACTTACGACTAATTGAAACAAAATTTTAAAAATAAATAAGTACGATACACTAAAAAAGAAAACAAAAACAATATTCTACAATGAACAAAACATAATTTAATCCATATAAGTTATACCACAATAAAACACGTCGTTTAAATTATATTAGGGGATAACAAACCCACATCGAAAGCTTGTGGAAAGTCACTGAAGGTAATCTAATAACTGCATTCAATGCAATTCTGTCTATTGCACGCGCAAATTGAGTTACGGTCCGCCGCAGCTGCAACGGAATACTTTACACAAATATTTAATATACTGCAAATAGTGATAATTCAATGTATTCATTAGAGTATGGTAGTTTCTTCAAATGTTCACATTTTCATCCTTAACACGTTCGCTGCGAAACAGGGCTTGAAACACCCTGTCCGTGTCTCGTCGTTATAGCGGTAGGAAAAAACTTAAACTTCTCTGCCGTGCGGGAGGCATAACTTCCATCTGGTTCAGTGTAGGAAAGTGATATCTATATATCTGAGATGTGCTATTGATTCCTAGTTCAATGGTATACCGACCTTAATACCGGGTTTCTTAGACCTCGTGCCGCACTGAACAAATAAAAATTCTAACATAGTGCGGAACGAGGTTGCGAACACCTCGTACCACCGCGCACCTCGTACCGCACCCTAAGCTAGCTTCACGCGGTTAGTGTTGTGCAACGCATTCGAGACTATTTGTGGAACAACTTATTGAAGCTTTTACAAAGAAGGACTTGAATGTGGATACAGGTACCTAATTTTCAAACTACTCGTTATAATAAATATCGTTAATAGAAACGTGAATGTGACATGTTGAGTAACTTTCTTCAAATAGGTTGATAATCATGATTACTATTAGTGTGTTTGTTCATTGAATCAACTAATCAAAATTTAACTCTTGCCCAAGTCAACAAGCCAACAAACAAGGCACATCATCTCTTAAAGGGATCAAAGAAGAGGAGATGTGTAGGATGTTACGAAAAACTCCGCATCTTCTTAACAAGTCGTGAGGCCGACAAAAAAAGTAAAGGAAATTCTCACAGAATGCACTGGTTGCAAACAATATTCTGGTTTGGCCTGTTTTAATAAAAAAACATCCATAAGTTTGATAAATAAATACAATTAAATAAAATCGATATTTCTTTTCCCATCACTAAATTATATGAAAAACTGCTATTGTTCAGTGCGGTATGGGGTACATCAGACCCCACATTTTATTTTACCCATAGAAACTAAACTAACTAATCTAACCACGGGCGGCGATAGATTTAGGTTAATGAACTCATTGTTAATAATAATCACGACAAAAGCCGCACACTTTGTCTTATTTGGCGCCAAAAAAAGGATTTTGGTCTCCTACGGGCGGTGGGGTTTAATATGCCTCGTGCCGCCACAATCTCTGGTATAGGACAAGGTTTAAAACGACCCGTAACGCAGTAATGGAAAGTACAGATATATCTGTGCCGCAGCGAACGTGTTAACAATCGAATGTTACATTGTAAGAATGCCACGAACTTAAATCGGGTCAGTGTTGAATTGACCCTTTATAGTATACAGTATTTAATATAGTGTAGAATTTATACTTCTTCATGTTTACGTGAATATTTACAAAGTAAGACAGTTTTTGTGCTGTTATATTTCATTATATGTATATGTGTTAATCTATGCTGTGAATAAAATTAAATTTAAACACGTTTCATTCCAATTCTCCGAGACCGTTTGCCTATCCAAGCCAAATTTATCAAATTCGGTCAGTTGTTTTTTATGTAATGGGCGACTGTATTATATATGATTTCTTTATTTATTCTTGTAATTTACAAATTTATTAATACTGAGACATGTATGTAAGCAGTAAGTATATTTGGATATAAATTTTACTTGAGATCTTAGCTTGAGATATGTATATCGTGTTTGCAAAAATGCGTCAACCTTCTGCATAAACATAAGGCAGTTGTTTTATTTAATTAACATTAATAACACTTAATTAAACGTAACAAAAGAGAAAATATTGTATAAAGTATATAAAGGAACTCACAATCTTTTCTTTTCGTACAAATTAGGTTTCCCATCGATCCCATTCACACGCCTACAGAGAAAGACATCTACGCACACCCATTTACTGAGTAAGAATAACATTAGGTATTCAGTTAAGAAGTTCAACGTGATGGGATTTACATTAACAGCAGAAACTGTGGAAAACTTTGCCTGCTTTAGAAGGAACCACATAGTAAAAGTTGTTGAACCGTTTGCAAATGCAGAAAACTGTTCCGAAACTTTTTCTGTAATTTTCCTATAATGTTGTGGTTTGCTATGAGATTTTTCTCTAACATACCATTTTTAACAGACGATTTATCTTAATAAGAATAAAGTTGTCGAGATACTTAAAACTACATTCTAAAAGATTGTTATGGAATGATTTCAATTATATTTACCTTTCTTCTCATCGCCTGTATATTTGGATAGATAACCTAACCAGTAAAATCAATAAGACGCTTCAAAGGAACACTGGTAATATCATAATCATTTTACACTTCTGTTAATATCTATAAATTAATACACAAACTACAAATATTAATCGATCTAGTTTCAGCATGATATAGGTCACGCCTACTCCGTGGAGTAGGGGCAGGAAAACAGTATTTCCTTCCGCTCAATAAATCTCTTCCTATTTAATAATCCCATGCACATCCCATTTCCTAATGGGGTTGGCAACATATCCGCTATTTAATGCTTTTGTTGTAATAGAAGATATTTACCCCATCCTTCAAATTTAAGTTACTTAAAACGTTTATTGTGTAGGATGAGTTATTTATATATTATACTTTTTATAAACAAAACTGATGGATAACCTAGATCGAAACGCAAAAATAGGTATAATTAATGCAAATTTGTAGAAAAAAAACCGCTAATGAATAAAAAGGAAGGAACAAAGAAACTCCACATAACGCCGAGTAAAGGATTGAGATATATTATCTTGATGGAAATAGATAATACTGTAAAGTAGGAAAGATTTCTTTATGTCAGAACAAAGAAGGTCGCTCTTTATCATGCCTCTTGCATGTTACAAGCTCTTGATACAAAACACGAACTAATGCCTGCTGGAAACGAATTTTTCACTGGAAAATGTAAAGTATTTTTATGTCACGACTTATGTTGGAAGGCACGTACTTTTAATCCTAGAATATTTGGCGACTTCTACTCCCGGTGCTCCATTATTCTACATAATGTGCTCTATATTCTTCTTATCTTTTGACTCACAATTGTAACATATTTTTAAATATTTTAAAGATTGTCCTTATATTAAGTCCTATTTAAAATACAGTTTTAATTTGGTGAAACGTTGCTTTCAGACCATAATGTAGAATGTTCCTTAATAACATGCAAATAGTGTTTTCGAGATAAATCTGGAGGCGGGCGTAAGAAAGATTTTGTGATCGTGGCGCAGACGCCTATTTACATGTTTATCAGCTTAACCCTTTCTGAGAGGCTGTAATAATCTGCGGGATTATAACGACATTTTCTGAGATTAATGTATTCTCGCTGTATTTCAATATTTTTCGTTATTTCGGCTCTACATCTATTATGATTCATAATTACGATAAATTAACGAGATTTTCACAATGTATGTTGGAAATTTATAACAAAAGCTTTGTTAAATATTTAAATTAAAGTGCTGCGAGAGTTTGTTTACGCTCACGACGTGCGAAACTATTCAAGGAGAGACATAATTGCGTCCCGGCAGTACTCCACAGCGCCTTTTCACTGTAAACTTAGAATGTGTTACCTTCTTCCTTTTACGAAATTGAAATATTTACTTCATATAATTATATAATGTTATATATTCGCATAATTTTATATAAATTTTATAAATATATAGGTTTTTCATATAGGCAATGTTATAAAAAAAGTATCACACCAATATCCTGTTTAACAGAATAACCAGAATAAATTTTTACAAGTTTAAGTTATGTTCTTGTTTGTAAGTGTTTAACTTTCAAATACTTCAATTAAAGTAATTGTGTGAAAAACTCATGAAGAATCTTATTAATGGGAACATCTATTATAAATTACCATAATAAAATATCAAACGAAAAATACGCCTCTCCATTTTTAACATTTAACTATAAGTTTGTTTTAACAAGTCGTTAACCTCAATTGAAACGGCTCTTGGCTTAATCGATTATACGTAAATATTCGCTTTTAAATATTAGTACTTAAATCGAGTTTATCGATGGCGCAAACGCCGTAATTAAATGAAATATCTAAAGAAAACTGTAGAGGCGTCTCGTTAATTCGCTCCAGGCGCTACGTTGGCTTTAACGGCTTTGGCGGCGTTTTCCTTGATGGAAAATTATGTTTGCACACTTTCACTTATTGCTTTTAAGATTTAATGTGCAAAATTGCGTTTGTTTACGTTGATTGTATATTTTGATGTAAGTTGATAAAATATAATTGTATACGAAAGCAATGAATATAATAAAAAAATTCAGATGACCATTTGACTTCCTAAACTTGATTATGTGAAGTCTTTTTACAGTAAACTAGAAAAATTGTGTATAAAAGAGTATTTAAAAAAAAACCTAATCAACTTTTTAAATCAAAATTCTTCTTTGGGCCATAAACTATTGACATATGTGTTAATAACAAATGTCGAACTGTATTTTATTAATTTGGTTTATTAACGATTGTTTTAATAGAATACAATTGAATATTACAATTATTAGTGATACTTCCATTTGTATGGAATTATTATCTTTGTTCGGAAATGCCAATCATATTTATTACTACGTGAACATAACAAAAACAAAAACAGACACTAATTGGATTCTTATATCGCTTTTATACTTCGAGATTGTTCGAGATTCTTTTTAAAACAATGTTATTCACAACAATTTTGTGTACAACATTTTGATTATAATTAGTTGTTTGAATATTTTTCAAAGTGTAGCTTAATAAAAAAATGGGATAAAGTTTAAAACGTTCCGTATTATAAAAGGATGAAGTTCCTTTCAAACGTTTCATATACTAAGATACGAATATGTTTTATAATTACATACAATTTGAAACACATTTTGCACAAGACTTATTTATGTTCTTTTATTTCAGAAACGGCATCGCCTGAGGAATTTACGGTGTACGTCGGTCGCTGGACAGAATGCTCCGTAACTGACGTAGAGAATATTAAAACTATCGAAAGGTAAAGGTGATCTTATCTTAAAGCAATAATAATAGTTTAATAATTTAACATAATATGTGACAAACTTTACTTCTAAGTTTTTTGTACAGGAATTTTCCAAAGAACATTTAATATAATACTTGACTTAATTTCTTTATACATACTTATAGAACAAATCATTAAAATTGGTCATAAATGTTAGTAAAACTAATATTTTCTGTGTAAATTAATATATAATAATTAGTAATTGAAGTAAAACTCATCATTAAAATAACATTATTTATTTATTTATTACATTTATTTCAGGTGACAGATAATAAATTGTACAGACCCATAGAATAAATACCTTACAGACTAACATACATAATATAATAATATATAACTAAACCTAAGAATAATGTTGCCTCTACGCTGCGTAGCAAGCTACGTACGCCACAATATCGTCTTGTAAATGAATTTTCCAAAGGTCAACATATTTTTAGACAAGAATTCCTTAAAATATCTCATCAAGGTTTATGTTATTTTTTAAGGTATAACATACGAATAGAGACCGATTCGCTAGTACACACACCACGGCTTGGTCTCCAGCGCAGGCAGGTGCAATGTCGGCGGAAGGATGGACAATTTGTCGAAAATATGTGAGTAAAATTAATAATTTCCTTAAGAATAATATAAAACCTTAAAAAACACAGCTCTTAATTATTCAGAACAGAGATAAGTTTGCAAAACGTAATGCTCTATGTACCTATTGTATCTAATTATCGCCTTCGACTGCTTTATTTTTCGTTTGTGGACAAATTGCCATAGTCGTTGTCAGAAAACGAAATTCTGCATTCTTTTGTCCAAGGTAACTTTAGCATAACGATCCAAGGTTACTTTAAATTTAGAAATTTAGAACATCTTCTAAACGAGATTTTTTATATAATTTTAAGCTCACGTTCGAAGCTTTCATGAATAATTCCTAAGCCTAGCATTTATCATGCCCCAAAACTTCAGTATTTGTTCGGAAAAAATATATTTCCCTTAAAATAAGAGCGTTGAAGATGAACCGGATTCGCGTCGAGAATATTGACAAGATCCAACTGGGTCATATTATCGTTAGCGCGTCAATCGAGCGCCATTTTGTTGATGGCTGATGCTAACGCAAAAGCATGACTTGTGAATTGATGAATTATATAAAGCCTAAAGGTGACAAATGAGTCAACTGAATTCGGTATTTTATTACTGATGGAGAACCTTGAATTGGGTCATTGTGTACGAGAATTATGCGCAAAAATTATCGCGAAAGTATGAAAGTTATAATTTATGTCATTAGGTTTCTTAAACAGTACATTTAATAAATTAATTTTAAACGCTTATAATAATCGTTTTAACTTTTAAGTAACACTTGAACTTAACGGAAACTAAGCTAAGCTAAGTTGTGAAAAAGAGTACTTTACTTTAGCAAACTAAGCACTGATTTTATCGCTTACCTGCTTTAACTTAGTTTATCTTAGACTTAAGTACATAAGTTGGTCTAAGAAAAGTTTTTAAAATTTAATGATAGTAGATATCTATCAAACTAGGTTTCTGTCCGCAGCTTCACCCGCAGGGCCTAAAACCTAACAAATTATATAATATTGTATTCTGTGCTAAAACTTTCCTCGAGAACGACTCTATCTATTTAAAAAATCAAAATCAGTTGAGTAGTTTTAAAGTTATTAGCATACATACATTATGATAGACGCGAGAAGCGACTTTGCTTTATACTATGTAGTGGTGTTTTATTTATGTAAGTATAACGATGAGCTTTGATTTTCAAAGGTATTGCGGTGCTGCAGTATCAAACATAGGTGCGACGCGTGTGTGCGTGATGCGTGAAAACTGTTCGTTAGGCGAATGGTTGCCATGGAGACCGCGGCCGGACGGCTCGCTCGTACGCACCAGGAGGCTGCGCCGGCTGCCGCAAGGTGATATGTTATTTATTTTAAATGTATTTTTGTTTGTTCTGGAAAATTTAGATAGTTTATAGTAATTTTGCTAATTCATAAATTAGGATAAACATTGTGAACATATTTGTGAGCTCAATTATATATATTTTTAAGGTTACTACTAAAATTAAGATAAACTTCGTGTTTTGATTAAAAATCTATATTCATTTGTTTTCTCTCTAATGTTACTGTTATGTCTTCGACACAGGTCTACGCACTGTCTATTGTACTAAGTAAATACATTAATTTTCAGTCCATTTTATTTCTCTACATTATTATTCTAATCTCTAACTTCGTTTTTAATTACATTTCCGTCAGGCGGTGGAAAGGAATGCGACGTGGTAGAGGAGGTGAGGCCCGCTGCGATGGAAGCGAGTGCTCACTGGACGCCGGGCCCTTGGGGCTCCTGTAGGGTCGCTGTTGAACAATCCGCCACGCCCGCACCACGTAAGTCGTAGTTTTAAAGGCAATGTCACAAATATTGAACAACTTTTTTTATTTACTCTTTTGTTTATAATCAAACTTGTTGCATTACAATAACACTTCATGTAAATTTTTCTTTCCTATTTTTCGCAATTTAAATTTTTGTATAGAACCCATTTTTACAGTTTCATTAATTCCCTAACCCACTTATGCATTAGCCAATGACGAAGAAGACGACGCAGACGACGACGACGCGATCTATGACGAGGACGACGAATCGGACGAAGCAGACAAGGACAGTAACTCGAGCTGCGGCGGCGGCGTGCAGCGGCGCGAGGCCACGTGCGTGCGTGCGGACGGGAGAGCGCTGCACCCAGCACAGTGTGCTCATGCACCCATGCCAACCCTGGTGCAGCCGTGCGAGGTCAGTGACAACACTTCGCTATAGACACCGCAAGTTCACTTATGCGATTTGCGATAGAGCTGCTAAAAACGATATAAAAGAGCGAGCAATATATTATGTTTTGCAAGCATAATATATATTATGGTGTAGACGAAATTATTCATGGTTTTTAAATATATCACGAATCATTCAATTTGATTTTTTATTGCAAAGATCGTATTCTATAATATTTGAATATGATTAACAGGTACCATGTCCCCGTGACTGTGAGGTAGGTGAATGGAGTGATTGGGGAGCGTGTCAACCAACCGATGGCTGTCCACTGTTCCCCGTACAGCAACTCACTACTACAGGTAATTTATTTCTATATGAGGCAGTCAAACTCAATTTATTTAAAGAATGACGAATCAAATCAAAAAGTATTCAAATGAAAGAGCGCGTAAAACGAACTGCTTAATTACAATTTAAGAGGACGCTATTAAAAAAAAAACAAGCTTTTATATTAAAAAATAATAATAATACAGCTTCAAAAACATTTTTTCCACAGGCTATAGCGTACGTCGTCGTCGCATCATCGCAGCAGCATCCGGCGGTGGGGCCCCGTGTCCTCCGCTAGAAGAAAAGCGAACGTGTAGCACACCACGATGCGCGTCGTGGAAAGCGTTACCTTGGGGCCCCTGCGTGCTCAACCAACAACATAACACTTGTGGACCGGGACGGCGGAGTCGCGAGTTGAGATGTGTGGGACATGATGGAGTAAGTCCTTTTTTCTATGGGTGTCGTATAAGTTTTTATGATCCATTGCATAGCATGCTGACAGTTCAAATGTAGAGTAAATATGAAGACTATATTTTATTAAATAAAAAAACATAAAGAGATTATAATAGATATTATAATATATTCTATGTCGATAGTAGCTCTATTCGATAGTTTTGGAATTACGTTTCTTTTTCTTTTTGCTGTCTTATTAAATTAAAACTTACATATTATATTTTTCCGATTACAATAACGTACGTATACTGTACAATCACAAATCTAAAATTTTAATGTTGTTATATAATATCATAAATCCAATCAATGTCCATGCAACAACTCACATAACCATTATACACAGAAAGAAGCACAGCGTGCTTGGTGCAGCGGCAGCGGAGCTCCCGCTCGTACTGAACGGTGCCGCATCGCGTGTCCCGGCGACTGTGTGGTTACTTCATGGGGCCCCTGGTCGGCGTGCTCTGCGGCCTGCCTCGCGCCCGGACATGCGAGACCTACGCGCACTAGGAAGAGATTCATTGTGGCACATGCGTCGCCTAGTGAGTAACTTGTGATCCATTAAATATTTTACTTTACGATACTCTCTGATAAGACGGTTCTTTGTTTAACTTCTTTCAACTCTACATGTTCTAGCATCTTATCAACAATTTATATTATAATTGTTTTTATCTCATATGTAGAGAAATTTTCTAAACAACACGATATTAAAGTTCTGTATTTGATTTCAAATTCAATGCGCCTCTCGCATAGTAATTCCTAATTTAAACATCGTCTAATTTTAAATTCAATTATATCGAACATCTAGTTTCATCGAACTCTCGTTCCGTATACTATTAATGGGTAAAAATCTAAAATATACAACTCATTTAACAAATATCATTACACTATACGGTTAACAATATTCTGTTATACCTATTGTTGCTGATATTCAAAGCCAGTGTATAATATCGCTAATCTTCTTATTCATCGTTGATTTTGCTAGATGGCTGGCCATGTCCCGCCCAAGAGCTGCTAATACAAAACGAAACATGCAACACTCACGCGTGTGGCACTTACTCGTGGCTCGCAACGCCGTGGGGCCCCTGTGAGCGACGCAATCAAGATTACGTCCCTGCTAATAATTACACTGATTTACTGGTAAATTGATGTTACATGTGATCGACATAAAATAAACGTACTGAAATGAAAATTATAATTTTGCAAAATGGCATTCTCATTTATTAGAAATTTGTGGCAAATAAAAAAAATACATTTATTAAACAGTTTGCAAGAAAATTAATAGTCTCAACTTGAATTTGAATTAAGACTAAAGATTAAACGTACAGCCCATATACATTAATAATTAATATTTTAAAATGCTCTTAGGATACTGATGTTTTCAACCAAAGTGACGACGAGGAACCTTGTATCGAAGAGGGAGAAATGACGAGAGATGTGATGTGCGTGCAGAACAACGCTGATGTTGTAAGGGAAGCTCTGTAAGTGATAAAATCTCCATTATATTGTTCTAAGTATAAGTTACACAGTATTAGCAATCTTATTGACTTAGATTAAAATTCTTATAGATAATTGCACTCATATAACTGGTAGACTATAAAGAAACAATATTTTTAATAATCAAGATTTGGTTTTTGTTCTCTCTTGACTCATTTGACTCACTAGAGTCTAAAAAAATATTATGTATTAATAATATGTGTAGAGCGGCTATCTTACTCTCCACTAGAGTCAATCTCGACCTATCTAAAATTCGCTCTCCCTAGAGATCTCTACCATAGCATCATAGAGCAAACACTAAGTACAACTTTTCAATAGATGTGCACCCCTGAAACGGCCTGCCTCCCGTCGTGCGTGCACAATCCGCTGTAAGCGAGGTTGCCGCGTCGAAGCCTGGATGCCTTGGTCTACTTGCCCTAACACTTGTGGTAATTTAATTTCATATTTCCTTATGCATTTTTTATACTTACGCAATACAACATATAGTTACTTTAAATTTTTAGCTTAAAAAAATATTCGTTTCTAACTAACCATAAGCTATTCAAACTATCTTGTATCACCGCTTCTAAAAATGCATAACATAACTTGTTATGTTCGTTATTTTGAACTAGCTTTCCGCCCGCGGCTTCGCCCGCGTTTTCAAAGAAAAACCCGTTCCCTTAGGATTTCCGGGATAAAACCTATCCTATGTCCTTTCTCGGGTATCAAAATATCTCTATACCAAATTTCATGCAAATTGGTTCAGTAGTTAAGGCATGATTGAGTAACAGACAGACAGACAGAGTTACTTTCGCATTTATAATATTTACGAAGTTAAAGTAATATAGATCATGATAAATTTCAATTTTAATGTAGCAAATTCATTTTAATAATGCATATTCCACAGATCCCGGCAAGCAAGTGCGAATCCGCCGTGTGCACGGGGGCCCCAACTGCGGGCCGCTACAAGAGTCACGCGACTGCCCCGTACCGCGTTCCTGCGGTGCGCGAAGCCCCGGCTGGGTCACTGGCGAGTGGAGCACGTGTAGGTTGCCGCCTGCACAACGCTGCGGCATCGGTTATCGAGTTAGAAGTGAGTATATTCTACCAGTTTCAGTCACACAAGTGCATATACAGTGGTGGACGATTAATTAGAAACAGGTAACACGATGAAGTAGTCATCAAGTTTATTTAACGTTTGTGTATTAAAGTATTAGAGATTAAGCATTATTTCATATGTAATAGAACACCCGTTTATCTAGTTTTATAATAAATTACTTAATTTTAATCAAACGTTAGCTTAAATTAATAAAATCAAACAACTTTAGGTGAAGTCTGATTTCCGCGTATTTTCAGTCTGGACAACAAATTAGAAACAGCATGTTTCGAGTGTTCTAAAGTCAAAACCTATTAAAATGCCGTCAATATTTTTTTCATCTATAAATATTTGCACCGTTTTTTAAACATTCTATCTAAAAGTTTCTGAAAATTAATTTACTTTGCAGCAAAAATGGGTAAAAGTAAGATTCGTGACCCATCAACAAGAAAAATAATTTTAAGTTTACAATTTGACAAAAGCTGGAGTTACAGGAAAATTGCAAATCATTTAGAGTGTTCGATAAAAAGATATTCAAAGATAACTAATTTTATAATAGAATTTGAGCTTTTAAATGGATCCATTTTTGCCAAAAGAATCATTTGCCTATCCTCGCGAGCAGTAGTTTTTCATGGTCAAGCTTTTCTAGGCACTTAATCAGAAGTACCATGCTCTTTGAAATAAACTATAGCATTGAATATCTTTTTATCGAACACTCTAAATGATTTGCAATTTTCCTGTAACTCCAGTTTTTGTCAAAATGTAAACTTAAAATTATTTTTCTTGTTGATGGGTCACGAATCTTACTTTTACCCATTTTTGCTGCAAAGTAAATTAATTTTCAGAAACTTTTAGATAGAATGTTTAAAAAACGGTGCAAATATTTATAGATGAAAAAAATATTGACGGCATTTTAATAGGTTTTGACTTTAGAACACTCGAAACATGCTGTTTCTAATTTGTTGTCCAGACTGAAAATACGCGGAAATCAGACTTCACCTAAAGTTGTTTGATTTTATTAATTTAAGCTAACGTTTGATTAAAATTAAGCAATTTATTATAAAACTAGATAAACGGGTGTTCTATTACATATGAAATAATGCTTAATCTCTAATACTTTAATACACAAATGTTAAATAAACTTGATGACTACTTCATCGTGTTACCTGTTTCTAATTAAACGTCCACCACTGTATATGTCGCATGCACGGGGGCCCCCACTGCTTACAAGAGTCGCCGCGCTGCCAAGCATCAGGTATATAGACGTAAGTATTTTTTGAATCGAAAAAGAAAATAAAAGTATTGATGACGGAAATCGACTGCGAAATATGAAGAAAAGCAAACGGGCCAGCAGCTCTCCCATTCATAGCATAAAAATATGCTTTATAATTTACGTGAATTATATAAAATGTTTGAACCTAGCTTTTATTTAACTAGAACTTGAAAATGCACACACATTAATTATATGATTTCCGTGAATTATATTAAACTTTCGCAGGCATCTGGTGCGGCTCGGAGTCGCACCGCGTGGAAGCTGGCTCGTGCGCGGGCGAGAGCGTGCCGGCCAGCGTCGCGCCGTGCCGCGTCAGCTGTGACGCATCTGCGCCGCTCGACTGCTCCACCGTGTGTGCGGACCCGCTCAAGTACGTATCCTACTAATATTATAAATGCGAAAGTTTATATCTTTGTTTGTAACTCGTCCACGTAAATACTGCTGAACCGATTTTCATTGGACTGACACTACATAGAATTATATTTCATTGAGAAATTTCAATGAAAGATTCTTAAGTTGGAGGAATTTTCCAATATTCAGATAATAGACAGATACTTGAGAATTATTTAACTCGCGTGCAGTCATGGGTCATAATATTTTTATTTAAGATTATGTACGGTAATTATTTGACCCCTATAAATTAATATGTTATAATGAAAGCCTATTTGTAATATTATTGGAATGTTAAAAATCCAATAATGAATTATAGCTCAACAACAATTCTTGTAATATGAACTGTACTTTAATTTGCCTTCTGTTTAATTTTTCATATTTTGTTTAGACTAGCAGGTAACTTTTCAGCATACTCTCCTGAAAAGCTGTTTTCCTCATATGTAATGTACTTGTTCTAACTAATCCTCCGGACTTTGTAACGATCACTTAAAATGTTTTTTGTTTATATGGATTATGGACGAAGCGCGTAGGAGTTAACCTCTACACGTTTCGTCAAGAAAAATTATTTTTTGTTTCACTGATCGATAAGATAAAATTTTCTTGAAGGAGTTATATATATGGGTTTTGTAAAAAATATCTCTAGCGCGATGTAGGAACATACTAGCGCCATCTTTTAGGAATATGAGTTAACTATTCTTCAACATTTTTGCTACCCCAATTTTAACTCTACAACGGTTTCTATTGTATAGGGTCATGATATAAAGCCATTGTCGACGATTGATTTATTATACAATGAGATTTATTAATAAGTAAATTGTCCCTTTATTATAAAATGAGATTTATTAATAAGTAAATGTTATTTATAAAATAAATTCTTCATACTTTACGGTAGAATAAGTATGCTTTTTACTTATCAACAGTAACATAGAGCTGAATAATTTTGTCGTTATCAGTTAATTTGAAAACCCTTTCAAAATTCAAATAAGGCCTTTTTAATAATACACTGCTATTCTACGGAATAGACCTATGGAAAATAATAAAAATCTAAGGTTTTAAGTTAAGCTGCTTTCTCATACCAGTAACACGGTATGAATACGGGTCACTGACCTTCATTATTCGGTATACAATTTCACCATTATTGAGGTCAATGTCTACGCATAGTAAAGTGATGAATAGCTTTCCAGATTAATTTCAAAATTAATAAGTTGGATATCATTCACGTATTCGATAATCACGATTTTAATCTTTATAAAAATTTCACCATACTTTCATATTAACAAAAAATACATTAGAGTAAGATTTTCAGTGAATTACAGTGAATTTTTATTTTCGAAAAAAAAATCACTGAACCTTTATAAACTCTACGTGCAAATGTTAGCTATAATTAATTATTAGTTTACTGCCAATTTAGTATGAAATTATGTCACCATTTAAATATATGAGTAATTTAATTCAATATTAAATAGGTAATATTAATAACAGGTATTTAGATGCATCGGACCCCGACATTCCGGCTTGCGTTTGCAAAAACGTTAGCTTGGAACTGTTACCTGCTGATTCCGATTGCATTCTTCCATCTGGGTAAGATATATTTTATTTATTTGTATAATAATTCTAATTATAATTGTACATTTTATAATGTTGTTCTCTTATTATTCGCAACATACGCATAACCTACGAATTTAATTTAGTATTATATTCTTAAAACTCACAGTATTTTTACACCATTGCTCTACATTGTAGATTCTACAACTATGCTCTATAAATAATGACGATTATTTTCGTCAAAAATATATTAAATCATTATTGTAATAGGATGGAATGTGGAGAGGGAAGGTCACTTCGAGCTGCACGCTGTATGGTCGCCGGTAGAGATGTGCCAATGGATGTTTGCAAGAAGTTCCATCCGCTTACAGGTACACATTTCGGAATAAGTATCTATTTCATACGATTCATGTATAATTGTATAATAATAAATGTTAACATTTTTTTTTTGTATTTTTACAATCATTTAATATATCAATAATATGTAGCTCGATCATTTTTGATTTTTTATTTATAAGTATCTATATTTACTAAATATTACGACTTATTATTTAAGGTTTTTTCCGTCCAATATTGTTTTTATTGCGGCTGAATCACCAAACTTGATGCAAATAATTATTTTTCAATTAACTAGGGCCTCGCCGTGTCCGAGAAGCGTCCACCGACGGTTTCACATACGACACTGAATTCGGCTCGCTCCTCCGCGGCACGTGCAGTGTGCGGTGCGCGCGCGACTGTACCGCGGGGCCCTGGGCCTCGTGGGGCCCCTGCGCGTCAGAGCCGGGATCCAAAGCGGCATTCCGGTTCCGTACTAGGTACTTATGTTTAACTTGTGAATATTTGTAAAAATGTTTTGAATCGTAAATAATAAAATATTATGGTTATTGTTATTTTTATAAAAGTGAAATTTCTTTGTGTTGAGAGTAAAATTCACAGGGCGCATCATGACAATACCGTCACGCCAAAGAAGTTTCAATTCTCACACGTGTGCTTGGCACACACGGAATTTTTTATTTATTTTTACATGATTGATAACCCCTGTACGTTCTATTTTATACAGAGAAGTGATAGAGGAAGGTTCAGCTGGTGGGCGCGAGTGTGGTGCGACACTGCAGCGCGCCACGTGCACCGAGCTGGAGCCGCGCTGGCGCGTGGGCAGCTGGGACGTGTGCGCGCCCGACCGCACGCTCTGCGGGCCCTCGTACATCAAGCGGGACGTGGCGTGAGTGATACTGGTTGCTATGGTTACGGTTAACAGAAAAATTATCGAGGAAGGATCGGCTGCACACTGCGGCGCCGCAAGTGTAAATGTAACAGTATTTGTAGCTGAACATGCGGTGCGATTCAGAGAAAATCTTATGTGTCTACGGGATTGCAATCACTATCATTATGATCGATTGAAATTTTCTTCATTAAAATCCCCCATTTCATGTGCTTTTATTTGTGAAACTGTAAAAGTACGCTTAAACGATAACGCATCATGCATAATATGCCAATTGCCAAACAATACTTTTCTATAGCATGTGTTAATTTAATTAGCCTGCAGAGCCTGCAATCTCCACTTACCTAATGAAATTTTGCCATTATTAACATTCGGCAGTTAATGATGGACCTCTGCCTGCATAAAGATCACTTACTATTAATAAAGTCCTTCCTTCCTAATATTAATCAAGTCTACAAAACCGCTTAGCAACTAACATGCTAACAAAACAGGTGCGTGGACGGACAAGGCACCAAACTCGACGACTCTGTGTGCGAAGCGTCTGGTGCCGGCGTGACACCGGACCGCGTGTCCACGTGCCACATG
The DNA here is from genome assembly GCF_061535395.1 of Colias eurytheme. NCBI lineage: Eukaryota > Metazoa > Arthropoda > Insecta > Lepidoptera > Pieridae > Colias > Colias eurytheme. The sequence continues at coordinate 2,611,213 of NC_142987.1, read as the reverse complement.
CCGTGCCCTGCGGACTGCGTGCTTAGTCCGTGGTCTGAGTGGAGCCCTTGTGAAATGGTAATGGTTTTTTTTTATATTAACTTAAAGACACTTTTGATTGGATTATCTTAATGTTATTAGGCAGTAGATTTGCAATTGCAAATGTTAACTTTATTAAATTACATTTTTCAGATAAAACAATCTTTCTAAACATGGACGTATAAAAAAAGACGGACGGTATATCGCCTAAACATTGAGTGAAGCCTAGTAATGGCGGCGAAACATCCATGTGTGTGTGCCATGTTGCCATGGCAACAGCTGTCCTGATGACAATGGCGGCTGTATTTTTTTCTATAAATTTTGCCGTAATAATTTTGTCATTAAAACATAAAAGAAATAACTTGCTTCCCTGTGGAATGTAATCCCTTGTGTTTTGTTATTTAAAATTGTACTGTTGCGACACCATTTAACCACGCAAGATGGCATTTTAAATATTTTTTGTGAAACAGTGACGCAGTTAATCAGTCGGTAGTTCATGACGTAATGGCGGCCGACTAGCTTACTATGGTGAGAGTGTGTGCGTGTTTATTGTCTTTACACGATCGCTAGCTTACTAAGGTGGCTTCACGTTGTTTGTTCGTAATACGGCGTCCGTCTTTTTTTATACGTCCATGTTTCTAAAGCGTTTTTTTACAATTTGAGTTACAATTTTTAAATAACTTCAAAAAAAAGGAGGAGGTTATCAATGCCGGTATGCAATCATAATGCCGGTATGCAATCTATTTTTGATATCATTTTCCCACGTTACTCATTTTGCATAATCGCACATCACCACAAACATTTAATTTTCCTCCATATCACAACCCAACTCATTCACAGACGAAATGGGGCGGGCGTCGCGACCGCACGCGCGTGGTCCTGCGTCCCGCGGAGGCTGGCGGCATGCGTTGCTCGCCGCTCGTCGCCGCGGAGCCGTGCGAGCCGCTCGCGTACGCGTGGCACACCGCGCCGTGGGACGACTGCCAGCCGCTAGGTGACTTACTATTTATAATAATAACTAATACATATATCGGTGATCGACTCTTAATTAATCAGTCATTTATTTTTGTATGATTGAAATTCAATAAAACTTCACTAGCGTGATGGACAATCGCATGGTGTGTGGCAGAAACTATATTATTCTAGTGCGCAAATCTCGCCTAGCGGCTTCAGAATCGAAAGCTAGCTGCTACCGTGCTATCGTATAAATTTAGGTGTCAAAAAAAGTCACGAAGTTATGTAATAATTTACTTAAACTTAAATTTCAGGTGGATCTCCATGTGGGGAAGGGACCAAGAGAAGAGCCGTGCGATGTCTACGCAGTGATGGAGTTTTTGTGAATGATACCTTCTGCCCTGTAAGACATTGTTTATAGATCTACAAATATACAAATATACTTTCCACCCGCCGCTTTTCTCGTGTAGTATTTGTCACTCTGTAACCCTAATTTTTCTTGCAACTTAACCACAGTCATTGTAAAGTTACAGCGTCTTTGTTTTTAATAATAAAAATAATATATCAGAATGCGACCGCGAGCGAGGCGCGCGAGTCGTGGTGCTACGTGCCGTGCGGCGTGGACTGCGAGGTGGGCGAGTGGGCCGCGTGGGACACAAGCGCCTGCTCCTGCGGGGACGCCTCCACCGCGAGGCACATGCGTCGGACCAGGTAATTACACATAATGATTACAGAACGATAAAATCATAATGGATTAGGTGTCTTCCCGGCTTTTGTTTGGTAAATAATGTTTCTGTGCTTTACGATTCAAACATACAAGACTCTATGACGTACAAGACTCACAAGCACGCAAATAGATGTAGCAAAACTGCCTACGCGTGTACTAGGTAGAACTTTCTAATGAGCGATACGACAGACATTACTACTGCGAAATAAGGTGTTAATTTCAATTTTTTTTAAGGTATGAACGCTTTTCGGACATACTTGGTCAAACTTTTCATATGCTTCTTAACGAAATCTAGTCGAATAAATAAATATTTGAGTACGTGTTTTAATCGCAGACAACACCTAAGCTCAGCGGTGTGGCCGGGACGCGCGTGCCCGCCCACTGAGCAGCGCGCGCCGTGCCCCAGGGAGCCGTGCTTGCGACTTGTCGCTAGACCTATGCTGGGTTGCCATGTGCAGGTAAATTATTAATTAATGGAAGCTTTAATAAAACTTAAATGTCTATTTCTGTTCTTTCAAAAATGTTCAGGTTTTATTAAATTTTGTTCGAACAAATTCCTATTTAAAACATGTTCTAAATTGCATTTCGAATAGCATTATAAGTATTATTTAATTTAAATTTTGTTCTCATGTTTGTACAGACGTCATCCGGTGAAGAAGCGGAAGGAGCCTGTGGTTGGGGGGTGCGAGTATCTCACGCGCGCTGCGAGCTCGCCAGCGTGTCGGACGAGCCGCTCGCGGACGCGTTCCTGGAGCCGTGGCGCTGCTCCACCGCGCTGCCCGGACGCATTGTGGCACCGCCGCTGCAACACCAGGTGATTGTTGGCAACATAAGGCAGAGCGGATTTCGCACAAATCATCTCTATATTTTATACTAGTGGTCCGCCCCGGCTTCGCCCGTGGTACCTACATGTTTAAACTATCCTATCTCTCAAGTTTGATCGAACTGCACATGGTGTGCGAATTTTATTATAATCGGTTAAGTGGTTTAGGAGTCCATTGAGGACAAACATTGTGACACGAGATTTATATATATTAAGATTACGTCCAGAATCGTAAGCATTTAACCACAGGCAATTTAGGTTTATCAACTCATTGTTAATGATAACCGAGATAGCAAAAATACCTATTATTGAAGGGCAGCTATAAGAAAAAATAAAGTCAAGCAATTTTTACGCATTTACTACCTACGCCATATATACGGTATATATATGGCTGGTATATAATATACCTGACTTGACATTTCAATCATGTAACCAACACTGCAGTAAGCTGTAGGAATCCATTTTTTCGTTACCTACCTTTTATTACTTATCCGAGTATTATTTCATTTCATCTATACCTAGGTATAAGTTTTAGGCTTATGAAAACATCTCACAACCTAGCTACAAAACTGTTCACTAATAAAGCAAACCGCAACTGCCCATTTACTAAAAATTATACATTTCGATATAATATTTTTAACAAATATTCCAGGAGGATGAACTATGCGAAGTGGAATGTGGGTGCAACGAGTCGGAGCTAGGACAACCGGGCCCGTGGGGCTCGTGGGGCCCGTGCCGTGGCGGGGCTCGATCACGCACACGACAACTGTTGGTACCGCCGCAACGTGCTTGCCGGACTTCTTCCAGGTATGTATTAAGAATGTTTAGGGCTTTACAATTTAAAAGAAAAGAAAAATTGAAAAATATATTTTTATGCGAACATATTTCAATGTCTTCTCATTATGTATTTTACGTGTATGATTTGCAATCATAATCAAATATATACGTATTATATAGTATGCAATATAGTTGTATTCTTTTAATTCCTTATATATGTATTTATAAACTGTGGTTATTTATTTTTATGTAGATATAATATATATATATATATATATATATATATATATATATATATATATAAGTGTATGTATATAAGTATATGTATTTCACAATATGGGTAAAATAACCGCAATATATTATATTCTATTATCTATACATGCAAACATATATAATTATTTTATTTCTTAATTAATTGTTTTATTATCTAACAGCAGAGAGAGACACTTTAGACTTAAGCATTTTGTTGTCTGGTGGGGCCCTGAAAACCAGCGCTATGCTGACCATATCGGCATAGCATAAGCTGAGCGGCCTTTACCCTTTAGGTCGCCAGTCGCCACACAAATCATATTCTTAGTTTTAATTTTTATGTTAGATTTATTTAAGAGTGTATTTTTATATTGTTTCTTTTTTTTTTGTTTGTGTTGGTGGTGGTAATTTGGTGTGCCTAATAAAAATTATTTTATTCTTATTCTTATTCTCAATCGAAATTTGAAAATCAAAAAGTTTTCGCTTACTTTATTACTGTAGAACATCCCTTGATTTGAAATTAGATGGCGTTGTGAAAAGCTTATTAATATTATTCGTTTTGAAAATTAATTAACATTTTGTAAATGCATAGATACGTGACGATCGAGTGGGCCAACTGCAGCGGCGACGCGGACGAGATCCCCGACCTGCTCGCGGTGGAGCCGCGCGAGGACAAGCCGCGCCGCGCCGCGCACGAGCGGGAAGTGTACCATGACGGATATATCGGTAAGATCACAGTATAAACTCAATATACATACAGTAGGGAAACTTCATACAAAACGTTCGTAATGGCTCACGCACACAAACAATTATATCTGTCAATTGTCATAATACTTTTACGATTTTCGTAAGCACGCTTTCTTGTGTATGTGAGCCATTTCAAAAATGTTGTATAAAGTTTCCCTACTGGTTGTATCTGTATATTGTTGTATAAATGACATGAGATGATATGTGTAGCAACTATAAATCGCGCAAGTGACATGTTTATAAGAGCGTGTGCCGAGCGCACGTGTAAGAAGTGAAACTTCTCTGGTAAGATTCAAGGATACCAAAATCGCCTTACTCCATGACGTGATCTTGAAATTTTACTCTCAATGCGCCTAAAGAAGTTTCACTTCAAAATGGAATAAATAGTCGATGTTCTACGATTTAATGAATGATTTTTTTTCATTTCATGGTCATAAACTTTTGGCCATAGACTTTTGCACTTTGGACTACATTCATCATCGATTAATTTACCTACTTACTATAAATAATTTTAAGGTTACTGGCCGGATATATACTCTACAATAAGTATTTTTATGTGATATTTACTATCCTTTTTTTTCATAGAGGGAAGCACATCGCTGCTGGCTGTGGTGTGGACTGCCACTATTATACTCAGCTTGTACGGGGCGTTCATGCTTTACCGCGGACTTCTTAGGTAAGAGTTTCAACAATAACCTATTTTATATATTTTGTTTTATTATTAATTTGTAAATGATTTTTTTTCAAAGATCCATTCTTGCTAGTTTTATTTATTATGGTTTTGCTATCTTTATTTTGAAATAAAGTGTTAAGAAAGAATCAAATTAATATTGATGAATTAACAGGTGTCTACGAAGCCGTCGGATGAAGACCATCACCAAAGTGTAAACGGGCAGGAATGCTATGTTGGCAGCTTTATGTTAAACAACTACGACACAATTGCTGATTTCACAGTAATTTTACTGTTAACAATGATACCAAAGTTTCCCTTTTGTTGTTGTGTACGCACCAAAAATTGTTTTTTGATAGTTATTAAAGTCTAGTATAGTGTTTGTTATTTATTTGCTATAACTGTGTTTGTTAAATGAAAGTGGTCCGAGAGCGGTTCCTTGAGGCATCCCAATTACCAAATCATATCAAAATGTGTATCACTAAATTACAAAGTAGCCAACGCACTATCTTATAATAAATAATTCGTAAATTTACAATTTTAACATCAGCAATCAGTCTGTCCGCGAGAGTGCTTCCATGTTTTTAAAATGTATTTGAAAATGCTTTAGACAAATTTTGCTAACAAGCAAAATTCGCCGCATTGTTCGGGCTTTTTGGATTGACAATATTACTAGCTGTAGCTACCATTGTAGCTTAGATTTGGTCGAAATCGATATTGAAATTTTAAAACAATATAGAAAGAGCGTTTTCAACACAGATTTTCTGTTCTGTGAAAATGATTTTAAAAGACACGTATAAGTCATGTATAAATGATTTAATCTCAAATAGATTTGAAAATGTATAATTATTGACAATATAGTCATAGTCTGAGTTGCATTTTATTGTTGTATCTACCGTATAATTTCTTATTCCATATACATAGGGCAAGTAGCGACCAAGTAAGACGTGACACATCATACCACATATCAACATTTTAATATTCGTCTTAAATCTTGTAGTTCATCTGCAACGTATTCTAGTCCATTGCGGAGATTTCCGATGCTTACAAAGTTTCAACCCGAGCTTTGTCGCACAAAAATATTGTACTTGATAGTTTTAAGCCCTATTATTAATCGTACTATTGAAGATCATACTCATCATATAACAATTTTTGTAGATTTTGCATTTAAGGCCATGTATTGTGTACGAGTATTTATATCGTGAATGTGTTCTTAATTACTTTAACTGTCTACTTTTCTACTCTTTCTAAATCTTTGCGTCTCTCTTCTTTCCTTTCTATTGCTTATTTATTTTCATATGCTTAAAGATAAAACACTTTGTTTATTTGAGTACGGGTATGACTATCACCTACTTCTTGTTCCTTCATGACAATATAGAATTAATTGAATATTTCTATTATGATAAGTACATTTACTTTATTGTTATCACAGTTTCAAGTTTGTCTGTCCTTTCACACTTCTCTTCCATCTGAATTTCGCCCTACAATCTATATATAACCATAACATTATAAGATATTGATGTGAAACATGTTAGTTAAGGGATCGTGTTAGACAATACAATATTTGATATTTAATAAAATTTGATTGTGTTTTTGTAAAAATGTGTTTTATTTATTACATCCTTTACACACATCCTGATGAATAAGCTGCCGTTGCCGTAGCCGTTGTTTATTGGGCTTGACTATTCACGGTTTTTCATTTTCGGCACTGACTCCTTTTTTGTTAACGATCAAAATTAATATAAAATGTTTGACCATCCACCAGTCGATTGACAACTATAATCGACAAAATAATTTTAATTAATTAGGGATGTAAGTAAGACTCAGAGAAAATAAAAGAAAGATTTTCTCAGTTGTAGCACAGAATACTTAATAACTTAACCTAACTTAACTAACGCTAGTTGTTGGTAAACAAATTTTCCAAATGATACTTATTTCGAGTCCATTCTTCGTAGGAGCTCTATAACCTGATCAAAAACAATGAGATGAACAAATATTTTTAATAAATAAATATTGAACTAATTTAAAAACATTTATTTAGCTGCGTTTTATTGTCTACATTCATATACTGCATTTCAGCCAAGCCCTGTCGTATGATAGTGTTCACTCGTAACGCTCGAAGTTCCCGCCTCTTCTCGACCAGATCCTTTTCAGCAGCAACCAAATTGTCCACGTTATTTAACAGTACCTAATGAATGGAATAAAAAGGAATTACACATATTGCGTTTGTGACTGCAAGATAATGACAAAAGAAAAATTAAAAACTATCATGCTCATGGTTTTGTCGTGTTCCATTCATTGGGTAGGTACTGTGGGTAGGTAATAAATATAAATTTTTGTAACTTGACAATTTCGTGATATGCCTAGGTAAAGTACAATTAACATAACACCTGCCATATTAAATAAAGATCGGCCCAGATAATACACAACATTAATTTTTAAGAATAAGAAAATGTAGGTATATTATAATAAGACAGTCATCGTGATTATCTTCAGAAAGTGTGAAAGAAAGTGGAAGAAAAATAATTTATAATTTCTATTTTCTTCATAAAAGTCTGCGATTTTTTTTTCAATAGTTAAAACGCTATTTATACAAATATAAAAATATATTTAACATAATAATAAATATGATGAAACACGATATCACTAATTGGCAGCATAATCTGAACACTTATATTCTGCAACGGCTTTCATAGCCTTAAGCATCGTGAGAGAGTTACAAGTATAGATATTTGAACAATAATAATCTTGTAACTCCTTCATTGCTACATTTACAGGGCCATCTGCTGCTTTGCCTTGCTCAATTATGGACGGCACCAATTCCGCGAATAACTTATGTTGATATGGTCCAAAATTAACAAAATTTGGACTTATTTGTGCCATTCTACAACATAGAGTAATTGCGTCACTGTAGAATAAACAAATTCCGCTATACTCTGCTAAAGCTCTAATTATTTTCCAATCGTAACGAGCTTTGCCAGGCGATGTAACAGCAGGCATCGCGAATTGACTGCGACACTCCATATTCAAAAACGTACCACCTGATTCTGTGAAGGCACAGCCTGGCAAAATTATATTTGCAATCTCTGATCCCACATCTCCTTGAAAGCCAATATATATAGTTGTTGAATCTTTTGGTGGCTTCGATTTGTAAAATATGTCATCCGCTCCTAATGATATTATTACACTCGGGCAAATCGTTTGCATTGCTTTCAATGCGCCTGGTTTCCATCCACATTCAAGCGCAGCAGCAAAACTAGCTTCTCTTGTTACAACATTCAACACTCCCCATTCTTTGTCACCTTTAAAACCTGACGCCAAGTTATATAAACTACTCATAATCATACCAGCATTCTGCGATTCCAACTGATCTACTCCAACAAATATTAAAGGCATTTTAGCACTTTTAAAAATATCCTTTGCTTTTGATATTGAATTTACATCTTGGCCGATATAATTAACATAATAATTATATTCACATTGTGGTCCAATTACGTATATATCACACTCATTGTGTGTGTAGGCTAATCTTATCCAAGTATTCAATATTGGGGCTTCGAATCGAGGATTTGTCCCCACTAATAGGATTTTATCAGCTTTTGCTACATCATTCATTTTAACATTTAACGAATAACTTGCTCTCAAATCAATATTTCCATTTAAATGCATTAAATCCCTTTCTATATACGTGTTTTCACAACCAAGTATATTCAAATAATCCTTTGCGACTACTAAAGTTTCCGCGTTACAGTATGGCCCTGCAATTGCCATTATTTTACCAGGACTTACAGATTTTATCGCAGAAGCGACTAACTTGAGGGCGCATTTCCATTCAATAGGAATTAAACAATTATCACTACGTGTCATGGGTGATACTAATCTTTGCATTTCCAAAGAATCGATAGACCACCTGCCCTTATCAGAAACCCATTCTTGATTGATTTCTTCATGTTCCCGAGGTAAAACTCTCAGAACTCTATTAAACCGATAATTCAATACTATATTAGTACCTGTTGCGTCAGTTACATCTATCGAGTTTGCTTTTTTTACCTCCCACGGTCTTGCTTTAAACATATAAGGGATAGCTGTCAGAGCTCCAACGGGACAAAGATCTATAATATTTCCTGACATTTCAGAAAGAAACATTTTATCTACATATGTTCCAACTAGCATATCAGTGCCTCGTCCAGTTGTGCCTAGGACATCCATACCGCATACTTGAGAAGCAAATCTGATGCATCTTGTGCATTGAATGCAGCGCGTCATTTCAGTACGTATGAGAGGTCCTAAATATTTGTCCTCAACGGCTCTTTTACCTTCGAAATGAATATCAGTAAATCTACTACGATCATTGCCAAACTTCATGGACAAATCCTGTAAATCACATTCACCTCCTTGATCGCATATCGGACAATCAAGTGGATGATTAATTAAAAGGAATTCCAAAACGCTCTCTTGAGCTCTCTGTGTGATGTCTGTATTCGTCCACACCTTCATATTTTTCATTATAGGCATAGCACATGCTATTTGTGGTTTAAACATACCTTCCACTTCTACTAAACACATTCTACAATTCCCTGCTATTGATAACCTGTCGTGATAGCAAAAGGTCGGTACAGCTACTCCTTCTCTGCGGAGCGCTTGCAATATCGTAAAATGTTTTGGAACTGAAACAGTTTTTCCATTTATAAATATTGGGACGTCATCAGATTTCGTCCTTTTTTGTATTTTATTCATAACGTTACGATTCAAGAGTTTGTTTAAAATTCGTAACATTTTGATGATATTAAAATATTAATTTTAACGAAATAAGTTTGACAGGTGAAATATTGGATGACCTGAGTTGACCTAAACGCTAAAATGAGTTTGCATTGAAAAGGTTTAAATTAACTTTTAAAAGACGCAGTAAAAGAAATCCAAAATACTTTGCAAAGCTTTGCAACAATAAACGTAAATTCCCACATTTCCTGAGAACATGACTCATTTAATGGGGTAGACCGTAGGTACAATTGTATTTGCATTTTATTTACATTACAAATAGATCATCTAAACTTCTAAAGTAACTTCAAGGTAACTTTAGTACATTCAGATTGCAATACATCTACAACCCGGAATATGTACATACATAATGTACCCGGAATATATAATGTACCTTGTGAATTGAAGAAACCAGTTGAATTAAAGCTTTCTTGAATTGAACGAAGGTTTCAGTTGCTCTTTGGTACCTGTTAAAAAAATTGTATTTGTGATCAGACTAAGAGAGTTCACAGATTTAAAATAAAAAATTTGATCAGTTCTAAATTTGGCAATCTACCGGTAATATATGTATAAAATTATTTTCAGTATACGAATCTCTATGTACTGTGCTATGTACACAAACTCATTAACATATAATTAAATTAACAAAGTAAGAAAAATAATAAACAACAACTACTTTAAAACATACACAAAACTCACATCAACAACCACTAACCTATGGTCATGAAAAGTATCAGTGAACGCGTAATCCAGAGCCAATCGGAAAGTCCTTGCAGCCCTTGGCGCAGCTCGAGCGACGAGCACGCGACGGGCACTTCGCTCTAGACACCGCGCGTGTACGAGCTCGCTACACGCGTGTGCGCACGATTGGGTGCGCTCCCAACCACTTCTATACCCCAAATTATGTGAATAAGTTCTTGAATTCTTAGTTTTTATTACAAAATTGTAATGTCCAACATTATAAATGTGTATATTTGTAAGTTAAATGTATAAGTTAACGCGTAATAAAAAGTCAATTGGAATGTCTGTGTAACCTGAGGACTCCGTTGTAAGCCACGCGCTACAAGCTCGCTGCAAGCAACCGCGCATGAGTAGGTGCGCTCCCAACCACTTATGTAACCGGGATTAAAACATTTAGTCATGTAATAATACAAAGAAATATATAAGAGTCTGTTTGTAAAGTCGAAATATGTATTTGTAAGCTTTTTTACTAAATACACTGAATGCATAATATTTATGACAACGTGTATTAATCTAATACCTGAAACCCTTGTGACCTTATCCTTGAAGTTAGCTTATATTTAAGTGCATTAGGAAAATCGCTCAAATTTTCATAAGTATTTCCAACTTACTTTCCAATAGACGCCATTTTCCAAGCTGGTAGCGCGTCATCCAACAACCGTAGCGCGTTTTGTACGTAATCAGCGGCCGCGCGTAATCTCACGCTCACTGAAGCGAGCGCGTCGCGTAATTCCTTACATCGGGCTACTGCTCTCTCTAGGGATGAGCCAGGTCGAGTTTTGTTGAACCAAATTGAATCTACGAGAATATAGATTTACATTATATGTTTTAAGATTGGTGGAAGATTGTGGAAGGTAGTTTTAGGCATTTGTTGAAATGTGAAAATATATTTTTCATAACCACATTTATAAGTTATAACTAATGTAATTATAACCAAATATTAATACACCGTATCGAAATACTTACCTAAAAATATATGCAATTCAGTTTAAAATAAAAATTACCTAAAAGCTGATGATATTTCGTGTGTAAAGTTTTCAAGTGCTCCATCCGAGTCTGTAGCAGCTGACTCTCCCGTTCTAACTCTTTCTGTCTGACTTTCAGCCACTTTAATTCGAAACGACGCATCTCCTAAAGTGAGAATAAGAACAACGTGTCATATTTCACTGTAGGCTGCATACAATTTGTACTAATAACTAAATTTTATGCGTATCTAACAATTTCTAGCTATTTATATTTATTTTAATAGGAATTAAAACAAAAATTATCCAAGTAATTTGCTTCTAAAAGTGGACGATTTAAATATGAAACACGAATCACATTTTCCATAGACGATAAATAGGCTTATTTCTATGAACTATGTTTTACAAGTCTACGAAATATTTAGGTGCCTATTTGTTACCTTTCTGTTAACATTGGCGATGAAATCTTCATTTTCAGCTGCTAACAAGGGACGTCTATACAAGTCCAAACCTACGATCACCTAAAAAGAATATACTCACATAGACTCACAAATTATTTAGTTTTTGATACTTACCAAAAAATTATTTGCATATTCATTACCTGGTGCATAGTTTTTGCGTAGAATTCTTTATCGGGTGTTATAACAGCCATATCTATATCGTATTCCTTAAGTTCCTGAAATTCACAAAAAGTTATTGACTCCAAAGTGAGTCTACGTAACCATATAATCGATTATAAAATAATGGAGAAGATTAACTTTACCCTGAAAAAAAGTACTGCCCCTCTAGTCAAGTGGCTTTCTGTTAGCGTAGCGTTCAATAGAATAGACTACGAATGTATGAGATTGACGTAGGCAGCTGTAGATAAACGTATCTACAGCTTACGTCAATCTCATACATTCGTAGTCTATTCTATTGAACGCTACGCTAACAGAAAGCCACTTAACTAGGGGGGCTGGACTAATGTTTGAATTCCAAACTTACTATTTCAATGCTCTTCAATTCAGCCATTACCACGGCATGCCTTTGCATTGGGTATTGCTTCTCGCTATTGGCAATTTCTTCTTCAAGTCTATTTAACGCTGCAAGTACAGTTTCTTTGCTGTGTGATTGCATCCAGGAGCTGTTAGACTGAATAAAGTTTGGTTTTAAATATTGTTAATATCAGCAGCTTAAATCTGTATGGAAAGGACAACGGTCTGATCTTTACAAGAAGAAATGTAGTATTATTTTCAACTTCAACCAAAAATAAATTTCGCGGTTATACATGTATACGTCATCATTTATCATTAGGTCTTAGCATTAGGTATACACAAAAATATTCCTTTACCTACTTTATTTTTTCTCTGTAGGTATGCTTATTTTGCTCTAACGACAGCAACTCCACCGAATTCTCTACTTACCCTCTTTATTTTTTAAGCTTTTTATTTTCGCGCTAAAATATGTATATCGCAAATCGCAATCAGTCCAGCTGTTTTGGTGTAATTACATTACATTACGGTACCTACACTTACACATCTTATTTCAATTAGTGTTATATAATGTTTAAGAAGAGAAGAGAATTTTTTAGAAGAAATTATAACAGCTAGCATGCAGCCTTCATGCAGCCATTAAATAATTAGAAGCAGATTAAATAATTGTAAGAATTGCTAAAAGGCAAAAGCTCACATAAACCACTGAAGAATCCTTTACTTGAGAACTCGGAACGGAGCCCATACCATCCCACCTCTGTACCACGCCAATATTTAATAGTAACTGACAATATTTTCGTTTCTTTAACTAAATAGTTCGTGTCAAGGACTTGTGTACGATGATTCAAGCTGCTCGCTTTTGTTAGAAAACTAGAACTAATCACTAAGCAATGACTGGCACGGGGTTCGGGTGATAAGGCTGAGTAATTTTTTTATTTTTTCTTATAAATGATATCCGTGCTATACTTACACTTGCATACCTACATGTATTGAATACACTTTTTTCACGGAACCTTGGCCCGATTACTGTTCAAACACATTTTGAATTAAAGTGGGAAGGTGTACGTATATGAAGGTAGGTAGGTACATAATATATGAATAAACATTTTATTTCACAAGTTCGTGACATTGTTCGTCTGAAATATTTCTAAATTCCTAATTTAGGTATTATTAATGCAGCTGTGCCCCGTGGTTTTACGGTCTATTGGTCATATTGTGTATGCCTTGGTGTATGCAGACAAAACAGACAAAAATTCTAATGGCTTCGATATTCACGCCCCAAGTATTCTTTAAAAAAAATATTCACTGTAAATGATTATAATGTACTTTTGAAACCCCTACGCTTTTTTGCAATGCATGTGCATAAAATATGTACCTATAGATAGATAAATGTTAAATTTTCAACAAATTAAAAAATCTCGACAACGACGCACGGGGCGAGATTCGACCCCGAGTCTTTTTGTATTATTTAAAAATGTATAAATAACTAGATTTCCGCCCGCGGCTTCGCCCGCGTTTTCAAAGGAAAACCCGCATAGTTCCCGGTTTTCCGGGATAAAACCTACCCTATGTGTTAATCCAAGTTACCTTCTATATGTGTGCTAAATTTCATGGTAATCGGTTCAGTAGTATTTAAATTTTTGCGGCAAAGAGAAATTTTCCTCACGTATAGAAATTTTCCTGGCTTATAGAATTTTTCCTGACGTAAAGAAATTTTCCTGGCGTATATAATTTTTCCTGACTTATACAAATGTTCTTGACTTATAGAAATTTTCCTTTCTTATAGAAATTTACCCGACTTATCGTAATTTTCCCGACTTATGTATTTTTACTGGCGTATAGAAATTTTCCTCACGTATAGAAATTTTCCTGGCTAATAGAATTTTTCCTGGCGTATAGAAATTTTCCTGACGTATAAAAATTTTCTGGAATTATAGAATTTTTCCTGGCGTATAGAAATTTTACTGACGTATAGAAATTTTCCGGACTTATAGAAATTTTGCTGGCTTATATATATTTTACCGACGGATAGAAATTTTCCTGACGTATAGAAATTTTCGTGGCTTATACAATTTTTCCCGACGGATAGAAATTTTCCTGGCTTATAGACATTTTCTTCACGAATAGAAATTTTCCTTCTTTATAGAAATTTTCCTTTCTTATGGAATTCCTTGTTTATACAATAATTTTTCCTGACGGATAGAAATTTTTCTGTCTTGTTAAAATTGTGTATTGTTAAAATCATTTTTCTAACCTTCTTAAAATTGGAAATTTTGACGACTGATTAAAGGACTACCAACCACCCACCTATTCTTACCCACATCCCGTACGCTATGCTCCCTATCCACAGGCCGCGCGTGCGCAGAATGGCTCAGTATCTGCATAGCTAGCGAACGTATAAACTCGCCCGGTCGTTGGGCGCTTTCACCAGGGCCCTGGAATTATGGAATTATTATTAATTTCATGAACAACATCATCATTTTTATTGAAAACAATATTCATATATTTTTCTTTGCCCGCGGATTCCCCTGATGTTAAATTCGCATTAGTATGAGTCGTTTCACCGCTGTCAAAAGTTACCCATGGCCATGTCACATTAAAACGAATAAACACACTTTCGCATTTATAATATTACTAGAGGTCCGCCCCGGCTTCGCCCGTGGTACATATTTCGCAATAAAAGGTAGCCTATGTCCTTTCTCGGGTATCAAAATATCTCCATACCAAATTCCATGCAAATTGGTTCAGTAGTTTAGGCGTGATTGAGTAACAGACAGACAGAGTTACTTTCGCATTTATAATATTACCTAAGTATGGATATGTTTATATCTTAATAATCTGTGATAATAATGAAGCATAAAATATTCTAATAAAAAAATATAATTTTGTTGGTTTGAGTTTTTGATCTGAATAAAATCATTTTCACGAACAATTCAAGAGCCTTACTGAAATGTATGCTATTAATAGAATGAATCACAATACTGTTTATTTTGTAAATATTTGTTAAGAGCTAATTTCCATTTCATGTGTAAAACATAAAATTATATCTTCTGAATTATAATGTCATTAATTTAGAACTGCTGCATTATACATTCATTCTGATTTCTGAATGATTTATTAAAATTTTCGTTGAGATTTTCATTCTAAAAAAATATATTTGCGAGAAAAACAAAAAGCCGTGTATCTAGAACGATAAGATTATAAAAGATAATCTGTCAAACTCAATAGATTTGTCAACGTTGAACTCCCCTCCCCAACCCATTCGTCAGAAACCGATTCATCTTGTCACATCGTTTTAAAGTTATATTTTTTGATTTGCTAAATTATTTTTTGTTTAATTTTTATTTTTGTAGGTTTATATTTCATTAATACGTGTGTTAAAAAAGTCCTATCAGTGGTAAGTGCAAGAAATAGTCTAAAAAACCAAAAGTGCCACATGTCGGTAAGACGTATTTCAATTGTATCAATTTTATTATGAAACATTCTATTTTGCTTTACAGATAGCCTAGACAACACACAACGGGGCCTCAGGCTTCGGCCTGTGACCACCTATTAGGGAAAACATTCACAAAAAGATCTCAACACTTCCTTAAAACCATTTACAACACCCGAATTTAACCCAGTAATTTCCTACTTCACCATGTCTCAGTGGAATAATACTTATACTTATAACAACCAATATCAAGCCTCAAACAATTGGAATTCTGATCCAAATGGTCAGTATGTTAATCAAGCATATTACAACAGACAACTAGATCCCAGTGGAAACCAATATGTTAGTTTTAACGAATTTATTTCACAAATGCAAGTGTCTGGAGTTCCTGCTGTTAACACTGCCCAATACAATAATGTACAATATCAGAATTATCCACCTAGCCAATATAGTAATGTAGGTAATTATCAAAATATACCAGCTAATCAAAATGCCCAAGTAAATTATGGATATGGTGCTAATTCTTCAAACTATCCTAATAATGTAGAATCTTATCAGACCTCTTCTCAAGCCCAGTATAACCCAGCTTTAGAGCCTCAAAGTTATACAAGTGATATGGTATCAAAATCCAAATTGACACCAACAGCTACAGAATTTGTGCCCAAGAATTCTCAAAAGCCAATAAGTAGTAAGAATGAACCAACAACAGAACAACAAGAAGTCAGAAATGGTGTAAGTGAGGCAAGCAGCATTCCAACAAAACCATCAGAATCTAAGAATTGGAGAGAAAGACCCCAAAGCAATAGCCAAAGTACCTCATCTCATAATACCGCTAATGGTTATGATAATCCAGATACCAGTTATAGAGGAGAACAAAAGACTTACAATAGACCCTCTAGCCACCATGAAGCCAATGGGGGGCCATCTAATCGTTATGAAAATAAAAACCGAAAATATGAAAGTAATAGTAGCCAAAACTCTTATTATAACAAATCTGAATCTATCAACAATCTTCCAGAATCTTCTAGAAACAGTGATTCAAGTACATATAAGAGAAATAAACATGAAACGAATAGTAATAGTGATTCACATAATCGCAATGATCATTATAGAGAAGGGGGCCAAGGTAAATCTACATCGAAAGGAAGAAACAAGGAATTGGACCCTAGTCGTACATTTTATAATAGTAAACAACCTAAGGATAGTCAAGATGTTAGAAATGGTAGAGGAGAAGGTTCCGGAAGGCAAAGACATTGGGCAGGATCCCAAAGATTGAGAGCTGCAGAGCGCAATAGTATTGAAGATGAACAATATGCCAGTTCATACCTTCATTACAGGGAGGAAAGGTCTAGAGTCCAGAGAGATAATCACATGCCTAGCCCATCACGAAATAAAAAAGCTGTGCAAAGTAATAACAATAATAATAGTGGAGGTAAGCTAATGCACATTTACGATAAATATTCATAAACCTTTCTCATTTTATTATCAAATTGACATTGTTTAAGTTTGATAAAAAGGATCTGTAAAATATAATTGCTATATTTCAGGTAAAAGAGACAAGAGATGAGATGATTATAGTGTATTGAATTAATTAAAAACTACAATAATTATTTAACTAACCATTTTATCTTTTACAGGTAATAAAGAAATGACGCAGCGTGAACGGCTTGTTGAGCAACTTGATAAAGGAACATTAGAGTGCTTGGTTTGCTGCGAGAGAGTGAAGCAAATAGACCCGGTGTGGTATTGCAGCAATTGCTACCATGTGCTACATTTGAGATGTATTCGAAAGTGGGCTGTGAGCAGTATGGTTGGTAAGTTAGAAATAAATGTTAATGAAATATGTGAAATACATGTTCGTTAGATCCAGGTGCCTATGTTTAATTTTCTTCTCGACGCAAGTTAATATTCTAACAAATTCTCCATGTATGAACTCTGTTTTTTAGCTACCAACCTTAACATTTGCATCAAACATATTTAAAATATGAATTCCTGTATTCCTATATAACGAGCACAAACCAGCAAAATATCAACTAACTATCTTATTTTTTTATACCACATACACTGTATTATTCCAATTTCTTATTTCAGAGGGTAAATGGCGTTGCCCCGCGTGTCAAAACACGAGCCAGGATATACCAACCGAGTACCGCTGCATGTGCGGTGCGATTCGTAATCCGGAGTACCAGAGGGGATCGAACGGTGCCCACACTTGTGGCAAGGCGTGCAAACGTCCCAGGAACTGTCCGCACCCTTGCACATTGCTTTGTCACCCTGGTCCCTGTCCACCTTGTCAAGCTACTGTTTCTAAGTGAGTGACATTTATTTTATCATAAAAATCAAGTTGTAATTTTATACCCAATCGAAAAATTAAGTATGTAATTGAATTACTAACTTAAGTGACATGTATCATAGATTTATATTATATTTTTCTTAAATGCAGTAAATTTATTCTACTTACATTATCAAATGTTTAAAATTTTTAGCTCTTATCAAAATACTGCTATCAACATATAAAAATACTTGTTTAGAAACACTTCATTTCATTTTTGTACTTAATAGTCTAAATTAATGTTTAGAAAATGTGGCTGTGGAGCGGAAACTCGATCAGTGCTGTGCAGCAGCAAGCTTGCGCAGGAATGTGGAAGACAGTGTAACAGATTGTTAAACTGTCAAACCCATGTATGCACTAAGGATTGTCATGAAGGACCCTGTGAACCATGCGCGGAAATTGTTGAACAGAGTAAGTCATATATATATTAACACATTGATACATTTAATATCACAATATGAATTGATGCTTTTTATTATAGTAGGTGAGGGTACCTGGTACCCTCAAAAAAACCTATGATAAAATCATCAACAAGAATGAGTCTACCCACAATCCAATCTCAGCATTCCTTTTTTAAGTTTTGCTATGGATACTAGATGTTAAGAGTTTGTTTTGTCATGTTGTAAATGATGAGTTTTATCCCTGTAATAAATGATAAATTTCTATTATTCTTCAGCTTATCATTTTAATATTTCTTGAGACAATTAAACAGCAACAAAAAGTGTTTTTAAGAGCTAGCATGCACGAGCAACTTTGTCTCCGCAACTATTTTGTCTCTCCCATCAATTGTATGGGCAGTTGCGTCGCTACGTGCGCGCACTTTCATACTAGCCCATGGGTGGAGAGACAGAGAGAAAGTTGCTCGTGCGCGCTAGCTCTAAAAACTTTCCCTACTTCTTTCCAGTCTGCTACTGCCCCGCCGCGAAGTCCCGCTCAGTCCCGTGCACAGCGGACACGGGCGGCGAGCACTGGTCGTGCGGCGCGGAGTGCGCGCGCGTGCTCGCGTGCGGCGCGCACGTGTGCCGCGGCGCGTGCCACCCGCCGCCGTGCGCCGCGTGCCCGCTGCGGCCGGACAACGTGCCCACGTGCCCGTGTGGCAACACCAGGTAGAGTTGCTAAATATCACAGGCGATGCGCACTGCTGATAAGACGCGGGATGTGCTTGTGTGCCCACGTGCCCGTGTGGCCATACTACTACTACTAACACTAGGTGATAGTTGCTATACATAATGTTACAAGGAATGTCATTGGTGATGTGTACTGATTCTGCAACGCGGGATATACGCGCGGGCCCGCTGTGAACGGATTGAGTGCCCACGTACCCTTGCGGCAACACTAGGTAGAGTTGGAATAGATAATGTTACAAGGAATATCACTGGCGGTGTGCACTGTTCGCTCCGATATTACTCAGACTCACAGACACAGGCTCTTTAAATAACCCATACTAACCATTCTGACTATATAAGTGGACATGCTACAGATGTACCGAAAAGTTTAGACAAATTAATTGATTACAATATAATTAAAAAAAATCATTTCTATGTTGTTCTTACAACGAATATATAATATAATAGATGGGTAACTTATGAATAATTCAGCAGTGATGTGTGATAATTAGAATTTTGTTCTTTTTTTAGGTTAAAAGATGGCCAGCGTAAAACATGCACAGATCCAATCCCATTGTGTGGCAATACTTGTAACAAACCTTTGCCCTGTGGACACTTCTGCAAAGAAAAGTGTCATGAAGGTAACTTTTATTGATCAAAAACATTTTTTAAAGTTTAATCCAATGTGATAATGCACATGTTTTTATTTTTACTCATGTAAGTACATGTTTAGTTTATAAAATATATATTTTTACTAGATGCATGCCGAGTGTGCCCAGACACAACAACCCTGCAATGCCGCTGCGGTCACTCCACGCGCGATGTGCCGTGCTCTGAGCTTCCCGATATGTATAATAATGTGTTGTGTACAAGGAAATGTAATAAAGTAAGTTGTATTTTAATGTTTAATGATTTAATTGAACTCCCATGTTATAGAAATTTGTAGCAAATTTTTTATAATAATAAAATAAAATACCACGCTATTTGCAAACTTGTTACCTTTATCCTTCTGGTGAATAGATAGCAGAAAAAAAAATTCCATGCTAATCTATGATATATAAAAAAGCTAGATACGTTACCCGCTCTCTATTTTGGCAAGAAAAAACTCAGCTAAGTGCCCGAGTTTCACTTAGTCACGCACCGTTCAGCGTCGTGGCTGGACGTTCTTTTTATATTTTAATCGGCAGTTGTTATTACAAAGTACATGAGTGAGACATGTATTATGTCTCGTGCGTGAGAGTGAAAGAGAGAACAACTGTATTGGTGATAATGCGTTAGTAAGTAGGTATGTATTAATTACGCTGTTTTTTAGTGCAATGATGTTGGCGTATGCCGCGTCTACTAGTATAATAGGTCATTGATGCTAATGTATCCGATGACTACAGATTACAGAAGCTATCTATCAACCCATGTTAATGTTAATGTTTAAGTTACCATCTCCGACCGTTAGTTTATAACCTATCCCACGAGATCAATTATATAATTATACATACTAGCTTTCCGCCCCGGCTTCGCCCGTGGTACCTACATGTTTAAACTATCCTATCTGTCAAGTTGGATCGAACTGCACTGCGGTGTGCGAATTTTATTATAATTGGTTAAGTGGTTTAGGAGTCCATTGAGGACAAATATTGTGACACGAGATTTATACAGGGTTACTTGTAAAACACCAGCAACCTCGCAGGACAAGATAGCTAACATCATAAGTAACAACATTTGTTCTACGACTTTTGGCATAACGCAATAAATTATTTTTAAATGATTTTTTAAACTTTTATTGTACTCTCCTTACATTTGTAAGTCTATGTTCTATTAATTATCAGATGGACGACGCGACGCCCCCTTCCCCCTCTCGTTCGCTTTTTGTTTACGTAATTTTTGGGAGGCGTAGAGTTTATAATATTCAGACGGAAAATTAAATGAATATTTATTTTTGTATGAAAATAAAATCTAACAAATTATCAAAAGTCGAAATGTTGTTACTTATGATGTTAGCTATCTTGTCCTGCGAGGTTGCCGGTGTTTTACAAGTAACCCTGTATATATTATTAAGATAAATTCACGTATTATTTTTCGAAAACCCCAGAAGCTGTCCTGCGGGCGGCACCGCTGCCGCACGGCGTGCTGCGCGGCGCAGTCGCACCGTTGCGCCGTGGTGTGCGGCCGCACGCTGTCGTGCCAGCTGCACCGCTGCGAGGACTTCTGTCACACGGGACACTGCGCGCCGTGCCCCAGGCTCGGTGGGTTTACGTTTATAGATTATTTTTATTACTTGATTGATGTTTTAAATTCGCCTTCCATAGGTAACATCTTATAATATTATGCTGTGATGAATGGTTCTAAAATAATAATGATTTTATAAATATAAATAACCTGTGTATATAAATCTAACTAACATAAAAATGATCGGTGAATTACTTCATTGATCATTTTTATGTAAGTTGAAACATGAAATGTCCTATAATTTATTTTAAATTATATCAATTCTCTATAGTTACACATCGTCACATCACCACGCGCTATCGAAAACAATATATAAAGACAAAATTATCTACCAGATTTCGAAGAACTCCGCTGCGAGTGTGGGCTCGAGGTGATCCTGCCGCCCGTACGGTGCGGGGCGAAGCCCCCGCCCTGCAGCGCCCCGTGCCGGCGCGAGCGGCCGTGCGGACACGCCCCACACCACACGTGCCACTCGGGGGACTGCCCCCCCTGTGTCGTGCTTACTACCAAGATGTGTCATGGAAGACATGAGGTAGGTTTTGGATAAAGATTAAAGTAAATAAAGTTTTAATCAAGCAATAATTTTGAAATATGAACTTATTTCATTATAAAATTATGTCACTTTCATATTTATTTTGATTCATCATTAACATTTATTATATAAATAATGAAAAAAAAGCTTCTACGTGTGAATGTTCCATTGGCATATTATTATTAAGGTTTTTCCTTTACTGTTATATTTATCCAATAGGAGCGAAAAACGATTCCGTGTTCGCAAGAAGAGTTCTCATGCGGTCTGCCGTGCGGCAAGCCCTTACCTTGCGGCAAACACACATGCATCAAGACCTGTCATAAAGGACCCTGTGATACTGACAAGTAAGTATTGATCTTTTTTTTTGAGATTGACTAATCTAAATTTTAAATTATTTTTGCAATATTTCACATTGAAAATTTTATTTAATAATACACTATTCGGATATATTATATTCCGAAATTATCTACACTATTCGGAGCTTCAGCTGACGACAATTATGCGCGAGCTGTAGATTTGATATTTGATAGATACCCTAGAAGATTTGATATAGTGCATAGTCGCTTCGCGTATAAGCATTATTTATCATCTGACCTAATTTCAATTTCGTACATTTTTACCTACTACTATTATAATTATAAAGGCGAAAGTTTGTAAGTATGGATGTTTGTTACTCTTTCACGTAAAAACTACTGAATGGATTTGAATGAAACTTTACCACAATATAGCTTATACATCTGAATAGGATACATAGGATAGGTTTTATCCCGGAAATCCCACGGGAACGGGAACTATGCGGGTTTTTCTTTGAAAACGCGGGCGAAGCCGCGGGTGGAATGCTAGTTTGCCATAAAATCCTTTGTTGGCTCAGGGATCGTACAGCCGCGGCCTGCTAGTACAACGAGTATTATTCCAGGTGCAACCAACCGTGCAACGAGAAGCGTGCCACGTGCGGGCACCCGTGCGCGGCGCCGTGCCACGCGAGCAACGGCGGGCACTGCCCCAGCGGCGGGCCCTGCAGGCGGCCCGTGTGCGCCACGTGCCCGTGCGGCCGCCGCCGGGCAGAGCGCGCGTGCTGCGACAACGCGAGGGACTATGCCAAGTGAGTGCGCAGTTTTTGACGTAAAAACTTCTTAAGCGGCGTTGAGCACTTTTTCTGTAATGGGTATGAAATCTTAAACTCGCGTCAGGACACGTGACCTGATCGAAAAAGCGTAAGACGGATGGATATCAAACATGCTCAACGTTAATAATCAAGTTTTCACATCTGCCGGCACTCCCGGAGTGCAACCCGTCTTTTATTTTTTCATTTTTATGCTATTCCGTAACGAAAAAACCTCACGCTCTCCACTCCGACGGACACTTGAAGGCATGCTATGCAATAGCTTTACCGCGGCAGTCCCCGAGTGCCACACGTCTTTTTTTTTTAATTTAAAGTTATGTGTTTATGCAAGCGCGAGTAGCGTGCAACATGCCTCAGTAACTTCTCTGAAATGCACGCACTCAGCTTACGTTTAATGTCACTCATAGTGAGTGACATTAAACGTAAGATAACGTTCGTTTAATTTTGACTTACTCGTAATACACACGATCTATTAAACGTGTTGTAGCTTTTATTGTGTTAAACTAAAAACGCTTTGAATCATGAACAAATAAATATTTTTATCATATTTTGTCAACAGAATATTAAACGCCCTCGCAGCGACGAAAATTCAAGAGGGTGGTTCCGTTGATCTATCGGATGCGCAACGTCCTAGCGCTATGTTGAAAACGTAAGTATCTGATATTTTCTTTATTTTTATGATCTCTATATCTTTAAGCCCATTTTTGACGTGACAACGTCTTATAATTCGATAAAGCCGGCTGCACGCACGAAAAAACATGACTCATGCGGCGTTACCTCGCTCTGACTCATCTGAGGGGGTTCCATGTAAGGCTTGAAGTGCGAGCGAGAGCGCGGAACGAGCGACAAAGAAGCACAATCGGACGTTGTCACGTTCAACTATCGTCAGTAACAGTAACCGACTTTACAGACAACCAATTTTTTTTTAATTATTCGTAAGTATTTCATATTTTCTTTAATTTTATGATCTCTCTATCTTTAAGGCCATTTTTTAATAATTATTTATTATTACCGTCGTCATTTGCAGGCTGGAGTGCGACGACTCGTGCCGGCAAGAGGCGCGCAGCCGGCAGCTGGCGCTGGCGCTGCAGATCCGCAACCCCGACGTGTCCGCCAAGCTGGCGCCGCGCTACAGCGACACGCTGCGCGCCATGGCCGCGCGCGAGCCCGCCTTCGCGCACCACGTGCACGACAGGCTCACCGACCTGGTGCAACTCGCCAAGAAGGTGCGTGCAACTCGTTAGTTTTGACATGCTGTGCGACTCGCTTGTTTTGGCACGCTATGGCGATGCGCTCCGTATATGGCACATGTTTGGTGCGATGCGCACGCTGTGCGTCTCACTTTTACACGTAACACGCGACCTTCTTGACGGGCCAACTTAAAATGAAGTTATTTCAAGTAAAATAAACATGAAATATTAGTGACAAATTAATTGATTTATGAAATATTGAAATCAAATATAATCGTTTATTTGCAAGTAAATAAAGTTGTTAAATACATTATTACCTCTAATATCTCTTATCAATTATTTTTTTACAGTCAAAGCAAAAGACCCGAGCTCATTCGTTCCCATCGATGAACCGCCAGAAGCGTCAGTTCATTCACGAAATGTGCGAGCACTTTGGCTGCGAGAGCGTGGCGTATGACGCTGAACCTAATAGGAACGTCGTCGCTACGGCTGATAAGGAAAAGGTATTTATTTAACTATAAAAAAGCGCTTTTAACCGTTAAATATTGTATTGTTTTCATTATCTAGTAATGCAGGGGTATTTTAATCATAGATCAACTATAATATTGAGTAGACCATGATGTAGGTTATATCGTACCTGGTTGAAAATATCTATTCAGGCAAGAACACTTAATTAGATAACATGTTTATGAGATTTCCTTTAAAAAATAAAAACACATTAAAAATAAAAGTTATACAACGGAGTACACACACCACACCACATATTTGTTAAGACGGATGCACGTGTCAATCGCTCTCGGCTGATGCTGAAATTTGTTATTTATTTAAAAAAGTGTACACTGATGAAATTACATAACCTATTACAAATACATTGTTGATCACAAATTCATAGTTCGAATAAAACAATACACAGATACCGAATTGAAATTCGGTTAAAAGTAATTAATAGTATGTATATCGAGGGATTACACTATAATTTATTATTCTCATCCCTAGTCATGGCTACCAGCGATGAGTGTGCTCGAAGTGCTAGCCCGAGAAGCTGGCAAGCGGCGCGTCCCCGGCCCAGTGCTGCGAGCGCCGCCGCCGCACACAACTAGTGCTACCACGACGGCCACTAACACTGCGCCATCTACTAGCAAGTTAGTGTTTTTTTGACGTGACAACGTCTTATAATTCGATAGAGCCGGCTGTACGCACGAAAAAACATGACTCATGCGGCGTTACCTCGCTCTGAGGCGTTCCATGTTAGGCTTGAAGTGCAAGCGAGAGCACGGAACAAAGAAGCACAATCGTTGTCACGTTCAACGATCGTCAGTAAACTGACTTTACAGACAATCAATTTTTTTGTGTGATCATGTCGAATTTTAGTCCCTGTAATAAATTTTGTATAGTGAGGTTGATATGGTAAATGTGTTTGGATGGGTGATGGGTATATATTCTATTCATTTATATCAGGAGATGTAGATTAACTATAGATCAAATTATAGATAGATAATTGGATATGTAGACGTCTTTTTATCACGAAAACCAAGCTAAAATTTTATGATGAAAACATGTATATATACTAGTCATCATTATCACAGAAGCTTATTACGAAAAATGAGATCACACATGCTTATAATATTTTTTTCAGATCATTCAGTGGATGGGCGACTCTTACATCAACGAACGCATGGGCGAGCCGCAGCCAACCCTCAACATCGACTAAACCTGAACCAAAAGAAGCGAAAATCGATTATTTCGACAATCCACCAGAAAACTAGGCTATTAGTTCAATATAGACCAGGCGAGTGCTCGGAGAAACGTAGCAAGATAATACAAATGAAAAATCGCTAAAGAAAAACAATAAAAAACATTGAAAAATATAAAAATTAAAAAAAGTTCGTTATGCGCGTTCTGTTTTTGTTTTTGTAAAACATTGTATGCTTATTTGTCTTTGGTTATGGTAATTATAATTATTATTTATTTATTAAAACCCTCATTTCTATTGTCTTTACTTTCATAATTACTTTTTGTTTTTATTAGTTGAAATTATTTTTATTTAATGAACTTACTTTGAATAAACGAAAAATTAAAAGACTATACTAAATAACCATTATATTGTTAGGTTTTGTAATCACTGAAAAAAATACAAAAAAAAATGAAGCAACTGTCCAAAGGACAAATACCAATTAAGACATTGTTCACTGCCATTTACTGCAATTTCATATTGACACGTAGTTGTTTATTATTATATTAGCTAATATATTTAGATAGGTATAGCACTTTATAGTAAAAACCTATATTATTACGTGGTCTGGTGCTAAAAGCAATACAACCATAGACAAATATAAATTGTATATTTTGTCCATGATACAACCCATTGAATACTGACCAATTTATACTCGACACCTTGAACAGTCCTTACAAAATATATTAAGTCGTAAAAAAATTAGAAATCAATAGAATACTTTACAGCAAGGGATCACGTCTCCTTTTGAACGATCTACGCACACTATATATTTTTTTATATTATTTTGATACTAAATGAATTTCGTTTATAATACTCATATATACTTTCGTGTTATCATAATATGCAAGGATATCTTAAATAGTTACATGTACCTATACAATTTGGTCTCATATTTCCCAACTAACTTCTTGGCTTTGACGTTTTTTCGGATAGCCCGTAGTAGTTGTTTTTCACCCTACCCTGTTGTATAACTCGGTGATGCCAAACACCTACATCGAGCGATTATAATATCCGCTAGTAGCTCAATCTTGTCATATTACATTTCAAATGTTCGTTTTATCGTTAATTATTATTCAAAACATAATTATATGTATTTATGTTCATCAATTGCAAGACAATAAAATACACCAGACCACTAAATAAACAAAAATGGGTTTTCATATAAGATAGGTCCTATAAAATTTACTCCGTTTCTGTTAAGTTTTTCAATTTTATATAATTCCCAGTAAATTTTGTATTTTAATAACGCAATGCATAATTTACTAAGGGATATAATCAACACATTATTATACTCGGTATCCTACATAATATTTTATATTAGAATTTAATTATTGCACTCGTCTGTGTCTTTTAATGTAAGAGGTAAATAACTTCATAAAATATACCTAATAAAACACGTTGTATAATTATTTAACTTGACATTGTTAAATGGAAAAATAAACACCAATTGAGATCTTTCTCTCATTTCTTTATCTACTTCTTATATCTTTTTGAATATAATAATAATATTAAGATCGCTGAAAATATGTAGCGTCAATTTTATAAACATATACATTTAAATATAAAATTATACATCACCACATCAATGATATTATATTGGCTATAGCGGCCGTTAGACTTTGCTTGTAGACTTAGAAATATTAGACAACCAAGCAATACTCTGTAGGTACTGTAAAATGATTATTTTAATAGTCAAAAATATTGTATGATTTTACAATATAGACTCAGCATGGTATGAAAATTGAAAATAAAAATTTCATTCTTACTAATTCGGCGCCCTTTTCAAAAATGGAATTTAATTAATTTTTAGCTTCTTTTTTTTCTTTCTATAAGGCATTGCCAGTATCAAGTATATAATATTTTTGCAGTTTATTTATGAGTTTATGTTTACTAGTTATTGAATCTGTGCTCTGTTTTTATTGTAGCGAAAAGCCAATGATACACGTGCCTGTAGATTTTAGGTATACTAAGATGTGATACACCCACGCATCCCATATCGATCTAATTATAAATTAGAAACGTGCCTGTTATTAAATCTTTTGTACCGTACTTATTACCGTATTTGAATAATGAATATTATTACTAATAATATATTTAAGTAGTTACTTGCCTTAAACAGTTTGTTTATTATATAGTGCAACGAATATATTATAATTAGCTTTGTACGGGCTACATACGTGTATCATAGACTTAATAATGACACACTAAAAACGAGTATATTTTCTATATTCATATTATAATGCACCATTCTATATAAGAAATGAAATTAAAATAATACCAAATAAGCCTACAGAAAAATAAATATTCCGATTACCTTATACTGATGGAAGTGCTATAATCAGCCTTCAGAGATAAAAATTTTTTTTAATAAAAATTGTTTTCCTCAAATAGTTTCAGTGTAAACACGGGATGTCTAATGAGGGTTATAGATAGGTAAAGTGAAGAATAAGATTTTCAAGTGTACCTATTGGCTATTTCGCAAGATATGAACAGTTTTATTTAACATTCGAGTGGGTATAGTTCGTTTCATGGGAAATACGGTTTCAAGCTACATTACTTAATACAAAGTTATTTTTAACGCACCATTTTTAGGAAACTCCGTGATTTGTGTCACCACTGAATTATTATTCTAACAATAATACGAATTGCAAATGTGCAGGGGAATATTCTTATGATTTTACGATACATACTGATAATATAAAACTCTGTTATGTAAATTTCGCTGTTGTACAGTCGACACATTGTATTAAAGTGTTACCTATTTGTTTTGTAGTTTTCGTTTCATTTGTCATAAACCCTTGCGATATATTCAATGAGGCATTTAAAAAATTAAAAGATACATTAGAACACAAATTCTACTTGTTGAAGCTATTTTATTAAAATTCAAAACAAAAAGTATCAAAACAAATACCGTCCCGCTATAAACGTAAATATATCAAAATGAATCACAAAGCTGAGCTTTGTATATCACGCAATGCATTATCCAAACATCTAGACAATTGCAACATTGAATTAACAACTCCTTTTATATTATAACATCTACAATTTGGTTTGCGATTGTAAGTTTTTAAATCATCAGGCCAAATGGTGCTCCCAGATTTTTCGGTCGATTTCCACGAGTCAAGAAACCTGGCAATACTGCGCATTGATTCACTCTTTGGTTCATTCATTTGGCATTTCTTTTCATTTATTCTGTTTTCAAGTGAATGCCATTTTCTCTCAGACGCATTATATCTTTTTTCATATGAATTTTGACTGGATCGAATCTAAAAATACAGTAATAATTTTATTAAATCATAAATGCCTACTTTTATGAAAACACTAACTAAAATTAAAGCTACCTCAAGTTTCGGTTGCTTATTTTTTTGTTTTTTACTGTGTTCAAACGTCGCTTTTGCATTTTTATATGATATTGTATCTATTGAAACATCTAGTTCACTAGGAGCAAATTTTATTGGAGAAACGTAAGGCTGCAAAATATAACCTAAAATTAAAATTTGATAATTGAAGCATGGGTAGATTATATACATCTATCTATATATCTATATCCCTATTTCTATTGGCCACGGTAGCACGCGTGTGCGGCTGGACCGATTTCATTAATTCTTATTTAGATGTGTTCGTTATCGTCAGGAGAAGGATCTAGTGAAAGAGAACCCTCAAGAAACCTGCGCCAAAAAATTAAGAAAATGCGAAATATAACGGCATTAACGGCCAAGTAAACTACGGGTTGTTATGGGTTTAACAATTTACGCTACGTGAGTAGTTAAGAATTATTAACAGTGAATAAGGTCCCCAATTATCAAGGCACAAAATTGGATAACAAACATAGTAGATACTTATAATTATTATTTACACATTTTGTTCAAAGCTCGCCGAAGAATATCACACGCTAAAACTGCAGTAAGAAGTTGTGTGCTGTAATCATTGTAACAATTTCCTGGAAGAATAAAACCGGTTATTTCGTAGACAATAGATGTCCTTAATAATAATAAACATAAATCATTAAATATATGGCAAACCTGAGCTCATTTGCATCAGATTGTACGAAAATGTAACCAATTTTGACCAAAGTAGAAACAAATTGCATTCAGTATTCTTATGCTTTAGTTTCAATGCATCTTCTTTTTTCCTTTCACATTCACAGGCGAAGACGGAATCAAAGCTCTCATCTTCGGATATTTTCCCTTCTTCACATAACTTTGTATACTTCTCAAGACACTCAATATTTTCTTTAACAGTTTCGAGTTGAATATTTATATTTTCTGCTATATTCCTCTGTACAGTTTGTAAATCTTCTTTTACGTTATCTGTGAGATTATCTTCGAATTTTAGATTCTGGACGACGCTTGTGACACTGTTCTCTTTGCTGGCTTCGTCAGAGCAACGGGCTGTTTTGCAATCATTATAAAATTTGCTCGACTGAGAGTCATCGCAACTGCTTGTATTGTCTATATTTTCATGATCCCCGTGCAGTTTACAGAAACTCTGATACAGGTCATCTGTACTTGAACTAAATAAGGTAGTAGATGGTATACTATCAACACCTTTATCAATCCTCGATTCGCTTTGACAAAGACCAAATTGATCGCACAATCTTCTTCGTGCCCTTCTCTCACTTAATTCTTGGTGCAAAATCCTCTCTTGGTATGATTTGTCTTTCAGTCTCTGAGCTGCATCTGATTGGCTCTTTTCAAGAGATTTAAATTGTTCGTAGAGATACCATGACCGCACTCTTCGAGCCTTCTTCCGTGAATTATCTATCGAGATTGTTGAATATGAATATTGAATAATTACAACAGGTTGATTTTAATTGTTAGATACAATAATAATTATTGTAAAACTTAACATACCTAAAGATTTTGAATACTCCATCCAATGTTATATAATTACATTAATTGATAGTTAATTATAATTTTATAACGATAAAAAAAAATTTTGAAAAAAATTCTTCTCTAATATGAATTATTTGCAATCACCGATAATGGAGAAAAGTGAAAAAAAATAAATAAATGACAAAATATATCTTTCTCTTCCATCATATCCTGTCAAAGTAAGTAGAAAATTAGAAATGTTTGCAAAAAGTATTTTCTCAATGTTTTAACTTTTAATTGTATCGTAGTCAAGAAGCTTATATGATCGTAGAATATTATTATTAGTCTGTGCTGTTCAACTATACATGAACTATACCATTTATATATAGATTGATTGATATATTTACATGTGGTTTTATAAAGTCTACGCGTAATAGGCGTAACTACATTTTCGAGTTACACTTGCCTAAGTAATAAAAAGATATACGTTGTGAGCTGCTAATCAAAATATTTAGTTACCCGCAGTTTCACAAAAAGTTGACGGTTCAATCCTTTGGCGGTTGTTTCTTTTAAAAAAGAAATAGTCACCACTTATAATTCCTACTAACTACCCGGTAGGACTTCTTACGGAACGACTTCTCTAGAATGAGTCTGGGTCTGGGTCTGGGTCATCACCTATTTTCATTCCAAATTGGTTGAATTGTTGAGTGAGAGTGAAAGTAAAATAATTAAATCGTTTTTTATTATATAATTAGAAGCCATATTGACCTTAATTCCTAAATACATCAAAAATCAAAATTTCGAAGAAATATCGATAAAAACCATCAAACATATACATGTACCTATGCAGTGTGCATACATCCTTTCTAGTTAAAATTGTGTAAGATAAAATCAAAGATGTTAATTTTCACATTTAATATTTTATTTTGAACAAAGTACATTGATAGTACGTGTCCTTTACTATGATTTACTCCCTGGTAAGTACATATAGCTGTGTCTACCTTGTACCTTACCTACCTACTAATGCAAATTACGTTACGGCGGATTAGCTGAAAAAAAGACATGAACTAAAACAATTCAACTTATGAAAATTATAATTCCGAATACTTATAAAAAAATGAGTATACTACAACAATATTGAGCAAATTAATTTTCTTCCTATACTTTATAAAAACCAACTTTTTGCCCTAAAGTTCTGAGGGTTGATTTTATTATGTTTCAAATAATTTAATAGAAGAATATAGCGCCTCCAGCTGGCTGTCTACTGTATCCTGGATTGGTCTGTGAAGAATGCACTCCAGAATTCATCAACTTTACGCTAAAGGGTGACCGTTTTTCCGTGATACCTCCACGTTTCATAGGATGACCCTGAAAAGCATGGACAATATTTACTTAAAACGATGAGGATTAATATTAATAAACTTAAAACAAACAATATTGCTGATACTACAAAAAATATAATACAGCTGGCATATAGATATAAAGGCTCTATATATTGCTCTTGATTGGGTATGAAATGCCCTAATATAGAACTGCTATAGGATGTACCTATTTAAATATTTGAGTAGGAAATACAATACCAGAGGAATAACAACTGGCGGTAGCTTATCATAAGTATTTCTTAAACGTCTCCACGTATCGCAGCCGATTGTTTCGGGTTGTAAGTAAAGATCCTCCTTGTCAGCGAAGCGTTCAGTTGAGTGATTGTATACAGCAGCAAGGACTATATCGAGACTGTCTTCTGGCAAGCTGATAAAGTCATAAGGAAGCTTTAACGTATTAAGATAATTATATACTTTTACGGGTATCTACACTTAACCATCATAATGTTATACATATTTCTAGAAATATTGTTTGTGACTAAGTTCCTAAGCCAGATTTATAGGAGTGTAGACGATTTGGGATAAAGGATTGGAAAGAAAGAATAGAGATCTCGAAAAACCTTGGTCATCAGCGTCATCAGTCATCACCTACCATACCTATACAGTATACGGGTAAGTATATGCTACCTCTACTCATGTCCATCAACTTTATTATTGTTACGAAATTGAATTGACATGAAACCTATATAAAACTTACAAAAACGGATGAAAGAAACTTAGTTTTCTGACGCTGGCTAAAGTATGATGAGAGTAAAGACGGGATCCTGCGGAAACTCCATGCTTTTCTTTAGTAGACAACACAATGTCCTTGCTCAGTTCTCCCTCTTTTCGTAAATCGGGTAAAAGTTTTTTATTCCTAACTTGCTTTATTCCTTTCATTCTGTCAGCCATGAATGGTTTTACTTTTGGAATTTTGATTAATTAGATAAAAAATTATTAACCTACAAGTCGTCAGCAATGTATTTTACCAATATTGTCATGGTAACTAAGATGTTTTCTTCTGTAAACAAATTATGAAGTGATAAAACAAGTTTGAATGACTGTATTTATTTTGTAATCTAAGGACTGTAATATAACGTAATGCAGTCATCAAATTTCAATATTGATCTTGTATTAATAAAA
The DNA here is from genome assembly GCF_061535395.1 of Colias eurytheme. Lineage (NCBI taxonomy): Eukaryota > Metazoa > Arthropoda > Insecta > Lepidoptera > Pieridae > Colias > Colias eurytheme. Next base: position 2,577,824 of record NC_142987.1, on the reverse strand, counting down.
ATATAATGTATTTAACCTTAATATTAGTATAGGTACACATTGTAGTTTATATAAATTCAAAATTCAGCAGATGAGTCAGTTTTATTCATTAATAAATACCTAAATATATTGTGATACTGCTTGGGTTACTGAAAGATAAATCGGGATTATACTACCATAAAGAGTGAATGAGTCTTTTACTTTATACTCTGTGCAGCCGGAACAGTGACTTGCGAGTTGTGAGCTGTCGTTCGTTAATCGTTCAAGCCCTGTCATTTTCATTGCAAAAAGAACGAGAGACAGACGCTATTTTCACCGCGTGGAATAATCCTACTTACTTGTGACGCCATTTTGTTTTGTGTGGATCAAAGTTTGAAAGTGAACTTTATAGTTTGTGTTTTTAACTAAAACGGTAATAAAAGTTATTAAAAATGAGTTACGGACGACCACCACCCCGTATTGACGGGATGGTGTCATTAAAAGTGGACAATTTAACGTATCGCACGACACCTGATGATTTACGCCGCGTTTTCGAAAGATGCGGTGATGTTGGAGACATATATATCCCCAGAGACCGGTATACTAGAGAAAGCAGAGGATTTGCATTCGTCAGGTATAATGATTTGAATATTATCAGTTAGAACAAGCCATGACGTAATATGATTCAGAGGTTAGTTATGTTGATTGTATTTAACTAATTATTGCAGATTTTACGATCGGCGCGATGCTGAGGAGGCGCTAGATTCTTTGGATGGACGGATGTTGGATGGCAGGGAGCTCCGCGTTCAAATGGCGCGTTACGGTCGACCATCGTCACCCTACCGCAGCAGATACGATCGCCGCCGCAGGTACTTACGCGCTATTGATGTACATGGCCTTTTAATTGCGTTAACTTGAAGTGCTGCTACACATTGTAGTACAGCGTTGAAATATAATTAACGAGCTTTGATTGCATTAAATTTCCAGCGCTACGAAGGTCCCGAATGTAGTTTTTGCGCGTGTTTATATTTGTGTGTGATGGTATTTTTTTAGCAATTCCCGTTCACGGTCTCGTTCACGTCGTCGATCCAGGTCTAAATCCCGCTCGCGCCGCCGGTCGTACTCCCGCAGCCGCTCGCGCTCGCGCTCCCGGTCTCGGTCCCGCTCGGACTCCAAGAGCTCCAGGGGACGCTCTCGCAGCCACTCCAGATCCCGTTCGCGCTCCAGGCATTGATGTGTTGGGTAAGCATTAGCATTTGTTTGTTACTTTTTATAATAGCTTCATCATTGTGTTATTTAAAATGAACAGTTTTCTTAAAAATGTGTATATTTTAGAACAAAGCATTCAGACTTTAAGAATAGGTACTTTTTGGAAGAATATTAATAATAATTCAAAAGAATTAAGAAACTACTTTTAGTTTAACCCCTTGACCACCGAGCGGCCCAATGAGACTGCAACACAATATATTTTCTATTGTGTCTGTGATTCCGGGGGCTGAGGGATTAAATGGAACTAACAATAAATTGCATTGTCTTGGATTTAAATGCATAACAAAGCTAAAATGTTCACATATTTTCACACAGTCAAAATTGTTTAAAATGATGTGCAAATAGAATCAATTAGACCAAATAATTAAAACATTGCAATTAAGATTTTTCTACAAGTAAATAACTTCAGTACCTATTTATGTGATTGTTTATTTTAATTATAATTGTATGTGTACAGGTTGAGTGCCGATTAATAGCTGAAAAGCTGCATTGTCCTGACTCAAGCAGCTTGGGCTAAGGTACTATCCAACTTCAATTTATTTTAAGAACCACAGACATAACTATGATCAACATAGTGGCATAAATATTATGTTACAAAAATCCTTTTAGTTTTAAGTTACTTCAAACTTGTATTGTAAAACACACTCTTTTTTTTTTCAAGCAATACATACTCAAAATATGCTTTGGCTGTAAAATTGTAATCCAAAGTCAATTCATGTCAGATATAAAAATATATTTTTATTTTATGTTCTTTCACTAAATACAAAACATCTGTTTTCAAAATTAAATAAATGTATGCATAAGTATAAGTATCAGATTATAAATTTGCATTTAATATCAACCCTAGAGACAATTATTCTTCCAGGGAAACCTTAATTTTGGGCATCTTGTCTTAATTGGATGTTTAAAACGACAATTTTTCATTCGGTAACTACATAAAAACCTCTTTATTACTGCTATTTATGTTTTAATCTTGAACAAACCTTGAATAAGTTTTTTTTCCAATAAATTGTAATCACTCGATTGTTTTAATTGTCTGCATTAGTTAAGTATCTTAGTATTGTTAATGTAATTAAAAGAATAATTAATTAACATGTTGGTATGCTCAGGACGCGAGGAGATCGCGGGGAGCGAGGCGGTTTGCGGGGAGGGGGGGTGGTTCTTGCTGATTGCTGACAACTGCTGAATTGCTGTTGTTGCAGTGCATAAGTTATGAGTAATATTTTACTATTTATTGACAAACCGAGACACGCATCGGCTCTATGGTGGGGCCATTTATCCATTTCATTTTCAATATTAATTCACAAAGGTGTAAGATGTATTTTGTTAATACCACCGCGATTACTTCACGATTTCGTAAAGGTATGACTTAATTTGGGGTTTGAATTTTGAAGAAATTTGTGGGTAAACAATTCAATTGTTTGTCCTCTAAATGCTCGATGTTCTAATCCCAACATTTAGTGATAGCTTTACGATTTCTGTCTGTGGTATTTACATAATCATCTTGCCAGTTTCATTAAAGTTTGGAATTCAGCAGTTTAGTGGAAACTAACATATGGATTTGTTTGGCAGGCCGGTGCTGCCGCTGGCCTGTATGCTGTGGCAGTTTGCTGTGCTGTTTCCTGTGATTTGCAGATCGCGTCTAGGTTTCTCGGTAAAATGACGGATACTCCCTCCCTGCTTTAAAACTAACATAGTACATATTGTCTAGGGAAACAATTTTTTTAGGTTTTAAAGAAAGGGTAAAGCACAATTTTATGATTTATTTTTCGTCTATGCCACTGGCCTTTCTTTAAAATTATCATCAAGAATGAAGAGTCTACAGACATGGATATTATGTGACACATATTGTACCTAGGTTTACGAGTTGTCTTAAATAAAGTATTCTTAGAATGTGTGTTTTTTATTCCACCTTTATGCCTCCTTAACACTCAAAGACAGGAAACGCTCATTGAGCAAAAAAAAAACAAGGCGTCGTTATTACACTAAAAGAGGCACAATGCGGATTCGTGCTGTAGCTCTGATGAGAACGCTTGCAACGCGTAGTGGCCGCTCAATGAGCATGAGCTGAGCGAAAAACTGAACTTAGAGCTAGCGCGCACGAGCAACTTTGTCTCCGCAACTATTTTGTCTCTCCCATCAATTGTATGGGGAGTTGCGTCGCTACGTGCGCGCACTTTCATACTAGCCCATGGGTGGAGAGACAAAATAGTTGCGGAGACAAAGTTGCTCGTGCGCGCTAGCTCTTAGATCAAAAGAACAAACAGACTTGACTTAAGCAAAGAAAAATTTACCTGTCGTTAAATAAAAGTAAAGTATTTTAAGTCATTTTATTATCAAAAAGCTAAATTTACATCTAGAGGCTTTAATGGAATCACTGCATAGCAGTAGGCCGCGTTTCCATCTGCAAGAAATGTCCGACAGTCTGTCTGACAGCAGCTTGCAAGTCTAATTATTCCGCGTTTCCACCTGCAAGTAGACTTGCAAGCTGCTGTCAGACAGATTGTCGGACATTTCTTGCAGATGGAAACGCGGCCTTAGAAGCAAAGTCGCTTCTCGCACAGAGCATGTAATGCTTCCCACATGTCTTAATGTCTGCATCATCTGCATGTATAATATTTTTAATAGTTACATTCATATCGATCATCTATAGCTTGTATGCAAGAGGAAGTTTTTAGTACCTGTATATAATTTATTAGGTTTAAGAGCGGCGGGCGAACATCTAGTATGTAGAGTAATTAGTACATAATAGTAAAACATGGTTAGTAAATAATATTTAGCGCCATTTAATCTCAAATCGTTTTCGTTTATTATTGACCAATAAATAAGGAAATTGATGTCGAACCAAAACACTAATTGCGTGCTATTGCCGTCCGCCCTCGCGTCCGCCTGTTCTAATTAAAAAATTGAAAGTGTCAATGCCATATTCATAATAATTGTCAACTGTCAAAATAGTACAAGTCAACTTCAAATAAACGTGGTGCCTGTCTTCAATGTTCACTTCAAAATATCGTTAAATAATTATTCTTATAAATTAAGCCTTATGAAATGTCTTCTTCATTTTTCCTAAAAGGTAAATCAAGACAAGTTCATAAAAGAAAGGGTGAGAAAATAAATAAAAAGAAGCCAAAAAAGGCAAATGCCCCTAACCTCGAAAATGGTCACGAATCGTCGGACAGTGATTTGGATATTAAAAAGTTCTCCGATGGCGAACAGTCTGAAAGCGACCACGAAACCGCCGAACAAAAGAAGTTAAGATTAGCTAAGAAATATTTAGAAGAAATAGAGAAGGAAGAGGCGAAGAGAGCTGAATTTAAGGAACTAGACGATGCAGTTGAAAAACGTTTACAAAGAGACTACTTGGAACAAAAAGGTAAATTACGTGTTGAAGTTGCGAGCAATTATAGTGCGCCAGCAAAAGATGACGTCAGATTAATTCGCGCCAAGGAACACCGGCTTCCACTAACGTGCATTTGTGTCAGTAATGATGGATTATATATATTTAGTGGCTGCAAAACAGGAACCATCATTAAATGGGGCATAAAAGAAAAGAAAAAGCTCGGCACTCTAACATATAAAACACATTCCAAGTTCCTAAAAGGAGGTATAACGTCTATAGCTATATCAACTGATTCTAAATTCTTTGCCTCATCTGATAGCTCTAATGATATTCAAATTTGGGATCCACACACATTAAAACACCTACATACATTTAAAGGACACAAGGACATTGTTATTGGTCTAGTATTTAGGAAAAACACACATGATTTATATTCAGCATCTAAAGATAGATCAGTGAAAATTTGGTCATTGGATGAAATGGCATATGTTGAAACACTGTTTGGTCACCAGTCACCAATCACTGCAATAGATGCTTTAACAAGGGAGAGAGCAATCACAGCTGGAGGTAGAGATACAACAATAAGAATATGGAAAATAGTAGAAGAGTCACAGCTCATATTCAATGGTCCACAAGGCAGCTTAGATGAAGTTAAACTGCTTGATGAAGAACACTTTATATCAGGAAGTGACAATGGTACTTTGTGTTTATGGAGTGTACTTAAAAAGAAACCTCTTTATACAGTACTAGAAGCTCATGGTTCTGATAATGGTATACCAAGATGGATAACTAGTCTTGCTACTTTATTAAATTCAGATCTATTTGCTTCAGGATCGTATGACAATCACATTAGGCTATGGAAAGTTTTTGATTCATACAGAAAGTTTGAACCAATGTTTAGTATAGAAGCAAATGGTTTTGTTAACTGTATGCAATTTAGCAGTGATAGTAAACAGTTGTATGCAGCAGTGGGGCAGGAACACAAGTCAGGGAGATGGTTCAAAGAAAACAGTGCCAAGAATGGTTTTCTAGTTATCAATTTTAATATTAATTTACAAGCGTAATAAAATATATTATTTTTCATTTTGTTATTTTTTCTTTACTTCTTACTGAGAACACTTAGGCGATTATCACACTGCCACGCACCACGCTGCATGTTGTGTGACTGCGTGTTTAACGTTACTTGTAAGTATCTCCGTTAGTATAGAAAACATGCACAGTCCAACACACTGAAAATGCAACCACGCGCGTACATGCGGATCACGCGCATACACGCGGAGAAACATGCATCCCCGCGCGTAGGTGCGGGCCGAGACGCAAGGTATGGCACACCGAATCCCGCAGTGCCGCGCGTCGTGATGCTCAGTATTGTATGACCACCACAGAGAACGGCGAATAAATGACAGCCGCCGTGCGTGAATCTACAAACGCACACACGCGCGTGAGGGCGCAAAAAACCCGCACGATGATGCAGATCTGCACTCCCGCAGGAACGCGCGTAGGTGCTTCGACATGCAACATGCAGCGTGATGCGGGGCAGTATGAGGATCGCCTTACTAGCATTTGATTTATTACTTTTATTTACTCTGTGATAATGCTATGCTAAGGAGTTATTTCTTACCTCAAACTAAATTGACTATTTACTTAAATTCGCTTACATATATCTCAATTATTTTCAGTTGGTTTTTATTAATAAAGGGTTCAATAAAAAAGAAACAATGAATATAAAACTATTTATTAAATAATACCTTGACATAACACAGTCCAATGGTAGGGAGCATCTTAATACAGGCCAGTAATAATAACATTATAAGTAACTTCATGATAGTTACATACTGATATTTATGTTAAGAGGCCTTCCAGCAGTTGTTACCCAATCATCCTACTATAGTACTAGCTCCTCTTAATTGAAGGTATCCAGCTGTAATATCCATCGGCAGATTTCTCACCGTAGCAAATTCTTCAGCATTACTGTAGTAGAGCTTTGAATGCCTATCCACATAGGGCGCAGGTAAGCCTGATATATCTGAATATTTCTTGGTGGGTTTGAATGTTGGTGGTGCGTTTATTGAATAATCTGAAATGTAATAAGACTTATTGTTGTTGCTTTTCACATGAATTTATCTACGAATTTAAAAAATGAAATATTTGTGACTTATATTTTGAAACCCTAACAGGCCAGTGAGAAATAGTAACACAATGCAATGGTTGTTCAAATCAGGATGGAGAGAGCATACACATTTGTTTGGTGCTGGATGAAATCAAAATATTCAAGTAATTATTTATCTCATAAAAAATCACTACAAATTGAAAACACAATGGTGTTATTGTATTTTATTTAAAGATTGTATTTTGATTAAGATTTAGGTCAAAAAAGGTTAACTAACATAGAACGGCATCATCAGGCCAAGGTAAAGTTCTGTCAGCAGCTAAAATTTGTTTTAAAGACCTCCACATTCGTTTCTTGCAACCACTTTTCACTATAAATTTGTTTTCGGTTTTGAAGCTGTAGGATTTTTCGGTTTCCCCGGTCATGGTTGTTTCTGTACAATTATTACTTGAAGTATATTATTTTATTCTTGTCTATTTATAATTTTTGTTATGAATTGTTAAGGAATTAGGAACTATTGAAGCCTGAATAAAAAACACATTTGCAAATCAATTTGATCAACAACAACAAAATACAAATAAGTCAACGTCTTCAGTAGTCAGAGACGTCAGACGTCATTATGAGTTATGAGTTATGACGTGATTAAATTTTTTAATTTTCATCGTCCATGAACGAGATATAACTAGCGCTCCGCCCCGGCTTCGCCCGTGGTACATATTTACGTTTTTTTCTACATAAGAACCATCCTCGTACTTCAAGGAATATAATAAACAAAGAATTATCGAAATCGGTCCAACCGTTCACGCGTGATGACCACGGAACCGTGACCACGGAAAACGGGTTTCATTTTTATATATATAGATAATTAAATATTAAATAATAATGCATCATCTGATTCTTTCGTGATTACAATCTGGGCATATTAAAAAAAAATATATTTGTTTGTAAAAAAATGTAGATTTCTTCAGAACGAATCTCAACTGTCAGTCGTACTTCAGAAATGAGAAAACTTCAACTTGACATTCGTTAATACCACATGTGTACCACATGTTCTTGTTGTAAACGTTGAAAATTATGATAGGTTAAAATAGTTATTTTAAATAAACTAAAATGGATATAGTCAATGAAATCTTAGAACGGGAACAGAAGAAGGCGGAGAAATATAAACCTATCACTGTTGAAAAGCATTTGGATGTGGAATTTGATATCGGCACACTTGTAGCGTGCGACACAAATGATTTAGAAAGCAAACCAATAAAGTAAGAAGCTTTTACATTTTACTGTATATTATATATTATTTTGAATTTTTGGAGACCATTTTATAATAATAAAAATCTTAAATCATGTCTTGTATTTATAATTAATAAAAAATATTTATTAAATATTTAAATAGTTTAGTAATATACATATTATATGTGTAGTCACATTAACAATTAAAATTTTGCAGATCAGAAAAGGACAGAGACGCATATTTGCAAGCGTTAACGCGCGATAACACACAATTATTGCTAAACAAAATATGGGAGCTTCCAACGGAGAGGATAGACGAAGCTATCGTAGTCCGTCTTCCGCAGCCCACAACTGTGTTGCCGCGAGCTAAACCTGTTCCCAAACCTAAGCCGCTGACCAAGTGGCAGGAGTTTGCTAAAGCTAAGGGTATCACTAAGCAGAAGAAATCCAAGCTGGAGTGGGATGAACAGTTGCAAAAATGGGTGCCTTTATATGGGTAAGGACTGTAATAATAGAATGGTGTATTGCCAGAAAATTACGCATGCCTTATACTAATTATTTGCTCAACAAAGATTATCTTCCATAACTTTTTTTAAGCATAAGTAAACCGGTAGCTTTAGAACAAAATTGGTATTTTATATCATCAGATAATCATAGGTATTTCAATAGTGTACAATTTATAAATTTTTAAGAATACAAAAAAAAAATATTTTTAATAAGCATGTGAATGCCATAAAACAATATCAAATAATGTACCATTTACGAAATCTGTAAATTTATATTAACTTACAGATTCAAAAAGTCAGCTGCGGAAAAAGAGAAGAATTGGTTAATAGAAGTGCCACAAAACTTAGATCCTATGACAGATATGTATGAGAAGAAAGCCTCTGAGAAATCTGAGAAAGTTGCCAAGAATGAGCTGCAGAGGTTGAAGAATATTGCCAGAGCTAGGAAAGTCAAAATACCAAGAGTGGGAATTCCAATCACTTCAGATAAAGCCACATCTTCTCAGGTAACAAGCATGCCAATTTCTTACTACTACTACTACATACTAATACTATAACTTAAAAGCTTGTTGTTCAACTTTTACACAAAATCTAAAAAAACAACTTAATCATTATTATGAACAAGTTGTTGGACAAAAATTTAATTTAATTAAAAAAAAGCCACAGTTGTTATGTTGTATATAATATGTCACAGCTATCATTATCCCTCAACCGCCAGTTCACATGCAATCCTACTAATATTATAAATGTGAAAGTTTGTATGGATGTTTGTTACTCTTTCACGTAAAAACTACTGAACGGATTACAATGAAATTTAGCACACATATAGAGGGTAACTTGGATTAACACATAGGATAGGTTTTATCCCGGAAATCCCACGGAAAACGCGGGCGAAGCGGCGGGCGGAAATCTAGTAGACCTATATGATCCTTTGCTACACCATCACAAACACAAACAAGCCATTCTAACATATTTTTATATTTTTACAGTTAGCCACAGCAACAACAGTAGCGAAAGCTTCAACAGCATCCTTAGGGAAGTTCCAAGACAAACTTCCCAAAGAGAAAGAAGCGAGAGGCAAGGGAGTACATGAGCTGATCCCAGGAAAGGAAAGGAAACGGAGACTGCCAGTGCCTACTCCTCAAGCAGAGAAAGAAAACAATCTGAACATGATTGACAGGATCTTGAGGAAACGGCCCAAAATTGATATGGAAAAGGCTGTGTCAAAACATATACACCAGGAGCAAGTGCAGTGAGTAAAATATTGAGACTTGTACATTTCGTATCTGAGAAAATTAATAATATCTTAAAGTTTTTGCTTACTGTCCATGTTTTATCCTTTGGGCATTTTCCGTATAGGGTAGAACTAGATAGTTTTCGGCAAAGAATATTTCCATCTCTATATGGTGTTATCAAAACTTTTTTTATTTACATGCAATAGAGATATTGACTTCCTTTCAATCTACAACTGTATTTTATACTACAATGTACTTGATTGTTTTAAACTTATGTTTCTATCTATTTTCCAGGAGATCGGAAGAGAAAAAGAACACTAAACCAATGAAAGGGCCACGCAAAGCTAAGGGTAAAGGGAATGCCACAAACTTCTCTGCAAAGAAACCCAAAGGTGGCAAGGGACAACGGAATCCTAACAAAAAGAACCCTGGTAGAAAGAGGCGGTGAAGTAGTTATAAGCCTAAAACATAATAAAATTATACTTTAAAAGTTTGGTTTTATTTCTAACATTGTATTTCTCTACTTCCGGTTGGTTGGTTCCGGTTCCGGTGACGAAAGTGTAAAGACGTACGAAAGTGATCTCTGTGAATATTATTGAAATAATAGTGCAAAAGTGACAATTTAAACTCATATTAGGCTTAAATCTTACCTAGAGCTTAAAAACATCCCAAAATAGTGTTAAAGTGTTTGATACAGTGCTTCCCAAAACAAATCACTGTTTTTATTTGATTAGTATAACCTAAAAAAAACGTTAACATTCCACTGAACAATAACTGTCAAATATCAAACAAACTGTCAGTGACAAGTGACAACAAACATTGACTTTGACATTTCAACCATAAATAGTAGTGATAGTGTTACCAGCATTCAAAGCCGAATTACCCAAAAATAATATGGAAAAACAAATGGAAATTTTGTTTTCAAAAATTAACGAAAAATTTAACGAACAAACAAATACATTAACAACAGCAATAACGAAAAATGTAATGGAGGCCTTAGACGAAAAGATGAAATTATTGATAGAAGAAAATAACAACCTTAAAACTAAAGTCAGTAATTTGGAACAAAAAATATCATTTTTAGAAAAGGAAAAACGAGGAAAAAATTTAATTCTTTTCGGCATTGAAGAAAAGGGGAAGACAGAAATAGAACTAGTGGATTTAGTGAAAGAAACTGTTGTGGAATCAGGAATACATCTAGATAGTCAAGAAATAAGTAATATTAAAAGAATCGGAAAACAATCAGATAAGAACCGTCCAGTTATAATATCACTAACAACTATATGGAAGAAACATATAATTTTGAAAAACAAGCGAAACCTTCCTCCAGGCGTATATGTAAAAGAGGATTACTCTAAAGAAGTACTAGAGACACGTAAAAAATTACAGCAACAAGTGGAAATAGAAAGAAAAAATGGGAATGTAGCATATATAAAATACGATAAGCTAATTGTAAAGAAACCCAACAACAGCCATCGTGAAAAAAGGAAAAGAGAACAATCAGGTTCTCCAACCGATTCATCTCAGAAAAAACTGAACACAAAGTATGATGAAAATGCTAAGACCCAAAGAGGAGTAATCAAGCCAAGCATCCTTACATATGTATCGCGCGAACGATCCGCCTCTGTTTCAGAGATTTCAAAAAACAAGTAAAGGCCCCCTCCGACCGGAACAAACAAAGAAATAATAAAACAAATATAGATATAAGACAAACATCAAGAAAATGCCCCCCAAGCCGGCTGGTCACCGTGGGGGAAGACGACCACCACCCTCCAACAAATCTGCCAACTAAATTCAACACAAAAAAAGATATACAAAAACAAAGTAATTTATATATATGTACACTTAATACGCGAACCTTGAGAACAGAAGAAAGTTTGAAAGAACTAGAGTTAGCTATAGAAACCATCAAGTGGGACATCTTGGGCATAAGTGAAATGCGGAGACTAGGAGAAGGAATAGAAGAGAGAAGTAATTATATTATGTACTATAAAGGCGAAGTCTCTGGACATAGAGGAGTAGGTTTTTTGGTGAAGTTAAAACTCAAGAACTACATCACCGCGTTTGAAGGAATATCAGATAGAATAGCGGCAATACACATTAACTTACCCAAACATAAGAAAAACTGGACATTAATTCAAGTCTACTCGCCAACAGAGCAAGCATCAAAAGCAGAAATAGATACATTCTATGATAAACTAAGGGAATTTTCAGAAAAATACTCTCAAAACAATCTAGTACTCATGGGGGATTTCAATGCACAAGTAGGTACCCAAATAACTGGAGAAGAACATATAATAGGGAAATATGGGAAAGGTAAAAGAAGTAGAAATGGAGAAAAGTTAGTAGAATTCTTGCTTGAGCAAAATTTAACACTTCTTAATTCCATTTTTCGCAAAAGGCTCAACAACAAATGGACATGGATATCTCCAGACGGAAAGGTCAGAAATGAAATTGATTACATAATAACCAACAAAGCGAAGTTATTTAGTGATACGGGAATAGTGAAAAACCTAAACTTTAATACCAACCACCGTATGGTACGTAGCTGTCTCAAAGCAAGTGGTTTAAAGAAGCCTAGACCAAGAGCCGTTCAAAATATTTACTTAACGCGCAAAAAGGGGGAGAAATTCGAAACTACAGAAGACTTAATGAAAGTTGTTAACTCAAATATGTCACTAGATGAGAAATACAAAAAAGTAGAAAACAAGCTCCAAGAACAGGCAAGTACAACAACAACCAAGAAGAAAGAACCCTATTTAAGTGAAACAACTTTAAAACTTATTCAAGACAGAAAGAGACTGATACTTAATAAGAAAGAAAACCAAAAAGAAATCTCCAATCTTAGCAAACAGATCCGCGAAAATATGAGGAAAGATAGAATAAATAGACGACACAAAACCCTGGAAAATTATATTATCAAAACGGGAGGCACAAAGAAAGCACTTAAAGAACTTAGAGAAAAAGGAAAAGAATGGATACCAAAGCTAAGAGACAAAGAACTGCAAGTTACAACTCGTAATAAAATCAAGAGTATAGCGACAAACTATTATCGTTCATTATATTCAAATCAGGCTAACACACAGACAACTGAAAGAAGACATGTTCAAATACAACAATACACGACGGAAGCTAATGAAGATATACCAGAAATATTACAATCGGAAGTAGAGAAAGCTATTAAAAGTCAAAAGATGGAAAAATCGCCTGGTCCTGACAAAATTACAAATGAACTGATGAAAGGGACAATCACAGAACTAGTCCCAATACTTACCAGGATCTTTAATGAGATTTTATATACAAGCAGTATTCCAAGCAATTGGGCAGAATCGCACATAATACTTTTGTACAAGAAAGGTGCAAAGGACGATATAGGGAATTACAGGCCCATATCTCTCATTTCGAACGTATATAAAGTTTTCGCAAAAGTTATCCTGGACAGAGTATCAAACCAACTAGACGAAAACCAACCGATAGAACAGGCTGGTTTCAGAAAAGGATTCAGTACGATTGATCAAATACATACAATTAAACAGCTTATCCAAAAATACAATGAGTACAATAAAACTATTTATCTGGCATTTATAGATTACTCTAAAGCTTTCGATAGTCTCAAACACGAATTCGTATGGCAAAGCTTAAAAGAGCAGGGAATTCCAAATTTATACATAGACATTATCAAAAACATATATAAGGAAAGTAAAGCTAGTGTCCGACTGGAATCAATGGGAGATGTTTTTCCAATTGAAAGGGGTGTCAGACAGGGTGATCCACTCTCACCAAAGCTGTTTACAGCAGTGCTAGAACAAATGTTCAGGAAACTAGAATGGGAGCATGTGGGACTTAACATAAATGGATCAAGATTGAATAATCTCAGATTTGCTGATGACTTGGTGTTATTAGAAGAAGACCCGCTACTACTGGAATCCATGATACAAACTTTAGCAGACAGAAGCAGGGAAGTGGGTCTAGAAATGAACTCTAGTAAAACTAAAGTAATGACGAATTCATCACCCATAGACATAACCATCAATGGACAAAAACTTGAATATGTAGAGGAATATGTGTATCTCGGCCAGATTATATCACCTTATGATCAAATGTCCAAAGAAATAGATAAAAGAATTGCAACAGGATGGAAGAAATACTGGGCCATGAAAGAAATCATGAAAAGCAAGACTCTGGGAATTAAGATCAAGAAGAAAACGTTTGATACCTGCATCCTACCCTGTATAACATACGGCTGCGAAACCTGGGCTCTAACTAAACGCCATAGGGATAAACTAGCAAGTTGTCAAAGAGGTATGGAAAGGAGCATGCTGGGTCTGAAACTAAAAGACAAAGTTAGGAGTACAGACATCAGACATAAAACAAAATTAACAGACATCCTTAAAAACATCGACCAACTAAAATGGAGATGGACTGGACATATGCTCCGCTGCAAAAAAGAAAAATGGAGCAAACAGGTTACTGTCTGGTACCCTAGGGATGGAGTAAGGAGCCGGGGTCGCAAAGCTAGGAGATGGGAGGACGAATTAAAAACGACCGCAGGGCCCTTTTGGACAAGGGTGGCAGCAGACAGGGTACAATGGAAAGAGTTGGAGGAGGCCTTTGCCGTAAGGCATACCGAAATTAGGGATATTTTATAGTGAAATTCGTTTTTAAGTATTAAGTAATCTCTAAATTGTATGTTTATATATGTCAACTTTTTCGGAAATAAAGGCTTTATTATTATTATTATTATTTCTCTACTTATCATAACACCTTTATCGCAAAGAAACCAGACAAAAATGTATTGAACACAGAACATTTGAAACAAATAATATTTATATCCCATTGAGGAATATCTTTAAACTAGCTGTGCCTCGCGGTTTTACCCGCGTGGCTCCGCTCTGTTGGTCTTAGCGTTAGCGTAGATGTATAGATGATAGCCTATAGCCTTCCTCGATAAATGCGCTATCTAACACCGAAAGAATTTTTCAAATCGGACCAGTAGTTCCCGAGATTAGCGCATTCACATAAACAAACAGTATAGATTACAACCACATGAATTACTGTGTGAGTTGTGTCTCATAAAATACTAAAGAATATACAAACAAAAATAGGTATATATCGTAACAATATATTATAACGAAACCGTTCGTTGACAATTTCGTTGAGCGAAAAGTTAACTCTGACCACGATGCGTCGCGACGCATCGTGGTCATAGAGAAATAAAAACAGCGAAATTCGTGCCGTAACCGTAAACAACCACGACACGTTGTAGCAATGAAGAAAAGCCCTGACCATAGGGTATTTTTTATAAAAGGCCCTGACGCGTTCTGAATATTAGTTTACAAAGTCCATAATACGACCGACAGCTTTGAGTGAAATTCGTATTTTGTTATGATCTAGCCCTAGCGAATGCCTGTGTAATTATGGCTGATATTTTAAACAAACGTGTTTACCCCAAACATTTTATTCATTAATTATTAAAAAAAATCTCGGGTTGTAGGACAAAAAATTACTTGGATCGAACCCACAGAATACTCCTAGCGGATCGAATCCGCGTCTTTCGCCTGCCTGAATTTATTTTACTCTGAGGAACACCCACGCCATCTAAAGAATCTAATAATTATATGAAACACTGTCTATTATAATATTACTAGTGGTCCGCCCCGTCTTCACCCGTGGTACCTACATGTTTAAACTATCCTATCTCTCAAGTTGGATCGAACTGCACATGGTGTGCGAATTTTATTATAATCGGTTTAAGTGGTTTAGGAGTCCATTGAGGACAAACATTGTGACACGAGATTTATATATATTAAGATTATGATTACATACTTGTACTTAAAATATTATTTTGATGGCCGATGGGACATAGCGATGAAATTTATATATATAATTTATAATATTACACGGGATTCAATTAACACGCGGCTTTCACCTCCTACCTACCATGGCTGTAGCCGCAGCTCATAAAAGTTAGGTCAGAATAATTTACTGACATGAAATTGACAAAAAATCATATCTATTATTGTTTAAACGATTAGGTACTCAGTTCGATGTGCATGTGCATTGATGTAATATTTGTGGTTTATTCATGGTTTATTTTAAAAGGTAGGTACCTACTTGAAATAAAACACACATATATTCGATAAATAATTTTATTCAGTAATTGTTACATGTTAGGTACATAGTAGTTTTAAAATATAACATCCATAGAATTTATACATAAGTTATATTTATATAATATAATTCATTACAATTTGTAACAGTTGAAATGATTGACACATTAGAATGTAATACATATAGGGTAATTGCGCCTGTTCGCGTCCACTTAGTGCAGTTGGAAAGTTTGAAGGAGAAAATAAAAATGTTCCAGAACAAATTTCAACTCAAAATTTATGTAACGTGTCCATTACATAGTCTATTTTAAGATTTACTTTCAATTGTGTTGGAAATATCATGTGGTTTTTATTTATCTAGACAAATAGCAGAATTAGGCGTTTTACCCAGTTCGCGTCCAAAAATTCCAGTTTGCGTCCACCCGTGGACCGGTTCGCGTCCACCAGCTTAGAAAAGGAATTAAGAGTGTATTGCGTGATATTTTATCAGATAAATGCAAATAAAAATTAGATTTTAATAAATTATTTATTTACGAATATAGTTATTTAATAAAAACTGGCCAAATGCGAATGGGACTCGCACACCGAGGGTTCCGTATTAACCTGTTTTTTTTCATATGTTTTAACTGTAAATGATTATTTTTTCAATGTTTCCCTTATTTGTGCTATAAGACGTTGCTTCGTACCAAACTTCAAGTGTTTGTGTTCACGTAAAGTACCCTGTAGGTTTTGATTCCCTTGCGAATGTAGAAATTTGCGAAAATTTGCAGCATAAACGGCTGTATCTTTTGATTGCTTTGGCTTATAAGTTTGATTTTTTCACTGCTTCAAGGGACCGTAGACTTGAGTATTCAATATAAATTTCAGCTTTATACCTCCACGCGTTACTGAGAAAAAGGGTCTTGACAGAAAGACATACCGGCAGACGGACATACAGACGGACGGATATCAAAGTGATACTGATGTAGTGATGTATGATATGTGATCTACAAGGATTCCGGTTTTTCCTTTTGAGGTTCGGAACCCTAAAATCAACATATTATTAATATAATTCACTGTAAGGAAACTGGAAAAACTTATTTTTATATTTATCTTCTCATCAATAATAGAACTAAAAATTAACAAAAAACAAAGTTACGTTATGCAAATAAATAATAATCAGTTCTATTAAGATTACCTACCTACCCTATTTTTTAGTTTGTAATGAATTAAATTTCTTTTTTGTTTATATTATTTTCTTAACCACAGACTTATTGACTCTCCTTCTCAAAGATACTAGTCTCATTCTTAGAACCCTTACCCATTTTAAAATGAAAAAATAGCATAAAAATTAGCTAATTTTAATGAAAATTTTAATTATCAACTTGTAGTCTTAGTCAAAAATTTACAGTCTATTTTAAATTACATATTTTAACAAACAATTCATTGCTACATAATGAAAAACAATGTGGACGCAATATGTTCTATTGTTATGCACTATAGGTATAGTTTGCGCCCACCATGGACGCAAAATGGAAGTTGTACAAATTCGGTGTAGTAATTCGCGTCCAACTTATTTTAGCTATTAATTGTAAAATAAATTAGCTGATTTATAATCCATACTATTCCATGTTTTGTTAGCAAAGTAAAGAAACAGTTACATATTCAAAAATCCACATTTAACAATAAGATACTTACCGTCAAACGCGACGCTGCGCACTATTTTTTTCTCAAAATCCCGCGCGTTTTAGCTTTCTCGTTTAATAGCCAAAATTCAATATTTTTTTTAAATAGGATAGGCGGTGTGCAGGCATATTTTGAATATGTGTGCATGTCTCTTATACATTGAGGTATTATCGGAAATTTTTCTTATTACAATTTTACTTAAATTATACTTATTTTCGTGAATTTTCTAAAAGATATCCGCAAAATGGACGCGAATAGGCATGTGGACGCGAACAGGCGCAATGACCCTATACCATCATTATGTAAATTCGCTGTGAAGTTCTCTTGATATCCCATTTAATAAAACACAGTTTATAAAAGTAAGAAGCAGAGTTCTAGTAAAAAGACCATTGACTTAATTTGACTACAATAATTACATAATATACGTTTTTATTGATAAGCAAATCATCTTCCTCTCCATACAATAATATTTTATTGAAATTTGAAACCCACCACTTCTAGTAACGGCATAGATATTCATACATCCATTATGTACTTAACTCCCCAAGATAGCCTATAGCTGCACTGGCTGCACAGTGCACTGTACATTCTAATCCTTAGCTGGTTTAAAAAAAATTAAAGATAAAAACCAACATAGTTACTTAAGTAATATAAGATCACATAATGCTTAATCGAAAATTTATTTTGAGATTACTCTACTCTACGTCGGATGACACTAAAATTCTAATTACACCAATTGCAATGAACATGTTTTTAAATATTTACCTACTAACATCACGAAAATATAAGCTCTATAACATCGGAGAAGGTAATATTAATACTGTATACCGAAAATTTCTAAAACGCCTAATATCTACATCAACAAAACAATTACTATTACGACGTGATAATTTACGACTATATTATAATTTAAGTTACACATATAATAATGCATGTGTATGTGATACATATATTTAACTACCTCCCAAAACAATACTTTATGCGTCTTATGGTGCTTTTCAACCAGACGTGCGAAAATGCATAGCGAAGGATGTGTTTGTAAAGAACCAATCATATCGCTTCATTTAGTTTGAACTCTGAAGCGTATTAGTACTTTTGATTATAATTACAAACACATTCCAGATTCCTCGCTTCACATCCTCGCATATTATTGGTGGAAAAGCACCTTTATGCGCCAAGTTTCTCAACATTTATGATTAACGAACATACTTTTAAAATATTTGTTTTTTACCTTATTTAATTTTATTCTCAATAGGGTTTTACGACGTTAACAATCGATAGTTTAATGAACACGAAGTTGGTCTAATAAGCCGTAAAACCGTCGTAAATAATTATTTATTATCACGTCGATACAGATTCTACAGCTAATAATTCTATAAAGCTATTTTGGAAGCGTCTACGTGTACATTTTATTAAGCCCAAAGATGTCGTGATGTTTATGCAATATTTTATGAACAATTCATGTAGTTTGTGGGTTTACGACTCCTTTTTATAGTTTATCGCCATAAAATGGCCGAGACTTTTATTTTCTCAATTGGGAGATTGCATTAAACATCACTACATCTTCTATACTTACACAATAATATTGCTCTAATAACATTTATGGTAATAAAAATATCTCTTCATCTATAAACATTAATAATTATACTCTAAAGTCTAATAAATATTTAAATTTATTAATTAAAATTAAATATTATATTCTTAATAATTCCTTATTATTCCACGACAAATTACAACCCTTTCTTTATAATGAATGAAAATATGAAAAATTGGCACAGAATATATTATATTTCTAGAATTATGTATTTATATATTTGGCAATTATAAAAAAAGACGTGTGGGACTGCCGCGGTAAAGCTATTGCATGCTATGCCTTCAAGCCACACCTCCGCGCCCGTCGGAGTGGGGAGCGTGAGGTTTTTTCGTTACGGAATTTCTGGATTCGGTCCCATAGAAGCTATGCAATAGCTTAAAAATAAAGCTACTCAATTATACATGTGTACTAAGAAATAAATACTCCTTACTATGAGTACTAAAAAGTTTAAGAGAACGCAAGTATGAAGAAAAAATAAACTGGTTCAAAAGAATAAATTGAAAAAGTTCAAATCACTTTGCATCTAAATATTATTATTGTTCTATATCTGGAGGCAGAGAAATTTCTATCTAATGACGGAATAGCTGAGTTGAGGTATAATTTTAAGACAATCTTCTTAATTTTTTTATATATAAATACTAATAGAGCTTCTGGATGTCTAAAATTGTACTTGAGATGTATACAAATATACTTATTTTTAATTAATTTTTCGAATAAAATCCGTGTTTATTTATGTAAATATTACATTTATTGAGATCAAGAAAAAATTAAACTCCTAAAAACTCAACTTCAAACCAATTTTGTTGCTATCTACAACCCTGTGTTTAGTAAAAAATTTACATAAACGTCATAATAAAATTATTCGCTTAGGTATAAAATAGTGTAAAAACTAAATTTCATGTTTGCATATCGTTTACAGAATACATGTTTAACATGTTAAAAAGTGATTTCTAACACTTAAATAATATCTATATTTTATTTGACACTGGCTTTAGATAGTTAGTAAAATCTGCTATAAAACATAACGCTAAGAAAATATAAATAATTTGGAAAATCCAAAAGTGCACGCCTCATAATTTTTTTTTAATAAATATTTATTAATTATTATTTTTGTTTATTTAATAACAATTAAACCACATCGAATCAGACCCTGAAAAATGAAAGGGTTCTATTCCTGAGCATACTCAAGCGTAAGAGAAAAAAAAAGACTCGATTAGTAAAGTATTTCGGTCGCTATCGTGTTAACAAGAAAAAGAATCCGCACATACAGACACACGGACGTCCAAGACAGAACTTTTTTAAACTGTTTTTTAACTAATTTAAATAACAAAAATGACATCAAAAATATCATGAACGTTAAAAATAGTGTTTTTTCTTAATATGTGTGCGTATGTATTATCTTACAAGTGCAATGTATGATACATAAAGACATTTTAAGTTTGAAAAATCAGATGTTTTGCGCAAAGTGACAGTAGTACCCACCTCAACGCTTCGCTTATGAGGCGTGCAATTGAGAAAATATTTTAATGGAATTGACAAAAGTATATGACTTATAAATTATTATGCTAATGCTGTCTTCATTTTATCCAAACACGAAACGATGCTTTATCTTACCATACAAAAGAAAAAAAAGATACATACTTATCGTAATGTAGTTACTTAAGTATACATTTACGAATTTTTTTTTATCTTATTAAATTAAACTATCTAAAGCCAGTAACAAAATTCTTAATTCTAACTCAAGGGACAGGAGATCAATTAAGGAATAGAAAACTTATCTAAGTAATGACAATAATTACAACAATAATATAATGTAAATAATCACTACATAGAAAGGCTACTTGATATATTAAGGATATTGCCCTTAATTTGGGCAATAATTTTATTATTGTTCCATTACCTTAGTTATACATGACACGAAACTCTGATTTAAATCGATTCTGAACTATTCGTTCAAATATAAAAAATTAATCAATATGTGTATGCAAAAATAATAAATATAGACATACATTATAAAAAATATACTATAAGAATCATAGTGTGTATTTAATTGATTTTTTTTATATCTTCTAAATGTATTCAGATTAAATCCCAATACATATAAACAATCACTGTAACATTTTATTATGTACTGTAATAAGACAAGAAAAGTTTTAAGCTTTTTATATACTTAAATAGATAGAATAAATGCTCTTAATGATTGTAATTATTAATGTAATTCATAAAATTTTAATAAGTATGTAGACCATAAATCATATTATTTAATAATAAATTTTGTTTTAATTTCTAATCTTTAAAACTTATTATAATATGACTTAAATTTTCTATTAATTATCCTGACCATAAACATAAATTATTCTCATAAATAATCCGTTTTTAGATACAAGCTTTTTTCACAAGACACATATTGCAGATCGTGTAAACACCAGTCTCTGCTTCATGTTTGCCTTTATAATGGCAAACAATGTGAACGAGTTTCAAATTTTCCCGCGTAAATATTTGTAGATAATATCTATCAGTTTCAATATTATAACATAGAGAATCTTTGTTACAAGTTACGCAGGTGGCGACACCATTGCATATTTTGTCTATGGCTTGGATTATCTTTGGTATAATAGCTCTTGATAATTCGATTCTGTGATCCAAATTCCATGTTTGGAATATGATGCGTTCTTCGCGACTTCTGTACGGGTTTATGATATGTTCGTTTTCGTAAGCACACTTTTCGTTATTCCACAGCCCTCCGCATTCAAAAAGACCAGTTTCATCACACAGTCTCATCTTTTTCTCAAACTTTCTGTTAAAATATCCTTCATTATATTTGCTACTCTCCAACAATTTACGTAGATCTAAAAGGAACTGATCTATGAGTTTCTTACCGTGCCCGTTTTTGGAATGTGTATACAGTTCGGAAGATTGTAAAGCTGTTTTTGTTTTGTAATAATAACCCCTCATTCTTTCTTTGACTCGCTTTGACATGGATTGCTCTTTTGTTTTCTCTGAAGGCTCAAGACCTGAAAAACGAATTTTAGCTTATATTAACACTAGCGGTCCGCCCCGGCTTCGCCCGTGGTACATATTTACGTTTTCTCTACATAAGAACCATCCTCGTACAAGGAATATAATAAAAAAAGAATTATCGAAATCGGTTCAGCCGTTCTCAAGTTATGCGCTTACCAACACATTTTGGGATTCATTTTTATATTATAGACTAAAGATTCATAACAAAAATCATTATTAAAAACTTCCAATTTATGGAACGAAATTAAAATCATGAATGAAATTAAAGAAATTTTCTTACCTTGAAACCATTCTGGATGTAGATTTCTCTCACTAACCATAGTCTTAGCATCGTCAGCTGCTGTAATATATCTCTGGAACACCTTGAATTTTTCCCGCAAGTTTGTATCAAGGAACTCTTTTGCAGCCCGTCCAGTATTAATGAAATCCTTCTTTGATGATCTAATCAAATTGTAGTAGTAATCAAAGTCTGAAATAATAATTTTGAATAAGTATAATAATAATTTAAAAATTATTTTTTTAGTCAATAGGCAAGTCTTGATTGACAAACAAAACTTTATTCATGTATTTATTTCTGATAAACCTGTGATAAATATTTCATATGAACTTGTAAATTAAAATAAACAAAGAGTAAATACACTGATGTGTTATAATATTATCTATAAATGTTGAAGACAATTTTTGTCTCATTGGGAACTAAAGATGAGAAATCAATGACCACTTAATTTCTTAATTGTAACTACATTCCCTGTGAGGCTTTCTATTGATGTTTAATTGATTTTGAAATTTTGCATATCCTGTCCAGATATTTTACTTAATAATTTTTAAATCACATTATATTTTAATAAAAATTATATAATAATTATTGATTCCTAAGACCTCCAAGCAAATGAAGGGTTTACGAACATTGCCTCATAACTAAACATACCAGTTACCATTTTTTCTTTTTTCTGCAACAAAATAAACAGCGTCTGCGGCGGCAAGGTCTTCAGGTATTCGTCGTCATCCACCAGAGTGCCGTCCTCCGCGACGTGAAGCCGGCACTCCGCGCAGCTGACATTGAACTGAAAACCGACATACTGAATTAGGTCAGGGCTACGAATATATGTCAAGGCTGCTACCCTTGACCCGATTAACCAACAGGTACCAAGCACATAAAGGTGTAAAAGGGCATTGATTCAAAGCCTTTACTTTGAACTCAAAATATACATTATAATATTACTTACGCCTAACTTTCTGCATGATTTCTCAATAAGCTCTTGTAAGTTTTCCGCGGCAACGCCGATTTTTTTCTCTCTTTTAACGTCTGTCACCTTATATCCCTTCTTCATTTTCGATTACAACGATTTACTAAATTATCACTATAAACAAAGAAATTATTATAAACGAAATGTTATGACTAAATTTTTAACCAAACAAACGATCACTATGAAATTCCATTCTAAACTGGACATTGGATTGGACATTTCCATGGACATTTCAAACCTGAGTCATAATGTCAAGTGTCAAAGTCAAACACAGTAATGTGTCACAACACAATATGTCATTGCTTCTGCTTTGAACGTTATAAAATACTTTTTTTTGCTATTGGCAAGTACGTGAAACCTATTGACAGTAGTGACATATTTTGTAAATTGTAGGTAATCTGTCATTTTTCCCTCCAAAATTGAAGATTCACATCAGCTGGCTGCTATCAATAATCAAATTAATAACTATAATTGTATTCAGTTTAACTCTAGTTATTTCTATTGTACACACAAGATATTGTAAGTTTCACAAAGTTTAATAAAGTAAGTAAACTACAAAATCTTCATCGATACATTTTCACAGAATAACTACATTTTCTTTTTTGTAAAATTGCAAGTTCCTGTGATATAATATGTTCAGTTCAGTTTCAGGTTTAAATATTAATTCCTTTTTCATAACAACAAAGTGACGGTGGTAGTAAATTCAATCAGCTGTTATAAGTAAATATTTAACAAAATGATAGTGAAACGAGGAGCCTTCATAGTTATTGAAGGAGTGGACAGAACCGGAAAAACAACACAAGCGAAGCAACTAGGTAATTTTTTAATATTTTAAATATTCTTTCAATGCAAACAAATTGTATTTTATACAATTAAAAATAGAATTTAATGCTTTTTTTATTTAACTATTTATCATTTATGTATTTAGTAGTGTAATCTGTGTAATGAATTTAAAAATGTTTGATACAGTTCTTCATAACATGATAAATGAATTATTGTACATGTGTGGGTCCAATCTGATGTTATTAATATCATATGATGAATCTATAATTGAAATGGCTTGATGATCAAGTCTCTTCTGTAATAACATAGATAGTAAGTTCAATAAATCTGATTGATTCCAACATAAATATATGTATTTCAGTTGATAGTTTAAGAAAAAGGAACATTTTGGCTGAATACACAAATTTCCCAAACCGCAATACAGAAATAGGCAAAGTGATCAACAGTTATTTAACATCCAAGGTAAATGTCTGATTAATATTTGCAATCAATACCTGAATTGATTTAGGCCAGTAAGTTTTTTCATCAAAGGATTAGGGGGCGTCCATAAATTATGTGAGGTGTTTTTTTTGTATCTCACCAAATAATTCTGCATATTTTTGAGTTTGAGTACCAAAGTCAAACTGGTGATTAAGATAATAACAAGATGTAAATGTAAAAGTACATCAGATATCATTCATCAAAATATTGTAAATTTCTACTTATTTCTTCATTTTTATAATTACTCAAATATAATGAAATGTTTTGCAACTTGACAAATTTATATTTTATTTATGATTTCCATAAAATACATCAATTATCATTTAACTATCAATCCCTAAATTTAATAATATCAAGACATGTTATAGAATGACCTTCCAGATGAAGCCATTCACCTATTGTTCTCAGCCAATCGCTGGGAAAGGTTACGAGATATTATTAAAACATTGGAGGCAGGCACCACCATCATTGTAGATAGGTACTGTTATTCTGGAGTGGCATTTTCAGCTGCAAAAGGTAAATATTAGTACAAAACTTTATCATAGTTATACTAAATGTCCTGGCAAACATTGTTCTGCCTTACTCTTCATCATTTAGGGGTAAAAATAGATATTAGCCGATTCTCAGACCTACCTGATATGCACACAAAATTTCATGAGAATCGGTCCAGCCGTTTTGGAGGAGTATAGTAACTAACATTGTGACAGGGGAATTTTATATATAAGATGATAGAGTTTTGTACTATTTATGTTTTTTTTTAATTATGAGAATTAAGTTAGGATTTTTTTATTACACCTGCACATTTTTGTGTGTTCTTGTATTACATATTATAATTACTTATTTTAAATTTGACAGGACTGGATTTAAATTGGTGTAAGTCATCAGATGTTGGACTACCAAAACCTGATAAAGTATTTTACCTAACAATCCCACTAGAAGTGATGCAAAAAAGAAAAGGTTTTGGAAATGAAAGGTAAGAATTAATTTTATCTTTAATTTATTTGCTTTATCCCAAAAAAGATATATCAAATTTGATGCGGTTCCTTAGAAGTTTTGTTTTTGTTTGAAGTTGATTTGTGGCAACTCGTTTTCTTATTACATTAAAGAAATATATTAAACTAATTTTATTTAGGAAGAATATACATTATTTCTGAAGTTCATACAAACACACTCAGAATATATGTTTTTTAATTTCAATGTGTTGATGACCTTTTATTGGTACTTTTAACATACATTATTTTACAAATTTTAGGTATGAAGTGCCAGAATTTCAGAAGAAAGTTATCAAAACTTACCAGGAATTAAAAGAAGACGATTGGGATGTATTGGACGCTGATAGGTAAGCCGTAAGCCTGCTTGTTTAAACATATACAATTAAAAATATATACACATTTAATTAAATCTATGGTCACTCATATTCATTAAATATATAAACTCACTACATGACATACAACAAAGTCGCTTTCTCTGTTCCTATTTATGTTTAAATCTTTAAAACTACGCAACCGATTTTGATTCGGTTTTTTTAATAGTAATTCAAAAGGTTTTAGTATATATGTACATGATATATTGTGTAGCCATGTCTGTTATGGGTTTAAAATTTTTATTTTTGCGCCTATGTAAATTTTTCGTCTTCCAGGACGCCGGAAGAAATTCAAGAGGACTTACTAAAAAGGACATTAAACATTCTGAATACAATCGAAAATCCAATTGGAAAGATTTGGACTAAGAAATAATTCGTGAAAACCAACTTTTTTATAAGTATTTTGAAATAAATAGCTGTGCTGAGGTTGTCAGTAAATTAAACTTTTAGAATAATATACAGAAGATATTGAATAAGTTTATTATAAGACTAATAAATCTAGATAATAAATGTGAATACCAACTTTTAGCATTTGTTTTCCTATTTTCTTTATAAATGTGTCGATAGCCCATTTTATTGTGTAATATTCATTAGTGACTAAAAAACTGTTTTTTAAATTGTATAGAAAATTTGACATTCATTATGTATAAGCTTCTACTGATTTATCATTATTGTAAGTTATAAATGAATCCGTCTTATTTACTATTTGTAGTACAGTGGTTCAATTGTTTCAAATTTTAATTTCCATTGTCTGTGCTTGATTTTTTTTTATTCAAAGTAATTATTATGTACAATTACTATTGTACTAATATGATTACACAAATACGTGTTCTTAAATACTTGATAAATCACTACTGCATACAAAATTGAAAATATTTTGAATCATAAGAAATAATTAGACTTTTTGGAATGACTACATATTTAAATTTTAATTATGTATATTTATTATTTTATATGACTCTTAAACATTAAATGATGCAGTGTTACTAGTAACATTTCTAATAATTGTACCTCAAAATATTCATTGATATGTAATAACATAATAATTAATAAGTTAAATATAACAAGACAATGTTATGATTAATTTTACATTTCTTTACGTTTTCCAACTGTAATTACTGTTTAATTGTAATAATCATAAATGTTGATAAAAATAAATAAAATTCTTATTTTAATAAGTGGTCTATTTATTTTCAATAGATTTAAGAAGTAGTTTTGCCCCTTCTGACGACTGCTGCTTTAATATTTTTGCGTGTGAAGATATCTTTTTCTTCAACTTCTTGGAGATGGCCTCTGCATTGTTCTCAATTAATTTCAGTAGGAAGAAACATCCTCTATTTGTTGGGAGCCATGCATTCAGCTGTAAATATAAAAAAAATTGTTTAATTTAAATTGTAAAATCAAAAAGTGTTGATTACTGAATTTTGTGTGATGTATTTTATGAACGGCCCCTCAACATTTAAGCATTTCATGTTACATGGTGGCGGAAACAATATTCATTCACATTTCAACGCGGTGCCCCGTTCGAGCCACGTTCAGGCATGAATCACTTCATACAACATTGAGTAACATGTACTACGTACTAGTGAGGACATCGCTACTACACTATTTATAACACGAGTTAGAGTCAATCGTCTCAAAATCATTTTTTTTTTGTTACATTGATTGGTTTTAAGATAAGTTTATTCATATTTTTCAATAAGATAAACAATATTTATTTGTTACATAATACATTGATTGGTTTTAATTTATAAGTAATAAGAGGCCGAATATCTACAAAGTGTATGACTCACTAGCCGTCCCGCGCCGCCGCGCTTGTCGCATAGATTTTGCGACAAGCGCGGCGTTTGTGGTGCCCTCTCTAGTAATAATACCTCAATGTCATACAATAGTGTTTGATTGAGCCACGGAGAGGCAAGGCTTGGTCGCAACATGGGGCAGGTGTAGCATAAATCATACTTTATGTTAATTAATTTTGAAAACAATATTTTTAATAATTAGACAGACCAAAACAAAAAGGAGCGAGTGTGCCAAGCACACGTGTCAGAAGTGAAACTCTTTTGGCAAGATTCAGATACTAAAATCGTCTCCATACTTCACGACGTGACGGTATTGTCATGACGCGATGAATTTTACTCTCAACACGCCTAAAGAAGTCAAAATGCTTTTAAATCGAACTAAAAAGGTTTATATAACATGAATACTAGATACTAATATATTTTTTCATTTACCGTTTCTGCTGACAAACATTCGCAAACAGCATTGCCCAGTGTAAAGTCGGCTGCAGTTTGATCCAACGCCGCAAGTTTCTTCAAACACATGTGAATGCCGGCGTCTTCTACGGCGAGTACTTCCTTTTCATTTACGCTTATTTTCCAATCCTCCTTACAAATGACGCCAGCTAGAGCTTCTAATATTTCTTTTGATGATTCTGTAAGTTATATTTTGTGTTAAAGATTAATAGTTACATTTTAGAATTGAAACATTTCAAGCATATATGGGAACTAATAATTCAAAATAATATGTCTCTAAAGAGAGAATGTATAAAATGTTAAACAAACATTATGTCACGAATAATAAATCATTGTAGTTTTGGTAAATTTATCATAAATTTTGTGTGCAATATTTTCACAAGATTGTTGTTAATTTTAAATAAATAATTAATGTATGAGAAATCACGATAGACTTACTCTATACTCTATAATATATAATTCTATCATAAAAGATATTAATGTATCTATTCTTCCATAAAAAATTAGCACTTACCGATAGACAACACGGCGATCGCTAGCAACATGGCCGCTTTGCTGCTCAGCCAGAACTGCGGGTCACTTCCCATATCCTCCTTCAGCGCAGGCAATATCGCCTCACGCAACTCGTTGATACGAATATCCGCGTCCTTCTTGGATGTGCCGCTTTTGAAACCCTCCTCGAGGAACTTGATGAACGTCGGGTGGAATGCCGCAGAGTCTTTCGGTTTGATGAGCCAGTGGAGTGTCTGCAAATTTAATTGAAAGATAAAATGCTTGTTTTTGTTGGAAAGTAAAAAATAGACATTGAATATTTTTTTTAAAGAATACTTGGGGCGTGATCTACAATAGTTTCCAAAGCCAAAAATAAAGGTTTTAGAATTATTATTTGTTTATCTGTATTTCTGTTTCTTTATATATGTATTTCCGAGCTAAACTCAAAAAGAACTGTATGGATTTACTTCAAATTTGGTACAGATATAGCTTGAGACTTGAGAAAGGACATACAATAGGTTTTTTCCCGGAAATCGCACGGGAACGGGGACTATGCTGGTTTTTCTTTGACTACGCGAGCGAAGCCGCAGGCGAAAAGAAATAAATAAAAATATCTTACCATGTTGCCCCAATGATCTTTCGCGATATCCTTCAAATTGCTTGCTATTGTTGATACAATAGTTTTCTTCACAAGTACTGTGTCATCAACTGAGTCAAATATAGCAATTAACAGCCTGTATCCAGTCTTGTGTTTACTTAAGGGTACTACATGCTCTTTTACCACTTTTAGTATAGTCTAAAAAATAAATTTATTTATCTATAATTGGATGCTTCACTACATATTATAAAACAAAGTCGCTTTCCTTGCCCTATGTATGCTTAAATATTTAAAACTATGCAACAGATTTTGATGCGGTTTATTTAATATTTTAATTAGAGTGATTCAAGAGGAAGGTTTTAGTACATAATTTATTAGGTTTTAGACAATGCAGCTTTTAGCTGCTTTTTTTTCATGTATTTACCACAAAACAAACATACAATTTTTTTTCAATAAAATGTTTAATGATTCAAGTTACTCATAATTTATGTAAAAATTATTTATTTTTCCCCAATATATAATACAGTCATATCCTAATTCTCACCTTCTTATCCTTATTAGTGCCTTGCCACACACATATGCAAGCAGCGTTAACACCTGGTAGTGAA
The DNA here is from genome assembly GCF_061535395.1 of Colias eurytheme. Classification (NCBI taxonomy): domain Eukaryota; kingdom Metazoa; phylum Arthropoda; class Insecta; order Lepidoptera; family Pieridae; genus Colias; species Colias eurytheme. The sequence continues at coordinate 2,547,963 of NC_142987.1, read as the reverse complement.
TTACTGAGTGGTACAATTAGAGGACTGAGTGTGGATATCATTTCTGCCTTGTCTTCTGCCGAACATTCCCTTATGTAGTCATACAGGACTGAATGTAAGAGCCTGTAATAACATTTACAATTGTAGATTTTTTTTTTCATAAATAAAAAATGTATGAAAGTAAAGTATGGCTGTTACAAGATTTTTTGTGGGTATTTCAAGTATAAAATTTTCCTTTGTTACAATTAATATTTTCGAGAAATATTTTCAGTCTTAACAATGAATGAAGTAACTTTTAATATACTGGCTTACACTATAAATGGGAAAGGGATACTATTCAGAACTAAGCTATTCATAATTCAATTTTGTGGAGATTGAAAAACATGAATAAATAAACAATTCACACATTAATAAACATAAGTTGTGTCTTATTATCTCACTGCCTGTACTTACTCACTATCATGGAGGTTTTTGTCAAGAATCCTCTGCACATTGGCCTTACAAGACTGCAATATAGCCGACTTCATTTCGGGACTGTCCTTGTATGTGTCACTTAGAGTTTTTACTTTGTCATCTTTTGTCTAGAAAACAGTTAAATTTAATATAAGATATAATATATAATTGAATAAAAGAAGATAATAACAAACAACACAAATATGCAAATTTATCACTTTTAAAATTAAAGCAATAGAGGTTTCAACTTAAAAATGTAGCAATAAATTACTAATAACTATGTACATAGGATCCACTCACTTCAGCTTCTTAAAAAAACATTTAAAGAAAGTGCTATACAGGTTATAATATTCTCAAATAGTATTATGATCTATAACTTACATTCTTATACATATCTCCATAGAACTCTTGCTGCATATACAACTTCTCTTTCTTATTCGCAAACTCGCCATATGCATAATCTAAAACTGGAGCACTGATAGTGTGGGCTGCCAGAACAACTACATGACCAAACAACTTGCTTATAACCTGATGACGAATAGCATCTGACCCATACTTCAATATGCGTTTAACAGAATGATGAGCATATTTGGACTGCATCATTGGTACCATGATATCCATGATCTCTTTGGTAATATCACTCTTGATTTCATCCGAACCATATTTTAACAAGACCTGTATAACTCTACTCAAATCGTGAGTAAGTGCTATTGATTTGTATTGGTTTTTCAAAAGACCATGCAGTTCTTTACATGAGTTTTCACGGAAATCTTGCTTCACTACTTTCCTAAAAAAATGTATTACCATTGAAATTAAATACAGGGTGTACCAAAAAGTAGTGATGAACGGAAGCTGAGAGGTAGAGGACCTAGAGGGCTATCCGAATCACCCCCATGTATGTTATGCGATTTTTCGTATTTTCGGAGTTATGACGTTTTTTTCAATTTTTCACCTATCGCCGAGTACGATGATATTTTCACTCATGCTGACGTCAATGATTGCGGAAGATGCTTGATTTTTTTTTGTGTGCTAAGCTGAAAGATAGGCCAATTCAGTATGGTAACATTTACTATCGTTAGATCTTTGAATGGAATAAAAAAAAGAATTAAATGGCAAGAAAGATAAAATTACCCAGTATGTTCACCACTTCAAGGGCCCGTAAAAAAATAAAATCACATAAAAAAGTTTTCCGTTTGACTTTTAAAAACTTGCTCTATCTATCAGATAGCTACCCTTTTTTTTTTTTTTTTTTTTTTATAGTGGGGAAATCTTCCAAAGATACCCACGGCCCCCGGGGAAGGAGCCGTGGGTTATGTCGGATTCTTACCGACTAAAACCCCACTGTGTTCCGTCGAGCCGCTTTAATGATGGGGCCGCGGGTATTTGTTGGAATTCTTCCGCGACCATCAGATAGCTACCCTGAAAATTTCATTTTATTATTCAGAAGGCTTCAATCGAAAAATTTAAATCTAAATGTGGTAAGTGCAAAAATTGAATTAACATTATGATCATTAAAACCAATAAATAGGTGTTTAATTACCAGAAATTTTTAAAATAACCCCGCTGTTGCTCAATGCAAGTGCGACATCACCGTAAAAAGTTGTCTTTTAAATGTCTGAATGCCCTTTTATCATTTTTAATGGTTTCTTCTGCTACTATGAATTTCCGGGTTATTTCGTCCAAATTGTGGCATTCTCTCAAGTAGCCGAGGTCTTTTTAGTATTCCCATTGAAACAAATCAATGGGGTTTAGGTCGAGGGACCGTAGAGGCCAGGCTTTAAGGCAGGCGTCACCGGCGCATGCGCAGGCTGCAACGATCAATCCATCTTTCAGGGTATCTTTGCCCTTTAGCCTGGCCTGCACGGTCTCCGGACATAAACCCTATTGATTTTTTTCCGTGGGTATACTACAAGGCGAGAGACTGCCACAATTTGGACGAAATAACCCGGAAATTCATAGTAGCAGAAGAAACCATTAAAAATGATAAAAGGGCATTCAGACATTTAAAAGACAACTTTTTACGGTGATGTCGCACTTGCATTGAGCAACAGCGGGGTTATTTTAAAAATTTCTGGTAATTAAACACCTATTTATTGGTTTTAATGATCATAATGTTAATTCAATTTTTGCACTTACCACATTTAGATTTAAATTTTTCGATTGAAGCCTTCTGAATAATAAAATGAAATTTTCAGGGTAGCTATCTGATAGATAGAGCAAGTTTTTAAAAGTCAAACGGAAAACTTTTTTATGTGATTTTATTTTTTTACGGGCCCTTGAAGTGGTGAACATACTGGGTAATTTTATCTTTCTTGCCATTTAATTCTTTTTTTTATTCCATTCAAAGATCTAACGATAGTAAATGTTACCATACTGAATTGGCCTATCTTTCAGCTTAGCACACAAAAAAAATCAAGCATCTTGCGCAATCATTGACGTCAGCATGAGTGAAAATATCATCGTACTCGGCGATAGGTGAAAAATTGAAAAAAACGTCATAACTCCGAAAATACGAAAAATCGCATAACATACATGGGGGTGATTCGGATAGCCCTTTAGGTCCTCTACCTCTCAGCTTCCGTTCATCACTACTTTTTGGTACACCCTGTATAATAGAAATATCATAAATATAAAGCATATTATAGATTGAAGTTAGATTTTTACCTTTGTATTTGGGCTGATAGTAGTTTAGCTTTGTGTGATATTTCAAATATTTCCGCTGTAGCCTTTGCTTTACGCCTCTCCAGTCTAAGATTCTTCTTTTCTTTTTTCATTTCTGACCATTTTGGCTTTTCTGTTTGTTCACCTTCTTTTGCACCTGGACCTTTCTTACCTTTAAAACCTTGGTTGTCTTTTTTCCAACCAGGTTTACCCTTCGTGTCTGACCATTTTGGTTTGTCTGTTTGTTCACCTGCCTTTCCTCCTGGAGCTTTTTTGCCCTTATAACCTTGATTATCTTTTTTCCAAGCAGGTCTACCCGTTGCAAAACTGGGTTTATCTTTCTGATTCTTTTGAAAAGCCGGTTTGTTGAATTTTTTACCTTTTGTGAAGTCCTTTTTTCCATTTTTATTAAACTTTTCTTTGTTATTCTTTTTGATGTCAAAATCTGTTACTGTGTCAGGTTTTGATTCATCGAATTGTACCTTCTTTTTCTTTGGTGGCGATGCACTATCTTCTGGAGCTTTTCTCTTAACTTTCTGCATTATTTTTATAAGAGGTTATTGCAGGTTTATTTTGATTTGATATTAATTAATATCAAAGGTGAACTATAAGCGCAAAGAGAGAATAAATAATAAATGAGTAATAGTAATTGATTTTCTCATAAATTATTCTAATTTCATAACTTTACATTAAGTTTTTCCACGTGCGAAAATCCCACATGAGCGTTGAGCAAAGGCAACAAAATCGATTTTACTGAAATGTCAATTGTCAATTTCATCCATGTCACTTCAAAAGAGCTTCAAAAGTCAAAATTATCTGTCAAGCATACCAACCAAAACTTTGAAAAATTGTAATCAGCGTGGTACGACCACAGGTACGACCATGGTATGTAATCCACTCATCAACGATTTTTTGATTCAAAAAATATATCAACTCAACCTGGTTTTCCGAATCCTGGCGTTTTTAGAAATTTTATCCTCACCTAAATAAATATATTAAATACCTTTCCCATGTGATATCTAACTCACCAGTTTCCACATGTTTGCATTTGGTTGTAATGCTTATTAATTAGGTCATCGACTTGAGCATGATTTGTGTTTATACTCATCATCTACCTTATCATCTACTTCACATCTAGATTTGATCAAATACGAAATAACAATAAAGTACTAGATCATACTAGCTGGTGACATGGTACCAAAGCTAAAGATGGTACAGTTTTGTATATTCTAATCTGTGATCTTTATAGTCTATGTCACAGGTTGTACAATACCGAGTGTTTTCTTTTGGCATATTATTTTAAATTTACAAAATACAATAGTGTTAGACAAAGTTTTAGAATTGAAAACTGTTGTTGTAGTAATTGTTACCTATTATTGCCGATGAAAGAATAATTTTAATAAAATGGTTGATATTATAATAAATAAATATCTAGAAACCCAATTAGAATTAGCTAAACAAAAACAAGTTTCAAAAATTGTCAATGAGGAACAAGTTTCCGATAAAAGTAAATCTGCTGCTGGTCGTATAGCTAAGAAACAAGATAAACATTCAAAAATATCACAAAGTTCTAGTAAATGTAAAGACCAACGCCAGAAGTCTACAGAACATGAAGAAGATGAGGAATATACTCCGTCTTCTGACGACGAAATTGAAGTGCGCTTACCAAACTTAGCTACATCTTCCCGTTCTAAACAAAATATAAAGAAAATAATAGATGACGGTGATATCAAACTTTATAATGAGAGAGTCGAAAATTGGAGAAAAAGTTTAAGTGAAATTGAAGCTGGAAATTCAAACCCATCATATATGTCAGCAGACATTCAATATATATTAGACGGTAACAAAAACCCTGATGAAAAACATGAACTTCAAAATGGTTTATGTGTACCTGTATACATATGGAAGCAATTGTATAAGTATCAAAGAATTGGCGTCAAATGGTTATGGGAACTACATCAGACTCAATGTGGTGGTTTATTAGGCGATGAAATGGGCTTAGGTAAAACTGTTCAAATAATTGCATTTTTGTCTGGATTGGCAAATACAGATAGTGGGACTTGGGGAGGACTAGGTCCTTCTATCATAGTTGCACCAGCTACAGTCATATTCCAGTGGGTATCCCATTTCCATTATTGGAACCCTTCGTTGAGGATTGCAGTACTACACCAAGCTGGCTCACATGGCGGCACTCATCATAAACTCATTAGAGACTTGCATGAATCACATGGAATATTGATGATAACATATGCAGGGGTAGTGAAATATGCTAAAGATCTTCAAACTAGAAAGTGGCACTATATAATTTTGGATGAGGGACATAAAATAAGAAATCCAGACACTCAAGTCAGTAAACTTGTCAGGAAATTTGATACTCCACATAAATTGTTGATAACAGGGTCGCCTATGCAGAATAGTTTGCAGGAACTATGGTCTTTATTTGACTTTATGAGACCTGGTCTGTTGGGAACACATACTGCTTTCATGGAGCATTTTGCCGTCCCAATCACTCAAGGTGGTTATGCAAATGCTACAGATATGCAGGAGGCCACTGCTTTAGAAATTGCAAAGGCCCTTAAAGCAATAATAACTCCATATATGCTGAGGAGAACTAAAGCTGAAGTTCAAGATTTCATTCACTTGCCAGAGAAGAATGAACAAGTCCTGTTTTGTGCACTTAGTCAGGAGCAGAAAGACTTGTACATGGGCTATCTTATGAGTGCAACAGTCCGTGGTATTTTGGATAAAGAAAGTAGGTTTGGAGAACCCCTGCGAGCAAGAATTTTGGTTGCTCTATCTACTTTGAGGAAAATTTGTAACCATCCAGATATTTACTTGTATGAAGCATTTGATGAGACAGAAGAAATTGATCATCAATCTTTTGGTCATTGGAAAAGGTCTGGAAAGATGTCTGTTGTTCATTCATTGCTTAAAATATGGCAAAAACAAGGACACAGAACACTTATTTTTACCCAATCAAGAGCTATGTTGTGCATTCTGGAACAGCATTTACAGAATTTTGAATTTAAATATTTAAGAATGGATGGTAGTGTCAGTGTTGGGCAGAGACAAAGTTTAATTAAGACTTTCAATGAAAATCCTGAATATTTAGTTTTTCTTGCTACAACAAGGGTTGGTGGTCTAGGTGTGAATTTGACTGGTGCTGACAGAGTTATAATATATGATCCAGATTGGAATCCAGCAACTGATAATCAAGCCAAAGAGAGAGCATGGAGAATAGGACAGCAAAGGGATGTCACTGTGTACAGACTGTTAACAGCTGGTACCATTGAGGAAAAAATTTATCAAAGACAAATATTTAAAAACTTTTTAAGCAATAGAATACTTGTGGATCCCAATCAAAAAAATGTTCTTACAACCAGTACTTTACAGGGTCTTTTTACTTTAGAAGAACTCAATTGTGAAGGAGACACAGAAACAGCATCTCTTTTTAAACACACAAAAGTAAATATTAATGAAAAAAAGAAGTCAAAAGTAAAAAATGGGAACTCATTCACTAAAAATAAGTTAGCAGCTATGAGAAAGTTAGCAAAAGAAATTAGTAAGAAAATATCAAAATCATGTGAAACTAAGGTAACTACCCCAGAAGATCCTAGAGAAGCTTATAAGAAAAAAAGAGATATTCTTTTAAATCCACCTGAAGTTGAAGAAGCAGAAACAAAAAATACTCTAGATGATAAGGAAGTTAATGTTCCCTTTGAAAATGTCCTTTCTGAATTAGACATTGTAAACCAACATGTTAAAAGAGATTATGAAGAAAATTTAATTAATGAAGTGTTAAACAGTGAAAAGATTGAGTCTGCATCAGTACCTAATAATGAGACTATGGACACTGAATTAGATAAAGACAAAACTGCTCCTGAAGTTGGAGATAATGGAACTATCACTGCCAATACATCAAGAAAGAGAAAACATTCCGAAGGCGAAACAGAAATAGAAAATCTGATAGCTATTAAGAAAGTAAAGCATAAAAAGAGCAAAAAAGAATCAGAAATGAAAATGAATGATGATGATTATGTTTTAACAAAATTATTTGCTAAGGCTGGGGTTAAAAATGCATTACAACATGATGTTGTTGTGGGATTGGCGGAAAAAGAAAAACGGCTTAGAATGAAAGAAGAAGCTGTTTTGAAAGCTAAAAAAGCAGTAAAGGCGTTGAAATTTTCGTCATAAACCTTTTATATAATAATATTATGTTAAGCATAAACTATTTAATACTTTGTGATACTTAAATATAAGTGATTTTTTTAATTCAGGGAAATAAATACAAAACTTATTTTCATCGAAATAAATATTTATAACCGTTTTCTTTGTTATCATTATCAACCAAAAGTATTTATAGGTACACAATATTTTCTACAAAATTTCATAATTACATAATACTTGCTTGTTTTTGAACTGCGAGTACCTATATAATTAACACACAAGGTTTTCTTAATAAAGCGACTACATCATTGAGATAATATTACTACGTATGGAGGAGACACCACGAACAAAATCTGTGCGCCATTTTTTTGCTCTAACTAAGTTTTAAAAATTATTATCTAGTTAGGTACTTACCGATGAAAGTTATATTCCTTTGCACTTTTCCTTATTATTTGTATTATTTGTGCAATATCGTAACACACGAAGGCATATTTGATGCGTTTCACTTTAAAACAAATAAAAAGTGAGCGTGCAGTTACGCCATATGGCGTATGTTGAGCGGAACATAAGTGATGTAGGCGGTGTCGTCTCCATATGTATATCTCAAGTGATCTCAATGGACTACATAGATTTTTATCGCTAAACATAAATTTTGAAATTATACGATTTTTATGGTACTGGTAATTTATAATGCGTCTATATGCCGTGGATGCGTGGCAACATTATCTCATAAACGTCACATTCCAAGAGGAAGAGGAGTGAGGACTAAAGTCAAGAATCAAGATCGAGGTTTGATTTCATTGAAAACCTAAAGAAAATCGTTTACAGTGAGAAACAAGCACGACGTTTATAATTTGTGTCAATTTTCTAAAAATATAATTTAACATGGTCGACTTTATTCGTGGAAAATTGTGAATGTAATCATATCGCGTTAGTGATTTGGTTTGGGTCCTATTGGAAACATACTTGAGACATAATCGGTGTTATATTGTTCGTAAATAGCACCGAATATGTCAGGCAGAAGAAAACCTCCGCCGCCTGGTTTTAGTTTCAAACCTCAGGAGGAGCAAGTGGATGTGTGAGTTGAACAATATTAATCTTAAATTTCATACATGTATATTACGAAAATTTAAAATTCAAGTTATCAAATCTGTTTATGATTTTCCTTGTTGCTTTTAGGGTTGTCAAAGTAAAACAATTTGATTATTCTGAGCTTTTTAAAGTTTGAACTAGCCTTTGTTCCTTTTAGGACGCCTCCAAGAAATCTGGATAAGCAGACAACTATCACAGTAGATGATAAGACATTTACTGTACATGCAGATGATCTGGTAAAAATATGTGACCTTGGTCGAGGGGCTTATGGTATTGTTGAGAAGATGCATCATAAACCCAGTAACACCACAATGGCTGTTAAGGTAAATATTTTTTTACTCAGGTTATGTACAATTTAGGGCTTGAATACTTTGTCTCATATTTCATCTATTATTATTGATTTTTATTATCAAATTTAACTGGAATTGAACACTAAAATAACAAAATAGTATACAGTTTTATACAAAATAGAACTTGATCAGTTTCAATACATTATTTTTCAAATTGGATTGCAGAAATGGTAGCTCTATAGAAATTAGATAAGCATGTACCTATCCAGTCTATTATTGATCTAAATACCAAATTTCAAACAGGGCCATCAGTTTTCCAAAAACTATAAAAATGTTGTTAACTAATTAAAACACTATGTAAATAACAAACATACACAAAATATTAAATCATGTTCATTTACATAAATATGAATTTGTTTAAACCATGATCAATGTACTTTAGGTGTGCACTCAAAAAAAATGTTGTGTGGTTTTATGAAACCACGGTAAAAGTGAAACTGTTCGAACGGTTCCGAACACTGCTTTGTGTAGCGCATGTCGCGTGACGGTCGGCTGCCGAGTAGGTATACCCACTCGGCAGCCGACCGTCACGCGACATGCGCTACACAGACCAAAAAGTTTGAGACGATGTAATAAAAGTTTCACTTTAAAATGTATAATGATGCAATAGTTTTGATTTTATATTTATGCTTTGTAAAGTAAACAGTTTTTCAATTTTATCCCAATAAATTATATACTCCTTAAGAAAAGCAATGATATTACTTGCTGACCTATGCAATTTCATAAAGAATGATTTGTTCTCTAAAGGACTTATTTCATTTATGCTTTGTGCATAGCAAGAGGTTATACAACCCTATTCTAATTCAACTAATTCCTAAAATAAGTTTGTTTGAACAAAAATATTGACCTTATTTAATAAAAGTTGCATTACAATGACAATTCTACATAAAGTCATTATAAAATTTACTGTTATTTCAGAGAATTTCCGCATCATTTAACAGCCAATCACTGGAATTAAAACGCTTGCTTATGGATCTCGACGTGTCAATGAGAGCCAGTGCTTGCCCCTACACAGTTCACTTCTATGGTGCTATGTTCCGAGAGGGTGATGTTTGGATCTGTATGGAGGTCATGGACATGAGCTTGGACAAATTCTATACAAAAGTCTACAAAAATAACAAAACAATAACAGAGAATATTCTTGGAAAAATCGCCTTCTCCGTTGTCAGTGCCTTGCATTACTTACACTCCAAATTAAGAGTAATACACAGAGATGTGAAGCCCTCTAATATACTTATAAATAGAAAGGGTGAAGTTAAAATGTGCGACTTTGGTATATCTGGATATTTAGTTGACTCAGTTGCAAAAACTATTGATGCTGGCTGCAAACCATATATGGCACCAGAACGAATTGATCCGAGTGGAAATCCAGGACAGTATGACATCCGCAGCGATGTCTGGTCTCTCGGTATATCTTTGATTGAATTAGCCACTGGGAAATTCCCCTACAACACATGGGGAACTCCTTTCGAACAGTTAAAGCAAGTGGTCAAAGATGACCCCCCAAGACTTCCGACTGGACAATTCTCTCCCGAATTCGAAGACTTGATAACGAAATCGCTGCAAAAAGATTACAAGAAACGACCCAACTATGACGCTTTACTGACACATCCATTCTGTTTGGAACACAGTCAGAAGGAGACAGACGTAGCATCATTTGTTCAAGAAATACTTGATATACCTGACGACTCCTAGTACTACGATTTGTTTATTTTACCTACCTATAAGTACAAGTGTTTAGCAACTAACAATTTAGATTATGGAGAGAACATAACTCTTGTCATTAACACATTAATTTATGTTAAGCAAAAGGTTAGCCATGTAGATGTGTAGTGACGTAACAGGCGATAATAATTACGTAAAAATAGATATACATACTTGAAACAAATGTAACGCTAACCTCAAACTGTGGCCTCTTAAATTGGCTTGCGTATTGTTACGATGACGACTGCTATACGTATAGCATTTAACTCTAACACATCACAAGGAAATTAGTCGTAATAAAATATTTGTTTACAATTAAGGTATTTTATTGAAACAACAGTTCATTTCACACTTTTATTGAAAAAATTGGCAGCTTAATAGGACTGTTTGAATAAGTTAAGTACAAAATAAAAAATTACTGTCTCGTTTATTTCTTAAATAATATTAGTTACGTCGTTTTATCATTAAAATTATATTTAATAGTAAAATTTAAGCGTAATTGACTAGAAGAAGAATCGCTCGTTAGAACGGCGAATTCATTCCTAATTTTGTGCCGAAGTCTAGTCGAGCACGACGCTGATTGCGTTCATCCACTCTGAAATGCAAACATTCTCTAATTAATAAGTTAAGACAGACACTGCTTTGAAAAAACAATTTTCCAAATTTTAAAATTTTAAAAGTACCCTCCCTCCTAGAACTTCCAACCTTTCCCCATACTCACTTGATCTCCTGGTACTTGATAAGTTCGTTCAATAACAGCACGAGTATAGGCGATATCGCATAACCGGCCCATAGTGGTGCGGGCACGTAGTATTGCGGACACGCCCATATATCGCACGCACCGTAGCGCTTGCGCAGCAGTGCGGTACTGAACGCGGTTTGGAGTATCACCCTGTATAGTAATGGATGTAAGATGTGAACATGTTATAATATAAATCAAATTTATACAATTACATAATATTACTAAATTAAATTAATAGTTTAACGACGAACACAAAATATAAATAGTGCAGAAGGGCTTTCCAGCTATTAGATAATCAATAGTTTATCGATTTAGAACTACAGAAAATTGAAACAGTCGAATACTTACAAAACTATAACAGCCACGGACCAAACCCTGTTTGACCAGAACCCTCTCTGCCACAGAGAGGAATGTCGGTGTATAAACGACAATGATATGATAACTGAAATAAATTAATATGTAAGTAAAAAGATCTAAATTCTTAAATTGCATTATCACAATTCCCTAAAATGCTTGAATTATAAAATCAAAGTAGATTTGTGCTCACAATAATTGTTATTAAGGAATATTCTGGATGCTATGGATAGATTTGATTTTCTAATAAAATAGCGCTATAAATTTATAATGTATGATACATTTACCCAGTATGCCTAATTTCGCTTAAAGCTACTTCTATCTATAATTGTGTGCACTTGCAAAAAGAATAACAAAAAAACATTACCACTTACTTAAATGCAAAGTAACCAGCGCGAGCGTGATATGCTGCGCCAGGTAGAACCCATCATAAAATATATCCCCCCACCCGTGCCAACTTCGCAGCGTCAAGTCATGTTCCGCCGTGAAGTTGCCGACATTTACCGGATACACAAGCCAACAGTCCGTCGCATTCGTCACTTCCGCTATTTGCTGACAGAAACTGCGCAACGTGAACCCGTATAGCACTAGTATTGAGATCACGGACGGTAGGAATTTGCACGCGTAACACCAGAACACGAATACTGCCATCTGTTGGGAGATTTGAGTTATTTTTTTATTTTAAATAATTTTGAAGGAAGGAATAAGTTCGATTTTACATGCTTTATATTAGCTTCACCTGTATGTTTGTTTGTAACCGACTTCTTTGGGCGCGATTTTGACCCACTTTAAACGGCCAGATTTCGTTCAAACTTTGTAGATGTATTGAGGACCGATGACAATACACTTTGATAATTTTTTTTTATTTTTTAGTTCGGTTTTCTATAAAAAGCGTGTTTTTTAGTTTTTTTAAACTATTATTGATGAGAAAGATAATAATTGTGTCAAAATCGGTGGTAGCGTTGTTGATTTCGATGATGCTGATAAGGATGATGATGACAAAGATTTTACTAAGAATTATGCTGTAACAGTAGTTCTTTCGATGTCGTTTCAGCCTAAATGATGATGCTGATAAGGATGACGATGAAGATAATAGTTAAGCTGTAATAATTATTATTGTAGGTTCGATGGCGTTTCAGCCTTTTCAGGGCATTGGCCTTCCTCAACAAGTCAACTCGACTGCCGGCCGTTAAGGCCCCGATGAATGATGTCGGAAAGTTGTATATATGCTCTGTAGCGAAAACATTTCACTTGCGCGATTCAGAGCGAGGTGTCGCTACAATTTCCATTACCGATCACTGAGCTGAAAGCTGCCTGCCACTTGTAACTTACTTTTACAGTAGGTGATAGTAAATTATTTTTTCCGATAGTACCCTCTTGTATGTCATATTTATTTTCTGTCATGTAGTTCACTTGCCATCTTAATGTGTTTTGTAACTAATTTAATTATTATAAAAGTAATGAAACAGTGTTTATACATATTATATAATTGACGTTTGAATGAATATGCATCACGATCAAATCGTACTGATTTATGTGATGCTTTACTGTATATTTTCATGTTTTGTTCTTCTGTTCAATAAATGGTTTAAAAAAAACTAGGTCATCTGCTGCTACTTCGATGTTTCTTGTTGATCTTGTTTGATAACACGTTTAGATGAACACTTGTCAAACACCTTGGCGTTGAGGGCTCTCGGCGGGCGCGTGGCGGCGCGCTGCATGACGTGTCGGTGCGCGGGCGCGAACGCGAGCGCGGCGGCCAGCAGCGGCACGCCCGCCGCGCTGCTCCACACCGCGCCGCCCGTGCTCAGCGCGAGCGGCAGGAACGCGTACAGCGACGACACCTAAACACATTTTGACGTGATAACGTTTTTAAAATCGTTTAGTCAGCTCTGCAGTGAAAGTCTATGCTTTCTCTGTAAAATGCTGAGCGGCATTCCTTTTAGCTAGTAGGTTTTAGTAATTAGTTTGTAAGTACATAGATTGTTAATTTTTAATGTACCTGGCCTGCTTGCTAATAAAGATTTTATTATTATTATTTTAGTCGGGTGACATGTTCAGAAACTTGTGTCACACCAAAACCTCACGAGCGCGATCGCAGGTATACCTAACGAGAGAGAGACGGACCGATCTCCCGTCTCATCTCGAGCGCTGCCACCAATAAGACGTTATCACGTAAACATCTCGATCGTAAACCTACTTTACAAACAACCAATTTTTTTATATGCAAGACTAGCTGCGCCCTGCGGTTTTATCCGCATTGCTTCATTTCTATTGGTCTTAATGAGATGATATATAGACTATAACCTTCCTCGATAAATGGGCAATCTAACAACAAAAGAATTTTTCAAATCGGACCAGTAGTTCCTGAGATTAGTGCGTTCAAACAAACAAACTCTTCATCTTTATAATTTTTTATAAAAGTTGGGATGTAGTCAAATAGAAATGATACATTTGACTACAGTCCGACCTGATGGAAACCGATGATGCGGTCTATAATAGTAAATAAATATTTGGATATTATTCCGGTGAATTGAAGTTGGAGACATGAAATATAAAATCTTAATACATAATAATTAATAGACGAAATTCATTAAAATGGATACCACGAAATTTCTGGAAAAATGTTCAATACTGCAAGTTATGTATAAGAACATTTATAAAACCAACAAGCAAGATAAGAAGTCTGAAAATAATAAATATTGTAGAAAATTTGTATTCATCACTATCGTATCACTCAACTTAAAAAAATAACTTAAAAAATATTCATCCACGTACCTGCAACAGCGATATAAAACAAGCGCTACAGATCCAGAACTGCGTGCAATTCCACAAGCACGCGGTGAAGTGGCGCGACATTGTGATCAGCGCGAATAGAGACACGTCCGTCTCGCGCGCCATCTGGTGTGAGAATGATCGAATGGAATATTCTCCTATACTATGCGAGGGTAGTTTTGGCTGGTTCACACTTTGATTAGTGCGAGTGCAGGTGATGAGTAGTACTACGTGTGGACAGCGACTGTTTATGGCTGGTTCACACTTTGATTAGTGTGAGTGCAGGTGATTAGTGCGAGTGCAGGTGTGTAGTGCGAGTAGTGTCCAATTGACTGCGAGTGCAGGTGATTAGTGCGAGTGCAGGTGTGTAGTGCGAGTAGTGTCCAATTGACTGTGAGTGCAGGTGATTAGTGCGAGTGCAGGCACGCTGCGAGTGAGGGGTAAGGGAGGGCGCGCGGGACGTGGCTACTCGCAGTCCACTCGCAAAAAAATAGAACACGCTTCTATTCACTTTACTACACAGCCTACTAAACACTCGCACTAAACAGTCGCTGTCCACACGTAGTACTACTCATCACCTGCACTCGCACTAATCAAAGTGTGAACCAGCCATAATGGCTGGTTCACACTTTGATTAGTGTGAGTGCAGGTGATTAGTGCGAGTGCAGGTGTGTAGTGCGAGTAGTGTCCAATTGACTGCGAGTGCAGGTGATTAGTGCGAGTGCAGGTGTGTAGTGCGAGTAGTGTCCAATTGACTGCGAGTGCAGGTGATTAGTGCGAGTGCAGGCACGCTGCGAGTGAGGGGGAAGGGAGGGCGCGCGGGACGTGGCTACTCGCAGTCCACTCGCAAAAAAATAGAACACGCTTCTATTCACTTTACTACACAGCCTACTAAACACTCGCACTAAACAGTCGCTGTCCACACGTAGTACTACTCATCACCTGCACTCGCACTAATCAAAGTGTGAACCAGCCATTAGTGCAAGTGTTTAGTAGGCTGTGTAGTAAAGTGAATAGAAGCGTGTTCTATTTTTTTGCGAGTGGACTGCGAGTAGCCACGTCCCGCGCGCCCTCCCTTCCCCCTCACTCGCAGTGTGCCTGCCTAAACACGTCTGGACAGGAGTGTTTAGTGTTTAGCGTAGTGTGTAGCGTCGCGAATTTCACCATTGTCCTGCACTCGCACTAATCACCTGCACTCGCAGTTGAATTGGACACTACTCGCACTACACACCTGCACTCGCACTAATCACCTGCACTCGCACTAATCAAAGTGTGAACCAGCCATTTGCTATTTGAACTAAGTGCTTAGTTTGAAAAAAAAACAGATTGAAAATAACTTTTTTTTATTATTATAATAACAAATATATGTCTGAACTCTGAATAGTCGAAACTCAATTTTAAATATACAGATTGTTATGACATGGTTGTTTAAATATCTGTTAGCTAGGGGAAAAGGTTGGAAAAAAGATGTGGAAGTACAATATATAAGAGATAATTTAAGGTTTTACAAAATTTAGGACGAAATAATTGTCGAGACACATTTAAAATGAAATTCATTTATAATAAATAAGCTATATGTTATTGCATTGAAGATGAATTTAAATAATGCCTTACACAAATATTTCAATAGGTTATATGTAAATATCCTTAGTATACCAAAACTATACTATTTACAGTTGATTTAATAAATACCATACCTGAGAACTGCAGTAGTTGGTGAAAGAATTGTGTTGCCATTTATTTTTCAACTTTAAAGGCGGCATGCGAGGAAATGTACAAGGTAAGATAGGCATAGATAACATACATGGAGCAGATATTCTTCGAATCGAAGTATACTGGTAAGCAAAAGTTACATATACATATATGGAGTATTGAATACTAGCGACCCGCCCCGGCTTTGCACGGGTGCAATGCTGATACTAAATACACTACAGAAAAACTGTAAACGTTGTATATAAAAACATAGCGGCCCGCTTCGGCTTCGCACGGGTATAAAATAGATATAGCCGGGTGTGGCCGGCCGGTACCGCCGCAAACGCTACGTCCCGCAATTTTTAAATCTGTAATATCTTCGAAAATATTCACTTAAATCATACGGTGTAAAGGGCCATATAGATCTATATTAAATGAACAATGTATTCAAGGTATTTAATTGGTTAAGGATTAATGCTGTATTGGTTAAAATCGCATCGAAAATTAGCCATTATTTGTCGTAAAAAGTAAATGACAAAAAAAAGTTATTGTGGGTTAGCCTTAGGAGATAGACATATACCATCGCGGACTTTTCTGTAGACCTTTTCAATGTGTATAATACTTAGTACATTATTTTGATAAAACTCGTAGGGTTCAGCCTGCGTTTTCAAAAAAATGTAATTTTTTACGACATCACATTAGAAACCTCAAAAATAACAGTACTTGTCCACTATTTAATGGATGTTATTATACATATAAACCTTCCTCTTGAATCACTCTATCTATTAAAAAAAAACCGCATCAAAATCCGTTGCGTAGTTTCAAAGATTTAAGCGTACAAAGGGACATAGGGACATAGGGACAGGGAAAGCGACTTTGTATTGTATTGTATTGTTTTATACTATGTAGTGATGGTTATTATAGCCAATACTAATGCTATAGTATCAGGTTAAATTAAAAAGCATTAGGCATTGGAAATAAGCAGGACAAGAGCAATTTATTACAAGTATATTTCAGTGAACCAATCCATTATTACATGTTTTTTAAAGATACTTTTATTTACTTTCTCAATTGACATCCAGGAGTCAAATCAGACAGTAATATTTAAATATAATTCAACTTTTTTAATCGTCTTTCTCCAAAATGTTATTTTAAAGAAAGACGATTAGGTTCATTTCCCTATTCTTTAAATCAGATATACATAATATAAATGTGACATATAACGATATCAATATCTCCTAGGAATTGAAAAGTGCCATAAACTACAGGAAGAAGCATATTATATTATTGATTTTCAAGACACATAATCCTCAATTGGTAACTGGGGTCTACCGTCTAACACGTTTATCAAACATTTTATCTTTTTGAAATTTGACTCCATATAAACATTAGCTAAATCTCATACTCTTAATTCGTCAAAACTGTCTTACTTAAAGTCAATATAAAGATAACCTTACCGACAAAGAACACGGCAGTGAATTCAAAGCTCGAGCCAAATCTATTGGTCCGATGCAGTCTTGCGGTATTTTGTATGGAGGCAACTTTTGACATAGTACTGGATATAGCGGCTCTACTGCAACGCTATAAGAAATATATTCACGCTTTAAGTAAAGAAATACCCGAGGAATAATTCCACGTTTCATAGTTCGTTAATCAGACTATTAATATGATTGACAGTTAAAAAATGGATGGAGACATTTGCGTCGAACTTTATTGAATAAGTGAAGCAATATTTTTATTCGGAAATTAGATCTAGAAGTAAAATTTTCGTACAGAATATCTCACCTTGCATCAGCCTGCATGAATATTTCCATATTCAGACAATTGGCCGCTGATCCCATTACGCAAACCACTTCACCGTAATCCTGGAAGTTTTACATAAGTATAAGTAACATTGAGTAATTTTGTGACTAAAAGTTAACTGCTTCAAAATAAAAAAAAAACACAGGACATCTATTGGACATAAATTCACCTAAAAACGTCCAGTACATACAGTCCAATATAGTATATTTAAACATTATTACCTACTGAAAATAATACTAGGATACTTTTTTCTATTTCTTAATAACTTACCTGCATAATCTGTATCATTGTTTGTACAGATCGCGGAGTGCAGTCGGTGAACAGAGAGACAAGTAAAGGCACATTGTCAACTTGTTCTATGTGAGGACGAATGTTCTCAATGCCGCGAGGTAATTTGGCCTGTAAGTAGAATTAAACATAATTGTAACCAAAAGGAAATATGTTGGTGTTTATAATAATATTACAGAAATAACGGAGAAGTTGTAAAAGGAATATTATGTTTTGTCTAGCTTAGAAAAAAATAAAAAATACCATTTACTATCTGGTTTTGTGACCAGAGCAAAGTCGTTTTAAAGCATTTTCAAATTTTTTTTGTTTTTCAAAGAAAGAAAGTCTCGACTTTAATTTCTGCTAACTTGTATTACTTGCTATTATATGTCATTAAAAACATCCCAGGATACTATTGAATTTTACCACAGACCATCAGGAAACGGACCCAAACCTAAAGAACAGCTAATACAATCCTACTGGAACACTCACCCGGTTGCTCATATCGAAATGCAGTGGAGCAGAATGGTCAGTAGAGTCGGTAAGACAGGATAGTGACCGGCACGCGTCTCCCGGCGACTCGGTGCCTTCTTCCCCGTCTAGTACAGAGTCCGTAGACATCCTCCCTCCGGGGATACTGTTGCGTTCTAGGTGCTAGAACAACCCGGGTTCATACCGGTTTAGGTTATGATCCGTGTGGGTAGGCATCGATGTTTGAGGGTATATTGATATTTTTGTGGAGAAATGTTTTTTTTAATATACTTATTTTTTTATAAGTTGGAATTATGTGCAAGAAATAAGACACACGCCTGTGAAGTTATAAATTAAATCAGTCAATATATTTTACTATAGGGTATATACAATGGTAAAATATTTACAATTTTTGAATAGTCTATTACAAAGCTACTTTGGGGATTAAAAATCTTTCAATTTTAAACAATTTTTGTATGCTTACCTTAAAAGCGTTTTGTGCTGTAATAGAATTTCTATTCTTCTTGATTTCATTGTCAAATTTGACCGTGCCTTGTTCCAAGTTTATGGCTCCCGGTGCCGACATGGACAAAACTTTGGAATTCGCCATATTACCGCTGCACAACAGATAATATTATAGAAAAATATTTTAGATTTTCATACATAACTACTCAAGTTATATTTCTTCAGGCGATAAAATATGGTGCATGCGACATGCGATTCCAAAACCCGGGAGCTGAAGTAATTTCCCGCCAAACTTACGACAGCCTTCTTAACTCAAAAAAAATAAAAATACAGAAATTCAAGCCTGTGATATCGTTACTTAGGTTTGAGATGGAGTTTAATAAAGCAATTGAACAAAGAAATGAGCACCAACTTCAGCTTTGTCATCAAGTTTGCCGGGAAAAAATTGTTAGTAATTTCCGTTTATACCATGTAGAACGGATCACCTATTTATTTTTCATTATTTGTCCAAAGAATTATAACTAGCATTAGCCCGTGTAGAAGCAAACCATAACCTGACCTAATTTATGACAACATTGTTCCAAGTACCAATACACAAGCTTAAAACCATGCATTTGTATCTATTGATAAATAGATACTTGATTAGCTATATTGTTTTGTGTTTAAGTGATCTTGTGTGTGTTTGCTGTGTGTTAGAGAAAGCTAACAAAACAAGCAGCTAGAAATTATATTGCTTATGATTAATTTATTACATTACTAGATTTCCGCCCGCGGCTTCGCCCGCGTTTTCAAAGGAAAACCCGCATAGTTCCCGTTCCCGTGGGATTTCCGGGATAAAACCTATCCTATGTGTTAATCCAAGTTACCCTCTATATGTATGCTAAATTTCATTGTAATCGGTTCAGTAGTTTTTACGTGAAAGAGTAACAAACATCCATACATCCATACATCCATAAATCCTTACAAACTTTCGCCTTTATAATAGTACTAGATTTCCGCCCGCGGCTTCGCCCGCGTTTTCAAAGGAAAACCCGCATAGTTCCCGTTCCCGTGGGATTTCCGGGATAAAACCTATCCTATGTGTCAATCCAAGTTATCCTCTATATGTGTGCTAAATTTCATTGTAATCGGTTCAGCAGTTTTTACGTGAAAGAGTAACAAACATCCATACATCCATACATCCATACATCCTTACAAACTTTCGCCTTTATAATAGTATTAAGATGTATTATAAATAAGTCATAAGCAAGTAGCAAATAAGATTAAAAAGAGAAAAAGAACTCAGTGGGCGTAAAGCGATGTAGCGGATGATATCTACAAAACGAGTGAAATAAATGAAAAATATTAGAAAAGCACCTGCGATATGTCACATCTCTAATTAAATTAAAGAGTAAAAGCATCAAGGCTTGTCTTATAAAAAAGTAAAGTAAGTAAATAATAAAGGGCATCATAAACAGAAATTAAAATTTAGCTTCGTCTTCGCGTGCAAATGATTTATTGAAAAAAAAAAACGCGCCAGATAGATATAGACTAAATACAGACATAAAGAAAAAAAGAGACAATTTTTTGCCGCATGTCTCGCATTCATGATTTAAAACATTTTAGAGCAACCCGCCAACCTGCACTTGGCCAGCGTGGTGGATTACGGCCTGATCATACTGGAAACATACTGGGCTGATGATGATGATGATTTGTGAAAATTACATTGGTGCTAAAAAAATGTTAACTACGAATACGAGTCAACGAAATAAAATTTCTAAATAATTCGTCCGCGATAGAGATGTAACACATCGCAGTTGTCTAGCGAGACGAACCTATGCGCAAAGGCGTCGCCCGTATCGGGCCTAGTGAGTTGCGTTGCGGTGTTAGGGCGCTCGCGGGACAACGTTTGGGACGACAGCGGCGAGCTCGGCTTGCTGTCAACAACACCTCGCTTGGGTTATATTGGGAATTCACTTAGATATATATAGCGTTATAATTTTTCTGTTTTTAAATTTAAGTATTCGGTAATAAAATTGACTTTAACTTTTGAGTTTAACTGTTTATCAAAGCATTATTTTTGATCGAAGAAATCCTGTAAGTTCTTGGATTTTACGAAAATTTCAGACAAATTAAAAGGAACTGAAAAGCATTATATACTAAAAAATAAAATGAATCTTTGAAATATTCTAACTATTAAAAATGTATTAATTATTTATCAAAATACACAGAGTACAAATTTATTATCCTGTTTGTTATAGTGATTTAACTTGAAATTTAAAGGGTATAAGCATTCATGTCCTCATTGTTAAAGATTTTACAAAAAACCAAATTAAAAAAAAAATTAGACACCATCGAAACACATGCAAAATTCAAATAACATAACTGGGACATATTAGCCAGCTATCTTCTAATACAAAAAATAAAACAGTATTAAAATTAAATGGATTCCTAAAACATTATCTATGACTAGAAATAAAATAGTGTAGTTTTACTGGTAAAAGGATCACAACATCAACTATTTTTCAGGACCTAAATAAAATCGCAGTTGCTCAGAAAAAAATATAATCAGAAGACTTGTAAAGTGTTGTGTTCGTGAATTCAAACCAATTGTTAGTATCAAACGTGGACGATGTTTTATCCTTGCCACAAATTATGTAATTATTTCATTTTATATTATGTTATGAGCTCCCCTTAAAAATCAATGACAAATCTTTGACATTTTTTCGTTTCATGTCAGTAAAACATGCTTGATTCCAGTGGTGTTATTACGACCATTAGTCGAAAAAAATAGGAAGGAATTCCTATTTTTTTTCAATCCCATTTGATCCGATGAAAAGTACTTGTTAATGCTACACACAAAATATGTACAAATCATAAATTGAATAGAGGAGAATCTAGAGAAAAATTGATAAGTTTTTAAGGTCCATCGTCGTTTTACGAGACATTTTACTTGCGTTATATCAAAGTCTTAGTTAAAAATTTTAAATTTCCAAAATCGACTCAGTCAAAACATTAATCTAACCCTATAAATGACTTCCAAATTTTCCAGGATACAACTAGGTTACCTCAACGGCTGGCTCATAAGCGATATATGGCAGTTCCAGCCAGACTCCAGTCCCATTTTTTCACTAAAAACCCTCGATCTGAGTTCATTTTCTTTGCTAAAGTGAACGAATCGGATACACGCACGCTCCAAACGTTCTATAAGTTCCACCATGTCACTTTGCGCTTGGTACTGCATTGTCACCATTCCTATGAACACCTGGAAATTGTATTTACTTATATTTTATTATATGCAGGAAAGATAGAGAAAACAGTTAAACAAAAGGGCGGCTTTATAAAAGCCAGACATTTTTTGGTTCAAAGATATAGGCATTTTTTCTAAATAAATGACAGCTTTCAAGCTTCATATGGAAATTAATAACAAAATAATTATTGTATACCTGATTACATTGTAGATCGAAAAAACCATCAACATCATTAACATCTTCATCTGTCACCTCGTTAAAGAGCAAAGAATCTGAAAACGAATTGATCGATATCGTGAAAATTTCAATACATTGGTATATATGATATTCTGTTATTGCATATTGCACTATGTGTGCTTGAATTCTACGTGCATATGACAGTGAGTGTTTTGTATTTCTGTTTTTGGTACGTACATATGCGCATGTATGCGTATACGTGTCCGTGGGTGCGTGCATGTTAAGCTATTGCATAGCTTCTATCGCGGGCCTTGAGCGCGGGGACCGAATCCAGAAATTCCGTAACGAAAAAACCTCACGCTCCCCACTCCGACGGGCACGGAGGTGTGGCTTGAAGGCATGCTATGCAATAGCTTTACCGCGGCAGTCCCCGAGTGCCATACGTCTTTTTTTTACGTATTTGTGCGTGCACGTTTACGTATATGTGCCTGTGTGTCTATGTATGTATTTATACATGTGTGTGTGTGCATACATTACCAGTAGAATGGAAGTGTAAAGGTGCATCATGCTAGTGCTGTTCTCGCGCGCGGCTATAAGCTGGTAGTTCGAGGTATGTGCGTGCATATTTACGTATATGTGTGTGTTTGTGCATTATAAGTGATTTTTATGTGTGTATGTATACATTACCAGTAGAGTGAAAGTGTAGAGCGGGAGCATCATGCCAGCGCTGTTCACGTGGAGCGTATAGCGCGCGGCTGTCAGCTGGTAGTTCGAGGTATGTGCGCGCTAGTGTTGATGTTATACCGCGGGTTAGCGGTCTGTATGGAATAAGGAGCAAAATTATGTTTTTTTTTTATTTGATACCGATAGATATAGTAGTTGATTTTATACCGCCATTAGCGGCATGTATGTAACAATTATGTATCCATACTAATATTATAAATGCGAAAGTAACTCTGTCTGTCTGTCTGTTACTCAATCACGCCTTAACTACTGAACCAATTTGCATGAAATTTGGTATAGAGATATTTTGATACCCGACAAAGGACATAGGATAGGTTTTATCCCGGAAATCCTACGGGAACGGGTTTTTCTTTGAAAACGCGGGTGAAGCCGCGGGCGGAAAGCTAGTTTTAATATAATTATTTACGAAATTGAAATTTGGAATTTCATTATTACATCATGATCATAACAAGCACTAGTTTTTGCCTGGATTTCGTTTGGTAGACATTTTTTTTTGCAAATTTTTCAAATTTCGCGTGTGTTTACTCTTATTCCCGCTTGGAATGGGGCAATATAACAGATACATCAAACTAAATATTAAAATTCGTCCAGCCATTCTTGAGTTATAAATAAAACAAAATTTCCTTTATTTTAAAATATGTTTCAAACGAATATATTTAAAATTATTCACTTACTTGTATGCAAATGCAGTACAATAAGCAGTCAGTGAATTTCTCTGGTAGAAATCGATGATTTTCTTGCGATCCGATGGCGATATTGGGGTTAGGTCTTTCCCATTCCAGTAGTCTACACACGAATCCAGTACTATATCTGCTGTTCCCTGTATAATAAAAATACAAAAAAAAATGCGTCGTAAATAAAACGCCATAAGATTGGTTTTGCCCTAGCAAAAATAACATCTAAAACACTAAAAGATTAACGAAAAAAGGGTAGAAGTATTCAAAATTAGAAAATTAAGGTTTAATATTCTCATTTTATTTGTGATTTCAATAATTGAATTGCAAAAAAAAAAGATTTTTTTATAAAAAAAAATTAAAATCCCACGAACCTGTGTCAACATTTGCAGCTGATTCGCCTGATCCTTCACTATAACAGCCAGCATGTGCGGTAAGGGCACTTTCACACGCGTGCTCAAGTGCAAAGAACGCACGAAGCGTGTCTCGCGCCTTATCGTGTCTGCTTGCTATAACAATGGAGTAAAAATGTAATTTCTGCATCGAATATATCGGATCTAATCGTTAAGTTTGCATAGGCGATTATTCCGTAACTATTACAGATATCAAAATAATAATAATAGTTTAAAAAAACTAAAAAACACGCTTTTTATAGAAAACCGAACTAAAAAATAGAAAATTTTATCAAATTAGTGTATTGTCATCGGTCCTCAATAAATCTACAAAGTTTGAACGAAATCTGGCCGTTTAAAGTGGGTCAAAATCGCGCCCAAAAAGTCGGTTACAAACAAACATACAGGTGAAGCTAATATAAAGCGTGTAAAAACTATAAACTGATATCGAAAGTACTTTACCTAATGAGTAAAATGATTACATTAAATTACATATTAAAAAAATACATTATGACGTTCATTAGATAATCTTAAAAAGTATAATTACCAAGTGCCTAAAAACCGCTAAACATTCTTGCACAAGGTACGCGTCTGCTACAGCATCGGTGAAGCCAATTTGTTTCGCTAGCTCACAGAGACATCTGCGATTTGTTACGGGCACCAAATCTTCACTGAAAATAATATAATATTTTTGACGTGACAACGTCTTATAATTCGATATAGCCGGCTGCACGCACGAAAAAACATGACTCATGCGGCGTTACCTCGCTCTGAGGCGTTCCGTGTAAGACTTGAAGTGCAAGCGAGAGCGCGGAAAGAGCGACAAAGAAGCATAATCGGACGTTGTCACGTTCAACTATCGTCAGTAAACCGACTTCACAGACAACTAATTTTTTTCATTTAAATGTGAAAATTGAACTTGTTTCATAAAACATACACAAGCCAAGATGGAATTTAATTGGCTTTTGAGACGGTGTACATGATATTTTTATTTATTTAATTAAATATTAGATGGTACTGCTTTTTTATATTATTAACAAAGCTCTTACAATAATATTCACAATATTTGGTTTCTATGGACAACAATTTTCATTCATTAATTTATTATTTTAACAAAAGTATTTGTATATGCGTGTAAGTATTTACACAACTGTCTGTAGGTTGCGTGTCTACACGCACTGCGCCTGGCGTGCGAGTTGCGTAAGTGTGCGAACCTATGCCGCTCCTCACAGGAATGGGTACGTATGGGCTTGTGTATGTATGATTGTGTACGTTTGTGTGCATGTACAGTATATAGTATAAGTATAAAACAAAATCGCTTTCTCTGTCCCTATTTCCCTTTGTATGCTTAAATCTTTAAAACTACGCAACGGATTTTGATGCGGTTTTTTTTTAAATAGATAGAGTGATTTAAGAGGAAGGTTTTAGTATATAATTTATTAGGTTTTAGACCAAGCGGGCGAAGCCGCGGGCGGTAAGCTAGTATAGTATATCTGTACACACATACCTGTACTGCGCCTCGCACGTGAGGTGCGCGCAGAAGTGCGCGTAGGTGTGCGTGTGCGCGGGCGCGCACGTGTTGAGCAGCGCGGCCAGCCCCAGCGGCTTGAGCCGCGCCAGGTGCTGCCGCCAGCGCTGCTCGTCGAACTCCACGCGGAACGGCGCGTTCTGGTCGTGCGTTAGGTCCAGCACCTACAATGAGACGGGATTTTTAAAGCTATTTTTGAAAAAAAAAATTATACGGATTTTCAACCATAAACACGCTTTTTTAGGATTCACCTGTAAATTTGTTTTGTATGATTCCAGACTCGTTTAGACATAATTTTGACCCACTTTAACCCATTCAGCCCTGATCGGCCAGATCCGACCGCGACACAATAGATTTTCTATTGTGTCTGTGATTCCGGGGCCTGATGAATTAAAATCAGACAGATTTAATTCAAACTTTGGACCCTTATTATGGATCGGTGACAATACAATAATATCCTGAGTTTAAGCATGTTTTTTAGTTTATTAAAATATATTAATTATTCAATTCCAAATTTAATCCATTTTCCTTCAACTCGACCTAAAATAAAAACGACATAATAAAAAGCAAGTAATACCTCAACAATAGTAGATGGCTCCGTATTTGGCTTGCTCTCTGCCGCCTGATCGAGCGTGGTTTGGCTTTGGTGGCCCATAGATCCAACTAAACTGGTCTTGCTCGAGTTATTCGACGCTGGGCTTGAGTTGCGAAGAAAGAACACTTTCTCTGCTGTAGGATTCGGCCATGATAATATGCCTTTCTTGTCCACACAACATAATGCCTGAAATTTATGCAGTTTTTAATTTCTAACAACAATTAAGGTGACTCGGGAAACTATAAAATTTAAAGTGTTTCCTATTATTCGTATTTCTTTTTCATAAAGAATAACAATCAAATCAGAATCGAATAAAAAAAGTTTTTTTCATTATGTTATATTTATTTATTCTGTAGATACAAGAACAAGCTTATTAGCTTTATAACAATTTGGAGTCTCTTTATTAAACTTACCGATAATGATCCCAGAACATGTACAATATTCGCCGTTCTAGTGACCATATCTTCTCTACCAATCAGGATATTGAAGAACGTTTTACTCAACGTTTTTATACTCTGTGGCTTAAGGTTGGATTCACTGAGCGCTTTAATGAGAGGATCGCTTGCGTCTTCTGATATAGAGCACGATTTCGGACGGGTGTACTTTTGGCGCACTTCTGACAATGATTTGAATCTAGAATTTGAATTTTGAATTTAGATTTATTGTTCAATCTGTCCAGAAACACGCCAATTTTAAGAAAAAAAAAGGTAGCGAAACGAAAAAAAAATATATTTGAATAAGGAAATCTAGGTCTAATTTGAAAAAGCAACAATATCAATTGTAGAAAGAAGCTCTTGTAGAAATTTTATACGAAAAATTTATCTTTTTGGGAGGCATTTTTTGTAAAAAAGGTAGTCATAAATTCGATTTCATGACACACCATTCAAGTTTACTCATGTCCGTTCTAGATAAACTTACCTAGCAAGCCCATAGCAATTCAACGACACCCATGCGATAGGAAATATAATTTGTAACAAGGGCAAAGACGCAGCGATCGTTTGTAAGAAGTATATCTCCGTCCAATGAGCGACGCCGGGCAAGTGGTATATATGGCGGAAGAAACTTGCCACTACCATGAGGATAATCACGAGCGGTAATACTATGCCTTCCATCACTTTTACTGTGCACTGAAATGATAATACATACATATCAATTAATTAATTGAATTGCATTCTTTACACTATACAGAAAGTTAATGTACGAAAGATACATTTGAGTTGAACAAATAAAATACAAGTTACCACAGTAAGGTTATTTATAGTTTGTGCTCAGTGTTTATCTACTATCCCAGGTAATTGTGTTCGATTTTTAAATATGCAAGTACATATATTGTCAATTTTCTGTAAATATAGCCAAGAAATTTGTTTTATTTTAATCATAAGTTTTTAGTCTCAAATAAAAATAAACTATAACCTCGTAATATTTCACTAATTTTATTGGTAAGTAAACAATATTCTGTGCTTTAATTCAACAAAGATATTGCATTAACTAATTATATTGAACAATGAGCTAACTCACCAAGTACCTCTGTTTCTCAAACACTGTGACAGGTCTTGTAGTAGAATGTTCTAGAACAAGTTTCAAATTCTTCAAGTATGGTGTTTCACACATTTTGTACGCTCTGTTTGGATGAGGCGTTCGCGATCGTGGCACATTGGAGTTTTCTTTTACCTATAAGAATATGAGAAAGTTTATATTTTACAAGAAATTAATGTGATAAAAATCAAATTACTAGATTTTTACAGAAATTTAATGTTGTTATTTTTTTTTCTGCCAAAAAGTCATATAATTAAGAATCAGCTTCTGCATTCATATTATGTTAAATTAATATTAAAAAATATTGTTTATAGATACACTAATGTTTGTAGTTTATAGACCAAGGAAGCTTCATTATTCTGGAATTACATAAGCATTAGTATTTACTAGCGGTCCGCCCCGGCTTCGCCCGTGGTACATATTTCGCAATAAAAGGTAGCCTATGTTCTTTCTCAGGGTCTAAAGATTGTCTGTGCCAAATTTCATCAAAATCGGTTAAGAAGTTTATGCGTGAAAACAATACATACATACATAATTACAAACTTTTCCTCTTTATAATATTAGTATAGATAAGTTAAAAAACACAGCAAGCCAATAGTAATTTAATAATTTATAATCACCTGTGACCCTGGCGTAAATATTTGGCCAAAGAACATCTCAGGATCATCAGCCTGCAGCCCCTGGCAGTGACCAGGCACTTCTTGACCTGGTCGGAGAACTATTATATCACCTTCCACTAGTAAAGCCCATGGAAGATTCACTATTGTACCTAGAATATGTCATAAAGATGAGAATATGTACTTGTTTGTACAATAAATAAAGTTTATGATTAAATATATACACTACTTGTCATCTTCATATATTTTAAATGCTACATACATAGTCTTTTATATTTGACTAGCTGCTCCGCGCGGTTTCACCCCCGTGGCTCCACCCCTGTTGGTCGTAGCGTGATGATATATAGCCTATAACCTTCCTCGATAAATGGGCTATCTAACACCGAAAGAATTTTTCAAATCGGACCAGTAGTTCCCGAGATTAGCGTGTTCAAACAAACAAACTCTTCAGCTTTATAATATGTATTAGTATAGATTTGCCTTTGGTGAAATATCTTCACAATTCAATCAGTAAAAAATGTAATTTATAACAAATATGTATAAATCCTAGTTCTATGATCAAGTTTTATTTTTGTATAAAATCAAATAGACGTTAGAAGCTTACCATCTCTGTATGTCCACTGCAGAATGACACAAGGTGAGAAAGGTGCACATAAATGTGGGTAAAACTCTTCTTTCCACTTACATGACTCTATTGCTTCATTTAATGTATCTGGAATAGAATGATTATACTTGTCATAGTCTTTAATACCAAGTATATTGTTAAATACCCATGTAAATAACATGTTAAATGGATAAGAAGTATTTTTATAAGTTCTTTTGAAAATAAGCAATAAATACTATAGCTACACATATTTTAAGAGATACATATGTTTAGTTTTGATCAGTGAGATACATTGATTGTGAGATATAGTGATTTATATTACTAAAAAAATGTGTGCGTGTACTAGTGTACACACATAAGAAGTGAAACTTCTTTATGACCTTATTTTTCAAAAAATAATTTACTATATGCAACTTTACAGAAATACGTGGTAGGGATAAGAAAAAGATGGCATGTAACGGAAAAATGTCACACATAACGAAAATAAAGAAGTTTCACTTCAAAAAATAACTTACCAAGTACTTTAGCTACTCTATGAGGTATCTCGTTCCTGTGTAAATATTCTTCATTCAAGGCCACCAAAAAGTTAATTACAAGTATAAAAAACAAAAACAATGCCTCCCACAATAAGTCTCCTTGTGCCAAAATAGTTCCTCCAATTAAATAAGTTAGAACTAAACATACTATATTAATTATTGTGACGGTATATGCAACTCCTGACAATAAAACTTTCTCTGAGGCAAATGATATGATGTTACGGATGATATCAAACCTGTAATATTTAATTAATGTTATTTGATGTCCATTTTAAAGCACTGCATTATGAAAATAAAAATAATAGCATAATTATGGTGCTTGTAGAATTATCAGTCTGCAATCGAATAAATAGAATACATATATACAAGAAGATACTTTTAAAGGTATGTTTTTAAGATTTATCATTTTAATCATATTATAATATATTTTACAATTATATACATGCTCGAAATCTATAATGTTCTGTTGGAAATATGAGATAATGAGCTGGCATATGATCGGAAAGGCCTATACGAGCGGTCCTGTTTAAATTTTTCGATATAGTAAATACCAGTAGGTACTTAGATGTTTTAATTCCATAGTATATGTTCCAGCCTAAATTATTCGTAAGATCTAAAAGTTCTTCACAACGTACTTCTACTTCATTTAATAAAAACTTTATATTATATAATATTTTACCCGATTGGATTTTTTTGTTTGTGTTCCTTTATTACTGCTTGAATATCATCTCGCAATTTTGTTAGTGCTTTTTTTGTAGAATACCCAAGTATCTGCTCATTAGGATCTCCCATTTTTAACTATTAAATCACATAATTATTTGCTATTTCTAAAATTTATTTATACAAAAATATTGTAAATCCTCAAAAACAGTAAACACAGGAGAATGATGACAATGACATTGACCACAGGACATTGACAAAAGCAGTAGATTCAAGATTGAAATACCTTTAAGTTTAAAAATGTATGAGAGAGAATTGGACCATATTCTATTTTTTTATCACATTTTTTAAAATTAATAATATATCATAAGATAAACTGTAGATATAAATTTCAGTATATTTTGTTTAAAAAAATATCAGAGTTTGCCGTTTATGCAGGTAATGTTCAGATAATAAATAATTGATAACTATTAACTGTGTTGATAGCCGAGTGTTGAACGTTTTTTTGGTGTTACCAATGCGATGGTGCGAAGCACAGTATAAAGTTATATTGAATTATATTAACTATAATTATTATAGTATTATTGTATAGTTAATAAAAAACCACACACGAATTTTACTTCAAAATTATTAATTGAGTTATTACTGTTTTGTTATTAAGAAAATATTTTGAATATAGGCAACATTTCAATATCGACTTGTCGACATCGCAGTGAAGTTGGCGTTTACTTGGAAACATTTCAAAGTTTTTCTTTTAATTTTATGTAAGTAATTGTTAGTCTACGAAATTTTCAGTTTTTCATGTATTCTTCAGGGATCCGGGTCTTAACATGCTATTGCGATGTGTAGATTTTGTAGTTTTGATTTCGCGAAATGAACAGTGATGATAGATAAATAAAAGTACGGTTTCGTGACTGAGCATAGTCAGTCGGTCTTGTGTCTACATTTCAAGTGCAGTGCGCCATTGAGCTCGTGAGATAAAAAATAAGGAATGTGTTTATCGTTTCTCGTAATTTTGTTAAAACAACGGCTAGTGTACTAGTTCGTTATGTGGCAAATGGAAGATATTTAGGACGATTGTATCAGTTATGGCAGACTGTATAGATTCGCGTATAACAACAAAGTGTATTTCAAGAACTGGAAGAGTTCCGCAGTTACGAACATGGATTTGGATTTTAGTATTGCAGTGTTTAATAAGCTTCCCGTGTATATTTTCAAAATGCTTGACTGTGGATTTAACAGTTCGAATATACCCAGAAGGAGATTTTCCACTACCTTATGGACAACCATTAGAATTAATTTGTGTTGCTGAAAATTACTCTTCGAGTGATATCGTGTTTACGCTTTCTGGAAAACCAGTGGAATCAGAAGTAATCAACTCCACGTCACGGAGATTGTATATAGAAAAACTAGAAAAGAATGTTTATCCATACTTTTGTGCAAATACAAAGACAAACAAAAAATGTGTAAGCAGAGTACTTGTTGACTCACCACCTGAAGATATTTTAGACTTTAAATGTATTTCAAAAAATCTAGAGATTCTAAATTGCTCATGGACAAGCCCAGAATCCTTAAGTATCACTACTTATAATTTGACATTTGCAGCAAATGGTAACTTTGTGAAACCATGTGTGGCAGAAAAGGTAGAAAACTCAAGGACTAGGTACTGTGTATGGAATACAACAAGTAAGCCTAGATATAGACAACAAGAAGAGGTACAATTCTTCAATTTAACTGCATGCAATGTTTTCGGCTGCAATAGTCAAAACTTTACAATAAATCACTATGCCATAGTTAAGCCTCAGCCTCCATCAGAATTGAAAACAATTAAAATAGGAACCCATAAAGTTGTTCTCAAATGGAGTATATCAAATAATATGTATGATTTTGTACCTTGTGGAGTGCAGCATAAAATACAGTATCAGATTGCAAAAATAGACAATAAAACTTCTTTTCATGAAGTCGATACTTCAATGCTTCCTATAAAGAATAAAACATACAAGTTTAATTTAACAAATCTTGAATATGCACATATGCAGTATGAGGTCAGAATATACATCAAGTCAGTCATGGCTCCAGATTCACCAGATTTCTGGTCAGATTTTAGTTATGTTGTATTCTATACAGCTAGCGAAAGACCACAGAGGCCCCCTGATACTGCAGCGGGTGCCTTTGATAGATCCCTTTATGTTGACAGAAGGATTTTGTATATATACTGGAAACAGCTAGAATACTATGAAGAGGCAGGTGCTAATTTCACATACAAAGTTCTTGTGTCGCAAGATAACAAAACACAGACATTATTCCCAGATAAGAGTAAAAGTTTAAGTTATGTGATGTTGAACGCTTCTCTAAGTTCATTGGATGTGGATATTTGGTCCTTCAATATAAATGGATCTTCAGTGAACAGTAGTCATTTGTATATTCCACCTGAAAGGGATATTCACTCACTCGGTCTAACTTCATTTACAAAGCTAGCCTATGAAAATGGGACATATGAACTATCGTGGATTGGGATAAAGAATATTGATAATTACACTTTATTCTGGTGTCAGCATAACAGTACAAATATTTGTGCTGGTCAGATGGACTTTGCTGTGCTTGAGCCGCACAAGAATCATCATGTGATAGACCTACCAAGAGAACATAGGTATCAATTTGCTATATCTGCTAACAATGGGTCTAGAACTAGTGGAATGGTTTGGGCAAAATGTGACATATCAAAGGAAGGTTTTGTTATGTATCGCTTTAATCTCAACCTAAACTATGATGCACCTGGAAAATCTTTTGTTACCTTAAGATGGCAAATGGAATGCATCCTGCAAGATGGGATCATTACTGGATTTAATATAAGTTACTGTCCTATTATTAAAACTAGTACTTTGTGTGATAAATCTGTTGCAAGCAAAGATTTGTATATTCCAGATCCAAAACAGACTTATGTTACTATAGAAAATTTATTACCGTTCAGAACTTATCAATTTACAATTGCTATAGATACAATTTATGGACAGAAAACTGTTCGCAATGCTACTGCAGTTTTAACTACTTCAGAAGATAGACCAACTAGCCCTACAAATGTAGTAATATCCAATGTAAGGAATGATTCATTGGTCATTTCATGGGATCCACCATTGCAACGGAATGGTAATATAGGGAAATATGTTATTTACAATTATGATAAAGAAATCTATGTTGATAGTGTCCCTGGTACTGACACTTCTAGTAGAAAAGTGACTTTGTTAGGGCTACAAGGCTTTAACAACTATTCTTTGTCAGTCCAAGCATGCAATATTGCCATTGGGTTATGTTCCAAGCCAAGTCCTAAGAATGGAATATTTGTAAGAACAAGAATTGGTGCTCCAAGTAGACTAAGAGCTCCAACCGTTACAAATAATCCAGATGTACTGAAATGGGACCCGCCAGATATTCCAGGTGGTACTGTGGATTTGTATCAAATAATGAGAATACGAGATGATAAGGAACCTGAATTCATAAACACAACTAATTTGTCTTATTCACTTACACACTGCGATGGAGTTCTTTCATCAGAGACTTACCAAGTAAGAGCTTTGAATTATGATGAAGATTTGTATCATGGAGTGATGGGAAATGTTAATATAACAGAGAGAAATTCCAGTAATATTGAAATATATGCCGGTCCCTGGAGCGAACCTAGCCTGGTAGCTTGTAGAAGCAGGGATGGTCTTGCTATGATATTGATATTAATGGGCTTATTTGCTGTTGGAGGTTTTGTATATGGGGCCATAAAATTGTATAGAAAATACAGGAAGATGGAAGACATTAAACCAGTTCTACCTTATGGGTTAGGAGAACCAGAGAAAGATAGAACTAAATTTACCTATCCAGATTGGAATCCATCTAATAAAGATGAAAAGCCATCATCGGATGAAATGTTGTTATTACCCAACAGCAAAAGCACTGTATCATCAACTGATATAAAACAAAAAGATGACAACTGTGCTGCAAGTGATCATACTGATAGTACAGCACTGTCAGATTCATCAGCCGGTCCAGTGGATAGACAAGTATCTACATCAGATGATGGATCAAACTCATCACTTCATCTAGAAGCAGAAACTGATAAAGGAGATGACAGCACAATAGTGCAAGAAGAAGACTCGTCTAATGAGGACACAGAGAGTTCTCGTGAAAGCTCACCATACTTTAGTGATAAGAATTTCAAAAAGAATCCTACCAGTGGCTATGTACAGCCAGTAGTAAATCCGGCTACTGGCTATGTACAATCTGCCCCAGCTAATAAGAACACCCCTCAAATACCAAATTCACAACCTACTACATCAAGTTATGTTATGGCCGGATTGCCTTCGCCGCTATTCACGATGCCTGCAGCGCCAATAAAAGGCTTAAATCCTGCTCCATCGTCGGGATATGTTCTTCCCGAAGAAGCTCAAGTCAAATCAATGATGGGCTTCCCGAAGCTAGCGCCGACGGCACCCAAAGTTATGGGTCCCGAAAGCTTGCCAACCTTGCCTACCTTGCCGCCGCCAGTTAAACCTAGTGCAGACAATAGCTATATACAATTGCAATCATTGGATTCATTGCCTAGTCTTAAAACAAGTGTGCGAAACACTGTGCCATTAAAACCACCTGCCTCCAATGGTTACGTCAGCCCCGGCGACGTTGTGATAAATAAGCATCTCAATAATATGCTGTCTGCTGGACAACTATCTGAAGAGTCTGCGATCCTCGATCCGACGATGTCCCCTGACGCGTACTGCCGGTTCTCATGGAGCACGGATCCAGCGAACGATAACTTGCATTCGTTACTCGCGGACTCACCTTCGAGAAGCGTCCCTAAGAATTAAATTATTTATGTCGACATAAGTGACAATGTACTGATAAATGTAAATTTTGTAGTGATTTGTAAATACATTTATGTAGCTTTACAAAGTGGACATTATTTAACACAAGAAAATATATGTGTTGTATAGTGATAATTCTTGTGCCTTATTAATTTATTTTAGGTCATTAAATAGAATCTATAGGTAAGATTTATCATTATCTACATTAGAGAAGCTTGCCTTTTCGTTGAACGGCATTGAAGTAAAACTGAACAATTATATTTATTTGGAAAATATATTGTTTCAGAAATCATTTGCATACTCAATATAGAAATGGAAGGTATCTATAAAATTAATGTGATACCAAACGATCTCAGTGTGGAGGAAACAATTCTTCAAATCGCTGATACGTTAGACAATCTCAACGGAATAGTCGACGATGTATTTTCACGTATATCGAGCAGGATCAAACAAAACATGGATAAGACCACAAAGCTCAGAGAGCAAATCGACGTTTCTAGAGCTAAAGTCGAGAAATTAACAGGAATGCAAAAGGCGATTAAGGTGTTCTCTAGTGCTAAATATCCTTCGTCTATTGTACACGACCATTATCATTCCATATTTGACACAAACACCTATCATTATGAGCCTAAAAAGGTTACTCTTAGCGGCAAATCGCAGAGGCCGTCCAGTGAAAAAGGAATACAGGTAAAATTTCTAGAAAGTTGCTTGATTCATTATTTCTATTTTTCGTTCAATTCGTAACAACAATTCTTATTCTTTAGGAAAAGCTCCACTTCTTCCACGTCAAAGTTGCGGAACCGAAAAGTCCGAAACCCAAACAGGATTTCGACATTAAAACTGTTATTGACAAAGTGTCGTCTGTAGGAGACCTTTTGATCTTCAATACAGAGGAGAGTCCGTATGTGGGGCTGCCCAGCAAGCAGCAAGCCTACGTGCCCAGGGTACACACTGACGTTCAGAAGTCGCTGTTGGACGAAGCACCGCCTTCTATCATGAAAAGAAATGTGCTAAAGCGAGAAATCGATGAATACATGTACGCACCCGGCATGGGAGTGGTAAGTTTTATTTGTTTTCATGACAATAATATTGTTTGGATGAATGAGATGTCTGGAATGTGTTTATAAAACTGCCTGAATTTAGGTATGACGATTAAATTCAAATAAACAAGTTTAAATAGTAGTACGTAGTTATGCCAAAATTGTTATTGTTTTTGAATTTGCGAAATAGTATTGCAAATATTAATATTTATCTAATGTGTTGGTCGTTAACGGTTAAATTATATAATTAAAATCATAAATAAAATAACCATCACTAATGCATGTTTACGATAATGTGGTGATTATTATCTAATTGATATAGTTTTAAAAATTACATTAATTTTTACAAATTTCGTAAATGAATATTCAAACTTAATTAACATCAGTTTATAATTTATATCTTACAAAAAGAAAAAAAAAAATCTGTTCCTATAACGTACAATTCTATAGAAAGGTTATATTATGTACATGTATAAATCCTATTGTGTCGTCTTGTTGTATACAAATGGTTAAGAATATATTATTTCATTCAAGTCAGTTTAGATGTAGATGCCTACGATATTCATTGATTAAAATTCTAATATCTTATTACCATATCTTTCACCGGAGAAGGATAAAATGAATTCATAATCAGTCGATGTTTCTTATAATTTCGTTTGAGGGTATTCCCTCTTCACGAATCGATGATAATTAAATAAACGCATAATTGCCGCAACTGAAGATAGATAGGTATAATATACATGTTTACATAGATAATAGTCATTTTGGCGTAAACTGTTTTGTTCGCGATGAATATAAAAAGAGCGTTTTAAAAATCGCGTGTTTTGCCTTATTACTTCGATTAACGGTACTATAAGAGCGGTCCAGGTTAACAGTTCCATTCCAGAAATAGATATATAGGGAGTTTATGTTTAAAAAATATTTATTAGATTATGTATTTAGATCAAGCTACCAGTTATAGCCTCTTACTGGTCGAGAATAATAGTACGAATGGGATTTCTTTCTACGAAACACTATAGCTCCTTATTAGTTGGTCGATAAAGTGTAAGGGAAAATATGTTTAAATACTCGTTAAACATAAATGAACCTTAATCCCTTGCAATAAAAACGTCATATTGTAATTCGTAGGAACCTGTGCTTTATCGGCATTGTAAATCCGTTATTTTCTTTATTTGGACATAATGTTTCGGGTTCTTACCTATGTGGGCAGAAAGATATGCATCTGCCAACGTTTTGCGTACGAATTTTATTATGTATGCGGGTCACTTGATTGTAAACGACAACCGCTTTACCAATTTAAATTGCATTATACGAGATGGATCGCTTGTATAATGCCGGATTGTTAGCTTCAGAGAAACTTGAATTGATGTCCTTTTGATATAGAAAGCTAAATTGCATCCCGTATTACTGTTTATTTCCGCTTTACTCTGATTTTAATGAAGTATGATTTCGTTAGGCGTATATGTATAGCATTCCTAATATGGCAAAATTGTTTATAGGTAATAAATTGATTCTGCTAGACATTGATGAGAGTGAATGGTTCCTTTATTTGTCAATTCAGAGTACTTATAATACTTTAGCTGTAAATTCTAAGTTCCTGTAAACATAAAGGTTTTTGCTCATCAGGTACCAGAACTAGACATGCCCCTCGACCTGCCACACTTACCGGGCATTGCTGGTGACATACAATACTCAATAACAGAAGACGGCACGATAGCTCCATCAGCCGTGACGTCACCAGTTGTACCCACTGTGACGTTACCAGAATTGCCGGATATATCTCAACTGCCTGATGTGAAACCAGATGACAATGCAGTCACAGTGGGTACAGTCCCAGTCGAGGATATACCGGATTCGTTGCCGGTACCGCCACCGATGGCACCGGTACCGGCGATACCGGTGGCAACGATACCGATCGCTTCGATGCCGGCCCCGCCGCCACCGCCGCCGCCGCCTCCACCGATGGACATCGTAACACCAGTAAAGACGAGGTAAGTCGCAAAATATCTATGTCACTTCCTGTTTGTAATAACAAAATTCTTACAAAATGTGTGTTTGGACTTATCTTTTAACAAATACATAAATGTAAAACTAGCTTTTCGCCCCCTGTGTATCACACTCGTTTCACGTTATCGGCAATTCTCAATATAAAATATAAATTGCGAAATCACTATTTTACGACGTACCGATTTTATTTTGTCCAAAACAAAATTTTACGTCTTAAAATTTTAGACCCTTTTTATATAAACCAGATAAATTCAGAACGAATCGGAATTAATCGTACTTATTTATCAGAAGTATAGATTAGTTATGTATTTATACGATTTTATTCCTGTTACTGCGGCACTGTAGGGGAAAGTCGAAAAGGTCAGGCTAAGGCAGTTCTTCTGGTTCAACCGGGAGTAAAATCCATGTCTGTATAATTATAAACAACATTACTTTATCACTACAACTTCTGGATTAGAAAGGCGGCCTATAATTTCATTAATAATTCATATATTTGTTGTGTACTGGACACTAGATACTGCTAAAATAGGAGTTTGGTTTCCAAATGCTACGTAAACGGCACTGATTATTTTTTCATTTAGTTCCTGTCTGTAATCACTTTGTTACCTGTTTTTTTGTGCCCCAGGAACCCTTGCCATGTGTTCCAAATGGATCGTTACAAAAAAGTCGATTATCATTCATCACTCAGTTTTATCTCGTCGCTGTTAAATTAGCCTAATATTATAATTTTTTGTTATACTTTAAACAGTAATGTTTATAGTTTCTTTTGAAGTTTTTTTGTAAAGTTATAAGTGTAACAGTTCTGTCAATTAGTATATGTACTAAAAATGTCATATTATCCCCACGGGAAAGAGGCCACATAAAAATAGTGAATACAAGAAAGGCACACCGGTAATTGAACGAGGTTTACGCGTAAAGCGAACACCGAACAGTAACGACATTTTTCCAACTAGCAGTAAATTCAATGCGCGCAGCGTTGTTTCCGTAAACTGGGAACTCGCGATGAATTTAGATTCAGCTTCTCCGAGATATTCGGATTCTCGTAACGTTCATATATTTTGTAAACCGGCTTCTACAGATGTTGCATTGCGTGAATCGTAAGTGGCATCGTTAGGAGACGTTTTAGAAAGGCGTTTCGTAGAAAAATGTAAATCGAATGTACAGCGCTAGCGGGATTAGAGTTATGGGTCACTTGACCCTTGCTTAGCCCGTCGATGGAATATAAAATAGGGTAAATGTCGCATAAATAAGCCATCAAATGCGTTTTAAAACGACGCACGTCGCACCGTTTATTCAGGTGTAATGGATCTCGGTGCGCCGCGCCCGCTTCCGAAGTTTTGAGTTCCCTTTACTCGTGTTTTACTGCCTTCGCGGATTTCATACTAACAAGCGCAATAAGCATCATGTGTATGTAATTGAAAATAACCAGATTTACAATGAAATTCTTAACAAAGTCAGTCGTTAAAAAAATCCAATAACAATGAGTTGCAGTGTCGGTATATCTACCACCCAGCGATTCAATTACATCGTGCATCTATTATTTTGATCTATTATCCTTTCTGTTGAACATAAAACATAATCGACAATATTCTATGCTTGTCGGAGTTCTTGGAATATTATAATTAATTTTTTATCAACTCACTAGAATATGTTTGTGATTATTTTTAACACCACTATATACAACCTGTTTATTTACGGGCGAGAATGAAAATAATTAACGTGTGTATATTATGGTAATAGTTTATTTTTGATAGCATGTGTGGGTGTGAAATGTGAATGATGAAATTATTTTTAAACGTGTGTTATAATCAGATTCATTGGATATACTGTAGATATTCGTAAGTAAATCGCGTGGCAAACGCGTGTCAATCTACATATATCGTTTGTTTATCAGGCGTCGACATCA
Organism: Colias eurytheme; assembly: GCF_061535395.1. NCBI lineage: Eukaryota > Metazoa > Arthropoda > Insecta > Lepidoptera > Pieridae > Colias > Colias eurytheme. The sequence continues at coordinate 2,507,895 of NC_142987.1, read as the reverse complement.
TGTCCTTGCCATTTAACATTCTTACCGTTCTCGTAATAACACTATCAATAAGAATATCAGAAAATTTACAAACTACATCGTTTCCGAGTACTCGAGTGGATGTAGTTTTGAAAACAGTGCGATTTACTTAGAACGTAAGTACAAATAACCATTTTGTTTGCGTTCGATGACGCATAGCGAGCTGCGATAACTGCTCATTAGCTACGGTCGATATTTTTTGGCAAAGGTCGTTCGGTTGGAAATTATAAGCCATCGGGTTGGCTAAGGCTGCTATCCTTGTGTGATTCGCAGAAGTGAATCTTAAGAGCCGTAATAAATAATGCGGCTTCACTTGGCACCGCTTGTGCGACGACAAACCGGTGCCGTTGATTAATTATTTTGATGCTAGATGCTATTTGTTATGTTTATAGTCGTGTCTACATGGAATGTGGGTTCTACTAATAACTAATGTATGAAATGGGATAGTGACCCGCGGAGAGTAGAACCAATTTTATGGCTTTCTCTCATAATTATCTTTTTTCTTAACAGACAATTGAATATTTTTTGAAGTGAAAACTTCTTTAGCGGCGTTGAGCACTTTTTCTGTAATGGGTATAAAATCTTAAACTCGCGTCAGGACACGTGACCTGATCGAAAAAGCGTAAGACGGATGGATATCAAACATGCTCAACGTTAATAATCAAGTTTTCACTTCTGCCGGCACTCCCGGAGTGCAACCCGTCTTTTTTTTAATTTACTATCTACGCGGAATGTCTGACTTATGACCAGCAAAATGATACAGCAAGAACCTAATCTGTTTACATAAACTATAGTTTTTAAGCCTAAAGAAAATTGATTAATTGCGTGCGGTCTTATCGTTTCAATTGAATTACGATGCAAAGCTCAATAACTCCAACCGTTATCAGTGATAACGCGAGCGCCTCTCACCTCCGACCCGTCGCGTCGTGGGCTATCGTGTGTTTACGACAAGTTGTAGGAGCAGATACGCGGCGCGTGTGCTGGTGACGTCATCAACGGAATATTGTGTTATGTTTTGTATGCTAGATAGAAGATACTTGTCCCGGCTGTGGGTGCATAAATATAATGCAGGAATAAAGTAAAATAATTAGCAAGTAGCTGGTAAAATAATTTGAAAGTGGGGAAATCGTTCATGGGTGGCCAAAGCGCCATGTTGTCCCGGTATGACAAATAGACGAGGGATCAAATCACGCCTCGTGATCTAATTTATTCCGCTTTTTAAAATATATCAAAAAACATTTAATGCTATGAAGCAAAATATTACGTTTTGAAAGTTCGCTACAAACAATCATTCGGATCTTAACTCTTTATAAAATTTGTATAGATTACCTGTCTGTCCTGTATGAATTCTATATTTAGATAGCTTCTTAAAACTCCCTTTTAAGGGATGGTAGACGTGAATTATAGTCCGGGATCCATCGCCCATTTTTGCAAGTGATTACTATCAAGCTAATTTTTCGTGAGTAGCTTTATTTTGATGAGATGCCCAATAATTTCATGTACGAAACTCTCGATTGTGGTAGCTACCAGAGGAAACAAGGATAAAATATTTTGATTTGATGGTTCTTAAATATTAATTACTAACTGAATGTTTTTTTTTGTTCAATCTCAAGATAATTATCTAAATTATTCGAATAAATATTTGTCCTACAAAATCTATGGTTTGATCAAAGAGTCCCCCTTTCCAATGTGTATCGATAACGAAGTCATCATAAATGATTACTAACCAGCTGATTTTTTTATTTTCACTTATTTAATACTTATATAATTCAACAGACATATTGTCCTACAAATTGCGTAATAAATATTTGAGAACCGACAAATCAAAAATTTTTATCCTTGTTACCTCTGTAAGCTACCACAATCGAGAGTTTCGTACATGAAATTATTGGGCATCTCATCAAAATAAAGCTACTCACGAAAAATTAGCTTGATAGTAATCACTTGCAAAAATGGGCGATGGATCCCGGACTATTATACAAGCAATCGATTCAGTTTACAGATTTGAAGCTATATTATGGAAATTCCAGAAATTTCTGTAACTCAACTGTCACAACTTTAGTCATATACCAATATAAAATATGAGTAATGAAAATTTTACATTAGGTACAGGATAAAACGAAAGTTTTAAATTAACATTCGAATGTGAATTTTCTGAAATAGATACGTAGAACATGGTAAATATATTCAAGATAAAGATGATAAATTAAAGAGGAATTGAGATATTAAAAAGATAAGATTGAATACTAGGTAAAATATTTTAACTGCTCTATGTCGTAATTCTTAAGCTCTATATCCGCTGATAGATCAAGATAATACTAAAGAAGATATCTCAGTTATTGATAAGTTTATTAATTATTAGGTCTTAGTTTCCAGTATTAAGAGTTCTAATATAATTTGCGTCTTCTTAAATATTATTTTGCTTCTAGAAAGCAAAGTAAAAGTGGTTTAATAAAAACTTTTCCATAAGTAATTCTCAACGCTCATCTTACAATGAACAATGGTCACTCACTAGGCTTAGTCCAACGTACGTTGCTTCAACTCAGCATTAATTTGTATGTAGCTCAGAACGTGATGGTTGTTTACACCCGAAATTCTTCGGAATAGTATAAAATAGACGTGACTTACACGTTGTTTTTTTTATTTCCTATTGTCTCTACAGTACAATGCGAATTCCTAATACGCACCTGTGGATGTCTATTTCTAAACATTTCAGAGGTGAACAGCGGAAGCGAATTTTATCTTATCGGGTATTTAGTCATTTTCAATGACGCTCCAATTTGTTTTGCTGCAGTCCTGTGATTGGGAATGTTGTTTTGTGTATTAATAAGGGATACACGAGTTGTTAACTATACACTACGTATTAATTTCGACTGTGTTTGCTTTCATCTGAAATTCGAGAGAAATACGAAGGTTGTATACAGCTCCGGGGCTGATTGGAGCTATAGATTGCAATATAAGTAAAATTACACATCCAATGTATTAATCATATTCAAGTTTATAGATTTTGAGTAAAATTATGACTCGGTCAGCAATTTGAGACCAATTGAAAGTGTCCTTTGAGCAATTCTATTGTTCCATTTTTTATAACATTGTTTCATTCAATTGTAATTATGCATTTTAATGTCTGCCCAAGGTCGAGGTATTGTCGGTATTTAAATCAGGCTCGATATTTTTCATGTACGAACATTGTACGTTTCAAAAGTTTCCGTTACATGGTAATGTGTTTTTTTTGATTCTACTAATTTTTTTTTTCAAATAATAGTGTAACGTGATAACTGCTGTAGAGCTGTATTTAAAATTCTTCAACAGTAGTATTTTCAAAGATGTTTTACGTGACGAACAATGCCCGTAAAGAGCTATTCATCGTATTCATTATAAGATAAATGTTACACCCTGTTGTTAAAAGGAATTAAATTATTAATTATAATGAAATGTCTAAATATACCTCTTTATTACTTCGGAAGCGAAACATAAACATACCAACAAAAAATATTTCCCAGCCATCAATATCGCGAGTAAAAAAGTGCATTTCCCCCACGAGATATCCGAGATATTGATTACGAGTATTACAACATGAGTCATTAGAAATTGATTAGACGTCGAAATATGATGGATCGACGAATGATGATGATCGACAGATTGTATTAACTGAATCGGCTATCGGGGGTGCCATGATTGGATTGGATATTGAACATTCGCCTCACACTGCCTGTTTGACAGTACTTGATTATGCGAATTAGTGGAGCCTGGTTGCGGTAATGTTGAGTGCGAATTCTTTGAAATTTATACCCGAAATGTAAGGATGTGTGAATTGAAATATTGTTGATGCGAAATAGAATTAATTAGTTAGGAAGCGGGTTCGAGTCCCGCCTCGTAATCGAATTTTTTCTATTCTTTATAAATTTAAATTTATATCAATTAGTACGTAAAACCTTATGAATGAAAGCTTTAAATTATGTGCAGTTCCAAAACTATTTTCTTATGATTTAACTTTAAGGCGAACACGTTTCGTAAAATGTTCTATAATTTTAATATCTATTTCAACCTTTGAAGACGAAGTAAACCTGAAATTTTAAGACTTGCAAATAAAGGTACAACAAGATTCCTGCTATAAAGTGGGTGGGTTTTAGTAATACTCTGTGTAACAATATTTGCTTATTGTAAGAAGCTTACCTTGTTAAGATGCTTCATAGCGCTTAAGCCTCTTAATTTGCTATAATAAGTTATTTCTGAACCCAGTGGGCGCTCGTGAAAAGGAGAGAATTTTATATAATTGCTAGATTTCTTGATGTAATATTTTGAAACGTTTGGTGTTTTGTTTTATTTCTTAGCTGTGTAAGGAATTTTTGTTAAAGGTATCTTTATTAGTTGTTTATTACTTTATTACTTTATTACTTGTACTTTATTAATAAGCAAGTCGGAATTATTATAATTGTTTTCGCCCGATTCTAGAAAAGAGACTTTACCAGAAGGTTTACAAATTGCAAATTCTGTGCTAGACATTTAAATCAATTGCCCATAAGAATTTAAACTTCAACACAAATATTGTATAACCGATGACTTAGTATCATTTCTGATCTTCTCGCCCTTGTCCCACTGTGTGGGGTCTGCACAACGTATCAGCATTGACGTCACATGCCGAAAACGCGCAATAAATTTTATCGTTTCTCAAAATGCCTCTTATCACACATTATCAACACTAAATGGACATATTAGCTAATAGAGATATATTGCCAATAATATGGGCTATATCTTGATGGGAATAAACACACGTTTTAAATAACAGGAAAATAATTAGCAAAGCTGTTCTAACAATGCGCGCCAGATTTGGGGCCGCTTATGTACATGTCTGGTTAAGCTTCAATAGAGTTCGTATTTGGATGCATGATATTTTAATTTGGCATGACTTTGATGCTAATGATTGGCTTCGAGTGACAAAGCATTATGCATTATCGACGTTAATTATTCCATTAATGTTCGCTCGTAGGTATGGATATGGACCTTAAATTCGCTGATGTGATTGTGGCAAGCCTTATTTTGGCAAATCAAATATTGTCTGAATCGTGAAAATATCTACTGTTTATTTTGAGTATTTCGAATATTATGATAACAGCAGTTTCAACTGGAATCTGAATATAAATTCCTCGCAGCCTTATGTAAATTTCTGCTTTTACCGTGTTATTTTAATAGCTTCTCTGTAGGTACTAACATTGTGTTTCAGTTGCAAACTTGTCGAGAATTTTCCGTCAATGGCTACCACAATATTTTTATTGTTTTCAAAACAAAACGTTTGAATTTAAAACTTTTGAAACGAGTATTTCTTAAATTAAAACAAACAATATTTCTCAGAAGTCGGTCGGAGTTTCCATTGAGAACGGTGTTATTTTAAAGGAGTTGGGAAAACAGTGAAACCGAACCCGTTGTGGTACTGCGAACTTGCTCGTTTCAATAAACAAACTTGCAGCGATAAATGAAAATATAAAGCTTTTCAAGCTTATCCCGGTGGCCTTTAATCAATTCGCGGAACACACGTTTTTGTTCACGGTGATAAAAACGGCGCATATGAGTTATTTTTGTGTGTACAAACGAAAATTATTTTCATTTTTGGCGAATCCCTTTGACGAGGCAACGGGAATTGTCCTTTGTTATAACTTATTTTCATTTTGGAATTGCATGCTTTTGAATGGAGCGGAATTTTATGTAATAAAAGTGCTGCGATGTAAAAAATAAACGAGGATTGTTTTAGTTTGCGGTTAGAATCAATGAGTTGGCATAGCTGTACTTTTTATAAAAAAATCTTTTTTTTGGATATGTCCCTGCATAACTATATAACTTCGAATATAATATAAAAAATCTACATGTATTCTTTGTATAAACATGAATATATTTTTTAGTAATATGTAAATATCTTTACGGAACTCGACTACGTACTTAGTTATGTATTACGTGATGTCTCCCAACGTATGTGACGTCGGTTTTTTGTTTGATGGAAAATAGATAAACGGAAGGATTATAATTAGTATTTCAAAGAAATATAGAAAACTATTTATTCGCATTATTGTGCGTTTATGCTTTCATCGCTTCAATGAATAATTAAATGGTCGAGACTCAAGTTGCATGTAAATGCGGTTCTCATTAAAAGATAATATATTTCCTATTGAGAACGTATTTACACGATGCAGTATTGATTTCAGTAAATTTATTTGCTTACACACTGTGGACTCATTAACTTTATTTGTATTACAAAATTGAAAATACGATCAATTTCGGTGGTAGGTATATTCTATTTTTCTTCAAAGACAATAGCTTTGTATTCTCAAATTCATATACACACGTTATATTTTACGTTTCATATATATAATTCTAAAACATTTTCTTAAGCATAATTCTACTTAACTTTTATTTAAATATTCATATTTTTATCAAAAACTAGTGGTCCGCCCCGGCTTCGCCCGTGGTACATGTTTACGTTTTCTCTACATAAGAAGTAAGAACCATCCTCGTACTTCAAGGAATATAATAAAAAAAGAATTATCGAAATCGGTTCAGCCGTTCTTGAGTTATGCGCTTACCAACACATTTTGCGATTCATTTTTATATTTTTATCAAAAATAAATAATATAAAATTTCAAACATAGTAAGTGACAGCCCTAACCTTATACTAGTGGATATAGTATGTAATTAAAATTACATTTCCTAGTAATATTAAGATGCAAAAAACGTGTTAGCTAGTTATAATTGGCTTCTATGAAATTTTTCTCCGAAATGTTGCGAACATGAAATTTAATCACTTTATTGCTCCCTTACATCTTTATAACTTAATTTAGATCTTAATAAGCAAAACGTAAAGTTAAAATTACTGCAATGGCTCGTTAATATCAGGTTCCGTCCGGTATCGATTGTTTGATAAATATTATAAATGTTACAAAAAATTAATACCATTATAATCTTTAACATTTTTCAAATAAATGGTTTCCGAAAATCAAATGAACATTTGGACAAAACTGGATAATATTTTATGTAAATGTAGGAACGGCTTTAAGTTTCTCAGAATTTGCTCAAGGTATATTTATTGCGAATGATTTTATATTTTTATTGAGTATGTAAAATTATACGAATATCAATAAAAACGGCAATAATCTTGTGGGTGTTATTGTTCCAAAATAACAGAAGATGGCCGCGCCTTTGCTCGAATCGACTTTGATTCTAAGATTTAAGATGGCAATTAAGAAAAAAAAATATATGCCACTCGATACGTAAAATATGGCAAATATAGTTCAACTGAGTATTTGAAATTCTAATATAACCAAGATACGACTCAAACTAAAATATTATGCTGAGTTATTCTTTACTCGGAAACCAAGAGGGTAAATGACGTATCTTCACAAATTGGCAGTACAAGAATTGTATAGAGAAAGATGTTTTCACAGAACTCATTACGGTTATGGCAAGATTAGATAGGAATAAATTAAAATACTTCTGTCTGTCGCGTTATGTAATAATCCTGCAAAGAAAAATGTACGATAAGAAAACTCAGAAATCCACTTTGGAGTTGTGACGCACGCATTTTATGTGGTAATTGGGACTCTTTCATAGAAATGTGTTTGTTTTATTTTCTCATACGTACAAGACGGGATAGTGCCATTTAAAATATTTATGTCTTACAAGCTGTGCCCCGGAGTTTTACCCGCATTGCTCTGCTTCTATTTGTTTTAGCGTGATGACTGATGATATTATACGTAACCTATAATCTATATGTTGACTCGACCTGTTAGGAATATTCATGCAAAACTTGAAGTAAAAACAAAAATTCTAAAAACTATATTTTTTAGCTTGGATATCGATTGAAAATCATGCTCCAAGTTTTTACGATTTTACTATATACGTAAAGCTTTATATGGATAACTTGAGTTTTGAGAAATTGTGGATTAACCTTGTTTAACACATAATAAATGGTACTTACAAATTATGGTTGCATTTCTCAATAACAATCTCACACTGCTAAATGCCACGCGATTAGATATGTGCACGATTTCTTTCCAATTTATATGTTTACCAGGAAATCGATAGTCGTAATCCAACTTGATATTTCAAATTAAGCCTTGTTGTTTGTTAAATTGTTTCGCAGTAGGGAATCCTCGGCAATTTGTTCTCAAGTAAACAGTATGAGGTATTTCTATACCAAAAGCTGTTACAGATAATTCAACGGAATATGTCCTAGGGAATTTTTTAAACGAATTTATAAGAAGTTTATACTATTATCGTGCCAACGCTAGCGATGTTTAATTGTACTTGCATAATTCGCAGAACAATGGAACAATTTATGTAACCGCGATAATTTAGATAAATGTCGTTATTTATGTGCATACACCCACGTCTGCTAGTTTCCTGTATTATGGTGCATGTGATATACTACAGACATAAATCAGAACCATCGACTGCACTGTTGACTGTGCATGTGTGTGTGTTGTCACTTTGGTATGATGTGCCACTAACACATGCATGGTAAGGTATTTGTATTAGTGTCTACTATTTGGTATGCATGTGTGTGTTTGCTTCTCTTTTATAGCACACAATACTTCGACCTAGGCAAGGTTATTTTTAGGATCTAATTTGATTATCGAAAATAACATTTTTGTATAATAGCTGACGCTACAAGCCATGATACTGGGAATGTGAATACAAAACTGTATATATACAAAATTGCATCGTCTAATCATGGTTCATGAAAAATGTAGCGAGTGAAAATATAGAGCAAGAATAAGTTTAAAAGGACTTTTATGAAAGACATTCGTTAGTGCAAGCACATTAAAGATGTATTCAGCTAAACGAGAATAATGGCGGAACTAAAAATGATATCACTACATAGTATAAAACAAAGTCGCTTTCCCTGTCCCTATGTCCCTATGTCCCTATGTCCCTTTGTACGCTTAAATCTTTGAAACTACGCAACGGATTTTGATGCGGTTTTTTTTAATAGATAGAGTGATTCAAGAGGAAGGTTTATATGTATAATAAGATCCATTAAGCAGTGGAGAAGTACTGTTATTTTTGAGGTTTCTAATGTGATGTCGTAAAAAATTACATTTATTCCGCTTACATTGCAAACGCAGGCTGAACCCTACGAGTTTTATCAAAATAATGTACTAAGTATTATACACATTGAAAAGGTCTACAGAAAAGTCCGCGATGGTATATGTCTATCTCTTATGGATAACCCACAATAACTTTTTTTTGTCATTTACTTTTTACGACAAATAATGGCTAATTTTCGAAGCGATTTTAACCAATACAGCATTAATCCTTAACCAATTAAATACCATGGATACATTGTTCATTTAATATAGATCTATATGGCCCTTTACACCGTATGATTTAAGTGAATATTTTCGAAGATATTACAGATTTAAAAATTGCAGGACGTAGCGTTTGCGGCCGCCCGGCTATGTATTTTATACCCGTGCGATGCCGGAGGCCGGAGCGGGCCGCTATATTTTTATACCTATACAACGTTCACAATTTTTCTGTAGTGTATTTAGTATCAGCATTGCACCCGTGCGAAGCCGGGGCGGGTCGCTAGTCTTGTATAAAATATAATGTAGTTAGAAGATAGGGAAAGCTTGCTTCTTGTATAGTTCGTGTTATTGTTGCGTTCGTGAGCTCATTAAATATAATTGACAATATAATAGATTATTCTTTAAACAACATTGTTATGGATTTAGAATAGGATTTAATTGTTGTGCTATTGAATTAAAATTTGTTTTTCTGGACACTTTACATAAAGCGTGGTTCCTCGTTACCTAATATCTAGACACATGAATATGATTCATGTAGGTATGTAATCGATTTACTCAGATAATTGTTTTAAGTGCATTTTCATGCTAATTAATTTACTAAGTCAATTTGATGTAGATTTGGAATGCTAAATAAATACTCATATTTTTAAATTGTCAAAGATAGAGGTTATAAAAAAAATCCAAAATTATTAGTGTCTTAAAAATAAAAACAATAATCGTAAATTGCGCCCACGCCATTTACTACGTGGTCAGGGAGGTGTTTTATTGGGTTCTTAAAAATTCAGACTATCCCATATACTAAGCCCCTGATATGACCGACATATATAGATAGTTACTTTGCATTCATAATAAATTAATAACGTTACATTGACAGAAATTACAATTAACCACAATCAAAATTTCATTTTTCGCTTCTGTGAATCCGTATGCCAATTAAAATTTAGATACCCACTCTTTTTAATATATTAGCGCCGTAAGTTGTGTATAAAACCATACAATGAGCGTGTAATTACAGCGATATAATTAATGGACCGTTTCAAAGAAGTGGGCATACGTAGCCGTGACGTGTCTAGGATGTGATACGCGGTGACGTCACAACGCACCATAACTTGGTTTATACTGTACGTGGGTTTTAATATCGAATTCTGATCCGTAATCTGTGAATTTCAGATGATTAGAATGTATTGTAACTTTTGATGACTTCGATCTTACATCTTCTAATATAAAAAATCTCGTGACGCGGTAGTAAAACTCCTCCGAAGGGGCTTGGCCGATTCTCATGAAATTTTGTGTGCATATCGGGTAGGTAGAATCGAACAACATCTTTTTTTCATACCCCTAAGTGATAGAGTGCCAGAACAACGTTTGCCGGCACAGCTAATGCATCTAAATAAGGGAGCGATGTGAAACGAACAATCCTAATCTGGTTTGCTGTGATTATGAAATTGATAATGATACTCGGAATACGTTAATTAGTAAGGGATGTGTGAATTGAAGTTTGAAGTGAATAGGATAGTAGTTCTACGTTTCAAAAGGGTCGTGTGAAGGATCCACTCGGCCCACTTTTTGAAATGGCACTGCGATTTTCACGAAGAATTATGAGTTCGCTGCCATTATAGTTCTAACTAGTTCAACGAATAGGAAATGATATTGTTTAGTTTTAAATAAAAAAGCAAAGGTTATCATCTATTTCGCTTTAACGACGAAACACAAAATACTAGAGATTAATATAATTATGTACCTACTGAGTAGGTAATGTCGGTGATAATTTAAAAAAATATATGAAGTCAATAAGTATCATGTCCAATTACCATTTCTTTAATTGAGCAATTACATATATTTAACAAATGAGATAATAATTATTATACACTAGCGGTCCGCCCCGGCTTCGCCCGTGGTACATATTTACGTTTTCTCTACATAAAAACCATCCTCGTACTTCAAGGAATATAATAAAAAAAGAATTATCGAAATCGGTTCAGCCGTTCTCGAGTTATGCGCTTACCAACACATTTTGCGATTCATTTTTATATATAAGAAGATTAAAATTTCATAAAACATATTCATTACACGATGAACGATTATTTAATTCAAATTTCAACTTGTTACTTAAAGCATTACAACAAATATACATGCAGTCAGCGATTAATAAACGCCATCATGAATTTACATGAAGGAAGGAAACGTAAGAGCATGTAGTTTTTCCCACGAAGTTCTATTTCTGTTTCGTGTGTGTCGATGCCGTCACGATCCGCCTCGTTCCCGGAACGCTCGGAGAGAGTAGTACGCGTGAAAATTTTCTATTTTCGACTTCACTGTCAATGTCTCTTGGAGCCCTAGTTTAACACCTTTTTCCCTGATCTCAATTCTACACATACACACACGCGCGCGTAGCGTATTTTTGGACACCCTAATCTTTGTTAATTTGTCTCTAGTTTCTAGTGGTACGTTTTAATCACCGTTTTTCTTCTCATATCCCTCCGTATCAGCTTCTCAGAAAATATAATCATGTGTCCGTAGTTACACGTAAATAGTTACATATTTTATAACAGAATTTCCCATTATCATAATCACGGCACTATATACAATTAGTTTTTTTTCAACCGTTTTCATGTATCTGTTATAATTTTCAACGAACCTAGTAATTAATAAGCAATAATGCAATAAACAATTAATAGATTGATGTTGATTGAAAAAATGCAACAATCTTTTCTAAGTAATGAAGAACACAATTAAAATAGATAGCATTGTTTTAGTTTGGCAAATAAACGGCGGCTTCTAGTAATTGAGGCGCCTATTTATTCAACGATGCTCACGATTGGCTGCTTGCCATGAGATATTTTAGATCCTTAGACGCGTTTCAGACGATGTTGATTAAAATATTCATGTCCTCTGTTATGTCTGAATTGTAATCAGTATGGTTTATGAGCTAACGTTTGGTGCAACGGTTTATATGAGACAATATTAGATCGCAAGTGATTTGTAGTGGCGTTTAGGTTCTCGCTGTCGGAATTAGTTTGTTTGATCTTAATTGATAGAGATGACGTCTTTATTAGGTCTTTTATTATGTGTCTCTTCGTACGATAATGTAATTTATGTATACGGAGAAAACATAAAGCTCATTACGCTCAAACGTATGCTAGCGTTGTTTTCTTTCAGAATATACAATAACAAGATTGTGCTTCACCCGGCGCGTATTCACGGCAAGTTAGGTTTAACGTTAGAGAATATCTAAACAGGTTTCGTCTTATCAAGAAGGCAAGCCTTTAGCAATTTGTTGTGCGTTAAAGGCATCTTGCAATTTTCTAAATAAAATAGAGCTGTTTATTTAAACGTTATAACTTCCAGCTATCGGCCCGCAACCAGTTCCTGGCAATAAGTCAGTAGGAAAGTAACGGTGGTTCAATTGATTCGCCTACGTGGCTAAGTCACCGGTGTTGTATAAAACATTGCCTCTGGGAGCTTCTAATTGGCTGATACCGGGGCATAATCGATACACCAGAATGTAGGGCTGGTTTGTTTAAGTGCCTGCGATTGGCAGCGAGCATTTGAAAGTAACGATGCAGTATTAATTAACTTATTCATTTGTTTATTGAACGAAATGTGTTGGGGCAAGCAGGTTAAAGGTTAAAGGATTTTATTGCTGCAGTATAAATACTGAATATAGTGTACTAAGCTTTATTCATTCATTACTACTTTAGTAGTGAGATAATTATGTCTTCTCTATCTTATAAAGACACTTTGAAAATCAAAACGCAATTTCTAAAAAAGTTGAACTTTTACTTATGCGTGCTTATGCGTCCATAAGCGGAGAAATATACATAATGAACACTGATATTAAAATTCTTCAATGTAGCTGTATTAATCTTTGTATGTACGAACACGTTAATTAAACTGCAACAGTGTAAATACATCAAGACTACACTGTTAACCTTTAACTCGTAAACGACATCGCAAGGATGATACTCACGACTACATTACAATTTACAATGTCACCTTTCGTAGTTCGTACAATGCTTACATCGAAATTAGCACCTTTGCTTTCATTCGTGTACATTCACCTTTAGACTTGTTTCGTTTAACATTCTTGAAAATTGTGTACATTAACGTTAGGTACTATTGGTAAAGTGTATCGGAGGTCGTCAATTCTTTTCAGTAATGTAATTTTCGCGGTCAATAACTTGTTAAGCCATTAATCTTACTATACATATAAATGTCTACGATGCAGATGGCTAAGGAGGAATGAACCGACGCGAGGGTAGGTACTAATCGAAGTTTAATAATTGTAATTGCCATTTTTCTTCGGAAGTTTGAATCATTTATTATCTAAATTCGTCTTGTCTGTGATTCGATGTTGTCAGCCCTAGCAAAATCGCATTTGTTTTTAGCGCGGCATCGCATCGAGCCCGCATAGTCATTAGCTAATTATTTAGCCAGCATACAATGAACATATTAGCATGGTGCCGTACGGCCTTGACTCCCTTCGTTGAATATTGATCGCGAAGTGTGCATGTACCTACCACACATTACTTATCTTGACGTTTGTCGCTACCCATACTTATACAATAATTAATCTACACTAATATTATAAAGCTGAAGTTTGTTTGCTTGAACTAATCTTAGGAACAAGGTCCGATTTGGAAAACTATTTCACTGTTAGAAAGTCCATATATATCATCATGCTATTACCAATAGGAATAGGAGCCTATGGATTCATATAATAAGCTGTACCTATTTTTAATGTCAATAAAGTTATTTATTATTATTATGATTAATAGGAGCAGAGTAATGCGTGTAAAACCGCAGGGCATAGCTAGTTGATCATGAACATCAGTAATATGATAATCGTTTTTTGTTAAGGACAAATTGAAACAATACATGACGTACATAAGACAAAATAAATAATGCATAACATAAATGTTCGCGGAAGTACTACAGTTGTACGAAATAGTCAACTGATAATAAGGTACAATCAAAACAAATGTATTTATAGTGATAAGTTATTTATTTGAACTGAAAATTGTTATGGTTAATTTATATAAATGTATTGTCTAAACAACTAAACACTAGGGCGAATTGCCGTGTCTATCTCTGGACTCTATAGAACACCGTAAAACTTAGTTTTATTGTGACACTTCTGTAAGACCAATATGAAGCAAAAGTTTTGCCTAGTAAAATTGATATACAAGAATTCAAAGACTAACTTATTTTTAAAACTATATCCACATTTAGACTCATTAACAGAAACATTTAGCCCTACAAATATATTCTCCTTTTGTCCAATAGAGATGAACCAGTAGCCAAGTCTACATCGGGGGGTGACGCACACGCAAGCCTCATGGCAGCCATTCGCCAGGCGGGAGGCGTGGGTCGAGCTAAACTGAAGCCAGCTGCCGAAACTGCACTTGATAAGGTAACTATCACTTCTAGTTGAACTGGTTTGCTACTACATAGCTGTTCCTGTGATAGGGATCTTTGAAATAATATAACGACTACACTTCTGGTAGCTTGGAAGAAACAGCTGTGGAAATAAGGTCAAAATTATACTTTACGTGTAATTAAATGTTGTGGTACATAAATAGTTGATAAAAATAATATGGGGCTAAAAATGAAGTAAGCTTAATATTAATTAGATGGTATTGGTGATAAGCTGGTAGTCCAGTTGAACAAGTTTATGTGACAATAATCTTTGAGACATAATGACTACAGCTTATAGGTAGCTTGGAAGAAATCGCTGATAAGAAAAAAAGTACCTTTTTGTTTACGTTTAATTTAATAAATACCTGGTTAATAAAAATAATATGCCGATAAAAATGAAGTAGGAAACCCACAGGAAACCTTAACTTTAATTGTATACTTCTAGAATGCTAGTTGAGCAGGTTATTGTGAAATATATATTTAGTACACAATTTACTTTGTAGCACAACAAATAGACTAACCTTAATTCATATAAGAGGCAATGACCGTCATTTCATGCAAGTCATTTTCAGATGTCATCAGTTTTATCGTTCTCAATTGGTTCAAAGGAGCCCCGAAATGTACTATGATATACACTATCTATTAAAAAACATCGTAACCAAGAAAATATACCAACAGAAATTTGTATATGTTCTATATAATATACTATGGGGATTTAGTTCTGGATTTCAAATTCTTTATATTCGTGTTGTTGCAAATGAAATAATACTTGTAAGTTGAAACCATAGACAAATAATAGTTACTCATACGACATTCAGACAGCTGCCAATAACAGGTACCAATTTACTACAATAACAGTTAAATTATCTTAAGGAAAATATACAAATATCCTTATTTGTATGTTCCAAATTAAGGTTCTATCATATCCTAATGAACGGTCGGGATTATTATTTATGGCGATTAATGAAAATACAAGGGGACAGATTTATTCATCAATATTAAATTTAATTCATTTTAATTTAATAGTTCGTCTGGGTTCAATCGGAATGTAGGTAGTTCATTAGTCAAATTAGTTTTCCCTTGATTCATTCTATTTACATATAAAGTATCTATATGGTATCCACATCTCTAGAATTCCCGATGTAGTTTCAATCAAATAAACTCAAACATTCCCTTTGCTTGTACGATAGTCTGCAAATACGTCGGAACACGAGTTATATTAGAGCAAAGCAGAGGAATCCTGTGAGAGACCAAATACAACTTGCAAATACAAATAGTTAATTAGCTTAGTGGTATGTTGACGTACATAAATTTGTTTCAAAGCTAAATGATTTATGCAAATATGAACTATTTCTCTTTCAAAGCTTCACTGCGTTAATATTACGGTATATTATTCTTGTCTTGTTAACGGCAACGGTTAATTTGATTGTATACCAAATAGAATAATAACAATTCGTCTATTATATAAGTTTGGTTGTTTTCCTCATTTCTGTACAAATAACTATGCCTATGTCCTATTATTATTGGCATATCATTAAATAATTTGGAAAATCCAAAAGTGCACGCCTCATAATTTTTTTTTTATAAATATTTATTAATTATTATTTTTGTTTATTTAATAACAATTAAACCACATCGAATCAGACCCTGAAAAATGAAAGGGTTCTATTCCTGAGCATACTCAAGCGTAAGAGAAAAAAAAAGACTCGATTAGTAAAGTATTTCGGTCGCTATCGTGTTAACAAGAAAAAGGATCCGCACATACAGACACACGGACGTCCAAGACAGAACTTTTCTAAACTGTTTTTTAACTAGTTTAAATAACAAAAATGACATCAAAAATATCATGAACGTTAAAAATAGTGTTTTTTCTTAATATGTGTGTGTATGTTTTATCTTACAAGTGCAATGTATGATACATAAAGACATTTTAAGTTTGAAAAATCAGATGTTTTGCGCGAAGTGACAGTAGTACCCAACTACCCACCTCAACGCTTCGCTTATGAGGCGTGCAATAAGGATTTGGATAATAAATAGGTTATCCAATATACATGTTTATGAAAATTATCTGTCCATCTATAATTTAATAATTATTTTAGGAGCTAATTAAAAGTGAAAAGCAGTTATCAATAATTATTCTGAAATAATCAGATATTTTTTCATGCATTGAACGCGCGAATTGACGCGATGCGCCTGGAAAAAAACGTGAACAAAATCGATAAAAAGCTATCTAAAGTTTAATTGACCGCTCACGACGCGATCCCATTGAGACATCCAAAGCATCCATCCGCAACACGGTAGCTAGAAACTGAGTTAAATGTGTTTATTTTCCGAGACCTGTTTGTGGTGGAAATGTGATGGAAACCTACGCTTCTCGGAATGAATTCTCCTGGCGCCACTCTATAGAGCCTTGCGCGGATACCAATTCATTAACTGATGCTTTTATACTCAACAGTCCTTTGAAATGAGTGTAATTTATTTCAATTTCAACGCTGCTTGAAGCACTTTGAGTGCAAAGATCTTAAACTTCATTAGACGTTGCGGTATAACGCAATAGCGTATAATACGTCAGAGACTGCGATCTTAGGACAAGTTAAAGGCCGCAGAAATTTACTTAGCAGCAGGTTAAATAACATGTAGTTACGATCGTTAATTTTACTATGTCTGGGATGGTTTGACAATTATTCATCTTCACCGAATGCATCCACCGATATTTTCCTCTGAAATAACCTCTAAATATAACAGACACGAAGTGCGTTGCTACAATTTTTTGTCCCCACTATCCGGCGCCGGTGACTCATTGAAATAAAAAGTGTTTAATCTATTTCTGTTAGAACGAAACGATCGTACATTATAATTACGATCGGAGGCTGCTTCGGCGAAGTGATAATTGTAGAGGCTATTCCGCTTCTCGGAACGGTATCATGTGAAGACGATAACGTAATAATGATAATCATATCATTGTTTGTGATTCCACGTGTAGACGCATAAACAAATTGCGTAAAGATATTCATTGTGAGGCAACAGGCGCCGGCGGTGTACGCACAACCGCTTATGCATGCAAGGGAAATAAGGCCTATAAATTCACACTAGTATACGTATTATGCAGAGGCAAAGTTTGTAAGATTAATGCGGCAAATATTTTTGAGGCAGATGACATGCCAATAATATTTTGTTTTGGTATTAAGTGTTGTAGTTGGTATTATCCCTACTAATATTATAAATGCGAAAGTAACTCTGTCTGTCTGTCTGTTACTCAATCACGCCTAAACTACTGAACCAATTTGCATGAAATTTGGTATGGAGATATTTTGATACCCGAGAAAGGACATAGGATAGGTTTTATCCCGGAAATCCTACGGGAACGGGTTTTTCTTTGAAAACGCGGGCGGAAACCTAGTGTAATATAAAAAGTACACAGGAAAGGGGATCGAATGGAACTTAAATAGTATACTAAATAGGGTGATAAAGTTTAGAGATGTAGGTCTCATTTGAATGATGAAATTAAATGTGATAGTATAATGCAAGCTAATTGTTGTATAAATATTTCATACTAGATTTCCGCCCGCGGCTTCGCCCGCGTTTCCAAAGGAAAACCCGCATAGTTCCCGTTCCCGTGGGATTTCCGGGATAAAACCTATCCTATGTGTTAATCCAAGTTACCCTCTATATGTGTGCTAAATTTCATTGTAATCGGTTCAGTAGTTTTTACGTGAAAGAGTAACAAACATCCATACATCCATACATCCTTACAAACTTTCGCCTTTATAATATTAATAGGATATTTACATACAGCTGCTTAAAATAGTAGTTTGTATGCAATTAAGTTTCCATCGTAGCTACTTTTTTAATCGAGTAAAGGAATGTTATCACAGGAACTAATAGCAGGAACACGCAGTAAGATAACACTTCCCTCCGTGGAACTATTAGTTTTTGTTATTATAGTATATTTCTCAATAGCCGCTTTTGTTTAAAATTAATGAACGATTTTAGGAAAAATATGTAAAGCGTGTAGGTTTTAGCTGTAGAAACGAAATGTTAAAAAATATTATATATGTACAAAGAAATTTATAATTATAGAAAAAGGTTGAATGTATATGTGTAAGGAATAAAGGTCAAATTATATTTTTTTTTCTTTATAATTTTTTTTTAATATTACATTGTTTGTTTATCATGAAATTTAATCAAATCCTTAATAAACTTTTTACATTATCTACAACAGCAGCCTGAATTATTTTTAAATAATATGATCATCACAAAAAACATAAGTTGACACTCGTTGAAAAGTTTGATTATGATTTACATGGAATATTTCGGACGAGGTAATGAAGTCTCGACCGTATCAATTCACGGCTAACCGGTTCGATGTCAGCGGATTCCGCAGCCTCCTTCGCTGAAGCATTTATATTTTGTCCTCGCACTTCCATAACTTGTCCAGCTCCGCTTATAAAAACACACGCGAATGCTACGCATGAATCAAGATGTTGATTTGACATCGATAACGCGCTTCAAATTTTGCTTGTTATGACTTATGACGAACGGAACCATAGGAATTTTATTGAACTGCTTAGCCATTTATTGAGATATATTACCTAGAATCAGATAAGATGATGAACGAAAACACGCATACGATCATAATGAATTTATTAAAACCATCGCTAATTACGAGCGAATGGACTTTTACACAGAATCAATGAATGCCTGAACGCATTATTTCTCATGAGTCGGCTTTTGTCGTGCTCTTCCCGGGAATACGTGTATGAATACTGGTGAATTCGTGTAAGTAATTATAGTCCCTCTCGCTTTGTGTTACGACTCCAAATCATCAATCGCAAATGAAGATATCCTCTGTGTATGTGTGCTTCTTTTGGACACACGTTGTGCGTTTCATTGTTTTTATAGATTTTTCGCTGAATACGTCAACGGACGTCGGTTGTATGAATTAATAGAATTCTCATCTATCCTTTATTGAAGTTCAACTCGTAGGCTTTTACTAACATTCAACAATAAATATAAGCCGCGTAGGCTGTATTGCGGTTTCTATAAATTTGAAACATTTCCTCACTCGTGTTTAATATTTGTGCGACCTTAAACAATCCCGAGTGGAGATTGTGTCATTACAATATGGAACTCAAATAACAAGCCACGTTTAACCTTTACCTAGTAAACTGACGTCATCATTTCACAAACTAATTTCTTTACCTTGTACGTGGAAATAGGAGCATATGAGCGTCAAATAACATAGCACAAAGGAAATGAAACGAGTCCTAGAGAATCGTAAAATGGATCGATTATTCGGAATTGTAAAGAATGCCCGTACGGCGTACGTTCTAGCGGGCGACATCTCGGAGCCGTGTCAAATGGCCATTGTTCCATACAATACCGCATGCTCGGTTAGTGCAGGCTTTTATGAAGTCAGGTAAATAAAAAATGACCGTGTCATGGCGGTAAAACGTTGGCTTTTAACTCCTCCGTGGCGAAAGATTGCATTAAACTGACTCCCATTATTGTTTAGTCAAACAAAACCGTATTGAAACTGTACACCTAGGGCGCAGCAAGGTGCGATCGGTGGAACCGGCTTTCCGATATCGGCGTTCAATACGCAAGCATCCGTGTTATTTGACGAATTCGTATGTATTACAGGAAGGCAGCAATTACGATTACCATTACCGAAACGCGAGTGCACGCGTACGCATTTATGAATCCTTGTAATGATCATGACCATCTTAAGAATTTACATTTTGCACTACGTAGAATGCCTTCACTCTCGTATTTTTTGTGTCGCTTCTCGGTAGGTGCTCGTGAAATGTCCTGGTATTAAAAAGGAAGAGGCGAAGCGGTCCACGCCCAAATGTTTATTAGGTACTAAAATTATTCAATTGAACGTTATCCTGTTATGGCAAATTGCCAGGAGATAGCGCTCGTTATTGTTAAGTGTGGAAAGATTGAGCTAACAGAATATGTATCCGTCCGTTTTGTACGACATTGTTGACCCTTCTGTGAACTCAATGACTGTAGTGTTATGCATTTTGTGCACCTTTATCTTTCGATGCATCGATAAGTGTACCGTCATCATTATAATATCGCCGCTTATGGGTTTTACCGCAAACAAATTTTACTCAGTAGTTATTGAGAAACAAAAAAAATGCATCGCTTACTCACGAGTCGTCATTAAATAAAACTCATTGATATTTTTAGTGTCATTCTTGGAAGCGCTTTTTTAATTGTTTGATTGTGGAATTATTAGAAAAGCAACAAACACAGGATAACAGATAACTAGTTTATTATTATTCCGCTAATTGATTGTTATTTTTGTGATATCTCCATATAACGTTTTATCAGTATGTCATTGACCTTGTATCCCACGATAAATGGATCCTGTATAAATTCTTAGTACTTAGTGATTTATTTTCTCTCGATTAATAAAACAGCACTAACCCTGGCCATGAAAATTTCTTATAAGTGGACACTTATATTGATAATTAATTAAGTTATTTCCACTATTTATTATCATGCTACATATATGTAAAATTAAACGATAAGAATACATTGTACACAATACTCATAACGCTTTTTTATTTATTATATTTTCATATTTCATAGTATCGAATCTCTTACGCAATAATTTTACCATCTAGGCTCCGAATATTTCAAAATTCAATCGAAAGATTTACAAATGTAAAATCTGACTATCCATGTTTTTATTTTAGAGCAAGGTATCCCAAAAAGAAAGTGAAATATAATATTCATTATTCATATTATCTATACTATTTCTCTAGATAAGATAAGATTAGATAATAGATACCACTGTCATCATTCACGACTTATCGAAACCATTACCCCTAGAAAAAATTTTCTCTTCATATTAATTTGTCAAGATTTATCGCATACCCATAAATATAATTAATCCTCCCAAATTCAAACACAAACATATTTTATTTATTCAATTAGACTTCTTCTAGAAGCACTTTTGAATCGTCATTTACATATTTTTAATATTTATCATTTACCTCTATGACACTACCAAGATTCCAAAGTTATATTTCTTTAGCAGGACACCAAGCCAGCTATAGGGGGTGATCTGATGGCAGACCTTCACGCGAAGCTGTCCATGCGTCGCCGTGGAATCTCCGGCGCGGAGAGAGCCGGAGGTACCGTCCTACACACCCTGGCCAGTGTTATACCAGAGCCAGGCGATCAGTCCTCCCCGCAGCAGTCCTCGAGTGATGAGGATTGGGAGTGATGCGGTATGGTGGAAGTTGTATTGATGTGTGTTGGTCTTAATTGATGTATGAAGAACTAGACTTACAATCAAGCCTAAAAAGTGTCCGATCAAAACTCTGCTTTCGCGTGTAGGCAGAGTTTTCTAATGAGCGTTATATGCTTTCAATTACTGATTTATACAACACCACTCGGATATTTTTGATAAGGTGATTGTAAGTCTAGTTCTTTATAGTGCAATCAGTGTTCTCAATATGTAAAACAGAATCTACGAATAGAGAAGTCTATGTTATTAAATATCTTTTATTAAAAATGTTTCGTGTTTATTGAGAAAATGTAGTTGAAAATATAATATTTCCTTTGTGAAGAGAACAATAATTTTGCTCGAAAATATGAAATAATGAATTGTACTTTCGTGAGGTATTGTTTGAGATGGTTAAATTTAACGTTAAAGTTTTTCTGTGTAAATTATTTGAAATTGTATTGATCGTAGTTGATAAACTAGATACCTAACCTGAAAATTTATTATTATTTACCTTAATATTAGATACATTTTTAGGGTTCTGTGTCTAGTTATTTCAACTGCGTTACGTTATAAATTGTATAATTTCATGGGTTAATTTTGAGTTTGTATTGCATTCAATCTAACTGTACATGAATTATTAGACCAGCAATAGGTACCTTGATGAAAGAGGAATTTCGTAGCATATTTAGACGAAAGCCTCGAGAGACGCAAGCATAGGCTTACGAATGTATCTGAACATGAAACCTTTGAAATTGATTGATTGAACGGTTTCATGTTCTGGTAGCGCATGTTTATTTAACAGTAGTCACAGCATGTTATTAGAATTTAATTTTAAGTTCTCTTAACGGTTACTCTTATCGGATATTTGTTAGCGGCAACGGCGGTTGTGTTTCGAAATATCTGATCAATATATTCATTTTATATAAATATGTCATTTTAGATTTTCGGAACCAAATTCTAAAAATCTATACTACGAAGTCTATATAATTATATATAGATATGAAAGAACACTTGATAATAATTTCATAAAATAGCGCGCTTACAAATTATTTACATACATAATAAGAAATTTGATTACTAAAGGGATTACTTTATTCTTTTTATCGGCGGCTTACGTAATGCATTCTCCGAACCGTTATCACTGGACAATATAATGCGTATTTTCGTAAAACATAAATGTTTTTGAGGAAACCCCGATGTTTAGAACTTTGGAACTTTGGCTTAGGATGTTGTACAATGTTTCGGTTTTGTGCGGTTTTTGGTGCGGCTTCTCGGAAGCGGGTCGAGTTTCTGTATCGATTGTATTGTAACTAGCTTGAATAGACTGGCTTTGACTGTCAAATGTCAGATACGAATATGCGTGTATACGAACGGTTATAACTATGCAGTGTGATGGTAAAGTATGGCTTCTAAAACAGATAGGGTTGCCAATAGTTGAATTCAGTTTTTGTTGTGCAATACGCAATACAGGTCAATCAAATTCGCGGATAGCGATTACGATTTATTTGAAGTGATTTGATAAACTCAATAAAAAAATTACGGTTGGCAACCCTCGTTTGTATCCACTTTCCTCACTTATGTTATTGTTTTTACCATTATGTATTTTTATAAATAAGCCCGGAAAACCTTAATAAAAATCTCTTATACAAATTACTTTTTCAATTCAGACTAAATCCGGCTCAGGATGTAATAAATTATACTTATCGTCCTACACATAAAGTATATCAAACGTAACAACAATTAGATATCAGTAATAAAGTGGCGCGCATTGTACATCTCTTCGCTTCGAATCGGAAAGGGCCAAGTTCCTGGAGGTTATTACGATAATCGCGTTTCCCACTAGCGTCTCGCTTTCGTTTCGTGGAAGGTGCACCGCAACATAAACAGCCTTCGACGCAAACTATCAACTGGTTCGGGTGATTAGCATTTCCAGAATTGAGAATAAAAAGCGTAATCTCGCCGAGATAGCGCGGAACCAGCCGCTCGAGTACCGGTCGCGCTTAGCTTTAAGTTTCTGCGCGTTTGTCAAACGGTGTTTGTCAGTCGATTTTTAAATTCGTATTCCAGAATTTTTTACGCGCGTTTTTTCAAATGGTCATTATTCGATTTTTATGAAGAACGTGCTTATTCCAGAATTTTGTTTACGCACGTTGTCAAACGTCACTGAACATTTTAAAAGGTTGATGTATTCCAGAATTTTGTTTACGCGCATTGTCATAATATGTCATTGTAAATTTAAAAAAGCGTATTCCAGCGTTTACGCGTTCTGTTGAATGGTAATCGTTTTTTTTTTTGTAATCTACGGATTCTAGAATTTTGTTTGAATCGTCACGTCTTTATTGGAAAAAAATTATGTTTATTATAAATTGAAATATCGATTTTTAATGAATATAGTTACATAGATAATACAACGAACATAAAATTATTACTTTGATGCTTCCACGATTTTACGTTAAAATTTTAATGTTGTTGTAATGTTAATCTTATTGGAAGATGTAATCTTTAAGTAGGTATGAAACTTCGAAAATATAAATATTTATCGGAAAAATATACGACTGAAGATGGTGCATAGATCTGTTAGGTAGGAAGACAATATCTAGATAGGGAAAATGAAATATGAGATTGTGATTGACGTGCCTAGAGGGGTGCTAAGATTAGATGCTACATTTTGTTTTCCTTTTAGAAAAAACTAATGGTTTCAACGTTATATTTGAATTTAAAATTTTAATCAATGTTTAACATTCGAATTTTTTTATTAATTTTAAAAGTAAAATTGTTCATCATTTAATTTATATTACGTATTCGTAGATGGTTTACAAAAATTTTATTTCAAGTAAAGGGATGATGATTTATTATGTAAAGTTTATTTAGAGTCACGTGTTTGGGCTGTAGGGCTCCTTTGGGAGTTTTTGTGAAATACTGATAAATGTCAACATGTGTTTGGGATAATGGTGTTACGGGACGACAGGTCGCTGGCACTAAGATTATATAACGCGTTAAAAAATACGTTCGGATCATATGGTCGCTAAGATAATTAGATGTTAATATGTGAATAGGCTAGAATAGTACCTATGAAATATTTTATATGTAAATTGCGTTAAAAATTCGCATTCTGGGTTACTGTTTTGTGGAAAAGCAGCAACGTAGGTAATGGTGGTAACGAATGGGAACATTTAGTCAATTGTAAAATGTATTGGTGTTTTGGATTTCGTCATTTGTATGCCGCTCGGGAGACTCGTGGCCGCTACAGTTAGTTCCGATGAAAGAGCTTATACGTGGATCTACTTGACGTGGATTAACGATACTGTGTCATAGACGACAGACATGTTTGGCGTTTCCAATTATGACCGTGTATTCTATAGTCTATGGTCACTTGATAGTTGAAACCAAGTTGAAACTAAACGAAAGAAATCATAGACAACGTCAATTTTTTCGGCCATACAGTTCCTGGAACTTTTTGATGATTGAAGTTTGGATGAATAATTATACTGTATTCAATTCATAGAATCGGACAATTTTATTTTAGAGACCAATTAATTTTTTAAACGCGGTTTACAGAAAGTTTAATAGGGTTTTTTACGATGTATCTAAATAATTCATAAGATTTAGACGTGTATTAATCAAAAACGATGGTATATTTTTTACAGATGGCTATTTTGAAAAATAATCTCATCTCACACTATCAATTCTTGGACAATATAATATTTAATTTGGTCAATCCATGTTATGTAGACATAAAAATCGTTGCGCAAATATAATTTCTCAACAATCGTCGACTTTCCATTTATTTAAGTTAAGCCGGTTCTTGCCTAAAGCATGAATCACATCTCACTAGAAACACTTTTAAATTCAATAAAACAAGCAGGAAATATGGAGTTGCTTTTAAAGTTCTAAAGAAAATACAAAATAGTATAAAACCACGTGCATCGAGTGCAGCTGAGTGTATAACGAGCTTTTGCGACGCGGAAAATGGGTTTTGTGTTTTATAATTAAATCTGTTTTACTCGCTAAGCTGTTGAGTGTTGCATTATAAATACGATGTAGGTATTAATTATTCTCGTGAACAGTTTGCGGTGTGAACTTTTATAAATCGTGTCGTCTCGCTCTGACACATGCATTCGCCTGTGTTAGAGCAAGATATAAATGAATTAGCTTAAAAGAAAGCATTTAATCGAATTAAAACGCTATTTCGTTTCTCACGCGGATTATGGGTGCTTTAGCCATTGTATTTAGATTAGCTTAAGGTCGAATCGCCTGCAATCAAACAAACATAATCATAAAAGCGGGTGGATATTTAATGTGTGTAGTGAAATATTTAACGATCACGTTATTTTTATTAATTATGTATTAAATTATATATGGAAGAATTGAATGTTTTACAGTAAACACCTGCTCTTATGAAATGTATTGAAATATAAATAAAATCTGAATAATTTAAGACGCTTTTATAATCGGCTTAACGGAAGCTACTACAATGATATTATTATATGAATTTGTTAATGTACATAAATACTATTAGTGGTATATTTTATTGTATAAACGTTAAGTATATTCGTAATTTTAATATTTAGCTACTTGCCTTATTTTAGATTATAATTATGTTAAGTTTTGACTGATTGATTTTAATCTATGTGTTATATTTATACACTGCATTTTTAAAGTCATCGCAAAATGAACCGCTATTGAACGAATAGTCAGATCTAGTTAATGTAATTCACAATGTTGATGGTCATTTTTATAGCACGTTGTGTGTAAATGTGTAAAGTGCATTAAATATCGTGTCGTTAATTATTGCGTGTTATTGTGACGATTCATGTTCTATTTTTGTTCCATATTGTCATAAACAATGTTCGATTGTCATTATTAGTGTCCAAGTAGCGAACTGTAATGATATTGCAATGTAATTTTGGACTTTTAATACTACTAGAGCTTGCAATTAAAAACTGTTTATAATATGTCCTGTATGATAGCAAAGTCCGTAATTATGTTGTATCACGCTACAGTTCCCGTTAAAACTCAATGCAATTAATATAATATGCTATTTTTAGCATTGATTAGTGTTAATGTCATCTGTTTAACCGTCTGAATGTCTGTCCATAGCTGATTTGGTAACGTTAGTGCACTTTCCGATTTAGGTGTAAGTGAAACATGGAAGATGTATATAGCGCATTTTGAATCAGATAAATGTACGCGTATTTGTTGTACGAATGAAATTTAACTGTTATTATGTAACTAATAAAATATTGAAATTTTAAATCTCTTTTATTTTATGAACCTTTTGAGATTATAATGCACTCGATTGTAGAGTATTTGACACATATAATTTGCTGTTAATGAAGATAGTTTTCCGTGATATGGAGTCGGGACTCGACCCAGTTAAAATCGCGAGATGAAGATCTTTCGTGAGATAATGCAAGTCTGCATACTACTTGATGCTTCGATAGTATCTCAAAACTTGAGTATCTTATCATATAAGGTGATTAATTTAGTATCGAATCAAGTCTTACATAAACATAAGCATGATACAAATTCCTGATTTGAGATTACTCATGTATATGTTTTCAATTTGTGCTTGATATTTGTTTATATAGTCTGACTCAGTTCCTGTCTTCATCTTTATGAAATTGAAATCGCAAATTTAATCTATAAATAGTAGTAAATACTCACAAATAAAAAAGTACAAGACTTCGATTTATTTATTCCAGTAATAGTCCGGGATACATCGCCCATTTTTGCAAGTGATTACTATCAAGCTAATTTTTCGTGAGTAGCTTTATTTTGATGAGATGCCCAATAATTTAATGTATGAAACTCTCGATTGTGGTAGCTTACAGAGGTAACAAGGATAAAAATTTTTGATTTGATGGTTCTCAAATATTTATTACGCAATTTGTAGGACAATATGTCTGTTGGATTATATAAGTATTAAATAAGTGAAAATAAAAAAATCTGCTGGTTAGTAATCATTTATGATGACTTCGTTATCGATACACATTGGAAAGGGGGACTCTTTGATCAAACCATAGATTTTGTAGGACAAATATTTTTTCGAATAATTTAGATAATTATCTTGAGATTGAACAAAAAAAAACATTCAGTTAGTAATTAATATTTGAGAACCATCAAATCAAAATATTTTATCCTTGTTTCCTCTGGTAGCTACCACAATCGAGAGTTTCATACATGAAATTATTGGGCATCTCATCAAAATAAAGCTACTCACGAAAAATTAGCTTGATAGTAATCACTTGCAAAAATGGGCGATGTATCCCGGACTATAACTTATTGCAGAATAAAGAAGCTCACACATACGAACATAAAATATGTTTTCAGGATTTATGTATACTTATATTATTTTCTTATTTAAAAATCTCTTTTATTTTTATTTTTAAGTCAACATAACAAATTTCAGCGTCATGGAGGTAAGTTGCAATTTTCGAAATATTACATACCTGCTTACATACCTGTATGATAAATTCACAAATTACAGAATAGGTAGTGACTTAAGTAATGTTCATAGAAACGTTGCTTCTATTCACAATAATTAAATGACCTAATAAGCAACTTGTTATGACAGCAAAATGTTTTGCTACCTTACAAAAATCACTGCAAATATGGTTTACAAATATTTAACATGTTTCCCCGCGAAGGGCGTGTTCGGTTTTTTCAAAGTTGGTTTTTCCTACAATAAACCTATCGTGAGAAATTTAGCAAGCTTTTACTGTTATGCAACTCAAAATGTATACAAACGTATTAACCAGTAAAAATAGCAAATTATAGGTTACTTCCTAATTGAGTAATTGAGTAATCTCAATAAATAAATATAGTGAGGTAGAGCACCACATCAGCTGTAATCAGTTACACTGGTCAATGTTTTATGCATCTTAACTTCATAAGAATAGATCTGATCAAAAGTTTACCCCTTTTGCAGTTAGCAAGTAGCGAAAAGCAATGCGTAAAATTGCAATAGTGCAATGCATTTGTCTGCCTAGAACTTGCAACTATACTGATACCTACATAAGCTTCGAGATTCCCGCAAGACGATCACAGCGGTCAGCGACATCTCATAACGGAGGCAGAGCCCCGCGTTTCGGGTACCGGCCCAGAATAACGCACTTCTCAGTAGCAATGTATTTCGGAATCAGAAAGTGTTCCGGGAAGTGGCTGGCCTCAAGTCTCAACTAGCGGATAGCTTTTAGCGAAGATTAGGGAGATTTGTGATAACGACTAGAAGCAGTTTGTGGTTAAGTGATATATTTAGGTAATACGCAAGAGGTCTTAACTCATGTCATGTTCTCGCTCCTATTGAGATGTGATGTGATTCTGCTATGGGAATGATACATGTACTGTTATTGTTTTCGTGTGTTCTTGTCGAATAGGTAGGTGGGTACATAATTTATAGCGATGCCAGCAGTTTTAAGCAGGACAGAAGAATACGAGATTTCGACG
Organism: Colias eurytheme; assembly: GCF_061535395.1. Lineage (NCBI taxonomy): Eukaryota > Metazoa > Arthropoda > Insecta > Lepidoptera > Pieridae > Colias > Colias eurytheme. Next base: position 2,478,465 of record NC_142987.1, on the reverse strand, counting down.
AGCAAACCGTAATCTGTATAGGAACTTACTTCAATTTTATTTAACTTAGTAAGTGTTCTAAATGTTACCTATCTTCCTATAAGGTTCATTATAATAAAAAATTCTAATGATTTTCCCATCATAATCTAATGATATTCAATTATTTCTAACATAAATATGTAGGTAGCATCTTCTGTTTCTTCTATTTTGAAATCATTATTATTTAAAATTATTTATCGCAATATCGCAGTTAATAATTACAACAACAAAATTTTCGATCGTCAAGTAAAATGCAAAATTTAATATTTTATCGTTTGAGTGCTCGGTTTTCTCTTCCAACTAGGGAATACCACATACCTAATTAGTTTGAATTATTCATTTCAAACATTGTAGAGCTAATTATTATACTAATTTAAACTTTATTTTAGTGTAGTAACTAGGTTATATAACATTATTGTTTATTTATTATGATTTATGCATGGAATAATGTTAAATCTACACACCTAACTATTATATTGTATCATTCAAATAGGCTACAATTAAAAACATTAGCTTAAAATAATAAAAAGAAAACGAATCACGATTGCATGCATGTCATGCAATTTCTAATAACACGAAGACATGAATTAAGAATGATAAAACAAAATGGAATAAACAACCTTCGCTCTATCCATTAGGAAAATCCATTAGCACAAAAGTACATTAAATTTCAAATTAATATTTCATAAAATTGGCCGAAATGTGGAAATCCGTAGAGTATATTTTAAGTACTTAGATAATTTAGATCCAATAATTTTATTCCATCTCACGGAGATGGATTTCTTTTCTAGGTAATGTAAGGAAAATTATAATAAACTGTACTAGTCGAAAAGATTAATGGTAAAGAATGATTTATACTCGGGCGTCTTATAACATAATTTATTACTGGGAAATTGCAGTGCAGTCAACACTCAAGTGCACTCACAATTAAGAATTGTGGTTACTGCTTTCATTAACGATATTTTAAGAAAGTAGGTGAGTATTATCTCTTGAATTAATAATATTAGGCTTAACTTAATCTTTCCAGTTCGTTTGTATAAACGAGTTATTATCTCAGAAACTGCTTTACCGAACTTTAAAAAATTCAATCACCGTTGTATTTATACGTGATCGCATATTTATCTTCTTACGAATAAAAGTTTTAGATTAGCAATGGATCAATTTTTATTCATAGGCTTTGGATTCGAACTTCGGAAGGTATTTTACAAATTTTTCTTAAATTTCTAGTCTTTGCTACAAATATTTTTCATAAAGCCCTTTCCTTTGATAATTAATTCCAAGAAGTTAAACATTTTCTGTAGGTAAGTATAAGTACAAGTATGTACCATAAAGATTGAATATAGGCAAGCTCTCAACAAGCTCTATTTTGTGGTTGAGATCTTTCACTTAAAATCTACTAGCCTGATTTAAGGGGTTTATTTATGTGAACTGTGATTAAGGTTCACATAAATAAACTGAAGGTAAAAAAAATCTCCGATGACTGACGCTGAATTGGATAATTCTTGATTAATATTTACCTATTCGCCATAACAAAGACTCTACCAATGGATAATAAACACCTACCAATAATATAGCTATAATAACCAGAACTAATCTAGTTTTCTTGGAACAGAGTAAGAAGTGTTCAAGCGATTTTTTTATTAAGTACATGAAGCCTTTGAGAATAACACCGAAGATTGAAGATCCTTGCGTTTTACTTGCGTTGATCTTGCTAGACATTATAATTGAGTTTTAGTTCGTTGATATTGGATTGGATCCAATAATCTCGACGATATAGTAGTAGGTACATGTTCTATGCAATATTCTATGGATTAACCATTATTATATATAAGCAGATTTTCAGCAGGCATTGAGGGAATAATCGCAAGTCTGAATTCATTTTTGCGAGAGTTTAAAACGTTTCCAAAAGAAAAATGCGCGCCGATGCTCTCCGTGCCGGTCTGTGTGAACGGAGTACGGACTCTTGTATTCCCATAGAATAGACTTTTGCTTGATTTCTTCTAGTGCAGGCGGATATCAAAGTGCATCCTCAATCAATTATTGTTTGCGTGAAAAGAAAAATGAAAATTCCTCCGTCATGAATGTCATTTGTCAAATGTCAGATGTCAACTGCGGATATTTTAATGTTTACGAAATTTTTTATTTGTTTGTTGTTGACTGTTGTCGGGTATTATTTTATAAAAACGAATTAAAACAACATTATATTGAAAATTTTTTTCAAATAAATATGGCAGCAGCTTTTCAGCAGCAAATATTTGCCCTGGATGCTCGTTTTAATGCTTATAGAGCTCCCGGAAATCCAAACTTCAGTATGAAATTGAAATCGAAATGTTATTTACATTAAATAAAATAATAATATAAATCTCTTACAGTCCTTTGAATTGTTTCTTTATAATTTCAGAAACTTTGTACATTCGACGACGCAGTCAGTTATTGAGAGAAAATGCAAAATTTAAGGTATTAATTTTGTTAAAATGTTTCTGTATAAGTTTATTCATAATTTTTTTCCCATCTTTAAACAGTCATGTCATAATATTATTATAATGTTCATATAATTAAATTTTCAGGATATTGAGACCATAAAGAAATATATAAACATAAGGAGCCAGTTACTGCAGCGAAGGTATGGAGTACAGGACAATATATCAATTAGTTCATCATCATCCCGACAGAGATCGAGTAGCAAAGTAATTATTACTATGTATTTATTAATTAAAATGTTCCTATAGAATAAAATCTTCAAGGAAAAGCAACCCAGACTATTCTTCAAACCTATTTTATTCTGTTTTGCAGGTTTTATTCAAATATTTATTGATGTTGCTGTTTTATATTTTTTTTACTTTCAGGCAAGCCTTGCAGTTGAAGAAAGCATAACCATAAATTCTAAAAAGAATAAGAATGATTTGACAATATCAGAAAACTATGCATTCTCTGGTGTCCATCATATATTTGATCAGGTACTCAAAATATATTTTTTTATATAGACAATCCATAACTTTATTCAGGGTATATGATATTTGCTATAGCATTTTTATTAATAACTAGCGGTCCGCCCCGGCTTCGCCCGTGGTACATATTTTGCAATAAAAGGTAGCCTATGTTCTTTCTCAGGGTCTAAAGATTATCTGTGCCAAATTTCATCAAAATCGGTCCAGTGGTTTATGAGCCTATTCATTACAATCAAACAAACAAAGTTTTCCTCTTTATAATATTAGTGTAGATGATCTATTATATATTTCAGCACACAGATCAAGTCAGTATTGTGAAGTTTGCGAACAATGATCGCTCCAAGTTGTGTTGTGCGTCTCACGATGGAACAGTATCTATATGTGACGTGACCGCGTCGCCTCCGCGCGTCGCGTTCATACTCGAAGGACATACTAAAGCTGTTACTGGTATGATGTATTTTCTTATTACTAAAAAAAGTGATGTATAAAGAGTGGTGGACGATTAATTAGAAACATCTAACACAATGAATTAGTCATCAAATTTGTTTAACATTTGTGTAACAACGTATTAGAGATAAATCATTAATTTGTATGTAATACCCGTTTATCTAGTTTCTTAAGAATTTGCTTAATTTTGATCAAATGTTAGATTAAATAAATAAATAAATCAATTTTAAGTGAAGTCTGATTTCCAAGTGTTTGCAGTCTGGACAACAAATTAGAAACAGCACGGTTTGAGTGTTCCAAAATCAAAACCTGTTGAAATGTCGCCAATATTTTTTTCTTCTACAAATATTTGCACAGTTTTTTAAATGTTTTAGCAAAAGTTTCTGAAAATTAATTAACATTGTAGTCAAAGGTAAAAGTAAGAGTTGTGACTCATCAACAACAAAAATAATTTGCAAAACTCGAGTTTGCAAATTTGCAAATCGTTTAGTGTTCGGTAAAAAAATATTCAATGCTATGGTCTATTTCAAAAAGCAAAGAACATCTGATCAAGTGCCTAGAAAAGCTCGACCATGAAAGACCACTGCTCGTGAGGATGGGCAAATGATTCTTTGTGCAAAGATTTTTTTCCATTTTCACTTTGAAGGCAGTTATATTTCGTGGCACTGGTCATAGAGCCATATAGTGGGTGTTAGCTGTCCCCTAGCAAGCTGTAGTGTGTCCGCAATGTGTCAGGGTGCGACTGGTCGGCGTCCAACGACCTGCTGGTGACGTGCGGGCTGGACGGCGAGCTGGTGCTGTGGGATGTGACGCGGCGCGCGCGGCTCCGCTCGGTGCGCGACCAGCTGCGCGCGGCTCTGCTCTGCTGCGCGTTCCAGCCGGTCAATAATAATATGGTTATTGTATCCTTTGAAAATTGAAATTTACGACGAAAGATACGACTAATTTGTAATTTCGACTACGTTTAATACAAATTAAAAGTCACAACTAAACAATAACACTTACAAATAAACGATGTTCCCGTACAACATGATAATCTGTTTTACGGATGTTGATGCCCTTTCATTTGTTAATTTTTTTATTATTTTTATAAAGTAGATTTATTTGATGTGTCAATTCATCTATTTAATGAAGTGTTGTGAACTAATAGCTGTAATAATGAGATATCTTATATACGATATCTATTTAAACGTTTAATTTCATAGTTTTCTTATGAATTTGATTGTGAATATTACTTAATTTAAGAATAACTCTTCCGTAACAAATGTAATTTCCTAATCAAATGTAAAGGCGGGAAATGCGAGAGGCATGGTGGAAGTGCTCAATGTATCTACTGGAATCTATCCTCGAGGTAAGAAAACGATTCTAATAATTATTATAACTGTCAGATTCAATTTAATTGTTAAAACGAGCTTTTTGTTCAAGATCCGGCTCGAAGGATCAAATAAAAGAAATTTATCTGATCGCATTTCCATCGATTTAATAAAGACTTAAAGCAACACAATAAGTGAATATTAATGATCTGTTATATTTAATTTGTGGATTGTAGGAGGCAGCAGTATTCTAGGGGGACAAGTGACAGCTATCGCGTGCGAATCCAGTGGGAGGATGTTTTGGGCAGCTAATGATAAGGTAACTCGTGTTAATTTTATATTTTAGTATGTATTCAGTGTATTATTAGCCAAATTATCTCCCAAATTATCTATTTTTGCTGTTTTGGTCTAATGTCTCTACTTTCATTTGGTATAATTTTACGAATTTTCTTTTTACATACATATAAAATATTGTGTATCCAGTGATTTTTCTTATACAGAAATATAAATTTGATAGATAAATTTCTTTAAACAATTCTCAGTAGACGTTTCTGAAAATTTCTTTAAACAATTAGAAGTTGTCTTTAACAAAATCAGTCATTTACGTAACTAAAATACCTGTTATACAGGGTGTGATAGTAAGCTACCGCATGTCAGGCACGGGCGGGTCGCTCAGCAAGCTGCGGCGCTGCGTGGTCGGCGGCGCTGTGTCGAGCCTCAGCTGGTCGCCCTGGCTAGCGAGACACCCGGCGTTGCTTGTTAGCGCGGCTGATGATTCCTTGTATTTGTTTAGGTAGACTTTTCTAATTCATGTTGGTTTTAATCTTGTTGAATTTTTTTTTATGATGTAAGTTGTTAGAAGTTTTTGTATGTCAATGACGATTTGCATTTTACCTAACTTTTACATCAAATTTAATTACAAACGCGATTATTCATTTATATTAACAGCTATGATGTCACAATACAGCGCTCAGTAGCTCCTATTCTTAATGGTAATCTACTTGTATTTTTAATAAATCCGATGGTGTTCAAAATTTATTTACTCCCAATTTTATGATTTATATCATCCCCTTACTTACTTACTTAATATCCTAAGGCCCCTAGCTGGGGCAAAGGGCGTCAACAGTACTCCGCCATGCGTGTCGATTTTGGGCAGCTCGTTTTATCTCGCTAACCATTCATTAAAAATTATTAAACTATTTCCAGGATAGCAGACCGCGAAGGTAACCTATCCCTAAAGAAGCGCTACGACATATCACACCGCACTCATGGAGTTCGATCCACCTTTTGTCCGATCATGTCGTTCCGTCGCGGCGTGTGCGTTGTCTCCGGTTCTGAAGACGCCTGTGTTTACTTTCTGGATATAGAGGGTCATGTGGAGCACCCTGTAGTTAATAAGCTGCAAGGTAAGTGTAGATTGAAGAGCCTGTAGTAAATAAGCTGTAATCTAAGCGTAGATTGAAGAGCCTGTAGTAAATAAGCTGTAATCTAAGCGTAGATTGAAGAGCCTGTAGTTAATAAGCTGCAATGTAAGTGTAGATTGAAGAGCCTGTAGTTAATAAGCTGTAATCTAAGCGTAGATTGAAGAGCCTGTAGTAAATAAGCTGTAATCTAAGCGTAGATTGAAGAGCCTGTAGTTAATAAGCTGCAATGTAAGTGTAGATTGAAGAGCCTGTAGTTAATAAGCTGTAATCTAAGCGTAGATTGAAGAGCCTGTAGTAAATAAGCTGTAATCTAAGCGTAGATTGAAGAGCCTGTAGTTAATAAGCTGCAATGTAAGTGTAGATTGAAGAGCCTGTAGTTAATAAGCTGCATAAGTGTGGATAGATGAGCCTGTAGTAAATAAGCTGCATAAGTGTAGATAGATGAGCCTGTAGTAAATAAGCTGTATGTAGATTTATTGTAGGATTTTCACAAATTATGTTATAATAAATAAATAAAAGAGCAAATTAATTGTAAAAAAATTCTGTCAACAATCATGTTATGTTAAATATTAAACTACATATCCTCCTGTATACATAAAAATATTATTATTTTTACAGGTCACGCATCTCCAGTGTTAGGAGTGAGTTTCAGTTACGACGAAAGCTTGTTGGCCTCCAGCGACGCGTCTGGCCTCGTTATTATATGGAGAAGAAGCTGATTCTAGTGTAGATCTGCATTAGTTACAATTATATAAGAATTTTATTTTGACAAAGTGTTTTATAAAGATATTATTTATTATAGAGTTTGTGTTCCTTTTGAATGTTAAATGTGTATTCGTTGATTATTCTTACAATTTGGTTCCTTGGCTTAATCTGTTAATAAAGTTACGACATATATGATGGATATTTTTAAATTATAATATAAATAAGTAGAATCTGAAGAAATTTTACCAACACTAAAAAAGTTGACCATTTTGTCTCTCTCTTTAGCAGTATTAATATTTGAATTAAAAATCAATGCTTTTTCCTAGAATATTAACTAACTCGAATGTACTTTTCTATGACTAGATGTTACGTATTTTTTAATGTATCTAGGTATAATTTTCGTATTGAATCTTGGTACTTGAATAAAATCTGTGATTTTTTTAAATTTACTTTTCAAAGATCGTCAAAAGCTTAAAATTATGTAAACTAATATTGATTTCCTGTATATTGACCAGTGTTAGTACTTACATATAAGTGTTTTATTGTTAATGTAAAACTTTTATAACGACATTCCTTATCTAACTTATAATAAAATATAATATTTAACGTGACAAATAATTTGAAATAAATATCTGAAATCATATTGAATATCTTTTATTTTCCATTTGTACTAAAGCAATCCATTCATACGACAATCTAGACAGAACCTGTAAAAATTTATAAATAGATAGATGACATTAAGGATGACTTAATATTATAATGAAATAACACTGGAAAGAAAAAAGAATGAAGTCTCAGTTAGGCCGTTTTCTCTCTACGCGAAACCAACATAACATAATGTTGTGACAAATTTAACCGCCATACTAATGTATGCGCCGTTTTCTCAGACACAACATAAGACGTCACCAACACAACTTTGAACCAACAATTCAGCTATGTTGTCTCGCCCGCTAGATCGGATCAACTTTTTTTTTGTGACAACACTGCACTGTGACAACATAGCCGCCTTGCAAACTTATAGGGACTTTTTTCAAAATTATTTTCGTGTCCCGTAGCTTATCAAGGCCACGTAAAATACTCCATCAACATGAGATCAACACAACGTTAATCTTGTGTTGGTTTGGCATAGTGAGTAATCGGCCTTAGTATTTTTTGGAACAGGAAATTTTTAGGAAATCTGACTTGTTTTATCAGAAAGAATACGCAACTTATGTGTACAAATATTGCAATTTATGAAAAATTTAGTGGATCAAGACGACATAAAATCGATGTAATGATAATGCATTGTCAATCTGTATTCTGTTCACATAACAGTAAAAACACACTTTGTTTTGTGATTCTGATATTTCATATCCGGTTAGGTTGGAATGATGTATCGAAAAAAATTATTTTTAGAATAGGAAGAGACAAGAGAGCTATTTATTCTAAAGTTGGTACCTACATTCTGGATTTCAATTTATACAGTATACGTGCACAAAAGTGCCACAAGTCGGGAAAGGTAAGGGCTAATTTTTTTTAATTTTTTGTCATTACTTTTGCGTAAGTCATACCCTATCATTAACTTAGGGTTTTAAAATTTTTACTGTAACAGTAATTATATGTTTGCAGGGAAATAAGTGACAAATATATGAAATAAAAGTCTTATAATCATATTTAATTATTTATTTTCCATATAAATACTTTAAAAGACTCGACAAGTCACAATATGAAAAGACATCCGATGCGTTCATCCACTAAATACTGCCAACTCATACAAATTAACAACTTACAAACAATAAATACCATAATTACTGGACAATTCATTCAAATAATCACTAATTAAATGTAAATGTGATCTAAACAAAACCATCGAATCGCTGAGATTTCTAATCGTATAATAATATTTATAAAATCTAATTACACTGATAGAGTCGTAACTTACATAATACCGACGCTACCCCGTTCTCTAATCAAGCGTTATCCTAATTGTAATTGCAACAAAATGAACATCGCTTATTTACATCTGTACATTAACGAAACATTCTAAATCGTAAAAGAACAATAAACATGTATTTAATAAATTTCCATAATAATAATAAAAAAAAAAATCATCAATCAATAATAAACTTTTAAATTATATTTACACGTAAAACTAAAACGCGTTTACAATAAATCGATATGGAAATGAGAAGGATTGCACATCAGGTTCACACTTGGACGTATCGCGTGTACGCACACACGCACGCACGCACACACACACACACTGTCGATGACACACATGAGAATTTATGAACTAAAAAAGGGTAATGGGCGCTCTACACAATGGGCAGAGTTGGGCGAGTAGAGGCAATCACGATAGTGGAGGACCTTAATGTCTATGATCGGCTGTCATTGTAGATGTTTTTTTCGCCGTAATGGCGGCAAAAATCGACGATCATTTATTGGGCCAACGCTGCCCATTGTGTAGAGGGCCCATAATGATTGTATTGTTGAGTGTCATCGACATTACAACGCATTCACTCGACACTAACACTTAATATAAAGTTCCGCTTAACTAACAATTGGCTCGAGGTGGACGCCAAGAGCTGCGGCCCGAACTAATCACTATGAGATTCAACTTGAAGGCGATCCGTATTTATTTATGTGCGACGTACAAAAGTTTGTGCGAATGTCTATGGCGGTATGAAACGAGTATTTTGGGTAAGACTTGATCGCCAAGCATACGGGATTATCATTTTAACGACATATATTTTAATTAGGATTTACCTATGTAATGTAAAATAAAGAAATTAGAGTTTACACATGCAATAAACAAAAAAAACAATAAGAAACGCTTTTATTGAAGTTATATTTAACAAAAAAGAACAACATATCATGTACTGAGAACATTGTAAATAGGGCAAAGCAACTACGTGACATAATAATATCAATTATTTATATATTTTGTGATGCATGAATAGGGAAAAATATAAGATAAAAATATTTTTAAATAAAATTAGAAAATAGTAACTAAGTAAATAATCAACGAGGAAAGTTTCAATGAATTAATGTTTTGCTGCTCTTTTGACTTTTAAAACTAAAATATTTGTCGTTATAATGAGAAGAATATTTATAAAAAATCTAACTTCTTAAATGTAATGCAATAGTGCCACTACTGTCTTTATCGAGAAACGTGATTTTAGTAAATTTTATTTAGTTTTTATTTTGACTATTTATTTTTCAAATTATTACTTATTCAAAAAGAGAGAAAAGACCTGGAATTATATAAAGCCCTAATTTGTTTAAAAAATCCTTACTAAAAATAGTTGTATGGCGATCATTAGTCTTATATATTCGGACCGCATCTCCCCACATACAAACATATAACACGATGGAAGATGCGTCGTGTGCGCAGATCTTAGCGCACATTTGGCAAATTTATTTTCAATACACTAAAAAAATTACGTATTAAAGATCTAGCATTTATTCTGACGGAGTACAATCGTAGGCCAAAGTGTAGGCTCTAACTTAGTGTAAGCATTATATCTATGTATCTACAGTTGCAATAATTCACGGTTATTTGTACCATTGTTCTGTAAAATTCACTGGGCTGAAAGATTGTATAGCTGTTACGATATGTACATTACTAGTTTGTTGTCTGTTTGAAGAAATTTCTCGAAGTATAAGAGATAGAAATATTTTTTATATACTTTTCAATTAGACAACATTTAAAATAAAATGGCTTGGTTTGTATCAATCGGTTCAATCAATATGGCTGTACTGTGAGCGACAATCGGACACAATCCTCTTGCCAACTATGACATATAGGTATATTAAGAAGAGCTGGAACGTCAACACATTTACACATTGCACATGTTAGGCCGGGAGATACTGACACAAAATTTCGGGTCATTTGTAACAGGATGGCTGTCTAGAGGGGTCTTAGTACGCAATGACAAAAATAACTATTTATAATCATTCAGGAGTTGTTGAAAAAAAATGTAGGGTGGTACAAATCGTTTGGCGAGAAAAAAAAATTCAAAAATTTGCAGATTTTCGGCGGTATGGTGGCCATTTGGAATCGTCCGAAAAGTATGGCATGGCGATTTTTGTAAATGTCTGCACGATGATGATTACCTGTGCAAAAGATAGCCTGGTACAAATGTTTGAATTGTTTTTTTTTTTAATCAACGCATCGCGTCGGTATGGGGGGCTGTAAGTTACACCGGAAAAGTATGGCATGACACTACCGCCTACATCTTTTTTATGGGCTATCGGTGAATTCTAAAATTTTTGTGTTACAAATCGTTTGACTTTCACTATTTATCCGACGAGTTCGACTAACGCCCACGCGACTAGTCCACCGGTACCAGCGTTCTGAGTTCTGACCATCATTTTTCTTTTAGTCATTGCGTAATAAGACCTCTGTAGAACCGCCATTCTGTTACAAATGACCCGAAATTTTGTGTCAGTATCTCCCGGCCTATGTATGTGTCATATTTTGCAATTGTTTATAAATACAGGGTGATGTAATTGGTGTAGTACGAATATCTAAATATCTATGAAGAATTTTGTGATACAGTAAATGGAAGAATTATAGACTATTTTACAGTATTTAATAAAATCATTTAATTTTTTTGTTCATTTTCATTAGAAAATATGTCAATTTTTCTCACTAAGGTGGAAATTTGGATGATAAGGATCTTGTTAGAAAAATATAAATTTTGACTAAAATCGGCATTTTTTTTTTCAAAAATCAAATTACTAATTAATCAGAGTTATCACATTATTAAAAAAACGCCCGTTATTTAAATCATTATCAAAACAACCATCCGTGTGTTGGGAGTAAGCGCACGTGTTATTTGTATTGTTTTTATGACCTGAAATTTAATTATTATTTGATAATTGAATGATTACTAATACTTTTATCCAATTGATTATTATTAGAATAAATAATTAACTTCATCAATTGATTTACTTTTAAATTATAATTTTACAGGTAAATTATGAGAGCTTTCATAAGTATGTAATTATATTTGCATATATTTATCTACAACGCACCCATTTTACAATTCAAGTCTAAAATGAAACTAGAGCCGCATTTATTTTTGAACATACTGTAAGTGAAATTGCATAAGTGTGAGTACTGTGAACATGCCAGCTTTCCTTAATTGACCGATACTTATACTTAACTCTTTATTATATAAGAAAAAGTAGTTTCATCAGTTACGACTTCACTACGACATTATTTCGCAATAACGCTAGTTTTGACACCGAGAAATTTATTTGACTTTAAAATTGCTCATAAGACAAAAATTTGTATTTCTACGAGACATCTGCCGGTTTTCTCTCCAGGGTGGCTTTGGAACTGCTTTCGATCCCGGAATCTTCATCACCGCTATCCAGAACTGTTCCTTCACCCTTCACCGGTTCGACTTTATCATCTTTTTCTTCATCGAGAACTATATTTTTAGTATCAGCTGTCGAATTACAGGTAGTTTTGCCAAAAGTGGAAAAAGTTGGTTCAGGCATGGGATCATCTCTTTCCTTCGACATGGGTAAAGCCATAGTGATGACGGGCGTTTCATCACTCATCACCAACGGTGTAGTACCTTCACTTGGTCTTTTGGGTTTTTCTAAAACGAAATTGAACACTCTGTTGTGTCTTGGCGAGGGTAGGTGAGGTGAAGGGGGTAGGTCTAGTTTCAGTTTGTCTCTCGTATGTCGCAGTCCACCTAGCGCTTCGCCCCCGGGGGAGCTAGGGCTGACAGATTCGCTGGAACTCGTGCTATCTGGTTTCCAATCTTCCGGGATTTTTTTGAAGTCGTCATCTATTGTCGATCCGGGGGTGATGTCTTCTACCCCCGAGTCTGGGGTGGTGAAGTCGAGGGCTGGTGTGAGGGGTGGTAGAGTGGTGGGGGGTGGTGGGGAGGGGGAGGGGAAGTCGTCTGCGGGCACGAGCTGCTGCTTGAGATGCATGCCGGGGAAGAACTGACTTGTTGTGGATAGAACACCCAACTCGAAGGGTCGCGCTGATGACGATATGAAGAAGTCGTCGTCGTAGTCTAGAAAATGAAGGATATGCTTTTAAAAATAAATGAATGTTGATATAGAAAAGAGTTTGTGTGATGATATTTACTTTTAGGCTATATGGCAAAGTTGAAATTGATTTAAAAATATGTATTGACGTTTCAAAAGTGCTTCTCGAAGACGTCTAATTGAATAAATAAATGTTTGAGTTTGAGTTTGAATAGCTAATTTCCTTTAAAATACAATAAAATATAATTTCTAAAAATTTAATTGTTTTTGTTTATGGTACTGTAACATCACTATCCGATCATTCCTTCAACCTATTTCTTAAGAACACAAAAACTCACCGGCCCCGAAAGCGATGCCGGCCCGCAGCGGCAACATATCAAGCGGTGCGGGCGAACCGAACAGCTGCCCGTAACCCGCCTCCGCTTCTTCCACGCTTGATGGGTCCCAGTCTGATAAATATATTTAAATTATTACAAATGTTATTGATTTACAGTAAAAAAAAAGACGTGTGGCACTCGGGGACTGCCGCGGTAAAGCTATTGCATGCTATGCCTTCACGCCACACCTCCGCGCCCGTCGGAGTGGGGAACGTGAGGTTTTTTCGTTACGGAATTTCTCGATTCGTTCCCCGCGCTCAAGGCCCGCGATAGAAGCTATGCAATAGCTTAAAAAAATTGTGTTGCAGGTGAAGCTAATTTTGAATTTAAATATAAGAAAACTTTTCATATCTCGTTATAAAATAAGGTATAACTTTCATAATTTAGTAAGAAAATTGGACAGTGTGAAGCTCATAACAGAGTACAGGGAAAATATAAACTTTGAAGAAACACCAAGAATTATGATTGAGTTGTTTGGATTTTTTCTCTTTTTATTGTGAACTAGCGGTCCGCCCCGGCTTCGCCCGTGATTCATATTTCGCAATAAAAGGTAGCCTATGTTCTTTCTCAGTGTCTAAAGATTGTGCCAAATTTCATCAAAATCGGTTAAGAGGTTTATGCGTGAAAACAATACATACATATATAATTACAAACTTTTCTTCTTAATAATATTAGTATCGATAGGGAAGCGCTTGTCCACAATCTCGGCTGAGATGTGGTCTAAAATGGTACGCGCTAATTTCTAGTAACATGAAGATTTTCTGTTTAAAATAAACTCAAACCGAATTTTATACGTTTATAAGTGTCAGTTACCGCAATAAGTGGAGAGGTCGGGCAGATAGTGCGCGGGCGAGTGCAGCTCGTCGCACGCCTCGCGCGGGTACTCGTACACGCAGTGGTACTTCTGCCTCTTGAACACCACGCGCTTCTTGCCGTCCTGTTTGGGATATATAAATAATAAATAAATACATGATTTATTGTTCAAAAAAAAATTGAAACTGGCCGTGGGTCCCTAGATGATCTATAGGTCCCTAGATGATATATAAACCTCACCTAGAGTGCTATAAAAGTAACCAATTTTATGATAATATAAGCAAGAACCATTTAACTCCTACGATTGAAATAGAGTTGAAAATTTATGAAACTAAATGTTTTTTCTTATGCTTATGTATGTATAAAAAAAAATTGGTTGTCTGTAAAGTCGGTTTACTGACGATAGTTGAACGTGACAATGTCCGATTGTGCTTCTTTGTCGCTCGTTCCACGATCTCGCTTGCACTTCAAGCCTTACATGGAACGCCTCAGAGCGAGGTAACGCCGCATGAGTCATGTTTTTTCGTGCGTGCAGCCGGCTCTTTCGAATTATAAGACGTTGTCACGTCAAAAATAAACATAACAAATAACAATAATTGACAATATTGCCGCTTGTCCCAGCTTCACCTGGTTTGCTAAAGTGACCAATCTTATGACATTAAATAAGAAGTACAATATATAAGATTGAAATTAAGTTGATAAATTGAAACTAAATTTTTTTTTTTACGATAAATCTTAAAAATATGTTATGATGATTCAAAAATTCTTCTAGAAGTAGTCTTATTGAATAATTAAATGTTTGAGTTTGAGTTTGATAGCCTTATTATGGGTAGTTATTGGTTGTTTACCTACTTTATACTAGCTCTTTCAACAACCTACACGAATATACAGCTATCCCACTCACTCTTATAGGTACCAATATTCTACACTACTCACCGCTGGTTGTTCCAAGCTTCTCAGCGAAGACTTGGAGGGCGCCGCCCTACAGTCCCAAGATGAGGGCACAAACTCCACCTCGTCCCCCTCGGAGCCCGAGCCCGAACCGGAGCCCGAGCACGAGTCGTTCGACGCGGAGCCTCCACCCCTTGAACCGTCATCCACGCGGCTTGGTTGACCACTGTCGCGTTGCTGTTGTATATAATATGTCTTTAGATTATATGCAGGTTTCTTATATTTCGTTAAGCGATTGATGTATTCGTCTGAGTCTGTCTTTCGCTCGTATTTGAATAGAAAGAGACTATATGATTAGAATAGTTTCACTAATGATAAGTTGTTTCTACATGACAGATAGGTTCAAGATAATATTATACAATTAAATTATGAATACACATCGAATATAAGATGAAATTTAAACGTTATTTGATTTATGAAAGATGAAAATAAAATATTTAATTGACATGAGTAAAAATGATTTAAAATGAGCATAACAATGGTATGTTTTTGATAGGATAAAACTGTTATTGAAGGATGTAACATGAAATAGTAGCAAAATAATAATATATTAATAGTTACTAACCCACTAACATGCAAAAGGAAAGTGTAAGCAAAAAGCTACCAAAAGCACATGAATGAATAAAAATCTAGATATGCCTTGAGCTCATAGAAACAATGTTAAATAAAAACTATTAATTAACATACGCGATAATTTTTTTTTCATTGCTTCAAAAAATTTCAAATTCCATTCTGTAAAACTTCTGAAACATTGTTTCTATTCTGGATCTACAATGAAGATTTAACTCTAAGAGCGGGGGCACACGATGCGTTGCGGCGGCGGTGCGGCGCCGGAGCGGTGTCGCTGCGTCGTCTTACATAGAAATATCCGTGGCATGTCACACGATGCGCTCCGGCGCCGCACCGGACTTGTAACCACCGAGACGAGGCGGGGAGGGGTGAATGCGGTGCGACGTCGGAGCGGCACCGCTCAGTTGTTTTGCGTCACAAGGAAGGACACGCTGTGCAACGCTGCTACGACGCCGCTGCGACATAACAACGTTACGGCGCCGCACCACTCGTGTGCCCACCGACACGGTGAAATCTTTGCGGTGCGGCGCCGCAACGCATCGTGTGCCTGCGCCCTAAGGCATTCACGCCTCAACGTTATGATATGTATATTGCTTTTACTGCAAACTGTTATATTATCATTTTTATTTAGGTGCGTTGCAGACTCAAATGTTTAAAACGACATATCGCACAGATTTAAATGTGTGCAAAAATATTGAAATAAGAACACGTCACAACGTCTGAGCGCGTTTCGCCAAAGGGTGTGTACCCTAGGTACATAGGGCACACAAGGTACCCAGGGTACACGAAGTATCTAGGGTACATCAAGTACACTAGACACATAGGGTACACGAAGTATACATGGTACATTAAGTACACTAGGCACATAGGGTACACGAAGTACACAGGGTACATAAGGTACAAGGGCACACTCACGTGATCGAAGCGCGTGGTCGGCACAAGCGCAGTCTCGCGACCGTCACCGTCCTATGCACACACACACATGCAAGCACACCGACACCATATGTAGGTATTTTTTTTTAATTGTACCATCACCAAATATTACTTTTCACCGTTTTATTACTATTGGAAATATAATGCTAATTGTTTACCATCGTATTCTAAAAAAATATTGAAATGCTTTTTAACAGCTTTATAGTTAGGTAAGAAAATCTTCAAATTATGCTTGGTCGAGATTACGGTGGTAACTGGTATGTCAATAGATTGTAGTATATATATGCTTAATCGATACAATATGAATTTTCCTATCCAATCATGAAGCTCAATAATTTTGGCAAAAGCAACCAAATTTCTATTTTACATATATTAAGTCCCAAAGCATCCTAATTTTAAAGACACGAGTTTCATTAATAATAATATTTGGAAACAGTACAATCTCTTGTAGTAAAAAGGATTTTACTACGGGTTGTGTTTTTATGGAGATAAGTGTTCAGGATAAAACTTTCTTAGTACTTATTCATTTCACAAAACACTATCAGGGGATCTATTTCTTGCAATCCTAACTTACAAAAATAAAATGCAAACTTAAACTTGTCGAAAATTATTTACATTTCTACAAAACATATCATCTATAAACAAAAAATCACAAAAAATATACAACTTATATGAAACAAAGATTAAAAACCATAACCACAAAAAAACATATTAAAAAAGCGCTTAGCGCTCCCAAAATTATAGCATAAAGCATTCAAATAAATTAATTGACTAACATACAAATGCCCAATATATTTTTATTCAATCATTAAACCCAGTAAAAAAGACAGCATTTGATCTTATCATATTCTATTTAGAGAGCATTTGTAAGTAATCAATGAATTGACTATAAACAACAAATAAAAACAATCAGAAAACTATTCTTTGGGGGAAATACTTCACTATCATTGTTAAGTGGATTTGAAACTAACATTTAACATACCAAAAACGAAAAAAAAAACAAGAAAAAAAATACAATTTTTTGACATTAGTATTTTTTTTTGTTAAAATCAATATATGTTAGTACCACAAACCACTTTTTATCTATTTCATTAGGATTTGTCATCAATACAAGGGGGGATTAAATAAGTATCTTCACGAATATCACCAAAAACTTACCTTCCAAATAAACTCCCCACTCGAGGAGTTAGTAGAATGCGAGTCAGTATCGCTGTCCCACTCTTTCAACAGGTCAGCGGGTTTGTCGAGTTTCTCCGTCCCGCTCTCCTTGTCGCACTCCGGGGACGTTGGCTCTGTGGGCGAGTCTTGGCTGAACGATGTGCTCATTATTTCTGATCCGGGACCTGGAAATGGTTAAATTTATTGAAATTTGAAAATATTGTAAAAATATACGACTGTTTTCGGAATATTTGCACTCTTGCAGCAAACAATTTTTGCACTCTTTGTACTTATAACGTGGGTCCAAACCATGTTACACATTCTATATAACAAATAATTTGACTGAAAACGATTTTATTTGTCTTAAACCATGACTGTGAAATTTGTTAATTGTGTAGGATCAGGACATGAAAACAGATATACTAGTCTATTTTAATTACATAACTGTAATGACACATTTTTACTCCTACATATTTTATAAACAAAAAATATCTTACCCGTGAATCTTATATCACTCAGGAGTGGCAGATACGAGTCTAGTTGACAAAATTTCTTTTCATTTTGTAAAAAATCCTCCGTCACCGTAGTAGCTTGACTCTCACCATCACCATTCACACCTTGTATATTCACGTATAATTCCGAATCATTTCCCTCAGGGCTCTTAGCTTCATTGGTTGTTAAATTTAAAGTCGATATTTCGCTACACATTTCTTTGTTCAAATCGTTATTACTTTCATTATCATCGACGTTACTTTCTAAGAGCTCTTCAAAGGGTTCGTTTAAAAAATTTACTGTTGCAAATACTTCATTGCTACCATTACATTTAATACTATCTTCTTGTATAACCGCTTCTGGTTCATTCGTTTCAACAGGCTCGTTCACAACTTTGTCGTTTTTTTCTTCTGAACCACTTGGAGATATTAAAACATTTGATTTTGCACTATCATCTCTATTTTGTGTTGTTTCAGCGTTCATTCCATTTACTTTTGATTCCAGTTTTGGACTAATATCAAAAGGTCTTGTTTCTCTTTCGTTTACGTGGGAATCGTAATACATTTTTCGATTTTCTTCTTTGTGAGAGTCAAAACTATTGCTCGAACTCATTCTTGCTAACAACGGACTTTCGGTGATGATGATAGAATGAGGTTGTTCATTTTCATCTTCAATATCTAGGTCCGTAATAAATATGTTCGATTGATAAGCTTCCATTTCTGGTGATTCCCTAAAACTTTTGAACGTTGGATTGATTATAACCGATGGTTCAGGTGGAATTTTGCTAGTCGATTGTTCTGGTATGTCACATGTTTTGTTTGCAAAGCTGTTAGCTGCGATCTCACTAGATCGCCTTTCACTTTTTAGTAGGAGGGAACTAGCGTCGATCAAAGATGATAAATCCTGCGGTCGATCTCTCACAGAGGTCTCAAAGTTCCGAAAATCCTCAGAGCCTACCCCACTTTCCATACTTTGACTTGAATTTTGCCTTGAATGGATATCCTGAGGTTTTGTAAGAGCTGAATTTTCAAAATCTGAATACGACATAGTCTTTTTCGACACAGCAAGGCTGTCAGCGTTGCTATTTTTGCTAAATACTTTGCTATCTCTTTCGAAAATGTCTGTATCTGAGTTTGTTGCACCTTCCTTGCTATTGTTGGATGATATGTCTTGCGGTCGGATTTCAACAGAGTGTAAAAATGATTGGAAATTAGTTAAGCTATTGACACTCATTTCGGAATCAATTTGATCTACTTTTGAGATTGGGATGTCGCAGGGAATCGCTTCTACATTATCTTTGTCGTTGTCTGTTTCTGTTACTGGTGTACTTGTGACGGTATGCGCCATGTCTTTGAAATTAATGTTGGGACTATCATTCACTTCGACCGTCACGAGAGGATGTTCAATAACTAATGAATGTTCCATATCGCCGGATTGTTCATTGAAACAGTCGATCTCTACGCTATCCATCTTTTTAACGCTAGGCTTCAGAATTACTTGTGGACTTTCACAATCAATACTCTTATCTTCAATTTGCTGCGGTGGTGTAAAATTAACCTCATCGGGCATAGGAGATCTTCTCACTAATTCTGGTTGAGGTAATTTCCATGTATCGTCAAAACCAGACGCTAGTTCTGTCGTACAATTAGAATAAGACGGCATTCCGGAAGCAAGCGTGCCATACGCTAGATCTTTAGTTTGTGTATTTTTTGTCGAATCGTTGAGCTCTGTATTGACTGAAGGCGTCGTGCCTGTCTTCATTTTCGTGTAAGTATAATTATCATTCGCTGTTATAGAATCGGGAGAGAAAGTCTCGCAAGCTTCTGATTTACTATCGTGAACAATGTACGTGGAGCAATGGCTTAGTTCTTTGTCATCGCCATTGTGAGTGAGAGTATCTTCGCTTTCACTCTTTTCTGTATCTTGTTCGGGCTCAAAATCCAATGGTATATCGGGATCCATGGCTAGATCATCAAAATTCTCTTCTACGTTGTAAAGTGTATCGTTGGAACACCACGAATCTATGCTCGTTGCTTTTGACAAGCATTGTGTTTCAGAGGGTTTTGACGACTTGGCATCCGTTGGGACAGTTGTTTTAGAAAGCGTTGACAATGCAGCATTCAAGTCTGAGTTATCAGGGGCAGATGTGTCTGTAATCGGACTTAGAAGAAATGGCGACACTTGCGATATTCTTTCACAGTTCGATTCTTTCTCTTCATCGTCTTTATTATAAGTTCGATCGTTTATCGATGACGTAACGTTTTCGGGAGCTTTCTTCAAAGGACTGGCGTTAAGGCTATCAGCACTCATTGTAACTCTGTAAATAATTAAAAATATACATAAAATAACAAACATGAAGAGCTGTTTTTCAAGTATCCTTGATATATTGTTCTGTATGTGCATGAGCGTGCGTGTGTTTCGTGCGTACGCATGTGTGTGCATATGCGTATCTGCATGTATACTGTATGAGTACGAGCGCGTATGTTTGCGTGTTTATTTATGTAAGCATTTTTTCCTGTATCTGTACGTACGTAAGTGTGAACGTACAAGCGTAAGTGTACAGTGTACTCGTTTATATTTGAGCGTAAATGCTTACGTGTGCCTGCATGTGTAGCCTTGTGTGTGTGTGTTTTATACTCACGGCGGCAATGTATACGTCTTCGAGCGATCGGAACACACGGTGTAAGTGGAGTGGTTCGGCGCGGACGGCGGCTCCGAGCCGACTGAACGAGCTGCTTCACCGCATGATGAGGATGACTCGGTTAGTACGGATAAGTTCCCTGGAATAAATAATTACGTATTAAGTAAGTATTTTAATGTTATGCACTGCTGCTTACGACAAGAATGATTCTGTTAGTTTTGACGTGTTCCCTAGAGTAGAGAATTATATGTTTGCTACATAATGTAGCTGGTGCATGTATAATTTAAACCTTTTTTTAGAATAGAGGAGCTATGAACGATTGGGGTTTTCGCAAGAACTATGTAAATTATTATCAACAGATATTCAACAGGTATAAAATTCATTTTTAAAACAGGTTAACATTTCTCTTTTAAATTATATTTTAATGTCTTATATGAACTAAATCACTATTTAAAATTCGGAGGAAGAATTCCAAAACTTATTATTTTTCACTTCCATTATATTGAGAAATATAATTTTTTACTATTAAAGATAGTGAGAAATTAAAATGTTACTCACAAAGATCATCATTTTCATAAGCGGATAACTGGCACTTAGTTTCCTCAGCGATGGGGCTGAGTGCACCGTACGTCACCAGCAGTTCGGGGGGAGGCGGTAACTCTGTCCACGAAGTTGCGGGTTCTATTCCTGCCACCTACAATACAATATATAATTAAAACTTACAATGCATAATGTTATTGAATCTTTACCAAATCGATAGAAAAAGCAAATAAATCCAAATATTATGGTACATTAAAAGTTAAGTTGTGCTACAAACCTGAGCTAATGGCAGTTTCAATTCCAATTCATTTCTTAGTTCCTTCATCCTTTCTTCATCAATGATGCTGTTTTCAGGCGCGTCTTCAACAGGCCCGCCGTTCCCCGCCAAATACGACTCTGGCAGTGCGTCGTTCGATCGAGACATAGTTTCATCCAATACTACTTCTTCTAACGGTCCAGAATATTCTATATTCATATTATTTTCATTCTCAGCCATGGCCAACTTGGCTGTCATTTGCATGTCTATTTCGTTCAAATCGATATTTTGTATTGGTTCGTTCGCTTCGAGGTCTATATCGACTATATATGTTGGCTGAGATGTCGAGGCTAGAAAGTTGCCTGGAGAATTAGGTGGAGTCGATGGTGAAACACGCTTTTCTGTAGTCGATGTCTCATCTGTATTATTATCGGGCGATTCGTATGCAACTGGCTTCGATTCACTCGTAGATTGATCGTTGTATTGCATATCATCATGCAATAAATCGGGCACTTCGTTCAGAAAGTTCCCATCGCGTAGTGGTGATGGCGTTTCGAGGTTTATTTCGCTAAAGTTCGATGAGAATGCCAATATTTCCTCTTTCGGTAAATCTACAA
Source organism: Colias eurytheme (assembly GCF_061535395.1). NCBI lineage: Eukaryota > Metazoa > Arthropoda > Insecta > Lepidoptera > Pieridae > Colias > Colias eurytheme. Next base: position 2,456,265 of record NC_142987.1, on the reverse strand, counting down.
AGTCGATGCCCGATTTTAAACCTTTGTATAGCTCCAACGTGCAATTTTCAAACGGACCTAAAACTACGGAACTGTTTTCATCGTACGTGTCTGTGTGGTGACTTTTGGTTGGAGATTCGAATGGGCTCAAGCTTTCTGGAACGCTTTTCTGTTCTAGTTTCGTTAATGACACCCCTGGACCGTAATCTGGTAGAGCAGGGTCAACAAGTGTTTCATTATCTGGGACATCATCTATGACATTTTCTACCGAACTATTGCTACCTAGAGGCGTACTCGAACATACATTCTCACCTTTAAATTCATTCGTATCTTTAACTTCAACATCACGACTGCTTAGAATTTTCTCCGAGTGCAAAAAGACATCCATTTCTCTGATCACATTGGGGAGATCTAAATACACTGTTGATTCGTTTTTGCCACTTCCACCAGCAATCGATTCCACATTAGAAACTTCCATATAAGGTACGTCCGTAATATGTTCTTTATTGTCGTTAAATATTTCATTATTAGTGTTACTTGATAGATCCATATAAACCGTACTTTCCGTAGACTCGCTCGGCACAATGCCATATACCGATTGCAAAGATTTATACTGAACAGTTGCTTGATCTTCTACACTTTCATCTAATTGGGAATCTGATAAAACTATTTCTCTACTAGTGTTTTGTACTATTTCAGGTTGAGATTCAATGAGATTTTCATGAGATTCAAGAGTATTATTTGTATCGATGGATGCACTATCACTTATTTGTACTAAATCAGGGAGCTCTGAAATATCTGCTACATTTTCTAAGTTTGTTTGTTTCACTTCTAATAATGGCTCACTTTCTATATTGAGTTGTTTTTCAATCAATTTTTCATTGGAGTTTGAACTGTGAAGAACACAGTCTAATGGGGATGTTATTTGTGGTTTAATTTCATGATCAATATCTTTATTGGTATCACTAGGTATAACTTCGTGTTCTCTTTGTAATTTAGCGCTTTCACTTAAACTAATATTTTCAAATTCAACTAAGTGTACAGTTTGAGTACCAGGAACAGGCATTTCATCATTCAATTCCTTTTCTTTATTGCTATCAAATGTTTTTTCAAAATCCAAAGCAACATCACCTTCATTATCAGTTACTGGTATACTTTGTGATTCTTTGTTGATGTTTACTTCACAAAGTTGTTTTTGATGAGCCTCTCTTTCTGCTATTAAAAATGCTTCGCTGTTTCCAAGAGAAACAGGAACTACTTTGTTATCTACAGAAAGATCGCTTGGACTATAGTGAAATATTTCGATAGCCGTATCGTCTGCTAAAGTCGGCTGACTAACATCGTCTGCTACTTTAGCTTCAAGAGATTCAACTTGATCAGGTATCATAATATGCTTATTTTCAGCAGTATCTGTATTATCAGACACAGAAACAACTGTATCCAAAGCTTCGATATGTATTCTTTCATCTGATTTCAATGGTAAATGTTCGTGTTCTTCTGTGTTTTTGATTGAAACAATTCCTTCATCAATTACTACATCTTCTTTATGCATATCATTTGCTTCATTTTCAATATCATGTGTCTGTAAAACATTGTATTCTAAATTATTAAAACCTTCACTTAGTGCTGAAGCTTCTGATTTTTCAATTTTACTATCACTTACGTAGCTAAGATCCTTACTGACTAGAGGAGTAACTAAAACGTTATCAATGTTTTTATCAGAACTATTATCCAGCATCGGTATTTCTTCACTTGCCTTGCATATACCTTGTTCTTCATTTGTTTCACTTATCGAAATAACTTCTTCTAACTTATCAATTCCTTCGCTTGGCATTAAATCTACTGACTTAGTTTGTTCCGAAGTATCAGTCCTTACGTTAATATTACTATCGTGCGATGTACAGTCTTTTTCATTTCCCATTCCGTTACTTAAACTAGGTATTGTGGCTTCACATAATTCCTTCAGCTTAGGTACATTTATATCACTATCTTCTAACTTACTATCGTTTGGCAATTCATTATCGTGAGGCAAAGATTGTTTATTCTCATTAACTAAGCTAATATTTTGATCGTTTGTAGGAAATTCATTGAAGTTGGGGATGAAATCTTTGATTGGCGTTTCGGGCGTTATATTTTCTAGTGTGTACTGGCTGGTGCTATCGCTGTGACGTTCGAACGAGTGACTCAAAGTGCCTATAGTGTCACGGTCGACGTCATCTTCACATGTTTGGTTTTCCTCAGATTTAGAATCGAATCCCATTTCGAGAATATTCTGGAAATTTCTTATACCCGGTGATTTGACGAGACTCGTTTGCATCGGGTAGTCTTTCTTGCACTCCAAGCTCAAATTGTCCCTCGATGGACTGGCTTGGTGGCTCGACTCTGAACTGGACGTTTTTTCTGAATTCAATATATTATCCAGATTCTTAATGACGTCGCTTACGTCTTTGAAATAGCTGACATCATCTTGACTACCTTGGATTATGTCTTTTAACCACGGATCGACGGAACTATCGGAGCGATCTTGTTCTTTTTCCTCCATGCCGATGTTACCTTGATGGCAATCCATGGCTGCCGCTTCGTTGTGCGTCAGGTAGATATTTCCAACGTCTTCAAAGGAGCCGTGGAGGTTGTTTAGACTGTCCGATTTAATTTGAACCGATAGTGGTTCCCTATCCGACATGATGCTACTGGACCGTGAAACTGCAGTATCGCCAACACTCATAGAATCTGGTAACGTGTGTGCGCTTTCGAATTCTGGGTCGGAACCGAATTGCGAGTCTGTAGACGTGGATGGAGCGTGTACTATAGCGACGTGTTCGTCTATTTTGGGAATGGTATTGGGTTTGAGTCTCTGCCAGCGCTCCTCGAAGTGCGAATCGTCTCTATCGGTGCGCGAGTGTGTCGTGTGAAGGTGGTTTAGCAATGCGTGCACTTGAGCCGCTGTGGGCCGATTTTCCGGTACTGGATTCCAGCAGAGTTGCATCACTTGATATCTGCAATTGAAATATTAGTTACAATAATTAAACATTGAAGGTAATTCAAGTAAGTACAAGCAATTGGAGCATTCGTCGAAAATCAGAAACATGCGAATATCTATATAGTCAAAATTTCTACAACAGTAATATAGTATTAGTTTTCATCAACATCAGCAACTCTTTTTTGCAGCATCGTTGTAGTTTTCACCAAGATAGGTTACACCCATTTATAAAACACCCGGAATAAATCCACGCTGTATATAACACACCCCGTATATAATTCATCCTGTATATAATTCCCCCTGTATACAGGATGTCCCACTGTTGGTATACTACGCTCAAAGGAGGTTATAGTTTTGCATACGCTGAGTTCGTAAAAAATACTTATAAAATTCCAGACGCATTTTTTTTTTCAAATAGATGAATTCTTAAAATTCTATGTGTACACCTATAACAAGCAACCCGCCCAACTTTGCCACCAGCACGTGAGCTATCGTTTAAGATTATGTTTTCATAGACAAAATGCTCACATTAACGAAGCGGTATATGCCGGTTGCGCGAAGCTAGAGAAGAAGACATGAATTTTCAGAAACAAAATTTTTTAACGTAATTTTGTTGTTAAGTATTTTTTACGTGATTAGTGTATGCAAAACTACAAATCCCTACGCGCTTAGTATACCAATAGTGGGACACCCTGTATAATCCACCCCGTATATAATCTAACCTGTATACAAAACACCCCGTACACAATCCACCCCGTACATAACACCCCGTACATAATCCCCCTGTATACTCACAGATGCGCCCTGTACGGGCACGGCAGGTGCGGCGGCGGCGGGCGGCGCGGCGGCGGCGCGCCCCACGCGCACACCTCCCACACCACGCACCCGAGCGACCACACCTCGCTAGCACCCTGCAGGCGATAGTGCACTTTAGTATTAATGGATATAAGTACTATTTTGGTTTGGCACATTACGCAGCCGAGCGACCACACCTCGCTTGCACCCTGCAAGCGATAGTGAACTTTAGTATTAAGGATATAAGCACAGAATACATAGTAGTAGCTAAACGCTACAGAACGGACACTCCGCCTCCCGCCAAAATTAAACACTTACCTCACTCCGCACGATCACGCTATAAATGGTCCGCATTTTTCTGCAAGGACGATACGCAACGAAGATTGACAACATTAATCAAATTGACTTAAAGTAATTTTATTATTTTGGATTTGTGATTATCGATTTTCGTAGAAAATGGTTAGATATTGTGCTGTTTACGGATGTATTTCATCAGAAAAACGACAATTTTTTTTATGCTGGTCACAAATGTGCCAACCATAAAGAGCTAACACATACATTTGCAGTCTCTACAGTGCGGCTGTCAAAACGATAATTTTGTATGGAGTGTCCGGGGTGTGATATAAGTACTATTTTGGCTTGATCGACGATACAACCAAGCGAGTATACATCAGCAAGCGATATTGAACTTTAGGGAAATTGTACTAAGTATTATTTTGGCTTGGCCCTCTATGCAACCGAGCGAACTCATCTAGCTCGCCGCCTGCAGACGATATATGTAAGACTTTAATGTTATTATTAGAAATAAGTGCTATTTGAGCGTGGCTAACTACGCAGCCACTTGCAAGCGATAACAGACTTTAATATTTTAGAAAAAGTACTCCTTTGGTTTTCCCGACCATACAAACAAGCAAGTGTACCTCGCTTGCCTGCAAGCGATATGCGACTTTAGAGCTACGCTTATAAGAACTATATTAGCGACAACACCTCGCTCGCCGCCTGCAAGCGTATGAAACTTTTGTCTTTTGGCTTGGTCTACAAAAGCACTTATCGACCATCCGGTTGGCACATTTTAAAACACACACTAGCCTCTAACAATAAGAACTACATTTTTATTAATCTTATATCTAAAACCACACATTTTTAGGTGTCAAAACAAACATTTATATAGATAAAACAAATAAAATTACCGTGTGCACAGGCGGGTGCCGTTCCAACTCGGGCGCGGTGCATTGGTGAGCGGGTTCACGCTCACTGTACTGGCCCAGTACGGCACGCACCGTCTCCGTGCCACGTACTAACACTGTACCGCTCCATAGTGTCCTGCAATATTGTCAAAATTGTCAATAATTTTTTTTCACATCGAAAATAATGGAAAATATTTTTGACTTGACAACGTCTTATAATTCGACAGCGCCGGCTGCACGCACGAAAAAACATGACTCATGCGGCGTTACCTCGCTCTGAGGCGTTCCATGTAAGGCTTGAAGTGCAAGCGAGAGCGCGGAACAAACGACAAAGAAGCACAATCGGACGTTGTCACGTTCAACTTTAGTCAGTAAACCGACTTTACAGACAACCAATTTTTTACACATCGAAAGTAATGGAAAATATTTTTTTTGTTTAGTTGTAACTCTTAACCCACCGACTAACTGGACTTCGGCCAATAAAAAAAGACTTAATGACGAAGGGCCTGACGCCTGAAGCTGCAAAGGGCAGAACAATGTGGATGTGCCGACCCCAAATAAATGGGATAAGGTAAGGGAGATGATGATGAGTTTTAACTCTTAATCCATCAGTCCTCGGAATCACAGACACAATAGAAAATCTATTGTGTCGCGCCCCGATCGGGGCTTACGGTGGTCAATGGGTTAAATTAGTTTACGTTTAGAAAGAGTTATCTAACGAGTAACGATCAACGGATTTTTTTTTGGTTTCGAGATGGCAAGTCAAGAAAGGCCAAGAAAAAAATATAGACAGTTTCAAAATCTTGGACATGTCCTTAAAATAGCTAACAGTTAAAATCTTACCCATAAAGGAATCCTCTAGTATGCAAATGCGCCAACCCCGCGCTGACGTCACACATAAGTTGCAGAGGCACTCCGCTCTCGTTCAGTATCGCCATTTTGGGACGGTTCATCTCTAGGTATTGTTGAAGATCCTGCAATTTTGAAATAGTATACTTCAATAATGAGAAATTTTTAAATTTTCTCCCCATTGTAAATTGGGCTTTAAAAATTGGCTGCACTTTTCTATTTGAATAGTGATCATAGAAATCAACCCTGCTGGTAAATGTTGGGTAGACCATAGACAAAAAAAAATATAGACCAAAAATTCACACAATTTTTGACTATGGTTCCACTATTTATTGCAGATAAACTTACCATAGAGCACAGCTCGAACATCAGCAGCCAAGGGTCCTCCGTGAGACACTTGGCTATAAAAGGCAGAACATTCTCATGACTTATATCGCGGTACATTCTGGCTTCATCAAGGAACCGCGCCTTATCTTCCAAACTTGCGTTTTGGTTCAATATCTTCACTGCTACTGTTGTTGATGAGGGACCATCTTCTACTTCGCCTTCGACCACCTGAAGGTTGTGGTAAAGTATTATTTAAGCATTATGTCAGAAATGGACAAAGCTTTTTCTATTCTCACCGAGAAGAATATAAAATTAACTATTATTTTAACAAACATTCTAAAACTAAATACACTCACCCTGCCAAACCATCCTCTGCCTATTTCTCGAAGGTACTGCAGCTGACTCCTCGGAAAGTCCTCCCCACCTACAAGATATGAACATGAATCGTGAATAAATAAATATAAAACTGTCGCAGTTGCGGGATAACAATACGAATTATTTAGTCGACCGCTTATAGAAAGCCTATTCAAGTCAAAAGCCTGGTCTAGACCGGCGTTGCGAAGTTTTCTCGGTACAATAAGGTGAAATTTATTACACGTCGTTGAATATTGTTGAATAGTCGTATAATCATCTTTATAGGAATTGCTTATGTATTTTACAACAACTGCCATTTCTACAATAAATCGACGACGGTAATTTTCTTTACGACAGTTTAAGGGACTATTATGTGTTGTTTCTGCAAAATCTATTAAATCGATCTACACACTAATGTAAGACGTTGTGTCGTACTGTAAAACTGCATTTTAAATAAGTTCTACTCACCGAACCAATCAGCGCATCTTTCCAACGGGTCTAGGACACGTATCCCTGACGGTAGCGGCTCGAACTCCACCACAGAGTCCCGCACTCGGTTCCGCTCCTCATTCTCACTTATGATATACGCCGCTGCGTTGTTGTTCGCTATATTTTGCATTTCACGCATCGAGATAGGCCCGTTGTTGTTGTCCTCGCTGATGTTGTTGTTGACCGGCTCGGAAAAGCCCGAGTCGGGCGGCTGCGAGCGGCGCGCATCGTGTAGGTGCGTTGCGCTCGCTGTGAATAGCTGTTGAGGGATTATCGCCTTTAATACAAGAGAATAAAGAGCAAATTATAATGTTATGGATGTGTGATGGTTTTCGATGATGGCTTGGTGATGTCTAAGATGTGCCAATGCACATAATATAGCAAATGGTGATGATAAATAAAACAGAATAAGGCACGAATACAACATAATGATGCGGTTTCAAGCCATTACAATAAATATCAAATTATGGGTGTGAGTTTCAGTATTATTGCGATCTAGTCTCGTCTGATGCTAGATATATTTTCAAAAATATTCCGTGAATAATCCAAATTATTCTATACATAAAATAGCATTTTAACACTGCGTGATAAGATAAATATACCCCAATAACTTAATTATAGACCAGACGATCATAATTCGAGTGCTAAATATAAAAAGTACGTAAAATAGTATACCTACGCAAGCGAAGCCTTTAAAGTACCTACTCTTAGTACGATTGCAAAAATTACATCTTGTAGTGGCTATTACGAAGCACCGAGCTGTTAACAAGTCTGCGAGTCTACCACCTGCATAACTTTATACAGTATTTCAGATTGATTTTTATTTTCTTCTGAATTTCATAATTTCTATAGTTCTTACGATATGATTTGAGTGAACAGAATGGCGAAACGATAATGAAGGTATGGATATTGGATATGGCTAGCTCATGCATGATCCGAATTATATGTATGGCGTAGTGTGAAAAAGCATAAAAAGAAAAATTCGAGTAGAGTTTATTACAATCAATAATTTATAGGTATTAGGTTTAACAGGATGATATAGTTTACTTTAGTATAAAATGATTCAGAATTAAAAACCCGTTATAAAACACGGTTTTAATTACAAAGTTAAAGAAATATATATCTCTTATCAATTAACATTAATAGAAAAAAACCTGTATAAAAACAGCAATACGTCTGCGAATTAATCAGCATACGGATTCTCATTAACGATTATGACTCACAAAGACAATCATTCAGGTAGGTATTTCCTTTTTAAACAAACTGCTCAATAAAAAACTGAATAAAACATTGATAAACATCCATCAGTGTAGCGTAACGATTCGTGAATGGCGGCTTTAGTGAACATGAAAGATACGCAAAATAAAAAAGAGCATGTGTGCCGAGCACACGTGTCAGAAGTGAAACTTCTTTGGCAAGATACAAAGATACCAAAATCATCGCATTATCAATGACGTGACGGATTGCCATGACGCGACCTTTGAAATTTTACTGTCGACGCGCCTGAAGAAGTTTCACTTCAAAAAGAGATGAAGCAACAACATCTATTTGAACGACAATAAAACATCCACAGAGAGCTACCTGGTTGTCTGTTCCTTCGTTCGGCTGGAGACAAGAAAATATGAATAAATATCATACATGTGACGTGATCACTTATCTAGACACGTGTATCGCAGCATAACGTCAATATTTTACAACATAGTACATAGTGGGACATAATAGCTTATTAAAATACATAGGTATATATAATTATATCTAGCCTTGGAAAATATTACAGCATCGCTTTGTTATATTATGTACCGAAACTCTTCTGTAAGTAATTTATTTCAAATTTTATTGATTATAATAAATATATGTAGGGATTTTATCTGTGGCAGGTAAATAAGGATGCCCAAAACCCTTGCGACTTATTACACTGAGAAAACATACCATACAATGAGTACAATTCAAACATTGATAAATGTTCTCGGATATTCAGCCTCCAACAAATCCTCTATGAAAACTAGATACACTCATTTTATACAAAGCGCAAAGGTATAAACAATAAACGTATTGTATTGTATTAGCTATGTTGTGTCCCAACTCCCATTGCTAGACAAAGGCATCCCCAAGGCGCTTTCATGAATCATGATCATAATATAATATAATATCTTCTTATCTTATATATAAAATTCTCGTGTCACAATGTTAGTCTGCATACTCCTCCGAAACGGGTGGACCGATTCTCATGAAATTTTCTGTGCATATCGGGTAAGTCTGAGAATCGGCCAACATCTATTTTTCATATGTAGGTACCACGGGCGAAGCCGGGGCGGGCCGCTAGTAATATATAAACATATACATATAGAGAAGCAACCAAAATATTTCCTCACTAAAAAATCGAATCCTCAATGAAATTGATATTGCTCGATATCAATTTCATCAATTAATTAATGAACAGACACACGGGGTCAAAAACCTTTCCTTCATTTCTATCATTAAATAGTAAACCGTCTCATCAATTATTTTATTTGTGGCTAGTACGCTTATTCAAAATGAATAAAATTACCTCGTGAAGCTAATTAAATAAAGTCGTAAAAAATATTTTTAATTTCAGTATAATAAATTCAGAAATCCTGCCGGTTAATCCTCATCGCTTTGCCTCCTCCCATTGACCTGATTTAATAAACCTCGATTTGTATAAGCTAATAAGTAATATTAAATTCATTTCTATGGCAGAAATTTAATTCTTCCTCTATACGTGAAAAAAAGATAAACGGCACATTTGCAATAAAAAGTTCTATATTAGTGAAAAAAATAGACAAACCGCGCCTTTTAAAATGAAAAAAGTTAACTTCAATACTCGACCGATACAAGGTTCGATAAAACTGAGTCATGTATCAAATTGGCTAAATGAAAATGGCAGTTTTCAGCGCTCCGAAGCCATTAGTTACCGCACCCAGTGTCGGCGCGACCATCCCCGTTCATTGAACACTACATGATATATTGAAAACTTTTTTGCTCCTGTGAAAAATTCGCTTTTCATACATCATTGCCCAAAAAAGTTATGTCTTTAGTTTTACGTACGTATGGGAGATTCTATGATATGCAATCATAATCTTCTTCTTTCTTTATATATAAAAATGAATCGCAAAATGTGTTGGTAAGCGCATAACTCGAGAACGGCTGAACCGATTTCAATAATTCTTTTTTTATTATATTCCTTGAAGTACGAGGATGGTTCTTATGTAGAGAAAACGTAAACATGTACCACGGGCGAAGCCGGGGCGGACCGCTAGTTCTTAATAAAATGTTTGAATACTTTTTTATATTTACAAATCATGTTGCATCTATCTGCGTAGAAATCTTATAGTACATCATATTATAGCTTCTTAGTTCTTATATTATTGTGTATCTTAAGGCAATACATTGTTAGTTTAAAATATCTCGTCGTATATTTACAAGGACGTCATTTGCGCAAATGCCTACATAACATACAAGAGTATGCTTTATTTCACAAAAAGTGAGCATTTTAAAATTTAATGGGCTATGTTTAGTTTTTCTATTAAAACAGAATTAAAATTGTAGATTTTGTGGATAAGCCAACAAGTCAATTACACGGTATATCTACCGTGCGAACGGGGACATAATTAACATGTATTGCAAGCGTTTATGTAATACTAATAGCTATATACTAAGACGTAGTCTTATGAATATTAAATGATAAAAAATGACTATAAAAAAACCTCAATGTAACATAGTCTATTGTCTATCGTAGTACTGTTGGATTCAATGAAGAAGTTTCCTACGTATACATTTCAGTAAAATATAGCACATAGTTCTAAAGTATTGCTGTTGAAGTGTACAGGTAAATTAGCTTGGAGAAATTTTTGCATATGTAGTGGTGTGTATATTACTCAGATCTTAGAGCGCGTTTCCACTATATCGTTCTGGCCTATACAACAATGTTTCGATATCCTAACATTACTATTAAATTTTATACTTATTCCTAGCAACACTTTTGTTTTCAATAAAAACAAGTTTTTATTTGAAAGAAAATGGTTTTGACTTTATAAAAAAAAATATATCATTCAATTTTACGTCCTTGAGCAAACGACAAGGCGACTACCGTGAAACAATAAAATATCGTGTCCATAATAATTTGTTTCATAATTAATATTTGACCATAATAATTACGAAACAAAACAAATAAATAAATCGTCACTTGATAGTGGAAAGTGGAAACACGCACAAAACCAGAATAAACCAGTTTACGCTGTCCGCAGGTGCCACGTGCAGTCGTTTGGTACCGTTCGCGCGTTAGAACATAAAGCACATTTCATTCAAAAATTATAATTATTATGTACGTAGTTTAATTGATAAATTTTGTATTTGTTGATTGTTGTTATTATTTGTTATTATTGTTATAATATTTGTTGAAGTGAATTACATGTCCCGCAGCCGGAGGCCCCAAATGAAAACTCAGATGTACTCAAAAACTACATTTAATAGCTAAAATGAGACTTTTACACCCATGTCTGCACGATGCAGACCGGAGTTAAAGAATGAATTTATACAGTTTAATAATTATAAAGACGTAAGCTTGGATGCTAACTAAGGGAAATCGCATCCACATTCTATTCCCGTGCGAACGGCGTATTCAGCAGTTTTGTATGAAGGCAGGGCCATAACTAGTGTTTAATTTGTGTGTAAGTGTTGTAACTTTATATTGTTAATTCAATATGGCTCCAGTGTTAAAACATGGTCGAGGCAAGCCTTTGACTTCTCAAACTAAAGAATTAAACTTTAAATGTCGTTTCTTTTTCAGGTTAGTAAATTTTTCATTTTAGTAACATTGTTACTGTAAAAGTTATATGTATGTTAAATGTGCAAATATTAAAATAAAGTCTCATCTTTTTCAGAGGAGAAACACATATAGTTTAATTTAAAATCCCTTATATATACAGGGTTACTTGTAAAACACCGGCAACCTCGCAGGACAAGATAGCTAACATCATAAGTAACAACATTTCGACTTTTGATAATATTTATTTTCATACAAAAATAAATATTCATTTAATTTTCCGTCTGAATATTATAAACTCTACGCCTCCCAAAAATTACGTAAACAAAAAGCGAACGAGAGGGGGAAGGGGGCGTCGCGTCGTCCATCCGATAATTAATAGAACATAGACTTACAAATGTAAGGAGAGTACAATAAAAGTTTAAAAAATCATTTAAAAATAATTTATTGCGTTATGCCAAAAGTCGTAGAACAAATGTTGTTACTTATGATGTTAGCTATCTTGTCCTGCGAGGTTGCTGGTGTTTTACAAGTAACCCTGTATAAAATAAAAACTAAAAATAAAATGTTGTTTTATTTTATTTGCTGACCATACACTACTACAAACGCAAAAATTTCTCCAAGCTAATTTACCTGTAGTCGTTTTGTTTTAAATTGATCAAACGCTTGTCAAAGATAGATGAGTTATTTCGAATTTCGATTAACCGGACGGACTGTATCATGAATATTCCATTCGTATTTCCTGCACAAAATACTTAACTACAAAAATATTTACAAACATCGTTGTCATACAACACTAAACCATCTAAACGGAGCATTGTGTGTAAACAGTTACACAATCGAACAAAAAATCAGCACGCCCATACATACCTACATACATACATGCGTATTGTGAACCCGTGCGTTGTGACGACAGATCAACAATGGAGCGAATCTTACGACAACAACAATGAGAATTAATCGATGTATTCGACGAAATAAACTGCAAATCAAATTTTTTTTTGTTTGGTAATAGTAAGTGCATCGACCCCATTTCATAGTCTGAATCTATCTAGCGCACTTGAAAATTTGTTAATGTTCAAATACCCACAGTTTGTTTCTTGCACGATTTATTTCATGTTCGTACTGCACGTACAGTCTTTTCATTTAATACCTATTTCCAAAACCCAATAAGAAATTATGTAGAAAAAATTAAAAAACCCTGTTTCACTATGGTTTAAAAATACTGATAAATACATTTTTTCACAACAGAGTCATCATGTATGATTGATAATGATGCTGTGTACAAGAGGAATTCAGGTGAATTGCCAACTAATAATAAATTACGTACTTCCGCGAACCGCAGAAAAAACTGTTCACGTCATTCTAGGCACTATAGATAGGGCTCTTTTATGTATATTCATTCAACACTTTTAGAACTTCTTTTTTCTTATATGCAAAGTATGTAATTTTGAGTTAATATAAATAATTACTCACTACACTACGGTATTTTTGTAGACAGAAAGTACATATGTCTGGTACATAATAGCACGATAAAAAGAACGCAAAAATTTTTAGTGCGACCAACCAACCCTAATAGCAAAAAAGTCTTACAGGAAAAATGTATTTAAAAAATACTTACTACATATTTCATCGATATGTGTCTACGTACATTACTTGTATACCTAAAGTTGGGACATACCGAAGAAAGAATTTGGCGTCACATCCGTTGGTGGTACATAAATTTTGTGCAAATATCTTTATGGAAAGTTTACCCTAAGTCCTCAACTAAGCTACTACCATAATACAACGAGAACCTACGACGCAAAGGACCACTACCTTACCATAACTAAGATAAGGATTTAGGATCAGCAACAAGAAAGATGGCATTGGTAAGTGCGATTCATTTCAATGAAGGATCAAAAATTTCATATCATCATACTCCTCTACAATGGTACTATATGGAAGACCTTTCTAGAAATTCTATAGCAGGCAAAAACGAGTCAAAAATTGCACTCCCCGTTCAATAAGATACACGTGAACACCCATCGAAAATAGAATCGATATTAAAGATATTGTTTTCGTGCCAAAATAATTCGAATAGCGATGTGGACATTGACGCGGTTTCTGAATTTTACGTGCCGACCACAAGACAGTGAGATACCTCATACCTATACAATTAATATCGCGATATATAACAGAAATAATAACTAAATGGAATGGAAACAATTACGAAGCATATATGTAGTAGGTTTCCCGGCAAATTCATTATCATCAGTCAATTAATTTTCAACAATGTTATAGAAGACTTATAAAATGAACATTGTTAAAACTTTAATCGTAAGTCATAATCAATTAAATGAGCTATATTTAAACCACTCAATTTTGATAATCTTTGTGGGTTACTTAAAGAACAAAATAACAATAAAACAGTATCCCAGCATCCATCATGACCACGATGGGTCGTCATGAGATAAAGGCTTAAAAATACTCAATTAAAATCCTGTCAAGTGCAGCAAAGCTTTTTAGCCGCGCAACAAACTAGTTTTGCATCCCTAATGAACCCTCGTAATGTTAACATTTTGCTATGAAAGTAATGTTAATTATACTAAATTGCAGTTTTTTAATGAATAAAATATCTTATTCCATTTCAATGAAACCCATCTTGGCATTATTCATAAGGTATAAGGATTCATATGGTCTAAATATCTTCTCTTTTGGCTGATTAAACCGACCATTCACTGCTTCTCGATGTCTCACATTGTTCATAAATAAAAATAGCGGAATTTTCTAGACGCTCACGCTTTTGGACATTATTCAATTACCCACAAATGGGATCGGCAGACAATACGCGCGATGGCTTGTGACATTGCCTCGTCCTTCCAACGTTGCGTTCCCACGCTTCAGTAATTGGATTTCAATAATGAAATGTACAAGTACCGTGCCTAACCGGCGTAGATAGAAATCAGCGAGTTCACAATTTTACCTTCGCATATGGTCTACCTATTAAAGCCTAATGTTCAATTGGATTGTAAATGTTAAAAATATATAATGACGATTCGAAAGTGCTTCTAAAAGAAGTCTAATTGAATAAATAAATGTTTTAGTTTGAGTTGAGTTTGATATGTTTGCTTTAAAACTGAGCGTTCATACGTAATACGCAAAACCCTGTAAAGTATATTAAACGACGAGCCCACCCTGCTAAGCAATTAATTTATGACTCGTTCGGGGAAGCGCCGCACCTAATCTTTTTTGATACACTTAAAATGAAATGCGACTATTATTGATAAAGAAATGTGTATGAATCGCTGCCACTACGTCGTAATTAAAATCTTATTATTCAAAGCATGCAAGTGTTTAATTAGTAACGCCACAACAATAAGTAATTCATAACATGTTGACTCGAATTAATAAGAGTACTGTAGTTTCAAGGGGAGCACGTGCGCGCGTAGTCTGTAATTACTGCCTAGTGGTCTAACGTGTGTAGGTTGGTACAGTGAGTCACCGCTTACCGGCTGATGCGCTCGCGCAGCCGCGCAGTATCATCTAAGGTTACTTGAGCAAAAACGTCAACAATACATTTTGTACTCATGGGCTGGAAAAACAATGGATTTTGTAGAGAATGTGAAGTCCTTTTGGACATGGTCACAGACAAAATAGCTGAACGCTGCCTAATTACATGACAGTAGTTATATATGTACACAATATACATACATATTCTGTAAATTAAAATTGTGAGGATTTTAATAATAATATGCTATCATACGTATATAAGTAATGACGTTTGCTGTATTAGACTACAAGCCCGCATAGGACAAAAATATGGGTCAAATGAACCACCATGGGACATATCTAGAACGATAGCAGAGCAAAAAATAATAAGATTCTGTCAAAACTCTTACGGTACATACCTGTTGCTATTGTCGAAGCGTTTTTAAAATCACAAATTTGATTATATCATTATAACTGCCGTTACATCACTTGTAGTACTTTTGAAGAACACAGTGAACAACTATAATCAGTGATTAGACTCCGTATTGTGGCTAAAAACTAGAAGATTTATTTCACGCTTTGGCCGTTATTAATCTTATTGGAGGTAGGTGAATAATAATTTATAATTGGAACGACCTTCACCTTCTGTCACTCGCATCTGGCATATGTCATATCTGAATGATATTTGTGCAAAGAGAACGGACTAGGGAGACGTAGTGTTGCCATACTAAGAAATTTTGCCCAATTTTGTGGAAAATTAATTTCTACCTGATATAAATTAACAATGGATTGCGGGAAGTGTAAGAAGAATATAAATGATAAAGATATGATAAAATGCAATTCATGTGATATGTTTTTACATTATCAGTGTGCTAATTTATCAGAAACTGAATTTAAAAAAATACTTCCAATGAATAAAATTAAATGGAAATGTCTATTATGTAAGTCTAAAAAACAAGGATTGCTTAGTGGGTCTTCTTCCCCCAAAGAAAACAGTGCACCGACACAAATTCTCAATATGAACTCGCAAATGCTTATGCAGTATTTCGACGAAAAATTCGAAAGTTGGCAACAAAAGTGGCGGGACGACCTCCATGCAGCAATTCGGGAAGTATCGTCATCATTTAAAAGTGATATAGAAAGGCTAGAGACGCGGTTACTGGAGTCGGAGCAACGTATTACGGAACTGGAGCAAGTAATAAGTACATCTAAATCTTTTAATCAGCCCGACTTGTCTCAGGAGAATACCCAACTTCGCGCTGACCTGAAACATCTTCAGTCCAAGCTCGATGATCTCGATCAAGCTTCCCGCAACTGTAACGTGGAAATTCAAAATGTGCCCGAGAAAAAGACTGAAAATCTCATTCACCTCTCCATTGAGATGGGTAAATTAATCGGCGTGAAAATTACTGAGACTGATATAAGATCCGTGCATCGTGTGGCTCCCGGTTCTGCTAGCAATCGTCCAAAAAATATTATTCTGCAACTTTCCTCCCGAAGACTACGTGACAATATAATAGCGGCGGCGCGGGCGCGCCGCACACTCACGGTCGCGGCGCTGCTCGGTACTCCAACATCTGCCGCCACCGCAGTCTCTCAAAGTGCGCGTTTCTATATAAATGAACATTTAACACTCAAGAACAAAATGTTATTTAGATCCGTTAGACAACATGCGCAAAATATGTCCTATAAATACGTGTGGGTAAAAAATGCTTGTATTCTTATACGGAAAACCGATGAATCTCGTGCTATACATATAAAAGATATTTGTGATCTAGATAAAATAAAGTGACTACTATTGTTGAGATTAAGTCACACTCTTATAGAATATCGTTATTCAAATTATTATATTATGTACGTCTTACTAACCGGAAGCATGAAAACAAAATTCAAAAAAAGTATTGCAAATATTTCTGACATATTGTATTATTTTTGTTTTAACAATGCAAACAAGTAAATTGTCCATATTTTACCAAAACTGTGGTGGCTTAAAAACAAAACTTAATGAATTAAAATTAAACTTACTTGCGGCTGATTACGATGTTGTAATATTGGTGGAGACATGGCTTTCCAATAGTATACTTGATTCGGAAATACTCGTTAATAATTATTCTATGTTTCGCCGAGATCGAAATCTTAGTATATTTAATAAAAAAGGCGGTGGGGGTGTTTTAATAATGGTTAAAAGTTCAATTAATGTCTTGAGGAGGTTTGATTTGGAGACCGATAACCTAGAAGAATTATATTTACATTTTCCATCATACTCAGATTTGCTCTTATGTGCTTGTTATATTCCGCCAGTTTCTAGAAATAATATTTACGATAGATTTTTTTACAAACTTCATGACATCTATACAAATTGTACATTCAGTAATTTTCTTATAATAGGTGATTTTAATCTATCCTATCTCAAATGGTCATCGGACTGCCCCTCGTCGGACCCACTATCATGTGACACGGATACGGCTAAGTTATTATCATACACTATGTCCTACCTTAACTTAAAGCAATATAACACTATTTCAAATGAGAATAATAAAATACTCGACCTTATTCTAAGTAATATTGTAGGAACTTCTGTTTGTGTTGCAGATGACCCGTTGCTTAACGTAGTTCCACACCATCCACCCCTAGATACCGTAGTGCAAATAGATACTCAACTCGAGCTTATGTGTAGCGCTCCCAAAACAAAACGAAACTTTTTTAAAGCTAACTATGATTTGATTAACCAGGATCTCTCGAATATAGACTGGATATCGGAACTTAGTAGTCTCACTCCTGATGATGCGGTTGATCAATTCTATGATTATATATATAAAATTATTGAGGAACATGTACCCCTAGTAAAAACTAAATCTAAACGTTATCCAGTGTGGTTTTCTAAAGGTTTAATTTCTACTTTAAGAAAGAAAGTTAAAGTTTGGACGCGTTGGAAAATCTATAAATCACTAAGAGACTATCAGGAATTCAATCTGCTTAGAAAGCGAGTAAAATTACTTATTAGGAATTGTTACGCCAAGTATATAGCTAACGTTGAATCATCACTTAAGGATAACATCAAATATTTCTGGAAATACACATCTGACTTAAAAGAAACCAACTCAGGTTATCCTAAAATCATGAAATTAGCTACCACTTCATCTTGTAATCCCAGCGTAATTTGCGAAATGTTCTCCAACTACTTTCAATCTGTATTTGAACCTGTTACCCCTGGAGCATACAATACCATTGAACTCTTAGACAATAATAGTATACTAAATTTGCATCATATAAACTTAAATAAGACTGAAATATACAAAGCATTAAAGGATATCGATCCTAATAAAGGCTCAGGACCTGATAATATTAGTCCCATATTTTTAAGAAATGTAAGTGGAAGTATATCTTTGCCATTACAAATAATATTTAATAATTGTTTAAAAACAGGAATTTTTCCGAATAAGTGGAAGAAAGTTTTTATAACCCCTATTTTTAAATCTGGGTCCAAAAATGATATTGCAAATTATCGTCCAATATCTATACTGTCAGCAATTCCAAAAGTATTTGAAAGATTGGTTCACGGTCGAATATCCTCTAGTCTTAAACATTTTATTATTGCAGAACAACATGGCTTTGTAAGAGGCAGGTCCACTTTGTCAAATCTGCTTGAATTCACTAACTATGTTTTTACAGGTTTGGATAAGAAGTGTCAAATAGAAACCATCTACACTGATTTTAAAAAAGCATTTGACAAAGTGGATCACTTGTTGCTTTTAAAAAAATTGTCCTACAATGGCATAAAAGGCAATCTTTTCCGTTGGTTTTCTTCATATTTGCAAAATCGTGTCCAGGTAGTAGTAATGAACGGTTTTACATCTTCTCCAGTAGTTGTAACATCTGGTATTCCTCAAGGATCTATTCTCGGCCCTTTGCTCTTCACTATATTTATTAATGATATATCCAGTTGCTTTATTCACTCAAAATTTCTTTTATATGCCGACGACTTAAAAATATATTCTTCCATTTCAAATAAAAATGACATTCGTCTTATACAAGAAGACCTTGATAGGTTAGGCGAATACTGCAAAAACAACAAACTATACCTATCTTACAATAAATGCAAACATGTCCGTTTTACTAAAAATATAAATATTATTCCATCAAAATTTAAACTAGGAGAACACATTCTTGATACCGACTCTTCTATTCGTGATTTAGGCGTCTACCTTGATGCTAAACTCACAATGGACGTACATATTGACTACATATTGAATAAAGCTTACCGTATGTTGGGTTTCATCACCCGAATTACTAAGAATTTCAGACGAAAGGATACATTTATTTGCCTCTACCAATCATTAGTTAGATCACACCTCGATTATGTATCTCCTATATGGAATCCATTTTATAATTGCTATATAAATAAATTGGAAATGATACAGAAGAAGTTTCTGCGCACACTTAACTATCGCTTATGCTCTCCCAGATGCTCATACAATCAACTCTTAGAAAAATATAACATGATGTCCTTGTCCAACAGACGTTCAGTAACTGATGCTGTCACTTTAAGAAGCATTTGTGTAGGTGAAATTGATTCTCCGAACTTACTAGCCGACTTGTCCTTTCGTGTGCCTTCGCGACCAACTCGTTCCAAATGTCTTTTCCACATACAACATACCAGAACCAACGCAGGACAACGCGCGCCACTTCACAGAATGTGTGTCTTACACAATGACAAACTAAATGAAATAGATCTGTTTTCATGCTCCCGATATAGTTTCAAATGTTCAATAAACCAACTATATGTATAAACCTTTTAACTTTGAATAAGTATCTACATGCTTAAATTAATGCTTTTTCTCCCGGTTTAATATTTCAGAAGTCTGTATTAGTTTTAAATATTTGGCTACCTTGCAACAGATAATAATTGTATTGTGTTTTTTTTTTCTTTTACTTTTTCTATTATGTTCACTGTGAGACGTAGAGGAAACAATTGTTAATGTTATTATTGATTATGTCATTAATTTATGTATACGCCTTTAATTGTTTCTGTAAGATCTCCAAATAAATAAATAAATAAATAAATAAATAAGATTCATCACTATGCCGTCACTTGTAAGCTGTCCAACTGAGTGCAGATGAGAATTGAAAAGTACAGGTAGACTCGGTAAATTTTGGTCATATATTTTTGTACGGCATTCTTAACCATCGATAGATCCATTAAAAATAATAAGAAACCGCTCAGTGCCGTACAAAAATGGTGGTCCACCAAGTCGGAATTTTTATTTAATTTCCGAGAGTTACCGGGGGTAAATTTGGTCATTTGACCATGTACGGCATCTGTGTCATACTATTGCTATACTGCTCTTAATCCATTATTCCGCAACGCCGTACAAAAATCATGGGGACAAGGGGAAAAAATCGAGAGTTGCAATCCCCTCTCTTTCCCCACTCCAGGGGGTCATTTGACTAAGTACGGCGTCGGTTCCAAAACATTATTTAGCACTCAAAAGTACTATTAAAAGCAATGCCGTCAAAAAATAATTGTTCTTTTAAATGTATACCAATAATCATCTTAATTTCATCGAATTCTTGATATAAAGAGCTGTAAGGTCATTTGACCCTGTACGGGAACTTTTTTTTTAACATGATATTGTAAAATTCAATTGTTGTATAGTATTGCCGTTCAAAAGAAACCGTTCTAAAAAAAGTTATAGAGAAATGCAAAACCAGAAATTTTGTTAAAGTTTAAACATCGTAGATTAATGAAATATAATAGTTTTCTACACTTTATCCGTTGTTTTAAATAGTATTAACATAGATAAATTAGGAAAAAACGATGCCGTACATTTTTGTGCAGACCACATCTTTTAGGCTGATGAAAGCGACGAAAGCTACAATTTTAAGGGTGCTTTATGGCCATTTGATACAGTACGGCATTAACATATTCTTACCCAACTACGGCAAAGCAAAAGGAGGGTTATGGTTGTTTACAGGTCATGTATGTATGTTCATCTATTCCCTCGTAACTTCTAAACTAAGTACTTATCAGAATTCGACAAATGACATATCATTAGAAGCGTCTGAATTGTTCACTGGATAACCAGCGACCAGCTAGCTAAAGGCTATATAGGGTTTCACAAAATCTAATGTGGCGCCCTCTAGCGGACAAAACATACAGAGTAAAAAAATGAAGTTAAGATAAATATGCAGTGTTTGGTATCATTTGAAAGCGCTTTACTTGTACATTTTGAATATGTATATATTACTAGCATTTGCTTGTGACTTTACCTGTATTCATGGACTGATTGCATATAATTCACATCTTTTCGTTCATAGCTTTTTTATTAGTTCATCAATTTAACGGAGTCCATTCCACCTGACTCCGACTTTCCAAGGTGATAATTAACCACCTCGAGCTTCTTAATATTAATGTATATTTATATTTTTTATTATAAAAATATAAAGCAAACATTTCGTTATATGGATTTTTTTCTTTTTCAGATTTTTCCCCTTTGAACCAACGAAAATGTACGGCACATGAAAAAATATTATCTATGCATAAAATACTTTAAAAATAAATTTATTTCGTGTTGTGTCAAATGACCCCCTGGAGTGGGGAAAGAGAGGGGATTACAACTCGCGATTTTTTCCCCTTGTCCCCATGATTTTTGTACGGCGTTGCGGAATAATGGATTAAAAGCAGTATAGCAATAGTATGACACAGATGCCGTACATGGTCAAATGACCAAATTTACCCCCGGTAACTCTCGGAAATTAAATAAAAATTCCGACTTGGTGGACCACCATTTTTGTACGGCACTGAGCGGTTTCTTATTATTTTTAATGGATCTATCGATGGTTAAGAATGCCGTACAAAAATATATGACCAAAATTTACCGAGTCTACCTGTACTTTTCAATTCTCATCTGCACTCAGTTGGACAGCTTACAAGTGACGGCATAGTGATGAATCTTATTATTTTTTGCTCTGCTATCGTTCTAGATATGTCCCCTGGTGGTTCATTTGACCCATATTTTTGTCCTATGCGGGCTTGTAGTCTACATGGTTATTTAAATGTAAATAAAACAACATGAAATATAGACTACAAGCCCGCATAGGACAAAAATATGGGTCAAATGAACCACCAGGGGACATATCTAGAACGATAGCAGAGCAAAAAATAATAAGATTCATCACTATGCCGTCACTTGTAAGCTGTCCAACTGAGTGCAGATGAGAATTGAAAAGTACAGGTAGACTCGGTAAATTTTGGTCATATATTTTTGTACGGCATTCTTGACCATCGATAGATCCATTAAAAATAATAAGAAACCGCTCAGTGCCGTACAAAAATGGTGGTCCACCAAGTCGGAATTTTTATTTAATTTCCGAGAGTTACCGGGGGTAAATTTGGTCATTTGACCATGTACGGCATCTGTGTCATACTATTGCTATACTGCTTTTAATCCATTATTCCGCAACGCCGTACAAAAATCATGGGGACAAGGGGAAAAAATCGAGAGTTGCAATCCCCTCTCTTTCCCCACTCCAGGGGGTCATTTGACTAAGTACGGCT
Source organism: Colias eurytheme (assembly GCF_061535395.1). Classification (NCBI taxonomy): domain Eukaryota; kingdom Metazoa; phylum Arthropoda; class Insecta; order Lepidoptera; family Pieridae; genus Colias; species Colias eurytheme. Next base: position 2,433,493 of record NC_142987.1, on the reverse strand, counting down.
TCGGTTCCAAAACATTATCTAGCACTCAAAAGTACTATTAAAAGCAATGCCGTCAAAAAATAATTGTTCTTTTAAATGTATACCAATAATCATCTTAATTTCATCGAATTCTTGATATAAAGAGCTGTAAGGTCATTTGACCCTGTACGGGAACTTTTTTTTTAACATGATATTGTAAAATTCAATTGTTGTATAGTATTGCCGTTCAAAAGAAACCGTTCTAAAAAAAGTTATAGAGAAATGCAAAACCAGAAATTTTGTTAAAGTTTAAACATCGTAGATTAATGAAATATAATAGTTTTCTACACTTTATCCGTTGTTTTAAATAGTATTAACATAGATAAATTAGGAAAAAACGATGCCGTACATTTTTGTGCAGACCACATCTTTTAGGCTGATGAAAGCGACGAAAGCTACAATTTTAAGGGTGCTTTATGGCCATTTGATACAGTACGGCATTAACATATTTTTACCCAACTACGGCAAAGCAAAAGGAGGGTTATGGTTGTTTACAGGTCATGTATGTATGTTCATCTATTTCCTCGTAACTTCTAAACTACTTATCAGAATTCGACAAATGACATATCGTTCGTCGCGTCTGAATTGTTCACTGGATAACCAGCGACCAGCTAGCTAAAGGCTATATGGGGTTTCACAAAATCTAATGTGGCGCCCTCACAAAACATACAGAGTAAAAAAATAAAGTTAAGATAAATATGCAGTGTTTGGTATCATTTGAAAGCGCTTTACTTGTACATTTTGAATATGTTTAAATTACTAGCATTTGCTTGTGACTTTACCTGTATTCATGGACTGATTGCATATAATTCACATCTTTTCGTTCATAGCTTTTTTATTAGTTCATCAATTTAACGGAGTCCATTCCACCTGACTCCGACTTTCCAAGGTGATAATTAACCACCTCGAGCTTCTTAATATTAATGTATATTTATATTTTATTATAAAAATATAAAGCAAACATTTCGTTATATGGTTTTTTTTCTTTTTCAGATTTTTCCCCTTTGAACCAACGAAAATGTACGGCACATGAAAAAATATTATCTATGCATAAAATACTTTAAAAATAAATTTATTTCGTGTTGTGTCAAATGACCCCCTGGAGTGGGGAAAGAGAGGGGATTACAACTCTCGAATTTTTCCCCTTGTCCCCATGATTTTTGTACGGCGTTGCGGAATAATGGATTAAAAGCAGTATAGCAATAGTATGACACAGATGCCGTACATGGTCAAATGACCAAATTTACCCCCGGTAACTCTCGGAAATTAAATAAAAATTCCGACTTGGTGGACCACCATTTTTGTACGGCACTGAGCGGTTTCTTATTATTTTTAATGGATCTATCGATGGTTAAGAATGCCGTACAAAAATATATGACCAAAATTTACCGAGTCTACCTGTACTTTTCAATTCTCATCTGCACTCAGTTGGACAGCTTACAAGTGACGGCATAGTGATGAATCTTATTATTTTTTGCTCTGCTATCGTTCTAGATATGTTCCCTGGTGGTTCATTTGACCCATATTTTTGTCCTATGCGGGCTTGTAGTCTATATACAAACTGATAATAAGATGTAGTTATTACATGAATAATTCTGAGACAACAAATGAAGATTTGTTTACTTGTTCGTTTATACCATGAATTATTTTTTGTCCTGATAAATCATATACGTAGCACAAGGCAATGCACGTATCATAGCCGAGGTCAGAATTCTGCAACTTTACAATCCTTTTTGACATCTCCCAATTAATAATAAATTTTAACATGGGCTTTAGCAGACCACTTTTCGACTACCAGATTAAAACAGCAGTGATTGTCACAATAAACCAATTTTACGACTATTTGTGGATCATATGGATATGATTAATCGAATGCGTAGTAATAAAAGGGTTCCTTGCTGCGTTTTATTACAACAATCAAGGAGATACGTTCAAGAATCATCTCAATATTGCCGCTGACACGATGCGGGTGCAGGATATGAGCGCGACGAGAGACAACTATTTATAAACACGCCTTATCTCGATGACTAAGCGCACTTTAATTTGTACTAGTTAATAAACAAAGGTACGTCTTTACGCATCTGTATTTGTATCAACAACGATATTTACAAATGAGATAGGTAGATACATATTACGTACTATAATAAGATACTGTTAATGGACAATATTCATATTGTTTGTGTAAACATGTAGATTATCTGTGAAGATTTAAAATTGGTTATTGAACCACTATTGAATAGAGAAGAACCGCAACAATATAGTATACGACGACATGTTTATATCATACTAGATTTAGCATAATACATATGGGAGAAAAAGGTTTAAGCGCCACTTCTCTAAAAAGATGCATAAGAGTAGTAAGAATACATAATACGATTTACCACACTAACATTGGCTTCGCATCACGCCGTATTTCCTTTTCCTTTCCAGTGTTTGCTAAATTGAATTTACTGAACTATACAAGTCGGTATTTACTCAAACATGTTAGTTTACGTAGTAATATGCAAACCTTATTTAATACAACAAGTCTACAATACACCTTTAATGACATAAGCACAAATGAGCAAACAACGTGTGCTAAATGAACCAATTTGTTCGTCGAATTAGTAACCATCTTGTTCAGAGTGACGTCACTGATAGGAAAATACTTTCTCGTGATCGCGATGCAATATTGTATAAATTATAAACAGTAAATGTAGGAAGTCCGTCTCACATGGTGCTTAATTGTTAAATGGAACGGAACGCTCAATGAAAGCAGGGCGAATGTGACGTGATTCAATATTGGATAACAGATGCGAAATAAGAGTAAAGAGAGGTAAACAGCTGGAGACGAGTGTTTTTCGTTGTTTGTGAAGTTTAAAAGGTACATGTGTGTGCAACGACAGATCGCGATTACAAAAACAACATGAAAGAAAACAAAACAACGAAAAGATCCAATGCATGGTCTACTGGTGAATTATTGTTTCGTTCCGTTTATAGGAATCTTACAATGCATTCAGAATATTTTTATAAAAAGCCTTTTGCATCTCATGACTCAAAATATAAAAAAAAATAACTTCTTATAATCTTTATGAGAATGATAAGAATTTGCCGTATACGCCATTTGATTTCTTAATCTCGGGGAAATATTTCAATGGCATAGGTTGCTTTCAACACAACTATAAAATCTTTCATATATCGCTCATTTCAACATCAGATGACCGCCACAGCTCAAATGTCAAGACCAATCAATACAGTGTAGATAATCTTTTCATAGCCACTGCCTGATTTAGATTCGAAATATTTCTGAACATTGTATTTCTATTTAGAAGAAAAGTTGCAGGAGTCGAATAGTCAACAGGCAACAACTGTTCAAAATACAACATCAACATGATCCTCATCTCACTTAACATAATGTACAAATATGACTCGATCAATAAAAATGTTTTGCAAAACAATCAAGGGAAAGCAACAGGAAAACCATCTTATTCCACAAAATTTTCCTACTTCTTCGAAACTCCAACCTCCGCACTTAATCGACAAACAATAAAGGGTAACAAGTGTACAAAATCCAACCTTTCTAAAAAATCTGTGACCTACCCCAAGGCCGTTTATATTAGCTTATCTGCTGATTCATCCGCTGTCAAGGCGTTCCTACTATCTGTGCTACGATACTCAAATTACGTTGATCGATCCACAAGGTCACTCTTTGATCTCATGATTTATTCACTAGTGCAATTTTTAGACCCATTAGTCATTGGATTACGACGTTGATGGATCTTAATTCCGAGTACTACTTCATAAATACTCAATGCTGTTTATTATATCATTTATTTATGTTTCGTTTTAGAGTTCCTTCATAGAGTAATTTTATTTTCGACCATTCATGTCATCCCAACGTTCTGTATAATTTAAATTGCCTTTTACTTTTCTGCATTCAAACCTTTAAATCCCAAGAAACGAAAGGGACTTGTTGAAAGAACTCGGCTCTATATCAATCCATTTAAATTTTATAGAAAAGGGTTTGCGCGTTAAACAATGTACAGGGCACCTATTCGTGAATATTTCGAGCGTACTCCACATCCCCAAACCGGCGTCAACTTTTCTAATGTTTTGAGAGTTCACTGCTAGGTCAACAAGCCCGCATTCTGCCCGTGCATTACTCGGAGTAGTAATACGGGAGGTACAAAGCGATGAGAAGGGCACGTAGCTGGGGGCAGGGGTTGCCACCCGCGCGTGGAAAACAAAAAGGAAATGTAAAACGCGTTTCGCAATTCATATTTTTAGTCGTGTCCTAGTGCTTACATAATGTTGTAGACAAAACGAATCCTGGAAGTTCACGATGACTTTTTAATTATTTTCACAGCTCTGGATTGATCCCGAGCTATTCATTAAATAAAGCAAATCATATTTTTAATTAATACTGCTGTTTACACAAACAGAAATTGTATAACATTTCAAAAATCAAAGTGACTACTTTGAAATGTTAGTTTCCTTGGCATTTCGTATATTAACAAACTTTACCTGTTTCTCATATCTCTTCTACATTTCCGCGTAAATAATGTTTACGAATAAAAAAGTTCGCATATATTTCATCCGAACTGTGGCAATCCTAGCTAGGATCGTTCGTTTCGGGCACCCTGCCAAGCCGAAGCGCCACTGCGCCCACTGCATCGTCTGTCAGCGTCACAATAAATCTGCGCTCGTAAAATCTCTATTATCCCACCGCTAAGACATAATTTCGCATATCATCCGGCAGAACGGGAAATAGCCGGCGTGAATGTCTCGTGCGTAGTCTAGGGTTTTTAATGTGAAGTATCTCAAAGTCCAACGGGAAAGAATTCGCGAGGTGCTGTTATTTTTTTATGCCTGCGTCTAAGTACTTTATCGTGTTGTTGACACGCACAACGGATACGACGTTTTAATTTGAAATAAAATATTCATCTACTTATACTAGGTGATTCATTATAAGATACGTTCGTTTAAACCTTAAAACCCTTACCTTAAAACTTAAAACTCCTTAATAAGGTTGTTTAGAAGATTTGCCAAAACGTAACGAGCTACGACATGCCGAGTCGTGATAAATATATCATTATCATTACACGCGCCATTCTCGAAGAAAATTACGCTTGATTAGAATAATAATAGACCATTCACGAAGAGACGATGATAAAAACCGCCAATTTCTTTGAAATTAGGTCATCTATGCACGCAATCTTCATAGAAAGCTACTTTTGGTTTGAAAAATATCCCTAGAGAAGAATTAAGGGCAAAAATAGCTGTACAAAAACTGTAATAAGCTATTCTTTACAGGGCAATGCACCCAAAAGAATGACCTAATTCACTAATGGAAAATTAGCTCCTGTTTCCCATAGCGCTTTTATACAGGGTCTGTTATTTTCCGCTTATATTCACTTCAAAAGGGATTCTGTCCTATTTAAAAGCCTACCTTCAAATTTATTATCACTATTAACTACAGCCAGGGTCTTTGTTTCAGTTTATATTCATGGCTGTAGCATCTCTGAATTCATATTTTTAATTCGGTAAACAATAATAAACGTAAGAACCACCTATCAAAACGAATTTTCTTCCGTATTTACAGGTCTAAATTGGTCAAATTACAAATTAATAACAGCAATGCGAACGACTTGATCAGATTTAAGACAAACAATTCTAAATAGCTTATACTAAACAGATTATTCCTATCTTTTAACCACAACCAAAGATATTGTAAAATAATATTTGTTTATACAAACACAAGTTGATTAAATCAGTGATCACCTAAAGGAAGGTTTGCAAGAAAAGGTTCAAAGTCAACCAGCAGGTGTTTCCGTTATGTAGATAATAAATTAAGTTATCTTGATTTACTTGAGTTAAAAACGTCTGTTCTGCCTGTTATAAGAAGAAATTAAGATGAAAATAGATGTCACAGCACGAGAAGGCGAAGGACGCCGATTCAAATCTAGCCTCTTGCAAGATTAATTTGTTTCTTCAAAATTTTCAGTATGTTTTTCAGTTATATCAGCTGAAAAAACCCAAATCAAACAATAATCAAATCAATCTAATTAATCATCATCAATCAAAGTAATTCGTGGCCTTCTTTTAGAAGACAATTCCCTCCTTTTCTCGAAATTATACCAATTTATAAGTAATCGACTGGAGTACTCTTGACACGCACATCCCGGATCCATTAAAATACTACCTTATCATTATTATCGTTGAAATAGAAAATTTCTCCCGCTTTAATTGGAAAAATAGTCAATTGGCTTTGCTCTAAAAAAAAACTTTGATTTTTATTCTGGGATTTATCAATGCAACTAGTATAAAACTGAAAGCAAAAACAAGAAAATCATTCAAAACATGGTTCACAATTGGCTAACCATATCAACCAAATAAGATTATCATTTTGATAGATACAATAACACATTAAACATATAACATAATATATTTATTTCCTCTTCATCACATATAGGTTATAAAGAAACTGCACATATTTAAACGTGCAATTATGCTATCGCTATACATGATCAACGTTGATTAATGAGATGATATAAATTATTGTTATGACATACGCGAATTAAATTAAACCTTATCACATGATCAATTCTTAGAATAGTATAGATTTTTTGATATTCTGTTGACGGCTTGATATAATATATTGTACCTACGTACTTAAAGAAACCTAGAAGCGCTCCTAAAGACACTAAAAGTTATCTGGTATAACTGGTCAGCGAAAATCTCAAGGGAGAGGAAACTCACCGTTCAAAGATTATTTTATGTAGCTCTTGAAAGTTTCTAATAATCAAATAATTTTACAATTATCTCATCAACGAAAACAGTAATTACTTCACTATAACCATTCGTATAATTACATGGTTCCAATTTAAAAGAAACAGATAAAAGCGAAAATTATCGCCGTTCTAAATTCATCACTTTCTACGAGACAATGGTTGGAAGTTGGAACCAAACAAATAATACAAAAAGCTTGGCCACCATCTGAATACCTACTTAAGTTGAGCAAAAACAGAATATTATACCGGCGGTTCAAGTCTTTGTTCCCACTAATTACTTCCAGTACCCGCAAACGTTGACACAACATTTTTAGCCACATTTTTACAAGAGCATAGTCGGCAGCTCGAAATTTACATGCATTCAGTAGAGTTACGTACGTAAGCACGATTCCCTAAAAGAAAAGTGGAAAACTGTGTGAAACACGACTTCAGTTCTTTCTTTGACGAGATTCGAAACGACTCCTTTCCATTTACCGTAAGTCTCCGTGAATTTTCACCATTATACAAGAGGATAAACACACGTAAATGAAATATGTTTTCGGTAAAATATTATTGAATACAACGTGCATACGGAGCTCCAAACTTCCATGCAAAATCAGTATCTATATTATGCATCTTCAAATCCTTCTTCGTAATCCATAACCACGCCACTATTCAACTTGTATACAAAATTTAAATATGGCATGAAAAATAAATTCAACCTCGCTTATATGTCAACAGTCCTATGAATAGTGCATATTAAATATGTGCTAAATAATTTTATTTTTGTCCTAAAGGTTATATTATACTGCTTCATGTTTTACTGCATAACAGATTAAAAAAAATATTACAATTGCCAATAGGTCTTTTCTTGTACATATGAGGATAATTACCTATTGTACATTTACAAATCTAATTTACAGTAATGTAAAGTTAGTTTATTTCATATGATTTGTTTTTAGTTCGTCTTAGAATAAACTTGTTTTCCTCTGAACACGGTCAGAATAGATACAAATCCCCCATTCATGCCAATACCATCAATATAACAAGACACATCCGGTATAAATCCACCATGCAACAGTATAACACCACAAGCACTAAATAAACATCCAATGTGTGATGATTCTACGTCTAGTCTGATGCATCATCGCAAATAATAGAACGATCAGTTGCCAAAATATCCGAGTACATGACTAATTGCACGGATGTCCCATAATGACTAAATGCTGTATAGATTAATTAGGGTGTAGACCCTCTACGTAGACGTAACCCGATATCCCAATTGAAACTTGGGGCTGAGACAGCTAATGAGTATGTTTGGAAGCCGCGCCATTCTTCGAGTGCAAGCGCTTTGAATAACTCTCGGTGTTTTAAGGCTTATACATGCGCTAATAACCTTGACCATACTTGACGGATCTCAAACCTCTCCCGCTGCACCTTCTTTTTTCCTTGCATTTCGTATTTAAAAAGATACTAATCAGTGAAACAAAAAATCCTCGTCAGGGACTGTTGTGTAACTGATAATTTATTAAACATAAAATTTTCAGAGCTCTAAGTCAGCAGGTTACGAAGTTTATAGAGTATTTGCGGAAAAATCGATGACCACGGCACATTTTTTTTCTATAAATCTATTAACTTTGGAAAAAAGTCCTCGCGAGCAATTAAAGATCAAAGACCATCCTATTTTATATATTTTTTTCGGTATTGTGCTTTATGTTGTACCAGACTTTATAGAGGTTGAACATAGTCGAAATTGCCGGGTAGCGCCTTAATGGGCTAATGAAAGGGCTTCGGCTATTTAAACTTGATGGTATTTGACGTTGAGAGGGCGATCGATAAACCTAAATAGTAAATTAAGTGTTTCATTCTAACAATTAACTATTATCGCATAATAAAATAAACAATTAAACATACTAAATTTTTTCTCAGAAGGAGGCAATGCAATTGTACCTAATACTTATAAAGTACCTCCGAACTTATGTTAACAGGTATATCCTAATTCCTTGAATTTTTCGTATGCGATGCTGATTTCTAATTGCTTTCATATTAGAAAATTTTGGTAATCACCGACCCTACACAAAACTACCAAACACAAGCACATCATCCATTGCTACATCTCCATTACCAACACATCAATTAACATATAAAGAACCGTAACCTAACAATGTTGATTCATAATCCGACCTCTTAATGAACATAACACAGCGTGAAGCACATTGCAGCGTAGTAGTTAAGTGATTCACATTTTTTCACTACGCAATTATGATAACTACGTCGAGGGCGGGTGCGTTGACCCCGTTCATCCGTCAATGATTAGATACAAGAACGCTTATTACCCTCAAACCGAGTGAGATTAGAGCCCACTGCGGCCTGCGCATATTTGATGCACGCTGCAAATTCACTTTCAGAGTCGTACAAACATTTGCACAGCGAAATGAAACTGCAGCGAGATATGAAAGTACGAAAATCTATTTGCACATTGTTTGAATGGGTATTTTTATGATAGTTACTGTGGTCTTTCCTCATAAAATTTCATAATGAAGTAATGCTATAAGTAAAATGGTTGTTTTTATGTTTAAAAATTATGTTTATACAAAATTCTGTAGTTAGATTATTTTTAATGATGCTCCATAGGTTCATTGTACATAATGAGTAAATATAACCAATGTTTTTGCTTACATTCCTCATTTGGACATTAATTATGAGAAAATCTGTACATTGTCATTGTTTTATCAAAACATTAGTTTTTTTATTACCACATTTAAAAACACAACTTAAACAATTTTTACGAATTAAATAAAAGACATAATCTCAAGGTAGATTCATGTACTCCTTTTTGTGACCTTGAAATTAAAAATGTATCTTTGTTGAAATTATTTATTGCAAAAACAACATCAAGATAACTATGCTTATCTTAAATAATCTGCAAATACTCCGCACTTCTTTTTGGGCAGTAGGCTTTGAGATAACTTACTCAATAAATAACTTAGTAAACATTTTAATCTTAACAATATGCAAGTTGAAGACAAGTCAAGAACTGTAGACGTAAACCATAATTATAAATCTACTACATAATTAACATATCAACTATACAACCATACATCTTTTAACACATTTCTACCCTCACAAATTCACCCACTCATTCATACAAAAATCAACTCTAAGTTATACAAAATAGGACTCACTTTACAATCGTTGTGCCGATAGCACCAAGTACATCCAAACAGCAGTCCCACCGCTGTGATAACCAACGCCAGCGCTGGTAATGCGTACAGCCCACCTCCCGTACCCCATTGTGGGATTATACCATTTGAATCTAAAACAATTGAAGTTATCTACTAAATACAAAGTAACACATAAATACAACTACTAGTCTACTTATTACTAAGTAACATATGAGCCGATGAAGAACTGTGCGATCAAACCAAGAGTATGACGGACTTAGCATTATATTGTAATGTAAGCTGTTAATTGGAACTAATTTATAAAAAAGGCTATAATGTTAGTTAATTAAATTTGATTTACGAGTCACACAAAATAAAATAAACCGTTATTGATATGCAAAAGATTTTTTAAGTAAATCATGTTTTTCAAGTGAGACGCATAAAGGTTGACACTCCTATTTTAAGTTGGATTACACACCCTAGCCTTCCATCAGGCAGCTGGGGCTTTAGTTTATAGCCAGCTTATCTAAATTGGAGGTTGTCACATTCTTATGATGAATATAATATGCTTATTTATTACATTTGATCAATGGATGCTTTAACTATTGAGTCACTACAAATAATGTTATACAAATAGGACTGTAATGAAAGACCTACTTATAGAGACAAAGTAATACACTAGTGGCTATTGAGATGGTAAATGTTTTTCTTTTTCACATATTATATACCTAAGTATAGTTTTATCTACATACCAGACTAGGTAACTTAATACAAAGAAGAATAAAAATTTATCACAATATCTATAACTTTGTATTTTGTGCAAAAACTGTTATAATAAACTGTAATAATGCATTACAAGTTCTATATTTATAAAACCAGTAACATAGGAAAGGATAGGATTCTGATTTCAATCTTTTAGTTGCAGCACACTTCATCCTGTGGAAGATTGTTATTTGCTTATCTAGTTATTTGTTTTTGTTGATATAGTGCAAACAAAACCAATGCAGTTTAATCTAGGAAAGTAATGTTACACACAAATTAATGAAAACATGGAAAGTGTCACCAGTATCTGAATTTTTTATTTTTTACTGTTTTACGATACAGTATGAAGGTTTAACAAAATGTTTAATATACAGACCGCCTCCTTGGTACAGTGGTTGACGCGGGAGCGTATGGAGACGAAGAAAAAAAATGTCTCGGTCTGGTAGGACACAGAAGGCTAATCACCTACTTGTCCATAAAGAAAATCGATCAGTGAAACAGATGTATAATGCATCTGCCCCACTAGGGGACTTCACTTTAACATACAGAAAATATTGTGGCATTACAATAATTACATTTATTGAAATAGTATTATTCTCCTCTACCTTCCAGCATGTTGATTAATATTATGTCCATGTTTAGACTTAATTACATAGAAAAGCAAACCGCTTAAACGGATAGTCATATAAATACATTACATTAGAATAACGAAGATTGAGGAAAATTAGAAAACATGATTGAACAATGTTTTAAATTTTAATATTTTTGTTCATAATTTAGCAATTTTTTTATCGATTTTAAAAGGAAAATTTATGAATAAAATTTCAGGTACAAAAGTCACAATGTACTAAAGTGATAATTGTCTAACGTATTCCCAGATTTAAATTTTTATTATTTAAATTAATAACTTACCATGAGGGTAGGCTTGCGGCGTTGGTCCAATTGGCAAACCATTTACCTTGTATAAGCCTGAAGAGGCCAAAAATAAAACCACCCATAACATAGCCATCATTTTATCATTATTTGCACAGCCGTATTATTTTTCGTTTCATTATTTATTATTCCAATACATCACCACAACACAAAAAATAGACGGTCCATGACAGGTATGCACTTACGAAAAATACTAGAACACTACACAATACTGACGGTTTAACTTATGTGAAAAGAACATTTTCAGGTTTCAAATTATTAATTATACGTTTATTATTTTTATTGAATAGGCTTTTCACAAACATTTACATATAAATTGCGCAACCCACAGCTGTACAGAACGCCATTTTTCGATTTCAGTGTTGCTTACTTCAAATGAATTATTATCACTGTCATGGAATCTAATTTTGAAAGATGGTTATAATTTAGTTACATGATTTCTTAGAAATTAAAGAATTCTGAATTATCAAAAGTAATAAAAGATAACAATACAAATATAATAAAATAACTGTTAAACTTTTACGTAATAGGTTAAATTATATTGTACAATCTTGCTTTTCATCCTAATGACTTCAGCCATGTCCAATTTAAAAAATTAATCTTTCAATGTCAAAAGAAAAAAAACATCGGCTTTCAACAGTTTGCGGAAAAACAGTTGTTCTAAATCTAAAAATGTGCAAATGTTACAATTAAATATTATAGTAATTAAATATAAAATAAGTTAAAATTATGTTCAACAACTGAAAAGTAAAATTTGATGAAAGATTTCCAAGGAATGCTCGTAAACTTAGGCTAAAAGTAAAAAAAAATAACCTCTTATCACATGAACGGTAAACTTAGATTATTCAGGAAAGTAGTTAGATGTAATTTACATAAATATTTCTACTCTAGTAATAGTAATAATCGGCTGTTGGATCTTTTAGCCAACATGCCGAAGTCAAATACTGGAAAAACAGCTGAAGTTCAGCGTCAGCGATTAAAACTTCCTAGAAAGGGAGAAAAATATGGTCCTAGCACTATATACTTACAAGTACTGGGTTCGGGGGCTCGAGGAGCACCCAACACACTATATTTGTTTACAGACCAAAAAAGGTATGGACATAATAATTATTGTTTTTATAAACATAATAAGTACTTATTAGATTTGAAATAGTTGTGAAACTAAAACGTTACAACTTTTTTTTTAAAACCTTATTTGGGCATTAATTATCAATTGAACGATTCATTATAATAACTTCATTAAGTATTATGATAGTTTTAAAATTAAACACAATTTCTAGATATTTATTTAACTGCGGAGAATGCAGTCAGCGTCTTGCACATGAGCACAAAGTGAAGTTATCAAGGTTGGATCATATCTTTATAACAAGCAAGACTTGGAGGAATGTAGGCGGTCTACCTGGTTTGTCTCTCACCCTGCAAGATGTTGGAGTTCCTAATATTACACTACATGGTCCAGAAGGATTGGTAAGAATAAGATAACATAGTAACTCTCACAGAATTTCAGACCATATACGAGCAAATAAACAGATTAGATTTGATTTGATTTGATGTGGTCTATCGAGACTAGTAAACTATGCAGCAGATTCAGTTCTATTCAAATTATTAAATGTTGGTTCAGAAGTTAGCTGCAAAGCAAGTACAGGTACCCGTCTCTCAAAGTCCCACTGATATATGTGTAATGGTTTTCTGCGCATCGGATCGTACAATGTTCTGAGCCGCCAATAAATTTGAATCATACTGTATGTTTTATTGAACAAGTATATATGCAAATACAAGCAAACTCTGTCTGAATCGCAATAACATGATACACATAAGTGGTTTTAATAATAATAAACTATAATAAAGACATTCATAATATTAAACACACCTCAGCGAATTGGGACCTACAATATAATAATTTAAATTGTTTTTTTTCTTCTTAAATGTTATATTTGTCTTACAGGATGAATTGTACAATGCTACAAAAAGATTTGTAATAATGAAAGATTTAAATGTGACTATGGCCAAATGCAGCCCCACAGAAGATTTTGAAGATAATGTTATGTCAGTTAGATATGTTTTACTGTAAGTATGAATACTTCAATAGTTATACTGAATTTTTTTTTTAATTAAATAAGAAAAGTTGACAAAATTATTTCAGTTTAATATTATACTAAACTATTGATCAATTATATGTATAAAGTCCATGGCTTCAAATATCAAACAGGTTAAAAAAAAACATAAAATGTAACAAACCTGAAATTTTCTGTTTCTTAAGATTATGTGTTACCACAAAATAATATTATCCCATAAGGAAATTAATATGATCACTTGATTTCTGATTTTATTAAAAATTACATTTTATGTATTTTCTTATGTTTTTAGTGGTCCTCACAATAATCTACTAAGTTCAGACCTGAAGCCAGCTGCCAAAAAACCCAAACTAGATACACCAAGAATAGAAACAATGGATCAAGAGTTTGAGGAATTCATTCATGATGACACTGATTACTATAGATCAAAATCTGATCATAAAAATGGAGACAATAGCAAAACTAAGAATCTTAAACATAAACCTAGGTCTCCTGTTGAAAAAGGTAGAAAACAATATCTCTTTATCTATGAGTACTAAAATTGTTAACAAATTACATAAAAAAGAGTGTGTGTGCCGAGCACACGTGTCAGAAGTGAAACTTCTTTGGCCAGATTCAAAGATACCAAAATTGTTGCCTTACTCTATGACGTGACATTTAAATTAAACTCTCAACACGCCTAAAGAAGTTTGACTTCTAAAATAAAGAAAAAAAAAACTTGTTGATCTATGAATTTATACTAACATTGTAATTATATTATATATTTACATTTAACATTTTTTGTATTTTTTCAGACGTAATGAAGAAGAGGGCAGAGAAACTAATGCATAATTTAAATAAGCTAGGCACTACAAGTACAGTTGCATACATTTGTACACTGAAGGTATGGATCAGTAATTGAAAAATTTGAATAATGCTCTAAAAATAATTATTTTTCCTTGGGGAATTTTTTTTTATATTTCCAAATTTACATTTATATATAATTTAATAATAATAGAATATATCTAGATAATATCTACAAAAATATACATAATAATATGATAATTAATTATCAAGATTCTCGTGTATATTGTACTTTAAAATAATATTCGCCATTAAAAAAATTCCATGTTTCAAATATTTATTTTCATATTGCAGAAACGGCTAGGTACCCTAGATTTAGAGAAATGCGTGGAATTCGGCGTGAAGCCAGGTCCATTGCTTGGTCAATTGAAAAGTGGGCAAGATGTAGTGTTGCCTGATGGAAGACTAGTGTTGTCCAAAGATGTGAAGACGCCTGATGATCCTGGACCGGTTTTTATTGGTAAGATAATGGTCTCAATTATTATTTTTAATATGTAGTAAATTACCAAAGTAGTCCTTTTTCATGCATATTGTAGTAAAAAAAAAATATTTGTTAATAGATTTAATGATAAAAATGAATTATGATAAAAACACTTATTTAAAGTTCTCTCATAAAATTATTATTATTTATTTCTCATAAATATAAAAAAAAAATTCGTGTCTTTTTCATCTTAACTGGTAATGGACTCTTTTTATGTATTCTCCTATCAAATCTCTTACGGAAAAGAATAAAATTTTAAATATCTCTATGATCTAGTAATTATATCTCTAATTATTAATCTCTTAATAATAAATTCTGATTAAAGTTCTAGAAGTGCCAGACATCACATATCTAAAGGAAGACGAATTCGCTGCGCATTTCGACGACGGAACGAACCCGCAAGAGAACATTCCAGCGGTCGTAGTTCATTACACTCCGCCGCATGTGTTTGATCATCCTGTGTAAGTTTTATTGATTATTTGTGTAATAATTTATGTTAGGCTGCTTGTTTATTTGAAGAAAAAAGATTGTGGAAAGAGGTATTTGTATAGGATGTTATTCATTTCAACATTATGTTCATTGTGTTAAACATTATGTTGAATGGTGTTTGTGTTGTGTCATTTTTGAATAATACTTTTATTGAGAGTAACATTACTTGCTCTTATTATTTATAGTGCAAGGTACAATTTATATTTGCAAACAAAAGAGCATTTCCTATACCATCTTTCCAATAATTCAATCGGTCAGAGGATCGACATAGCCGACGTAGTAACTCGTGGCTTAGACGCGGTGCACAGATCCTACAACCAGTAGCATATTTCGTGAAATTATCTATCATCACTTGACTTTTCACAAATAAATATATTTTTTCATAGGTACCAATCATTTATGGCCCTATTTGGTCCAACAACCCGTCATCTCATACTAAACGCAAAGAACTCGTGTCTCGGCTCCGAAGCGGTGCACAGGACGCAACACAAGTTACACCTCCTGGATCCGGATATATTCCCACTGCTGAAGGATTTGAGTGTGCCCGCTGTGTGGAACGCCCATCCGCCATTGCCGAAGACAAGTAGCCCGATAAGGTTAAAGGGATTGGAGGAGCTGAAGAATAAGGTTAGTACGGTTTTGGTTATCGATTGTAAAAAATAAGTTTCTTGAAATAATAACATCTGAAAAACGTCTTAATACCGATTGTAGAGTTTACTTATACTTACTTTAGAAGCGTAGTTGAGGAAAATATGGTTATTCTATAACACATGTAAATATAACTGTCATAAAGTATATAATTTCTTTTTGTTTTAAGTTTATTTGACTATTGATTAACTTAATATACACGTACAGCGTTATTCACATTACATATTAAATACTTACTGCTTACTACTACTACTACTTTATTGTGACTCCTGACTCCAGCTTCGACGTTACATATTAAATAGTTATAACAAAATTTTATGTTCATGGTCCTTCGAGGCCGATTTATAGAACTGCTTTTATTGCCTGCATATATTTGTTTTGGGAAGATTTAACTGCAAAAGTTACCTGATGCTTACTTTTTTTAAGCGCACTCATTTCACCTTGGTTAAATACTTCTATAGGCGATCGGTGGTGGTACTAACATCGATGGTGTTAACCACAGAACATATAAAAGAGGTTAGAATGGCAATAATTCGCCGTTCCTATAAAAACCGGTGTCGCCTGTGGGCGTCGCCAAGTCCGCGCAAGTCCGCTTACGCACATATTTGCAATTTCAAATCTAGCCAATCATAGCGCCGCGCGATCACGCGATTTAAAATGGAACGAATCATATCATGATGATGTTGTGAGCAGTGCTCATATCCGTGGCGCGTCTGCCCCGCCTACAATGCCTTTCTAACCTCTTTTATATGTTCTGTGGTGATAACCAACACTGAATACATAGATCGCGCTAGCGCAGTTCCAGACTATCATCAATATGGACGCTCCTGCGCATGGTGATGTAAATCCGGCACCGAATTAGTTGAGATGAGTTTGCCTTGACTGGTGTTGGTAAACATACATGTGAACTAACGTATACTGTCTTGACAGAATACCAGCGCTGCAAAAAGCAGAAAGCTGAGTCAAAGACCCTTTTCTGGAAATGCAGTGCACACACAATACGAAATTCTCGGCAAACATGATATCTAATTTTATGTATTTAATTTTCTTTCCTATTCCTCCATTTTATGTCTTTATTTTTATGTGTGTACCTTATTTCAGAAATAAAATTATTCTATTCTAACTAATTTCACCTTAGTTAAGGTATATTGCTTGACATAACCGGTATGGGTTAACCAACACTAATCGAATAGATCGCGCTGGCGCAGTTCCAGACGATCATCAATATGGATGCGCCCGCGCATGGTGATGGAGAGCCTTCACCAGATGCAGGAAGACTTGAACTATTAGCGGCTAGGACGCTCACAGTGTTTCATTTAAGGCCCAAGCGGCAATTGGATAGGTGAGTAAAAAATAACACAAGGTAATGTGTACTTACTTTCAAATTAGATCACCAATAAAAAGTTTAGGTGCTTTGTAAAATACGACTTTAATTTATAGGAATAGGGTAGTATTTATTTTTGGGATATTGATCAGCTAGTTTAGGTAGCCAATTTTATTTTGTCAAGTAATGCGAATAAAGTTAATTTTGCTTGTATTTTTTTTTCTTCTAGAATTTTACCAACACACGACATTTTTAAATAGTTGCTGAAATCTGTTATCAGTATCATATCATATTGTATATAGTTATTTTTTTACGTTCAAGTATATTTTGAAAGACAATATCCACGATGTTTTTAATCCATCAGGCCCCGGAATCACAGACACAATAGAAAATCTATTGTGTCGCGGTCGGATCTGGCCGTTCGGGGCTCAATGGGTTTATGTTTAATTCAATAAGATTTAAAATTTCCCAGTAGTTTTAGTTATGCCTTAGGTATATAATATGGTATATTATCCTACTTTTATAAAACAGATCAGCAGAACCAAAGCTACACATCCAAGACTACATCCAAGAAACAATGGATGTAGATGGCTTTGTTCCAAGCCTGGAACAATTCCGTCGGCTCGTGGACACAATGCGATACGCGAAAAGTGACGCGAAAGAATATCCAAAAGTAGTGTTCCTTGGTACAGGGTCGTGTATACCGAGCAAGACGAGGAATACGAGCGCTATTGTGCTGCAAATTGAGTGAGTAATTAATGGTCATTTTTTGAAGAATTTGAATGCGATAAATATAATTAAAGTAGTAACCGGATAGAATTTACGTTTAAATTTTTTCAGAGGCTCAGCCTTAATTTGTTCCCTGCCCGCTATAGACGGACCTCCTATGAGTGTTCAGAACTTATTTGTGTGACGTGGATATCGTGCAGATAATTTGTAAACAAAAAACGAATTGCTTCTAAATCATTTATTACGATCTGGATATAAATGGAATACATTTATTGGTCCAAATATTAGCATTTAAATAAGCAAGTTCTAATATTGTAACAAGAACTTTCAAAAGTATTAATTATCATCCGAACAATTCTTGTTCATAAAACTGAATAAATATATTTTTTCAGTGAACAGCGCTCAATGCTCCTAGATTGTGGAGAAGGCACTTTCGGTCAACTCGTGCGATTCTACGGACCGAAGCGTGTCAATGCCTTCCTTAGAACTTTGAAAGCCATTTATATATCCCATCTACATGCTGACCATCATATTGGTAAGTAGTATTTAAATTTATTAAACATATGTATTATATATATTTTTATATATTCTTCGTATTTCGTAAGTATTATTCGATAGAAATACTCAAGGAAATTGCGAGATTGGCTGTTAGTCGGATCTATGCTTAATTTAAAAAGCTGAAGAGTTTGATTGTTTGCTTAAGGAACTATTGGTTGGAATTGATTTTTTTAAATATAGATTATTACGCTACAACCTATAGGAGCAGAGTAGTAATAAATAATGTTGCAAAAACAGCATTTTTGTGAGCAGAAGAAATTGCGCCATCTAATATATAAATAAAATGTCTCTCTCCAGGTTTAATAGGCGTACTCCAAGCTCGTCGAGAAGCGCTAGACGAGGTATCGGATTCAGAAACAGAACCAGTTCAGCCATTATATTTAATGGCGCCGGGACAAATTGTCACTTGGCTGTCGAAGTATGACCAACAGTTTGAAAGTATACGGGGAGAGTTTACGCTGATACCTAATCAGAACCTGGTAAGTTATAGGTCTTTAATTATTTCTATATTATTACGCCACATTCTTAGGGAAATTTATAATATGGATTCGAAGTATTCCCCGCTGTTGGAGAGCAAATGGAAAAAGTTTACAGTAGGGACCCCTCGCTCTGAATCGCGCAATCGAAATATTTTCGTTACAGAGCATATATATGCAACTTTCCGACATCATTCATTTGGGCCTTAACGGCTGGCCAGTTGAGTAGACTGGTCAAGGATCCTCCCTTTTTCGATGGAGGAATTCCACCTTCCGTCCTCCACATTTACTTGATTTATTCTTAGATTAAAAATTTAGGTCTATCATTCCAAGTAAGAAACAAATAAATGCCAATAAATACATCATATAATGTTGCTTTATTAATTCTTAAATTAATACCAATTTGGCACGCATTTTGAAACTAGGCATCAACTTTCAAGCAACTTTTCTTAACTGCATGCTTTATATGACGTAATAAAAATTCAACATCTATCTAAAGTCCACATTCCACAGACGGAAGCGAAGCAGTCAACCACCGGCGACATGACGTCAGCGATACTAGCATCCCTAGGAATCGACCGCTTGGTGACATGTTACGTGTCGCACTGCCCCAACGCGTTCGGCGTCGCCGTGCAAGTGGGCGACGGGCATAAGGTCACATACTCGGGGGATACTATACCGTGCGATGAACTGGTCAAGATTGGTACGTTTAATTTCATTTTATTTATTTTAGAAACAAACAGTTATATTTATTTATTTTATTAAATACAATAACACAATTCATTATACATTAAATTAAACGGGCGCAAACATAATCTCTTCAGAGATTTCTCTTATATTATTGCTCATATACATAATGAAATACACAATTAGAATACATAAACGGATTCATTTTTTTAACTAATTGCAGTCATTACAATAGACCATTACTATTATGTATGCCAAAAATCATTATCATAATTAACTTACTGTATATTACATAACTCAACTGTTAAACTTACAGAAACAGTTTAGTTATGGGAACAGTATTTCGTACAATTTTTTCTTATAAGTTTTTATATTCTTATTTGAATGTTGTATGTTTTAATAAAAAACAGCGTGTGTGTCAAGCACGCGTCTCAGAAGTTAAACTTCTTTGGCAAGATTCAAATATACCAAAATCGTCGCGTCCATGACGTGACGATATTGCCATGACGCGACTTGAATATATTCAATAAAATAAAATATTACACTGCGTACAACACAAAAATCAATCATATACTTAGTAATCTCTCTATAATAAGGAAGTAATAATAATTTGTATTTTTTTTGTATTCTATATCTAAAACAAGTCATTATAAAATTGCAGGTCAAAATTCAACACTTCTAATCCACGAAGCGACAATGGAGGACGAGTTAGAAAACGAAGCGCGCATAAAGATGCACTCCACCACTTCACAAGCGATAGAAGTGGGCCGCGCTATGTGCGCGCGATACACCGTGCTCACACACTTCAGCCAGCGGTACGCGAGACTGCCGCGCCTTAACGCGCACATACTGAACGACAACAAGAGAGTGGGCATCGCGTTCGACAACATGCAGGTGGGGGTCAACTACCGGGTTACTTCTTTTCGAACGCCGAGGTTTGAATTTGGAATGTCAGCATAGCGCGTTGTGTGAAACGACCTCTAGTTGCGCTAGAAATGGGCCGCGGTGGGGTCAATGACCGGGTAGCTTCTTTTTCGAACACCTATAGTCGAGCCAATTTAATAGGCAACATTTGACGTCTATCAATTTTATCTTCGAAGAGAGGTAACCTGCTTAAAAGCATCGATTAAAGTGAATTAATCGATACTGACTTGAAACATTTGTCAATCGAACTTGAAACACATTTATTAATTTATGATGATTTTTATTCACAAGTAATCAATGCATTCGATTCTAGATGTCAGATTTCGATTTTTAGAGTAACGTCTCTGGTATTTAAAAAGAAAAAAAGTTTATTGACACAAAATTGTAGCGACGTCAGTTCTTTAATTCAGAAATTTTTTATTATGTTTAGAATGGTTTATCAGTAATATGAAATCTTAAAATTACTTGTATCGGTCATTATTATTATAAATATGTAATCGTATTTGAAAAAAGTTAAGCAAATGTGCAGTTCTAACAAAACGAAATATCATGTTATTCTTTGTCGTCGTTACTAGGTTACATTGTTGAATTTTGTTGAACTGTCAAATGTTGCCTATTAAAATGGCTCTACTATAGTGTGTGTGCCTGTGTATTGTTTGAATTAGGAACAAGATGGTGGGCATCGCGTTCGACAACATGCAGGTAGGGTCAATGACCGGGTAACTTTTTTTTAATCTATATTGCGTCATGCGTGTGCAATGGCCGATTTTTGAATTTGAAATGTGAGAATAAAGCACGTGTGTACGTTTTGTTTTGGAACGTCGAACAAGGATAGTGGGGGTAGTAGGTTTTTTATTTGATATAGAAATAGGC
Organism: Colias eurytheme; assembly: GCF_061535395.1. Classification (NCBI taxonomy): domain Eukaryota; kingdom Metazoa; phylum Arthropoda; class Insecta; order Lepidoptera; family Pieridae; genus Colias; species Colias eurytheme. The sequence continues at coordinate 2,411,760 of NC_142987.1, read as the reverse complement.
CACCATTTGCCTTGTATTCAAAATAGTGCTCACGCCCTTTGACGCAATCGAGAGATTCACAGTCTCGCCTTAACAACGCGCAGAAAATTACCGCTGAATAAATTATTCCCCATTAACTTCAAAATAACAGTTAAAATTGTAATTCAATATTATTCAAATGTTCCCGTTCTTTCACAGATCACAATGAGCGACCTAGACCTGCTCCCACACATGTACGCCCCTCTACAACTAATGTTCGCGGAACATTGCGTAGAGCTCGAACTGAAAGCGGCCCATAGAGCACGAGTCAAAGAGAAGCAACCCTCCTCACCGGCGATACCCACTTCCGGTAGTATACGGCACTATAGCACTGACCAGAGACAAGATACAGACGGTAAAAGTGACCAGAGACAAGACGCTAGTACACAACGGACCGACCATATACAAGATAAAGACAATAAAAGTGACCATAGACAAGATACAAACAACAAAGAAGACGATATTATTGCACAAGTGACTGACCATAGACAAGATAACGACAGTAAAGTAGATGATAGACAAGATATGCCAAAAGAATCGACTGACCATAGACAAACTTTAGACGGCCATATACAAGATATGGTCATAGATAATAAAGATGATATCGTTAGCGGTAGTTAGACTACGAAATATGTCGTTTTTAAATATTCTAGTGCCTTCGTTTTGTACAGTTAGCAGCTTGCGTTTTATTTGATCTTGTTATGCTTGTCAAGTAATTGATTTTACTTGTAAAGTATGTTTGTTTGGAAAAAATAAAGTAATTTATATATGTAATTGTTGTTTTATTATACTTGATGTATGTACACCTTGTAGTAGTTAATTTCAAATGTAATTTGACATTTAAACCTTTTATTTATTATTCTTGTAGAAACACAACTGTTGAGAAATAACCACAAAAATATAATCAAAATGTAGTGTAGTAGAAAAATGTTAATTGACCTGAGATATAAATCATCACAGAAAGTTTATTAGAGCTTATAAATCTTTCAAATAACGCTGTATTGCCAAAACACTCTTTTATGGCAGAAGCAAGTAAGAAAAAATACAGTTACGATTTTAAGGACTATTTTATTTATTACTAAAATAATTTCCTACAGGTGCTTCAAGTAAAACTCATTCCCCGTCTAGAGAGCAGACATTATCACAACCGAAACTTAAGTACAGAGAGAGCAATGCATCTAGTAAGATTATGTATTTTCTGTACTTATTCTGTAGTATAGAATCTTAGAGCATTAAGAGGAGGCTCCCTAAAATAATTTCTGGCACTGAGAGACCGGTTACGGTAATAGACGCTAACACAGCCGTTATAAAGATGAATATCGCGTGCGCTCTTTGATCGCGTTCGAGCTCGAAAAGTAAGTCTCAATTCTTATTTCGTTTATAACTAAGTAATAATTGATCTAGAGAAAAAATATCTTGGGATTCGATAGTAGTCTATTTTCTTACCGTTAACATTTATTTTAGACATAAAGTCCAAGTAAATCTTAATAATCCTTAAAAAAGGCATAATTTTTGAATAAAAAACGAATCGAGCGAAAATGTTACAATTACGTAACTGACTTGTACATCGAAAGAAAAAGACCCAATAAATCATATACTACAGTTCCATTTTGATTGTATGTGTGCCTGTTTCAGAATATTTATGCAAATTCACATAAAATTTAGGGAGCCTCCCTTTAAGTAATGATCTAAGTATAGAATTGAACTGATATTATAAACTTACATAATATTGGTTTTATTTATTGCGAATTAACTGATCTTCGCAACTAATTAAAATTGTATATTTTTTGATAATAAGTTATCTTTTTCCAACATTCCAATTTCAATCAGGTATCAAAATAGACCTAAAACCGATCCTTCATGTAGTTTTTCCATTTTTTTTAATAATCCATTTTCCTCTTTATTTATTTAATATTAAAATGATTCCTTTATTAATTCTTCCGAAATAAGGTCACCTCTTTCCATAATAAAATTATATTTTAGAACTCCGACAAGTACGAAACGGTTTATTACACGGCGGTATTCTAACGCCGAACCGCAGCAAGTCATGTTCTCCTGAAAAACGCCTTCCTCGATCCAGCTGTCCGAGTTAGTGTGTAACTTACACTTACTTACTTAACTTTATATTGTGATAGTAAAAAATAATTTCAGCAAGAAGCAGAATTTATACTCATTATGTCAGATATTTTTTATGACTTCAGGAGCAGTTACAAATTATTATCATAATTTTTTCAGGGACAGTCAATTATATTTTCTTTAGAAAATGAAAAAATTGCAATAGATTAATAACTTCAATAGCAGTAAATAAATTGTTTATTTTTAATAAAACAGTTACAGCTATTATATTTCGTTTTTAAAATTAAGGTACACCAGGCAGTGGAAGCGCACCGCATTCCCCTGAAAGGACATCCAGTTTGTCATGTTAGTACATTACCTTTTCCTATCGATAAAAGAAAATTAAAAAAACTCACGTCACGTAATTTATGGACTCTCCCAAACTTTTTAAGATGTATAAAACCGTTGTGTATCTCGAAAACCGAGGGACTTTAAATGAACAAAAAAAATATTTTTGAACCGCAGTTACTTTCTATGTAACATGTAGGTAAATATAAAAATTTAAATCATTTATGAAGCATATTTTTTAGCACAGATTTATAATTTTTAATCGCTTTTAAGCTCGTGCTGCTAGCGCTCCTCCCAAGGAAAATAAGTTATGTATGGAGAAAACGCCTGACTCACCGAAACCCACTACTGGCTCCATATCTAGTGGTAAGTTTGCCACTAAACACTTCTCAAACGGCTGTGCAGTTTTTGATGATGTTTTCAGTAAATGTTTAAGTTAAATTAGTACAGGTTAACTAGTTAATAAGGTTAAAAATAAAATAATTACACACTTAAATTTATAAACTCCAGTAGGTGGCGCTTTTTTAAAACTATGACATGTTTATCAGTGTTTTTCGGTGTTTTTCTGACCACCCGAGTGAAGCCGCGGGTGGAAAGCTAGTCGACTATAGGTCAATCTACGTGATAAAACTATATTTACAGCAATTCGGTCGAAGAGATCTAACAGTGGTGCTTCGCCGAAGGATGAAGTTAGTTTTGATGATTACAAGAAAGGGAGATGCAGTCCCAAGTCAAATAATAGTCAAAGCGCTTTGTCGTCTACAGGTAAATTAGGACACCATATCGGATAAACTTAATTTTGCAGTTGAAAATAGACCTGGATAATAAAAAATAATTACGAAAAAGGGGGTTATTTTGTAGGCTAAATAATTAACCGTATCTAAAAGCTATCCATCTCCTTACTAACTGCATTACTGTACCTAACTTTCATTTGTTTATGTATTTTTGTGTGTTGTGCTGTCCGGGACAGCCTGTCCCTGATAAATAAGTGATTCATGTTTTCTTTTTTTTTCTACTAAGTATAAAAAATATCGAGTCCAAGAGCTGAACACAATTTTTCTTACCTCAATTTTGGTAGGTACATTTAATGTAGTGAATAGCATAATACCAAAGAGTTTTGCATTCTCCTATATGCCAAGGTTGCCTGAAAGATATCGCTTCTGAGCGATAAGGGCGCCAATCTCTAAATTTGCTATGTATATTATTTAAATTAGATCTCTTAAAATGTAAAATAAAGTGTTTATAAATAAATAGGTACGGAAACACCAAGTGGTTACGGGAAGCCGCTTGTCACACCATTGAATAAAAGGCTCACAATTAGAAGAGAGACCCGTGACAAATGTAAAGGTATGGTTAATTTGTGACTTTGGTCATTTTTTTTATAAAATTACTATCCGAGTCGAATTATCTTCTGGAGATATGTATAACGTAGGTACTATGTGTACGCGTAAGAAAAACTAAAAGTTTCGCTTATCGTTATAAAAACATTTTCTTATTCTAGTTGCAGAATCTAATCCAGTTGTGAATACAATAAATCGATCCAGATCTCCCCTCAAATCATGGAAAGGTAAAATATTATTTCTTAAATCTGAATTTATCTGTTTCTTGCTCAAATGCTACGTTTTAACTGTTCCTGGATTCACTAACTCTACATGAATAGTGTAAAAAATATTGTGGTAATTATATTCAACGCTAAAAGTGTATTCCTTGTTCCTAAGAACACTTAAGTATATTAATATATTTCAAGCGGAAAACAAACAGCCTCTTCCTGCATCTCCTGCAAACCGGCGGCCAGTGAGCAGCAGTAAATTACGTGAGTCATTTTGTTTCTGTAACTAGATATTTTGTTTATCTCTTTTAACAAAACCGTCATACCATTTATAAGCGTCATACCGTTCATAACCGTTTATAATAAAACCGTCAAATTTGGAACCTTCAAAACTTCATTATACCGACATGCCCTTCCCAGACTTTCAATTTAAGACTTTAACATCCATATTATAAAGAGGCATATCCCTTACATTTCAGCATTAGACATATTAATAATCAGCGTTCTGGGCCATTTATGTATCTGGAGACTACACAACATGGTGACGCGATTATCGCATTTGCAATGGCAGCTGTTATTAACAATAATTGCAGTCGTTTATTTATTTTGGACAGCGGTTAGGACGCCAATGCTTAAGGGTCGAGCGTCGCCTGCATCGAGTCCTAAGTGTGAACAGAATTGTGGCCTACCTGTTAATAGATGTAAGAGAATGTTTATTTTGATTGTAAAGTTTCATCCACGTAGCCGATGGAAATTCCTATGTGGACGAGAGGTTTATTTACCGCCTATGACCCTTTGTCACTCTATCTCGAGACACATAATACATAGCATTAAATCGCTTCGTTGCGACGTGAAAGAAGGCCAAACTAACAAGCACTCTTTCTATTTTAAAGGTCTTATTAATTTGCCGCAGCTATCAAAATTTGATACGAACAAGCAGACCCGTAATAACATTTATGTAGTGTTAAACAATACGAAGACATTCGTATTTTTTTAGGCTAGACAATACATATCGTATATTGAACTGAGTAGAAGATAAAACAATGCATTGTGAAGATTAAGTGGTAAAGATTTCCAGATATTTTCATTCTATTCATGGTTTAGCTTTGCGCCAACCGTCGTCATCACCTCCACTGCGAAGTGGTTCTATGGCTGCGAGACAAACACCTACGGATAGAGCCCCAAAAGGTACCTAACTATAATTT